>NC_088688.1:115852218-116476384 GCF_028017835.1 Emys orbicularis | reverse complement strand
CTCCACCAGTAACCTCCCTCCAGCCTGACAGTTCACCTTTCAGTATGACCCGTTGTAGTCTCCCCTTTAACCAATTCCTTATCCACCTTTCAATTTTCATACTGATCCCCATCTTTTCCAATTTAACTTAATAATTCCCCATGTGGAATTGTATCAAATGCCTTACTGAAATGGAGGTAAATTAGATCCACTGTGTTTCCTTTGTCTAAAAGATCTGTTACCTTCTCAAAGAAGGAGATCAAGTTGGTTTGGCACAATCTACCTTTTGTAAAATCATGTTGTATTTTGTCCCAATTACCATTGACCTCAATGTCCTTAACTACTTTCTCCTTCAAAAATTTTTCCAAGACCTTGGATACTACAGATGTCAAACTAACAGGCCTGTAGTTACCCGGATCACTTTTTTTTGTTTCATAAAAATAGGAACTATGTTAGCAATTCTCCAGTCATACGGTACAACTCCTGAGTTTACAGATTCATTAAAAATTCTTGCTAATGGGCTTGCAATTTCATGTGCCAGTTCCTTTAATATTCTTGGATGAAGATTATCTGGGGCCCCCTGATTTAGTCCCATTAAGCTGTTCGAGTTTGGCTTCTACCTCGGATGTGGTAATATCTACCTCCATATCCTCATTCCCATTTGTCATTTGTTTTTGTTCTGCCTGCCAGTTAAAATGAATTGAAAATGCAACACGGTAGAACATAAGAACTGCCATACTGGGTCAGACCAAAGGTCCATCTAGCCCTGTATCCAGTCTTCAGACAGTGGCCAATACCAGGTGTCCCAGAGGAAATGAACAGAACAGGTAATCATCAAGTGATCCATTCCCTGTCACCCATTCCCAGCTTCTGGCAAACGCAGGATAGGGACACCATCCCTGCCGATCCTGCTAATAGCAATTGATGGACCTATCCTCCATGAACTTACCTAGTTCTTTTTTTGAACCCTGTTATAGTCTTGGACTTCACAACATCCTCTAGCAGAGTTCCACAGACTGACTGTGTGTTGTTTTAAACTGCTGCCTATTAATTTCATTTGGTGTCCCCTAGTTCTTGTGTTATGAGAAGGAGTAAATAACACTTCCTTATTTACTTTCTACACACCAGTCATGATTTTACAGACCTCAATCATATCCCACCTCACTTGTCTCTTTTCCAAGCTGAAAAGTCCAAGTCTTATTAATCTCTCCTCATATGGAAGATGTTCCATACCCCTAATCATTTTTGTTGCCCTTTTCTGAACCTTTTCCAATTCCAATATATCTTTTTTGAGATGGGGTGACCCCATCTGCAAGCAGTATTCATTTATGTAGGGGCAATATGATATTTTCTGTCTTATTATCTATCCCTTTCTTAAGGATTCCCAACATTCTGTTCACTTTTTTGACTGCTGCTTCACACTGAGTGGATGTTTTCAGAGAACTATCCACTCCAAGATCTCTTTCTTGAGTGGTAACAGCTAATTTAGACCCCATCATTTTATATGTATCGTTGGGATTATGCTTTCCAATGTCCATTACTTTGCATTTATCAACATAGAATTTCATCTGCCATTTTGTTGCCCAGTCACCCAGTTTTGAGAGATCCTTTTGTAGTTCTTCGCAGTCTGCAGGACTTAACTATTTTGAGTAGTTTTGTATCCTCTGAAAGTTTTGTCACTTCACTGTTTACCCCTTTTTCCAGATCATTTATGAATATGTTGAATAGGATTGGTTCCAGTACAGATCCCTGGGAGACACCACTATTTACCTCTCTCCATTCTGAAAAGTGACTATTTATTCCTATCTTTTGTTTCCTATCTTTTAACCAGTTACCAATCCATGAGAGGACCTTCCCTCTTATCCCATGACATTACTTTGTTTAAGAGTCTTTGGTGAGGGACCTTGTCAAAGGTTTTCTGAAAATCTAAGTACATTATATCCCCTGAATCCCACTTGTTCACATGCTTGTTGATGCTCTCCCAGAATTCTAGTAGATTGGTGAGGCATGATTTCCCTTTACAAAAACCATGTTGACTCTTCCCCAAAAAGTTATATTCATCTATGTGTCTGACAATTTTTTTCTTTACTATCGTTTCAACCAGTTTCCCTGGTACTGAAGTCAGGCTTACCGGCCTGTAATTTCTGGGATCACCTCTGGAGCCCTTTTTACAAATTGGCATTACATTAGCTATCCTCTAGTCATTTCGTACAGAAGCTGATTTAAATGATAGGTTACAGACTACAGTTAGTAGTTCTGCAATTTTACATTTGAGTTCCTTCAGAACTCTTGGCTGAATACCATCTGGTCCTGGGGACTTATTACTGTTTAGTTTATCAATTTGTTCCAAAACCTACTCTAATGACACCTCAATCTGGGACAGTTCCTCAGATTTGGCACCTAAAAATAATGGCTCAGGTTTGGAAATCTCCCTCACATCCTCAGCTGTGAAGACCAATGCAAAGAATTTATTTAGTTTCTCTGCAATGACCTTATCGTCCTTGAGTGCTGCTTTCGCATCTCAATTGTCCAGTTGTTTAGCAGGCTTCCTGCTTCTGATGCACATTTTTGCTATTATTTTTTGAGCAATATAGGTCTTGGTCATTCAGGTATTGGGTACATCAGAGTCAAAAACATGAAAGCTGAGTTTAATCCTCATCTGTTATCAAACTGGAAGCAAATACCCAAAAGTAGTGTATGTATTCCAGTAAGATACCATAAGAAAAGTAACTTTCTTTTCCTCATATTTCTGTTTAAAATATACAAAACTATATAACTTCCTCTTGATATTTTCAGCCTGATTCCAATCTCATTTACAGTATAGTGATGTAAATCATGAGTCCATCTGAGTTATGCTGATACAAAACCAGTGAAATCAAAACTTAATAATTACAAGTTTTAGATCAACAGTCTTATTGATTTTTCTATAGTTCCGATGCCTTATTAAAAGGACCACTTCCTCAACTGCTCTAAATTGGCATAGCTCCATTTAAGCTAGCTAGTTTACCCCAGCTGAGGATCTGGCCCAGGATTTTTAACATATGTTCAATTAAAGAGGATAGGTTTTTAAGTGAAATGGGTTTACTGTTCTGTCTTTCCAAAATGCTCTGTAAATTAATAGTGAACAAATAACTGATTTTTTGCTTCAGTTTTGAAATTGATTTTTTTTCCTTTCACCACAATTAAATATTGGGGAAAAAATTGCTTGCGTCAAGCTAAATGTTTCAAAAATGAAACACTGATTTGAAATTTCCCTTCAAAAAACAAACAAACCTCCCCTTTTTTTAAGCTGAAACTATTCACAGAATTCGAACCAAGTTAGTAAAAGTTTCAGTGCCCTGAAAAATGCATTTTTGAACAAATGTACTATTTGTCAAAAGAATTTCACCCATCTCTACTATTGATAGCTTTTTATATAAACTTCAGAGCAATTAGGTAAAGAAGTTTACTGTAACTATTTTGCTTCAAAGCACTGTACTTGTACCTAAAATAAGAACATATCTATTTTTAGATTATGGCCAATAGTATATTAAGTATTGGTTGGTAACAAAAACGATTTAGTGAAAGATAAGATTGTTTTCAACATCACATTTGTTCACCTTTAGACTTCTGCAGCATGCAAACATAATTGCTCTGCTATAGTCTTTGTACGGTTAGCATGCATTGTATTCCTCGGGATGTTTATTGTACTGAAGGTAAACAAGATTGTGTTTCAAATTTTATTGTGTGTTTTATCTTTAACCAAGTAATTAAAGATACCTCAAACTTTGAAGTATCTTTTTTATGTACAGTATCTCCAGGACTCTCATGATCTTCAGCCACATGTTGACAGAACACAATGAAGTATCTAAATTACCTTGGAAAATCATATGATCTCCATCACCATGCTGCTCATCAAATTATCATCGTTTATATTTGCACCTAGAAGAAAGTGTTAGCTGAATTCTTAATACGGCATCTTCCTACATCAATCTGTGGTATGGTATTCCTAGGGCTTCTTCCACCATGGTATCTGCATGCTACAAATTCTTTTCCATGTAGTTGCAGCAGGATTTGCAAACTGCCAGCAATGTACAGGTTAAAGGCTGGATGAATAGAGCCATCCATTCCAGCTAGAGATCCAAGACACAGATGGGTTCCCTCAACAATAACTCCTAGTCATGCCGAATCCAAGAAGCCCATTTGCCCATATATAGCTTGGGCTTTCCCGACTCTCCTGTTATTCAGAGTATACATAACACTAACAAAGATCAAGAAAACTAATGCACTTGTCTAAATTCTGGGACTTGGGGCAGTAATGTTCCAGCCCTTCCTCCTCCTCTTTCTCTGCATTTGTACATCACCACTTTTTACTGAGGCAGACATTTTAAAATCTTCTTTCCAAAATTTTCCCTAATAGACTGAAGCAAGTGGGAAACTGAAGGATAAGGCACATGTGGAAGAACGAGTCTGCTCTTCAAACATCAAAACTGAACTATACTGGTTACGGCAGTTTCCCTCTCTTCTCACCAACTTTAGGCTACCTTTACACTAGCGAACTTACAGCGGCACAGCTGTACCAATGCAGCTGTGTGGCTGTAAGCTCATTCATGTAGCCGCTCTATGCTGATGGGAGAGAGCTCTCCCATTGACATAATAAAACCACCTCAATGATTGACAGGAGAAGCTCTCCTGGTGACATAGCTCCTGCTGACGTAGCACTGTGCACACTACCACTTATGCCAGTGAAACTGATGTTGCTCAGATGTGTGGTTCCTCACACCCCTGAATGACATAAGTTTTGCCGACATAAGTGATAGAGTAGACATGGCCTTAGTAAGGTTTTTTTTTTTTTTTTTTCCCCCCCCTCAATAATATCCTGAAGTGAAAGTCCCACAGGTTAATTACACATTGCCAGAAAAAGTATTTCCTTTTATCTATTTTAAAGCTGTTGACTCTTAATTTTATCAGCTGCCTCTTTTGCTTAATAGGGCTGACTGCTGCTTCATGTAAAGCATACATCTTCCCCGAGAGGACTAGTTTCAGAGCCTTGGCCTTTAGAGCGACGCTGACATAGCTGTGCTGGTAGAGCCCTGTAGTGTAGATGCAGCATAAGCTGGCAGGAGATCTGCCAGCCTGGCTGCACCACCTCCCCAAACAACATTAGCCATGCAGACAAAAGCACTCTTCTGCCAGCACAGGTGCGTCTACGTTGGGGTTTTGCGGACATAGTTATGTATTTTTTTCACACTCCTAGCCAACATCGCTATGCTGGCAAAACATTGCAGTGTAGGCCAGGACTGATATGTTCACAATGTCAACTAGATCTTTTTTTCTGAAGAAAAATAACCAATTCACAACCCATCAGTGTGTATAAGTTGTTTATCCTGTTCCTTCCAATGCGTTATTACCTTGTCCTTAACTGTATTGAATTCAGCCGTTTGTCCACTTACCAGGGCCGGCTCCAGCATTTCTGCCGCCCCAAGCAAAAAAAAAAAGCCGCGATCGGCGGCGGCAATTGGGGGGGAAAAAAAAAAAAAGCCGCGATCGGCGGCAGCAGTTCAGCGGCAGGTCCTTCGCTCCTAGAGGGAGTGAGGGACCTGCTGCCCCCAAATTGCCGCAGGTGCCGCCCCTCTCCCTTGGCCGCCCCAAGCACCTGCTTGTTAAGCTGGTGCCTGGAGCCGGCCCTGCCACTTACCTTTTGGGGGGGGGTCTGCTCCTTATTAGATCCCTCCTGAAGTCCCTTACTGTCCTTCTAATTGACTAACAAATAACTTTGTCAGCTGCAAATTTTGCCATCTGATGTATTCACTACTTCTGCCACACGTCATCACACTCAGGCATGGTAAAGTCAGAATGAACAGCACAGTCAATTGGATGTTAACCCTGATGGGATATTGCAACATGAAATGGAGGGAGCTTCTAGGAAGTGGCTGTGGTCTCAAGAGGTCTCAGCAAGCTGATTTAATTAACAGGGCAGTGTACTTAAGTCTGGGGTCAGCTACTTAAAGGGGAAATGTGCATTTTTTCTCTCACACACAGGGTGTGTGTCTCTGTCTGCCCTCCCTCCTTTCCTGCTGCCTCGAAGAGAGTTAACCCTTGAGGGCTCAGTCAATTGCTAGTTCATTTAGCAGTGAGGCATTCCCTGGGAAATATCCCACCCTCTGACTCCTCCACCTCAACCAAGCTTCACAATCATCATCACTGTGTACCAGTATTAAATTGTTTAAAACTTAGTGTGTGTGTGTGTATATGTATATGTATAGTCTTTTGTCTGGTGAAAAAAAATTCCCTAGAACCTAACCCCCTCATTTACATGAATTCTTATGGGGAAATTAGATTCGCTTAACATCATTTCGCTTAAAGTCGCATTTTTCAGGAACATAACTACAACGTTAAGTGAGGAGTTACTGTACTAACAATTCTTAGGAACTTTTTATTTAAATGAACCCCCTCCTACATCCTGTTTTTTATGATTTTCCCTGTCCCTACCTCTTCCTTCAAAGTAGCAAGAGCCAGATCCTTAATTATGTCCTGGCCACTTGTGGCACTCGAAATTCTGGTTGTAAGGGGAGCATTGCTCTGGCAAAGGGGAACACCCCACTGTCCTAAAGGTACCAGAACTACAGCTGTGTAAATTATTGATTTTTTTTTTGGTTCACTGGAAGTTCTGAAAAATAATTTTTAATCTTTTGTTTGACCCAAAATGAAACCATTTTTTTTTAAATTTTCAGTGAACTGGAACAAATTCATTTAATTTGAAACAAAACATTTTATTAGGAGTATTTTTAATAAAAGCAAAGCTTCTATGTATTCAGAAAGAGGGAAGGCAAGTTTTATCCAGTTGGTGTTGCACACTTTTCTTTTGAGCCTGCCCCTAGAGAGATCAGATAGGTCTTAACTCCCTCTGCCCATAATGAGGGAATATGTGAACCATCAGTATATGCTGTTTAAAGTACATGCTAAAAGTAGAGCTGGTTGGGAAATGGAATTTCTGTCCTGCCAGAAAATGAGATTCCAAAATGAATTTTCATCCAAATCAGGACAAAAAGTTGAAATCTCAAAATATTTCACAGAATGAAATATTCTAAAAGATTTCTTTTTGGGAACATCAAAATGACCTTGTTGAAATATTTCATTTTAATAATGTTGGAACATTATAATAGAAAACATTAAATGCATATTATATTAAAATGTAAAAGTTGAAACAAAACGAAGAAAGTCGAAACTAAATAAAACAAAAATGTTGAAGCAAAATACTCCATTTCAGTATTAAAGACTTCTGAAATTTTTCCATCCAATTTCATCAAAATCAACAAGTTCCTGCAAAATATTTGTGTCAACAAAACAGTATTTAGGATGGGAAACTCTTTGGTCAATTTTTTTCAACCAGCTCTAATTACTTCATCTGCAGACTGTACCCCTCTTCCAAGCTATCAGCAGTCTCCTAAAGGCAGCAGGGCTCTGTCAGAAGTTTTACTTTGATAGAAAGCTCAATCAGAAGTACTAATTTTTAGTTTTTGCTTTTTAATTTTCTTGTTGCAGAATGCTGCCGAGCCTTTGGCTACCTTCCTTGGATTCGCCCATGTTTAATGGCCTTTCAGTACCTAGTATTTAGGGCTGCCCTGAATTTGTTTGGAGAAAGTTAGGTTGGATGAGGGGCTACCCACAACGCATAACAGCTGCATGGAGGAAAGACACAGCAGGTTTCTTTTAAGTTGGGCCACCAACACTTCTCAGACAGTCCAACTTCAGATGGAAATTCTGTCTCTCCTCCAACCTGACTGCTGCCCTCCTCCATACTGAACAGGCAGCTTGGGCTACTTTGAACTTTTCCTTCAGAAGATGTACGAAACCATTGCTTGTGAAGTGCCATCAAGTGCTGAGGCTGGGCTAGTTCTCAAGCAAAGTAATAACATCTTTAAAAATAAATGACTGAGCTGTGGAGAGGAAAAAAGAAAAGCAGGGAGAGGAGAGTGGGGAATGTGTGTGATGGGGTGTGCATAGGTTTAATGGGATAGACTTTGCAATGGAAAATATGGAACTATTATTGAGGAAATGAGAGGGGGAAACTTTCTACCCCTGCCTTGCCTACCCTGCACACATACACGTGCTCTCTCTTATTCTTCCACTATGATTTCTTTTACAGTGTAAGGTTATGTTAAGAGAATGTATGAAGCCTCTATGGAATGTATCAGTAGACTCTGGTATGTCCAAATATTTTAAAACAGTCGATTTTTGGTGATGGGGGAGGAGAGGAATTGCTTCCAAGTTTGAAACTTTTTGTGTCATATTTCAACCAGAGGCCAAGTTTGATGCTTTAACATAAATTATGCACTTCTGAATAAGACAAAAATGATGAGACAAAAGATTGAAGAGGTGTATGGAATAAAGGAAGTTCAAGAAGAACTAAAGGAAATGGTTCTTCAAGTAGCCAAGTATCACCCGTACTCTTGTCCATAAAAGATGCATATGTTATAGGCTGTATATTACTCTGAGGTGTCTGACTCAAGTATTGACCTGGCACAAGCTTCTGAGAGCTGAAAAATGCAGCATACCTATTTATCCTCAGGCTTTTTGCTTTAGATACAGACTTTGGGGGGAATTCTCAGGCCCTCAAGTTTTTTGGCTGTAGGGGCCACAACCATGATGAAAATGTTAGTTGACTAGAACAAAGGAGGAATAGGGAGAAGGTCCTACAGGTCATGCAGAAGACCGTTCTTGAGCCCCACAATCCATCCAGATATACTCAAGGTGGGTAAGTCTTATTTTCAAGCTTTATTCATTTATTTTGCTTTCACTGTAGTTTTTCAAAGTTCAGAGAGTGAGGATGTTAACCAAGAGGGACATGACTGGCTTTTTGGTCTCCCTACATGTAGGGCATGTGTGGATCACAGTTCATAGTATGGCTGTAGGCTAGTGATGTTTTGGTGGTGGTGTTACGCATTGAAGCCCCATGTGACTACTTTAACTCTGGTCGCATGATCCACTCAAAGCTTTTGGTTTTATTTAACCATCTTTGTTTGAAAAAAGAGAACCTGATACACTAAAGGATTTTCCTTTTAGCTAAATGTGAGGAGGATGCCCCAGGCTCTGCTCGGAGATCTAGCCCTTTCCTAAGGAAAACAACGTCCTGTTTTCGTAGTAGCACCTTTCATTTCAGCTTCAAAGTTCCCCATACTGTGTGCACTCAAACCAAATTAAGACCCTTAGCAGCAGGAGGATTCATTTTCTGATGTCTGATAGCAAATGCACTTCCATGGGCTTGGGTTAGAATGCTGCAAGAGACTGGAAGACTACAGCCAGTGGAAGGAAACATAATGGAGGTTTTCTGGCCAGCAATTTGAATCAATAGAGAGAGAGGATTGCACACTCAGACAGTGGGTATATTTGGCTTCCCTCTTTTGTAAGGGGATTTAAACTCAAATAGGAGTTTAAAATGGAGCCTTGATGGAATCAAAAGGAAGGAATGAAAAAAGGAATATTTTCCTTTTCCCGCGGACATACACAGTTTAGGAGATCCACTCTTGGCAGCCCCTGCACTGATAAATAACCTTAATCCCCTCTACAGTCATGAAGGGTAAATCTCTTATCGTCCTTGAGAGCCGTACCTATTTTCAGACTTACTAAACACAATTGGAATAGACTCAACTAGCCCATCACTTGTTGGAGAGGTAAATATCTCATATATTTACACACACACACATGTATTGTTATCACAGAGTAGCAACAAGCCTTCAGCAACAGGTTGTCTCCAATATCTAAATGGGTGACCGTGTAATCTGACCGTACCTATTGAGTTTTAAATTTAGACCATAAGATCATTTGTTTTCAGGAATCCGGCTGCTGTCTCATTAATTGCAATTTACTGTGGCACTTATAATTTATTCTTCCTAGGATATACACACATCTGCAGTGTTGTTAATTACATTCCTCATACGATTAGCTTTAAAGTTTTATAAACCACAGCAAAGATGACAAGTTAAATATTAAGGAAGGTAGCTGTCATATGAAAAGGATATTGATATCCTAGGTAAAAGGTTCCAGCTCTTGAGAGGGTATATACATTCCCTCTGCAATAACTACTAATCACTGATGGCTATGAGAATGATTCCTAAAACAGACCGGTTACTTATTATATATATTGAAGATGTTCCTATGTACCTAAGTCCTATTGCTCCTAGTTGAGTGGAGACTGGTTTCAGGAAGTTGTGGTGACTGCTCTTCCCTGCTTCCCCCACTGGTTCCTCTGGGTCTGCTGCAATGTAAAGGGGCTAAAAGGCCATGCTTTGACCCTCTGAGCCCTTGGTTTCAGCTATTGACTGCTGCACTGGGGAACAAGTCCTGAGAGTTGTTCCTATGAATATGCAGAATATCACATACTGGTATATCCTTTAAGCCAGTAAATAATTTACTGTCACTTTCTCTACATGGATAAACAAGACCCCAGTAACCTATGACACAGTGAAGCTAAGTTAGTCAGTGAGCCTCCTCCACCTCCTGTAAAAGTAGCAGAGCTGCTCTGAATTCTGTGGCAGCTGGGACTGAGGCTGTAGTGTTAGTTGATTAGAAAATTATTCAGTACCATATGTGTAGTGGGAGCAGGCAAAACAAAGGTGCTGAAATGGAGGCTTGCAGGAGACGGTGCAGAGGTCTTAAACCCTGCCAAAGCACAGGTTCTCTCCTGCAGTGCTTAGGAACCTTATTGGACAGAGGGGGCAGTAGCACAAGAAGATGGAGCTGAAGCGTTATCTTGGAGGGAGAAAGAGGCCAAGAGGGACTTTCAGGAGGAGACAGCTCTTCTCTGGGGCTCCTTTGGGTCTGTGTGGTGTGAACAAATTTCCACAATGTTTGGACAAATAAGTCAACTATACAGCCATTTGCAAGGCCACAAAATTGCTTTTCATTTGGAGCCCAGCTGCTAATTTTATTTCAAAATCAAGTTTGTTTAAGAAGGCCTTGCTCATCACACTCACTGCCACATACATGTCAGGAATGAAGTTTTTAAAGGATGCCACCTTTTATAAGCTGTTAAAATAGCCAAGTTCACCTGAACAATTTTCTTAACAGCTGAAAATAAACCTCGTCCTTTCCTCCCCCCGCCACCCAGCCTCAAATAACTCAGATTGTTGAAGGGATTTTATTAAAACTTCCAATGATAACCTGACCTTTGTCTCTAAGGCCCAGCAGGAGATATCTTAGTCCAAGCTGTAACATTTTGAGAACATTTTATAAGTGACGGAAAATCAGGAAGTGCCATCTCGGTCACCCTGAACTACAGAATTACTGTCATCCATGGGGAGTTTCAGGAACTGTTCCATAGCCCTGCTCCTGCTTCTATTGGAGTCAGTGGCATTATTGTCATTGAGTCTAACAGTAGCTGGATTGGGTCCCATTTCCTTTATCTCTTAGAATTCTAATTTAGCATCTACCAAGAAACCTGGAGAAGGCCATGATTGTTTTGATAATGTGAAGAGTTACTCCTAATTTAAGCTATTTTTAAAGTCTTTTATGAATATAGTAAATACTGCTATTGTTAAAAGGAAAACAAGCCCCCTAAAATGTTGTCCCATAATAAATTAGACTAAGAAACTTCATGTTACGCATTAATGATTATATGGTATGTTACAAAGAGAAGAGGAAAAATCACTCAGCTTCACAAATTCAGCCTGTGACCTGCACTCTTTTTACAAATGCTAATTGTCTGAAGCCAGTGGAATACCCATGGACAGTGGAGCAGCTGTGAGGTTTTATGATAACTACATCTTCGAAAGTTCAGTGGAACCAAGAGGCAGCTTTCACCTGCTGAGTATCTGGCCCTCAGTGTTTCAGCCTGAAGATGAGAGCTTGAGAGTAACCACCTGTTGACCAAACTCCTTATTTAAAAGGAAATCTCAATTGCCAGTGCCCCGATCCTGCAGCTGACTCTGAACTTCTATGCACAGCCATATGGACTTAAGAGGGGCTTGGTGCAGGGCAAAGGTCTGCCCACGTGCTTCAATGCAGGATCAGTGCCCAGATTTACAAACTTTGGAGAGATCATAAAGTCAATGGAGAGTTTCTCCTCTACTCAATTTACAAAAGAATATTTTTATAGTTCAGAACTTGTTTTGTTGTTGGTTGCTCAGTTCGCACACGCTCCTTCCTTAATCCTGCTGGCATTTACCCATCATAGTATATATACACATGCGTGCACACACACTTTATGGTTGCCCGTGCTAAGTAATTTTAGTAAAATACACACACTCACTCACACTTACTTTAGTTCCAGCATTGGTAAGATTCTAATGAAAATAGTTTTCTGGCTCCGGCATCCATTTTCACTGCCATGTCATTTAGACTGGCTAACATTCCCTAGTACAGACATGGTAAAAAAAAGGCACATTGAGTTAGATTCCTATTTTCCAGTGGCCTACGTGTGAAATGAGTTGGTGTTTTCAGTCCAGAGCTTTGTGGCAGGTGTCTATATCAGAGTAATCAATGTCACAAAGGCACACTATTGTTAGCCTCAACAGAGAGGGCAAGGATTGGAGGGGCATGGAGACCAAACCATTTTTTCTCCCTTAAAGTGTTCTCTTCATACCCGGGTTGAGGTGCAGTAACAGGATGGGGAGGATAAATTTGCCCAGCTGCTGCCTATGGCTGTATCTTGTCTGTGGGGAGATATCTTCTTCAGTCAATCTACCGTTAAGTTCACTCTTAATTTTCTTGTTACAGAAAAACAAAACAAAAAGAGAATGGGATTGTGACACAGTGATCTATTCAGTGCATTGCTTTTTGCCTTCATAGCTCCATTGGACCTTTCAGTTTATACACATTTACAGTTTTCCAGTGGCATTTTTCTGGTGGTTTTTCCCCCTTGTTCTTCATCAGCAACCTAAAGGAGCACTTATAAAGAATGGATCTGATAGGAGGTTTGGTCGCTAGTTTTCCAGCTAGTTCATAGCTGGCAACTTTCACAGTATCCCTGCTTTTTGGCACTAGAGGGCTAGCTAGGTTACTTACACAGCAGGGTAAATATGTTATGTTCATAAGAACTGAAGTCTGTAGTTTGACCTACTTCGTATTCTTTCCTGCCTCAGGGATATGACTGACTTTTCATGACATGTATCTGTCAGTGAGTCATTGTGGTTGTAATTAAGGATTCAACAATGCATTTCTTTTAAACCAAAAAATGAACAATGAAAAATTAGCAAACATTTATTTTGAATGATGGCAGCTTGTATTTGCTTTAATCTCTCATTGTCCATGTAAACTGTTGATAATTACATTACACTGAGCAAAGCAATTTAAGATTAATAATTCTCTTCTATAACTACCACCTCAGCTGGGAAGTGTGTGGCTTTCCAGCTTCATCCAGTGTCCAAAGTAGGAGCTTTTTGTGGTACCCAACAGTTCAGGACTAACAACATGCACCTTTTCCTCCTTTGGCTTTCCTCTAAGACAGGGGTCGGCAACCTTTCAGAAGTGGTGTGCCGAGTCTTCATTTATTCACTCTAATTTAAGGTTTCGCGTGCCAGTAATACATTTTAACGTTTTTAGAAGCTCTCTTTCTATAAGTCTATAATATATAACTAAACTATTGTATGTAAAGTAAATAAGTTTTTAAAAATATTTAAGAAGCGTCATTTAAAATAAAATTAAAGTGCAGATCTTATCGTTTAGTGTGATCCTTGCCCTTGCTTTTCCTTGCTGAGTTTTCCAATGTGGGCCACAGCAGGGAGTGGCTGAAGAGCGCTGGGCCGAGCCCCGGGCTGGCTGCTGGTACCCCAGGCCGGCAGTGGGCTGAGCAGGGCCGGAGGTCTGGACCCCGGCTGGCAGGGAGGCTGGCGGCTGGAACCCCAGACCGGCAGCGGGCTAAGCCACTCAGCCCGCCACCGGCCCCGCTCAGTCCACTGCTGGTCTGGGGTTCCAGCAGGGGTAAAAGTAACTTAAATTTCTTACAGGTACTGTCGTATTACAACCCCCCTCGGGGGGAAGGAGCTCAGGGGCTGGGATGTGTGTGGGGGAGCACTCAGAGCAGGGGGTTAGCGTGTGGGGGGGATCAGGGCAGGGGGTGAGGATGTGGATGGTGCAGGAGTCGGGGCTGGGAGCATGGGGGTGGGGATGTGGATGGTGCAGGAGTCAGGGCTGGGAGCATGGGGGGTGTAGGAGTCAGGGTTGGGTGGCGTGAGGGGCTCAGGGCAGGAGGTTGGGGGGGTGTAGTGGGAAGTGCCGGGGGGATGGGGACTTGGGGCTGGCCTGGGACAGTCCCGGGACAGTCCCAGTTGCGGCCGGGTTACCTGGATGGTGGATGGGTCCCTGCCCCACGCTGTTCCTGCCAAGGGAGCTGTGGGCCAGATGTGTGGGGGCACTGCATCTGCAGGTAAATGGGGGGCGGCGGCAGAAGACCAGGGCTGGCTCCAGGCACCAGCCCAGCAAGCAGGTGCTTGGGGCGGCCAACGGGGGGGGAGGTGGGAGGGCACGTCCGGCTCTTCGGCGGCAGGTCCCTTACAGAGCGAAGGACCAGCCGCCGAATTGCTGCCGAAGACTGAAGCGGCGGTGGTAGAGTAGCTGCAGATCACGATTGTGGCTTTCTTTTTTCTTTTTCTTTTTTCTGCTTGGAGCGGCAAAAACCCTGGAGCCGTCCCTGCAGAAGACCCTCTGGCCTGCCACTCCCTTCCCCTCAAGGGCCGCAGGGACGGCACGTGCCTGCAGTGCCCTGGTGTCCAGCCATGGTGGCGAGAGAGGGGCAGCAGGACAGGCTGGGACGCGGACACCTCCACCTCGCCTCCTGCCGACCCCTTTCACTTGCCTGACTGCCTGCTGCTTCATCCGGTGCATGGGGCCACCAGCGCCAGCCTGCAGGAGAGTTCCGGCAGCCAGCAGGCCCCCCGAGCTGGGAGCGCGCCACGTGCTGCGCCTCCACCCGCAGCGGAGCGCCCCAGCATCAGCCGGCTCTGGGTTCCGGCTGGGTTTCGGTTCCTGCTGCTGGCCCCTTGCCAGCCGGGGTCTTAGCCGCCGGCCTGCTCATCCCGCTGCCAGCCTGGGGTTCCGTTCACCCAGGCTGGCAGCGGGCTGAGTGGGGCCGGCGGCTGGGACCTCGGCGTGCCATTAAAAATTGGCTCACGTGCCACCTTTGACACGCGTGCCATAGGTTGCCGACCCCTGCTCTAAGAGTACTGCATAAAGTGCCCTGGTTTGAACCTAAGCTTGTGTCTTTCATAGTTTTTGATCTGTAGGGATTTTTTTTCTTTAGGGATGTATACAATGGTGCATCATCTCTTGAATTTTATGCTTAGCATCCTTAGCTGTAGTTTAACAAGGTTTGTTTTGAAATCATGTCAGATTTTATTGGCAAGTTATTGAAAGAGAAAGGACACCAAAATGTAGTTCTATTCAGACATGCTATGGATTAATATAACTACAAATAGCAAGGAAGCAAGAAGCTAATTTTATAAAGAATTACACTTACAGAATCAGAGAAATGTTGGGCTGAAAGGGACCTCAAGAGGCCATCTAGTCCATTCCCGCTTGTGCTGCTGGAGGATTAAATATACCTAGACCTAGCCTGTTCTAAAAATATCCCCCAGTGATGGGGATTCAACAACCTCCCTAGGTATCCTGCTCCAATGCTTAACTATCCTTTCATTGGAAAGTTTTTCCCAAATCTCTCTTGCTGTGAACTAAGCCAGTTACCTCTTGTCCTGCCCTTGGTGGACATGGAGAACATTTGAACACTGTCCTCTTTATAGCAACCATTTATATACTTGACTGCTAGGCCCCCCTCAGTCGTCTCCTCTCTAAACTAAACATGCCCAATTATTTCAACCTTTTCACATAGGTCATGTTTTCTAAACCTCTTATCATTTTTTCTTGCTCTCCTCTGGACCCTCGTGGAGATACCTGACTTCAGAAGCTAGATTCTCAATGGATATAAATCCAGACAGAGAGGAAATAAAATGCACTTAATTTCCTCAGTGGGAAGAACATGAATTTGGAATGACCATGAAACCTGAGTCATATAAACTGGATTTTCTTAGTGAGGAAGAAAAATAGGCTGTGTTTTCAATAGAGCTGAAATTTCTCCGGAGTCTGGATACAAATAACCCAAACCTAGTGAACTGACAGACACTTTCATAGATTCTAGGACTGGAAGGGACCTCGAGAGGTCATCGAGTACAGTCCCCTGCCCGCATGGCAGGACCAAATACTGTCTAGACCATCCCTGATAGACATTTATCTAACCTACTCTTAAATATCTCCAGAGATGGAGATTCCACAACCTCCCTAGGCAATTTATTCCAGTGTTTAACCACCCTGACAGTTAGGAACTTTTTCCTAATGTCCAACCTAGACCTCCCTTGCTGCAGTTTAAGCCCATTGCTTCTTGTTCTATCCTCAGAGGCTAAGGTGAACAAGTTTTCTCCCTCCTCCTTATGACACCCTTTTAGATACCTGAAAACTGCTATCATGTCCCCTCTCAGTCTTCTCTTTTCCAAACTAAACAAACCCAATTCTTTCAGCCTTCCTTCATAGGTCATGTTCTCAAGACCTTTAATCATTCTTGTTGCTCTTCTCTGGACCCTTTCCAATTTCTTTGACTAAATGAAACACATCCAATGTGCTGATGGAGACCAAGATTCCCTAATGCTTAATAGTTTGAGGCCCCAGCTGGAGTACTATGTCCAATTTTGGGCATCCACTTCAAAAACATGTGGACAAATTGGAGCCCAGCTGATCTATACCTGCTGAAGAGCTGGTTTAAGGGTTTAAAAAAACCTTTAAATTAACACCTCCAAGACAGGTCTTCAGTTAGCAGCTCTTGTCTAGGCCACATGCAAGCAAAGAATGTTGTTGTTTTTTTCCCCCATGCTTCATATTCAACACCTTATGAATATATGTCACATAGATTTTGTGATTAAACTGACTCCTGGGTTTAGTACAGTCTTATGCATCTTATTTTCCAGATAAAGCTTTCGATCCCAAGTGATAAAAACAGTCTTGCGTCTGACCTGAAAATGAAAAATCAGGATTTTTTTTGTTTGTTTGTTTTTTTTAAGTCCAGTTTTTCATGTGTTTGTAAAAAAGTTAGTTTTATTGCTTGGTTCAGTTTTTTTTGCTTTCTCTGGTGAAAACATGGGGCAGTTTTCACAGCTGGAGAGCTCCAATGTAGCCACACAAGTAATGTCAAAGTACAAATAGCAATGTGAAGTTAATTACGTGCCGCAGGTGACAAATCAAATCTAACTGCTCGTGCAGTATTAAGGATCCCACATGGATTTCTACAAGGAGCACAAACTCTCAAGGGGGTTCAGAGGACTTTGCTCATTCTCTCGTGCGTTTTCTTGCCAATTGGTGTAACCTTGGCAACTCCTTCTTATACATAACTAGGAACTGTTGAAACTCAGCTTCAAACATTATCACAGCAAAATTTCTCCCACTTCAGTGAAATTCACTCATGTGCAGAGAATTAACAGAAAGCTTATGCATCATTTCAGTCCCATTTTGAGGACTTAAGTGGGCCTTAGGCCTTTTGCTGACCTGATTCTGCAAACCCTTGAAAATTAATCAATATTGCTAATCCTTACCAAGCTTTGCTCTATAACCATGAGGGCTAGAAATTTTATTTATTCATTTATTTATTGAAAATGAAAGCTGAAATTCTCTTGATCAAAAAATTCCTGGAGTTGGGGCTTTTAGAAAGACACCAAAAATTATGAGACTCTCAATAAAATCCTGAGAGTTGGCAATGTTGTAGTTGCCAGTTATCGGGATATCAAGCTATGGAGAAGCCAGAGCCAACCGGGAGTGTGGCAAGTGCGATGTTACTAAAGCTTGTTACAGCTGCACCCTTGTCAGTCTTAATTTCTGGTAGTCAGGACCTTTGCTGTCACTTATGTAAATAAGGCATCACATATTAATCAAATATGCAAAGCAGGATATTTGGGTTATTTGCATATAACCTCCAGATTTTTGAACCTGCACACTTGCCACAGTCATTTCTACCCAAAGTATATGGGGAAAACTAGTATCTCAGATACTATTGTGGTATCCTGGCAATTACTACCACTTTAATGGTGACCACGGTACTGTGATTTGAGTGAGAAAGAGGATTGTCACTAATGCATTAGTAATAACTTGTTTCATATTCAGTTACATGTGGGCAAATGGAAACATGTACAGTAGATACTACAGATAACTTCACCCAGTACACAGCCTCAGAATTGACCTAAACAGGTTCAATTGAATGAACTGGTAACGTTGTTAGACTCTTGTTTTATAAAACAGTATTTAGGGTCCTCTCCTGCAAACAGTTACAACTATAGTTCCACTCCCACGTCGATGACTCAAGTAAATTAAGCAGGGCATCATACTATCCTACTATTATTGGCTCTCAGCAACAAATTTCTCTAACACTGCATGAGGGCATTGTGTATGCATTGCGATAAGTTCGCAGATGTGCAGCAGTCAGCCACTTTTTCTGATCCTGTAGATGATGTTGATAAAAGTTTGGATGTCATAGTGCTGAGATTATTATTATTATTTATTTATTTATTAGGAAACTAAATGAGTTTCCAATAAGTGCAGGATTATGAAATGATCCAAATCTTCTTCTTCCTTTCTGCTGTTTATTCAGAGGGGCTTTGTTGCAAATGGTTTTTAATAACGAAACGTGTTTGTTTTCTGTGTGTTATAGTTTTCTTCAGGCAAAGCCCAAATCATTTCTTGCATGATGCATCTTGTAAAGTCGGTGTCCAATTCTGTGTGTGACACAGCAGGATTCTCCTTCGTGCTACATTCAGCTAACATGCCTCTTGAGCCCTGCCTGGACTGCGCCAGTTTAGAGCCTTTGATATTGTCACTGATTAAAACAAGAGGTTGGATATTGGTGTGTCACTTTGAAAGAATGGGCTGGTATGGTGACAACCAGCCACTCAGTCCTAGAGATGGTTTCATCAGGCCGGTCCTTGCTGAAAAACTTTATGCAGAGTTGCATAGGGAGGCTTGCACTCTTCTTGCTGACTCTGGAACTCGTTCTGTAGATAAAGAGTAGACTTCAGCCCCATCCATCTTTTGCTAGTTACCTTTAGTTTTACACATATTCCCCCCCCCCCCCAAAACTTGGTACAATCCCAGAAGACAGAGAAGCATTTTTGACAACAGAGGCTAATAATATAATCATGGAGTTCAGTGAGCTACAGAGGTGGTTTTTTTTTTCATTTTCCTTTGTCACTCATTTATTTATTTCATTTACTGTTCTACCTTTAGAGGTTCAGAAGGTGTACGTAGGTCAGCACATCTTTTCAACCAGGGTTTCTTGGAACTCAAGGAATATAACTACTAGCCATAAAATGTTAAAACTTGAAAGTCCCCATTATGTGTCAAGACAAGAATGTGCTGAGAAATTTAGGGAAAAACACACACACACACACACACACACACACACACACACACACACACACACACACACACACACAGTAAGTAATCAGGGTAAATATAATTTAACTGTAGTCAGCTTTGATCATCATAATAGGTATGTATATTCTGTTCTCAGCAGAGTAATCTCAAGGCACTTTGGAAGCAGAATCAATAGAAAAACAAATGTAGTATTTACTCAGCAAACTGGGTATTATTTAACTGCAATACAGTATGTGTTAAAAGTGAAATACTTATAAATAGGTACATTGATTTGACAAGCAGGGCTGACTGTGTGAGCACAAGAGGCATTAATCTGCATATCCTTTAGCTTGCAGAGATTTCAGTGTAAGTGTCTAAGTGTTCATAAAATAATGGGCTGTTATGGCCTTACAACTAATAATACCATTCCTGTGTGAATGCCATGTCCCTTAGATAGGGGGAAGGACAGTATTCTACTGTGAATTGCAAAGAACTTGTATTGAAATAAACTAGGCCATTTGGTCGGTTTATGGTAGAGCCATGTGGGTAGTAATGCAATGTTCTCAGCTTGTTTGCTTTTTACAAGCACAACACTGCTTTCTTTTTTTTGTGGGCCAAATATCTGTGCTAAGCTTTAATTTTTGGAAGGAGCCCATGGAAGGTAACACTTTGGAAAATAAAATTTTAGTGTCGGCAGTTGAAGACTTCCACGCTTGCGACATCAGTTCCAAACAGTACGGCATCTGATGAGTCAGTCATTCCAGAAACTGCAGTTTGCACAGTATTAAACCTGGCATCAGCAGGTAGCACAACGTCCACCTTGTAGATAGTCTGAATAAGTGGCTCACCAATGTGAGCACAGGCTCTGGACTATTCCATGCAATATTGCATATTAGTTCCCATACAGCCTCAGCCATGGGACCTTACATAGTGCTCTATGCAAGATAGAACCTGCAGGATCTCCCATCCAGCTCCTTCCTCACCTGTGAGTGGGACTGTGTTCTATTGTTGTTCCTTGTTATTTGTACCATGTGCACAGTTAGGGTAGGTGCCTCACAACATATATAACTTGGCAGATCCCAGCCCCAGCAATCTTACAATCTAGAATTTAAACAGGACACAACACATGGATCAGGGTCAGTCAAAATTACAAAAATAAGGTCAAGCCGTGACTGATTTCAGATGCTCTGTGGGCAAAAGTCATTTGTCTTTTCTGTCCTTAGGGGAGGGGATTATTACTACTAATTTAACTTGTTCCCTTCTTGTGCTTCCAGGCAGAAACGAGCCTTTAGGAGGCTGTGACGGGTTGGATCACAGAAACCCCCTTGGGAGCTGCCGCCTGATGTGCAAAGACTACCTCTGCTCCTGTTTTCCCTGTCTTGCTGAGCCAGACACTACCATCTGCTCCAACACAGACCCAGCGTCTGAATTACTTGCCCCAAAGCTGCAGGTTTACCTGAAAACAGCTCACAGAAGTGTGCTTGTCTTTAGCACTCAGATGCCCAACTCCCAATGGGGTCTAAACCCAAGTAAATCCGTTTTACCCGTGACAAAGCTTATGCAGGGTAAACTCATAAACTGTTCGCCCTCTATAACACTGATAGAGAAATATGCACAGTTGTTTGCTCCCCCGGGTATTAATACATACTCTGAGTTAATTAATAAATAAAAAGTGATTTTATTAAATACAGAAAGTAGGATTTAAGTGGTTCCAAGTAGTAATAGACAGAACAAACTAAGTTACCAAGCAAAATAAAATAAAATGCGCAAATCTATGTCTAATCAAACTAAATACAGATAAGATCCTCACCAGTTCCAGAATGTTCCCTTTTACAGGCTAATCTCCTTTTAGCCTGGGTCCAGCAATCACTCACACCCCCTGTAGTTACTGTCGTTTGTTCCAGTTTCCTTCAAGTATCCTGTGGGGTGGAGAGGCTCCTTCTTTAGCCAGCTGAAGACAAAATGGAGGGGTCTCCCACGGGTTTAAATAGACTTTCTCTTGTGGGTGGAGACCCCTCTCCTCACTCCTATGCAAAGTCCAGCTCCAAGATGGAGTTCTGGAGTCACATGGGCAAGTCACATGTCCATGCATGACTCTCAGTCTTTACAGGCAGAAGCCATTGTCCACATGGTATTTTGTATGTCTCCAGGAAGACTTCGTATGTGGATTGGAGCATTCCAAAATGCATTGTTCCCCAAGTGCTTCCTGATCGGGTACTTAACCTTGCGAATTCCTTCCTAAAGAAGCTGACCAAATGCCTCACAAAGCTTACTTAGAAATCAAGCAAGTATACGGCCAATATTCTTAACCTCAAGTACAAAATGATGTACAAATAGGATGAATAGATATAGTAGACCATAACCTTTACAGAGATATGTTACATGGCACAGGCAGCACAAAACATATTCCAGTTATGTCATATTCCCATAAAGCCTTATGGGAGGTACTGTCACAGAGGGGTTCAAATGAGGAGAGGGTGATGGCAAGAAGGACAGGCATTGAGAAAACATCCCAGGCACCTGGGACCGCCCGGATATGCTTGTGTCAGAGGACAAGAAAGGGTGATTCAAGGGTAATCTCATTGTTTCAGACAAAAGGGGCAGGGCCACAAAAGGAGATGAGGTTGAACAGGGCTCACATTAGACTTGTATGTGCCCATATGCCATACCAGCCCCTATCTGAGTCACCCAATGTTCTGCCCTGCCCCAGTTGACATGCTTATCAATAAGAGCCAGTTGCACAAAAATTGAAACTGTTGCTTCCTGATACTGGGGCATAACCCCCCGCCCCAGTTCAGGCAACTGCCTTACCTCCTGCCACCAGCAGAGGGAGCACCACCATAGCCAGAGGCATTGTTTCTAGAGTCCCTTCCCCCCAAGATGAGGAAGTAGCAGGAGGAGCTGCCATTGGAGAGGACAGGAGGAGCAGGCCCAAGTGGCTCTTGGTGCAGCCAAGACAGAAGAGCCCTTGCTCCCTGCCTGGAGCAGCTTTGGAGCACCTTAGTACTCTTGCTCTGAGGAAGTGAGGGGTCCACGGTAGGCAGGCCAATGTGGGACTCCAACACAGCATCATAGTGACATCTGTCAGTTTTGTTGTCGCCTTCTATTCTGTCTAGGTGCTTGCTCTGTGTCCATCCTGGTGACACTTACCCATCACTCTAGTTTCTGAGCATGATGGTGTCATGAGTGGGCGGAGTTTTGGTTGTAGTTGGGAGAATTCCACCACTAATGTTTTCCCCATGTTAACCCCTGAGATTGGAAACGCAGTCAGAAGGTGCATGATCAAGGGCCTTGAGAGCAAGGACAAAGAGCTTGAATGCACAGAGCAATGGTTGGAGAGGGGAGGGATTTAAATAATTGGGTGACACAGTTGATTGGGTGATCACAGCCACTATAACTCTGTCTCCTGTGGTGCTAAGCCTGTGCAAAGGCTGCTTGGATGTACATAAGGTAAGAGGCATGAAAGAAGTGAAAAAAATGAACCAGGAATGGAGGAGCCAATAGGAAGAAATCTATGACAGAACATCCTGTTAGCACATGGCATTGGGCTGTGGATAGAAAGGGAAGGAACAGAGGTAGTGAGTAAGGTCCACCAGGTACCAGATGAGTGGGCAGTCCATCAGCAGTGCTGTCACTAATGTTATCAGCTGTTTTGTGGTGGGTCTGGGACCCTATGTGACTGGTTAGGATGCTTAGCATTAAGGTCTCCAGTGGAATTTATGTAATATGCTAAAACACGCCAGTAAAATACAGTTGTTAGTTTGTGGTGGGAATACCATCAAACTTAGTGCATAAGCCTTTTGTCTTTGCTATTGCTGTTAAACATAAAAAGCTATAGGTCACATAAACCAAATTATCTAATTTTCAAAGGTGACTCCCAACTTGCAAAGTACCACTCTTCATTGCTGAGTGTGTGAAGAGAACATTCGATTTTAGGATGAGATCAAAAATACAATATTTAAACCACAATAAAAAATAAAGATTCCAGTGCAGACCAATTAAAATGAAAATACACATAGCCTTTTTAAAACATAAAGGGCAGACTTTTGCTTTAAAAACTGCCATCCAAAGTGGTTTTTGACAACATAGCTTTATGTATTAGAGGAACACAATAAATAAGATGGATTCTGAAACAAAGGGATGCATATTCCTCCAAATTCCGTATCATTACTGCATCCTTAATGAAAGGCAACCATTGTAATTGGTAATTGTTTCCCTTTTTACAGTTACTACATTGCATTTATGTGACTAATTACCTAGTTGTTTTGGAACACTATCAATATGTGTGGGGAAAAACCTATTAAAACTCATTGTAATATTAGATGGTCTTTGAAGGCACAACATAAAACTAAGGGAGAAGAATTAGCTGGCTTTATTAAAATGATGCTGTCAAGGTATCCGTAGTTTTAATCAATATCTCCTTGGAAGCATGAAACTTACATTTTTCTTGACTAAAATGCTTTCCTCCTTCAAGCATTCTTGATGGATGGTTTTGTGGGGTTTCTCATGAGTACAGGGCTGTTCAGATTTAATTTTTTTAATTGAAATTCTATGCATGTCTGTCTGTTCTCTCTGACCCTGAATATATTTAGAGAGAGAGGGAATAACAAGGATGGTGTCATATAATCATTTTATTGCATTTGGGATGAAATCAATACCCATGAATGCAAAGGCTGCAATTAAATTTTGTAGGTAATGCCAAAAAAATGCTAATGAAACCTTGGTATCATGCCTCACAACTATATGTTCTGGACATGCCGCATATTTTGCAGAAAAATATATTTTAGAAATGATAGCTGTGTAAACTTTTTATTGTGGCTTTCCCCCCCTTATTCCTCCACCAGTAAGGTCAGGTGTCTTAGGGCATGGCTATACTTGCAGATGTAGAGTGCTTTGAGTTAAACCAGCCTTTGGAGAGTGCAGTAGGGAAAGCGCTGCAGTCTGTCCACACTGACAGCTGCAAGCGCACTGGCGTGGCCACATTTGTGGCACTTGCAGAGGCATTGGGAGCTGTGCATTATGGGCAGCTATTCCACAGAGCACCTCTTCCCATTCTGGCGCTGTGGCTTGTGGGAAGGGGGTGGTGGGGTGCAGGGCATTCTGGGTCCTGTCCCAACGCCCTGTTATGCATCGGTTCGCATCCCAGCAATCCCTCTGCTTCTGTCCACATTTGGCGCCATCTTTCAACGTTTTTTGTGCTGCGCGTTCTGTCTCCCCTTTCAGTCTGCAGGAATGGAGCCCGAACTGCTGAGGAATATGCTGACGAATCTCGCCAGCACGTCACGTTTGGCAGTCGAGTTACTCCTGAAGATCCAAACTAACAGTGAGGACTCCGACGATGATATCGACTCGAATAACGCATACAACATGAGATCACTTGAGGCATTCATGGACATGCTCCCCACCATGGAACGCCGCTTTTGGGCTCGGGAAACAAGCACTAAGTGGTGGGATCACATTGTCATGCAAGTCTGGGATGACGAGCAGTGGCTGCAGAACTTTCAGATGAGAAAAGCCACTTCCATGGGACTGTGTGAGGAGCTTGCCCCTACCCTGTGGCGCAAGGACATGAGATTGAGAGCTGCCCTGACGGTGGAGAAGCGGGTGGCTATTGCAATCTGGAAGCTGGCAACTCCAGACAGCTACCGATTGTTCGCTAACCAGTTTGGAGTGGGAAAGTCTACCAATGGAATCGTGTTGATGCAAGTTTGCAGGGCCATTAATTGCATTCTGCTCAGAAGAACCGTGACTCTGGGTAACATGCATGACATTGTGGCTTGCTTTGCACAAATGGGTTTCCCTAACTGCGGAGGGGCGATAGATGGGATGCATATTCCCATTCTGGCACCAGCCCACCTAGCCTGCAAGTACGTTAATCGGAAGGGGTATTTCTCTATGGTTCTCCAGGTGCTTGTGGATCACCGTGGGCATTTCATGGAAATTAACGCAGGCTGGCCTGGAAGGGTGCATGATGCATGCATCTTTCGGAACACTGGCCTGTTCAGGAAGCTGCAGGCCGGGACTTTTTTTCCAGACCAGAAGATCACCGTAGGTGAAGTCGAAATGCCCATTGTGATCCTTGGAGACCCTGCTTACCCTTTAATGCCGTGGCTCATGAAACCCTGCACAGGGAGCTTTGACAGCAGCAAGGAACGGTTCAACAACAGGCTGAGCTGGTGCAGAATGACTGTGGAGTGCGCTTTTGGCTGTTTAAAGGGCCGCTGGCGCTCTCTGTATGGGAAGCTGGACCTGGCCGATGACAGCATCCCCACGGTTATATCTGCATGCTGTACCCTCCATAACATTTGTGAAGGGAAGGGTGAAAGCTTCACTCGGGCATGGACCTGGGAGGTTCAACACCTGGAAGCTGAATTTGAACAGTCAGAGAGCAAGGCTATTAGAGGGGCCCAGCGCAGGGCTGCAAGGATTAGGGATGCCTTGAGGAAGCAATTTGAGGCTGAAAGCCACCAGTAATGTTTGGTGCCCTGCACGGGAGTGAAGTGCAGTGGTTTCAATGTTAGTAGGAATCTGTGTTTGCTACGCTGACTTGCAGTACCTGTTGCTTTCCTGGGCTAAGGTATCTTTTTCTTTATGCAATAATAAAGAATGTTTTCAAAGCCAAAAAATCCATTTATTGAAAAAATTCATATATTGAAAAGAAACACAACTTCTTGGGAAACAGAAAGGGCAAGGGGGTGGGGTGGGGAACGGTACAATCACAGATTTGTGTATGTCCTGTTCTCATACTCAGCCTTCCTCTCTGGAGTGCTGTGCAATGAGTGCTGCTCTTCAGGATGGCTATACTGCATGGTGATGGAGGTTGAGTTCAGTGGGTAAGGGTCGTAGTTTTCAGGGCTGGGTGGTGAAGCTACAGGTGTTGGAGGCACCTAGTGGTGATAAGAACCTGGATGTTGGGGAAGGTGGGTTAGAGGTGACATGGGGACACAAGGGAAAGAGTTTTGGGACAAGGGTGCAGGGGGGGCGGGGGCGGTAGTGCTCCACCTGCATGGCTACGAGTGCTTGGATCAAGTCTGCTTGGCGCTCCATGATGCTTATCAGCTGATCTGTGCTTTGCTGCCGGAGCTCTGCGCTTTTGTGCCAGCGATCCGCATTCTGCTGGCGGATCCTCCTTTCACTCTCCCTCCACTCCTGCGCTTTTAGATTCTCGTTAAGTGACTGCTGCATTATTTCATGCAGCATGTCCTCTTTACTTCTACGTGGCCTCTTCCTGATTCTTTGCAGCATCTCTGCCAGTGATAAGATGGTCGGCTGAGATCTCAAGGTTGCATCTGTAAAGGCAAAATGCAACACTTAACAGAGGCAGCATTGTTCACACCAGACAGAGCAATGATTCCCCCGTACTTAAGAAGGGCAAGCACAGTCTACACAATAGCATAATTTGCCCATCCCAAAGCAAATGCACGTAACCCATGGGAGCCCCAAAATGGTGAGTAAGCACAGGGGCAAGGGGGACTGATTGTTTCAGGGCTGTACTGCCCTCTGGGTTTCTGTGCCTTGGGGAGAGCCAACAGCTGCAGGGGGCACCTATACTGAACACTGTCCCCACATTTTCAACAGGAGTTCGTCCTGGAAGATATCTCGCTGCTGAGGGTGACCTGGGAAGAAAGGGAGGGTCTTCTACTACAATGTGGCTTCTGCCCTGGCCCATATGCAGCTTGCCTGTGTGCAGCAATGGTCCCCCCGCCCCTCACAGCACAGTGGCGCAGACATGTTAGCCTGACTGGGACAAGGACCACAGTGGCTCTTCCAAGAAACCTGCACAAGCGCATTGCCCAAGTTCTGGCTGAGACCTTTGAAGAGATCACTGAGGCCCATTACCACAATGTGAGAGCACACATCAATGCCCTATTCTGCATGTAGGCATGCATGCAGCCCTAACCCTCCTCGCCCCAAGAGCCCGCACCGAATAACTTCCTTCCCAAAATAAAAGCTGCTTACCGGGAACCTCCTGTGGTGTTTGTCCTTCCCCAAGCACCGGCCGCCGTGACTGGCTACCTTCCTCCTGGCTGCATGCATCTAGGGATTCCGGGGTGTCTTCCTCCACCTCAGCACACCCTCACTCCCGCTTTGCTCCTCCTCCTCCTGCCTTGTTGAACTGGGCTCTGAAGTGTCCATGGTGGTACTCGGTGTGGAGGTGGGGTCGCCCCCAAGTATTGCGTCCAGCTCTTTGTAGACACAGCAGGTTGCGGGGGCAGCACCAGAGCGGCGGTTTGCCTCGCGGCCTTTGCGGTAGGCATTCCGCAGCTTCTTCACTTTAACCCTGCACTGCAGTGCATCCCGGTCGTTGCCCCTTTCCATCATGTCCCTTGATATCTCCCCTAAGGTATCGTAATTCCTACAGCTGGAGCACAGCTGGGACTGGACAGCTTCCTCCACCCAAACACTGATGAGGTCCAGCACCTCGCCATTGCTCCATACTGGGGATCGCCTGGTGCGTGGAGGCATGGTCACCTGGAAAGATTCGCTGAGAGCACTCCATGCCTGGCTGAGCAAACAAGAAGGGGATTTTCAAAATTCCCAGAGAATTTAAAGGGCGAGTCTGACAGTGGGTCACCTGAGGGCAGGGCAGTAGAGTTCAAAGTGATGACCAGAGTGACTAGAACAGGCATTGTGGGACACTTCTGGAGGCCGATCAGAGTGCATTAACAGACCAGGGCATCCACACTGGTGCCGCGGCGCTCCAGCGGAGGCGCATCAAACATTATTCCACTTGCCGAGGTGGAGTACCAGGAGCGCTCTAGCCACGGAGTCAGAGCGCTCTAGGTGCTTTGCCAGTGTGGACGCGTCATGAGTTATAGCGCCCTGGGCTGCTTTAATGCGCTCTAACTTGCAAGTGTAGCCATGCCCTTAGTCACTGATTCAGCAAAGTTCTCAAGCATGTGCTATGCATATTCAGCAAAATACTTACAGGTGTGCTTAAGAGCTTTGCTGAACTGGGGTCTAAGTTACCATAAGTCCTTCCAGGTCTCAGAGGAAGAGACAAATATGTCTAATACATTTTTGAAAGCCTTCTAAATTCACTTTTACATGCATAATTATATCTCATTCTTACAGTCCAGTGTCTCAGGTTTGTTCAGGGCTAAAAACAAGTGCTGTGTGACCCAGCAGCAATCTAGGAATCTGCCCTCCCTTGTCCAGTGGAATGAAGTTCATAAACCCGATTGTTGTCCCTCTGCCCTGGCCTCTTTGCACCAAACAAATGATCTCAAAGGGTGGCTAGGGATTTCCCCAGTGTAAAGGGCATGCTAGGAGGGGAGGGAGCTGGTTTGTCAGGGGAGTGGCTGGAGTGCCTTGTGGGTCATTGCCAGTTGGTATAGGTTCAAGTAGTTCTGAGGTTGCTCTAACTTATGCCTTGGGGGGGGTGGGGTTAACAGGTTTACAGCTGCCCCCAGGATTTGGGAGAGTGCAATGGCAGTTTAAAATCTCATTTGCCTCTTTCCTGCACTAGATCCTACATTGAGCATAGCTCATTCAGACCCAGTGATCTGCCCCCTGTTTCTAATTCTGCTGGATCATGAGATATGGCACATTTCTGAGATAGGACTGAATAATCCTGAGCACTGGGTAAATGTAATTTTGGGGAGAAATTCCGCATCTGAGAGTGCGAAAAGTAAGTTAGTTTGTGGCTGGCAGGGTTTTTTTGTTTTAAATAAGCTATTTGAGACTATGCGTGGGGGTGGAACGTTAGTCCTATTTAGTCCTGGAGGAGATGCAGCAGTAGACAGAGTACAAGTGAGGTAGTCTAAGGTATAGTAATACAATTTATAGCAAGGCTCTACGATTTCTCATCAATATTCAGTACTGAATATGTGGCATATATATGGATTTATTTAGTTTTCAAAAATAAATGGAAAAATGTTCCTTTATGCCTGAATGTGGTGCTTTTAATAATATGCAATAAGCCTTTCTCTAATAACTTTCAACACAGAAATGATGATTCACAAGAACTAAGAGTAGAGAGCAATTTTTGCATACTCAACACAAAATGAAGAAAACTATCAAAATAGTATTCAGGATGCTACAATGTTGATCGTATGTAGTGTTACCCGCTCAGTTTAGGGCCCCTCGCCTCTACCCTACCAAGGGCTCAAGGCGTAACCCAATCGATTTAGGCAACCCTACCCTTTCCCTTCTGAGGGCTCAGGGTGTAACGCACCTATCCTTACCCACTGGGCTTGGGAAGAAACCTGGTCAATTTAAATACCCGCCCTTTCCCTCGGAGCTCAGGGCTCTATGGGTCTGCAGAACCTTTTCCCAGTGAAAGAGCCTTACACAGTTGTGCTCTAAACATATATTTATTAGCAACACATACAAAATACGTATACCAAGCACATCTCTTATGCTCACCACTCCCAATATACAGACAAATTTCACCCAATGGCCAGTCAGGATTCATTCATCTGGGGGGTCCCGGCGATGCCTCTGAAGGTCACGGTCGTACAGAGGGGTCAGAGTTCTAGCAGCTTGATGTTGAACTGAAGTCTGGAAATGGTTCCCAAGGAGCATTGTTTTTCATTTACATTATATAGTAAAGGTAAAACTATCACCTTATGCCACTCCTAAATAACAAAAAAATTAAACAATTACTCACTGGCACCTATGTGTCCTTCCTTCCCAAGTTTTTTACATTTTATCTTTCATGCCCAAATTGTAACTTAGTTTTGACCTTCTCTGCCTATGCAGATGGTCAGCATTAGAACGCTGGTCAGAGCTTATCTTACCATTTATTGAGTCTCTTTCTCTATCCTCCCTAATTTCCCAGCACCTGAGTGTCTCTACTTTACAACCTTGGTGGTTATAACTCTCGTTAGGGACATTCCTGAGGTTGGGGTGCTTTATCAGCAGCAGAAAATTCTTTTATTCAATTTTAGTGGTGAACTTCCTGAGTTTCACTCAAGGGTGGTTTAATGGTGGGGGAGGGGTGGTTGTCAGGTCTCAGGCCTACAGTAGCTTGTTTATATAAGTGACTTTACATTTATGCCACTGTCTAGATTAGAATCGCAGAAATGGTGACAAATTTATTTGCAAATATTTCTTGGTAAATCCAACTCATAATTGAGTCAATCAAGGGCATGCTAACTTGTATCTTTTTTTCTTTGCAAACATTTATGCATGCAGTTTTCTATTTCTATGAAAGTTTTTGCGAGGAGCTTTAATCTGGACAATTATGGGTACTTGTGCATAAATAAGCGAATATATTACCATGGAAGTGCTTGTTGCCCATGCCATATATAAAGGTAATCGTTTGGCGGGAACTGGGAAGAGGAAACCATGCATGTTCTGCTAATAAGTGAGTGTAATTTTGTCTACCTTAGCCCGGAAGGTAGTCAGCTATTTATAAATCTGGGCCCCATGAATGGAGGCAAATCTGTGGGGGTTTTTGTTTTGTTGTTTTTTTGTTGTTTGTTTTTTGTAGCTCTAGTCAGAATTTTTTGGATGAAATAGTTTTTCATCCCAGCCATTCAAACTCATTAAGAGGACTTGAACCTGTGTTAAATTTTGAAAGGTCTCATTTGTCCCATCATTTCATACCCAGATAAATTTTTGGTTCAAAAATGAACAGGAACAAATTTTAAATGGTTTTCAGTTTCCTTCACTTGTTTATCTTCAGTTCCTTCCAATCTGAAGTGTTTCCCCAACCTCTTTCTGAGAGATTCAGATGCATTGATTTCTTCAGGAGCTGCTTCTGTTTATAAAAGTTGGGTAACACAATCATGGAAAAGAAGCCATCCCATGTAACTTGAGTGGCAAATCACACAGTCAAAACTTTCTAAAAACAATTCTCGAAAACCTTTTAATACAAATATGTTCATAAAAAACTATTTGCCAAAACAGTCGCAAGTAACAAGCAAATTAATACGGATTGTCAGTTCACAAATGGGGGGGGAAAGGGGCCTAATCTGATAGATATTTTTTCTATGTAAAGGCCAAAAGATTTATTGTTAACAAAGAAAAGTGTACCGAGCTTCTTCATCTCATCTAGACCCTGATGCAGTCATTAGAAATTAGAAGGATTTTTGCTCAGAGTTCTGGCAGAATGGGAGAAGGACAACTTGAAAAGTTTGTTAGCTGTTACCACCCTGTTGATCCAGAAAATGAGGTCAGCATTGAGGTCTAGCACACAGTAGCTTTGATGTATGATCTCTAGTGCCAGAGAGTCTGATCTGAGCACTTTCCATAACTAGCACAAACTGAGTAAACTAATGTGCGGGGGGGGATATTTTTTTGTTTTGTTCTGATATTTTAAATATGTCCTCTGGCAACAATTCTTTTTTTTTTCTTCTTAGCTTAAGAAAAATATACATTTTTGAAGAGTGAATCTTGAAGAGGGCTCACGTATTGTGTTGGTTTGATGCTCTTTGCTAGTGTCAGATCAGACTGTAATTCACTGAAAATATTTAGACTCATTGACTCAAGAATTATAAATGTTTTATATGTGCTAGGGTCTGAGCATACTGATGTAGACCACTTTTAACCAAGGTCCTGTCATAGTACATAACATTAAGAAACTTCCCAAACAGAAAGCCAGTCAAATAAATGTTATGGAACAATCTTAGTAAACTTAGCATAAGATATAAAAAGTGAGAACAAATAGATCCAGTTATGCAACTTTTTGTTTTTTAAACTTTAAAGGGTTATAGTTTTGTCACAGTTACGGGGCAAGCTGCCCTTTAGACCCCTTTTAGTCCCTTTTGAGTGCACCTCTCAGGTGACAGCCCTGACTTCCTGCATTCCCTCAAAGGTGGACCCCACAATTTAACCACCCTGGGACTGGGTCTCTGAGCTGCAGCCGCCTTGCTTCCCAACTGTGTTTGGCATTTGTAAGCTCTGTTCCTTCAAGAATGTGCAGCCCACAGCTGATGAAGCTGATTCAAAAACAGCTTCTTCAAAACAAAGCATTTTTTTCTTCATTCACCCAAAGGTAGATAGCAGTCAGAGATGAGGATTAAAATAATAAAGGCCTATATGCATATTTCTCTTTACCCAAACTTGAAAGCTTTGGTAAGTTCCATTCAGCCCAGTCACCTCCATTATGTTCTCTTCCAACTGCTGCTGCTGACCACTGAACTTCCTGCTTAGGTTAAGATTTTTAAAGTTTTAGTATCTCCTGTGACTCTAGGTTTGACCTGGGAGAATAAACCTTGCTACCCTAGTTGGAGCCAGGCTGGGGGTATTCCCCAGTTAACAGCTTCCCCACTGTTTTCCCAAAGGACCTTTGGCATTCTATATGATAGTACTTTGTCTTTGTCATTGCTTAATTTCCTGTTTGTTTTTCCCCCTTATAGCCTCCTTTGATTTAGCTCTATGCAGTTAGGTAGGATAATACCAAACAGGCAAACTGAGGTGTATATGATATTTATAAAAGATAATACAGATATTTCCCTCATTCTCCATAATTTGTACAGGAACCTATAGGCAGCATCACACAATAAATGCATTTTCATAGGACTGTGGCAAACACTAGTTAGTTGAAGCTTATTTTGTTCTTTGTGGCTTGAAAGCAAATTGGAATGTGTATTGTATAAATATTTGTGTCTAGAAAGGATTATATGTTGTATTGTGCATCTTTCAGGTGAGACACATGGTCAATGTCCTGCCCATTTATAGCTTATAAAATCTCATGGCAAGTTAGCAAGAGTAGCAGTATTTTCCCAGTCTCCTGGCAAAATTCCAGCCTGGGTAAAATTATATTTCTCCTTCCCTAAAAGTCCTCCTGTCGTTTCCAATGGAGTTACTTTTCGCTTCCTGTTCTAGTCAAAACTGGTATGCAGTATTGTTGTGTGGTGTTAAATAGCTGCCACATATCACTCCAGAAGTTGCTGCATTTCACAAATTTGTTGAATGTCATTGATAAGACTTTCAATGTTATCCCTCTCAACATCAAGTGTAGCATTGTGTGCTTCAATTACCAGATTAGTTTGGTAGATCATTGTAAGTAGCTTCATCCACAAAGATGACATCAGAATGCATTCAAATTTGGACGTGTGCTTCTGAATAGACTGAAGTTCAGTTCAAGCCTGTGCAGTGAGAGATTCAAGTTCATTTAAAACCATTCTCACTTAATTCAAATGCTGGTCAACTGGTTGAACACCATCAATCGGTACAGATCATCTAGTGTTGGACATCCAATGCAGTGAAACAGGAAGATATTGCTTCAGAATTTGCTACCTTTGTGGACTGGTACTGAAGAGACTGTACATTTGCTGAACAGTTCCAAAGTAATTGCCTCCTTACATGATTCAGCACAGTCAACACCTACAAGATTTAGTATGTGGTTTCCACAGCTGGAGAAAATACAGTTTGAATTATGCTCAAGCAGAACTGCTTGAACACCTTTGTACTTCCCAGCCATATTAGATCCATTGTCATAGGCTTGACCAATGCAGACTTGAAAATCTAACTTAAAACCTTCTAGAATTGCTAATACTTGAGCAGCAATTCCTTTTCCAGTTTTTCTCATGAAATTATCAAACAAAGTAAACCTTTCTTCAATTGAAAATTTTGAGCTGTCTACAATCTTAACATATCGAATAACCATAGTAGTCTGTTTCCTTGTGAGAACAATCTGGAGTGGCATCAAAAATGATGGAAAAATACTTGACATTTCGAATCTCATCAAGAATTGTTGTTTGTGCGAATGACCCACATAGCTCAATAAACTCATTTTGTATGTGTGTGGAGAGATAATGGACTTGCACACACTTTTGACTCTCTTGCGATTCTCTAGCATGTTTAACGTGCTCTGATAAAAGTGGGTCATAATTGCTAAGGAGCTCAACTATGCCTAGAAAGTTTCCATTTGCACGATCACCAATACATTGACTGGAACCAAAGAAAGCCAATCCCCGCTCAGAAAGAAAAAGGATGACGTTCAGGATGCGCTCAAGAAGATTTTCCCAAATATCAGTTTCTGTAGAGAGTTCAGTCAAGAGTAAATTCTCAACTGAACTTTCTGCTGATGCTGCCCTACTGGCTGATTTCCATGCAACATAGTTTTCTTGGTGTGACGTTGAACTCTCATGTGATGGTATTTGGTCTTTCAACTTCTTCCAGCCTCTGTTGATGCTCCATTCTGATTGATCAGAGAGAACTGATGCATTTACAGCACTTTTGTTCAAAATGAAGCAGGGTGCACAGTACAGAGATTGTTTTTCCGTACTCCAGCATAACCAGTCTCTTGTGTAGGTCTCACCATTTGGAAAAGTTTTTGTCAGCAGACGAGTAGGGAAAGCATGATTATCAGCATCTCATGGAATGGAATTTCAAACAACTAATTTGAAGAAAAGATTGCATTTGGGCAGCATTGCTCTTGTCAATAATTCCAATGTCAGTTACATTCAAACCTGTAGTACTCATGAATTGCTCATGCTACGTAAAAGCTACATCTTCCTGTGGCTGTTGAGTTTCGTGATGGTACACAGGATCTTCTGCTGCATCTATTACTGTTGGCACATCTCCTTCTTGACTACTGTCCTCATGTTGAGGTATTGGCATTGAAATATCACCTGTTGCAGTTGCGGAGTTTTCATTATCTGTAGCATTGTTTGTTGGGTAGGGTGTGTTTTCCAGTGGTTTGAGAAATGAAGTTATTGGCTTTGAGCTCTTAGCTGCTGCTTCACTCCGTTGTTTTTGCCGTCTCTTGCTTGCACCACTTTCAAATCTCCTCTTCATAGTGATCTATCTGGTCAATATGTAGCCTATCCATGTTTACAGTAGAAGATTTCAAGTGTAGATAAGTTAGTTATTTACAGCAGTATATTTCAAGTATCCATACTTGAAATATACTGCTGTAAATAACTAACTTATCTACACTTGAAATCTTCTACTGTAAACATGTACACAAATGCTGAATGGTACACAAATGCTGAAAAGACTTAAAACAAAGGAATACGAATTAAGAACACAAAATAAAATAGACAATTATCCTCATCACTGAATCAAAACTCAAGCACGCAAGGTATAAAATAAGAAGCTGAGCTGAAGACAAAGGGATGACATATATATATATATATATATATATAGTAAACACAGACATGGATGCAGACAGAGGGATAATGTCCAAAAATTTCAAATGTGTGTCCTCACGAAACTCATTGTACATGATTGTCCTCACAAATGTTCACCTTGAATCTGGGCCTATAGACTATGAAAGCCTATGATGATGGCCAAGCTAGGGCTCAGCCAACCAACCAGTCACCTCTTTTAGCTACCGTATGAAGATAATAATGAGGAATTCTTACACACAAATAATTGCTTAGTCAACTAGATGAAAAAATGTAAAGACACTAAAATGTAACAATTCTCTAACTTTCAACATGCACTTGATCTAGCACCAGCCACTAGTAGTGGTTTGTTTATATAATCAGCTGATCTGAGAGGACACATTCATCACTCTCTAATCTTGTGCCATCAGAACTGATATATTTTTTATTAATATTTATGAACATTTTTAATTCTTTAATATGACAAAATCTGTATCAGTTAACAAAAAACGTATGTCATTTACCAAATCACATCTCTGATTTGCTTAAATTTGCAGCTCTAAGCTGAGTGTGTGTGTCACATTTTGGTCTGATAGGGATGCACATAAAAACAAGTTGCAAAACTTATCAAATGCCAAAAAATTAACAAGTGTCTAAATCTGAGGCCCCCTTTGAGCTTGAGGCCCAGGCCAAATGGCCCTCCTTCCCCCCCTCTGATTGGCCCTGCATGTCCTTTTACAAGCCCACTGAAGGGGGCTCAGTACAGGGCTGAGGCCATAGTATATGAATCCATATTCAAAGTTACTAAAGAACTTTGAGCTCCTTTTGAATGAAAGCTTTGTATAAATGCAAGTCATTATCATTATAAACTTGGTAACTTTGATATAATCACAGAAAAAGAGACAGAAACATCCTAGCCCATCTGGAGGGATGCGCTAGGTGACTTCCAGTAACAGGCCTTTTTCTGTCTCTAATTTCTATTATCATAACTGGCTATCCTGAAAATGCTATGAAAAGATGAGCATACACGGGGTGATTTGGGAGATAAAGCATTTGTTCCAAGCACAGAATGTGAATAACATTCTTATCTCTCGTGCTAAAAGCTCAAAGACAGGTTATGTTAGAATTTTTCCTTACTTGTCTAAAGTAGGAGATCATTTTCTACTTGTCACTTGTTTGGGGGAGAAAGCAAGGTTGATATAGACTGTTGCAGAAAGGGAAGGGAGAGAAGGCTTTAGGCTTTTGAAAATCCCAGGGATTCTTTATGGATGGGGTGTGTCTCACACACATACACAGCTTGTATACTCCCAAATATAGTCCTGATCTTTGTGAAAAACATTCACAATAGCTGTTTTCACGTATCTTCGTGCCAACGTGTAAGCTGCAATTGCAATTGCAATCATTCTAGCAGCCTGCTGATTTTCTTTGGGATTTCTCTAGAGCTGAAACAAAACAGGTTAATGTAATCCGGTCAGACATGGGGCTAGATTCAGCAAAGCTGGTGCAAAAAGGTGAAAATGATCCTTTCCTGCCCTAGCAGTAACCTGCCCTCCTGAGGGGAAGTCCATTCCTGTAGAGGACAGGGGCAGCTGTTGTTACCCTCCAGTGGGCTTTGATAAAAAAGGCAGAGGGAGGACTAGATTTAAACTCAGCAGAGCATCATAGGAGCTCCACCAGTGAGAGCTGCCTCAAACAGCTGAAGAAGCTGTGGACACTCCAGCTGCTCTGGCAGCACTGCCCCCAATGCCTCTTTCTTCCCCCGACCCCCCAAGTAGAGTTTGTGCTACTGCAACCCACTCATCCCCACTGGAGGTCCCCCTAGCAGAAATGACCAGGATTTCTGCTAGCATAGGTTGACATAACATGCTAGTGAATCTGGCCTAGGATCTGCATAAGGAGGTTGTAGCATGGCCTTCAAAATATGCATTGTTGTGCTGCAGCTGCTTCAAGGAACAAATTGAGGAAGTTCAAATGTCTTTCTGTCGAAAGCCATTCTAAATAAATACAGCCTGGACAAAATGAAAGACAAGCAGCTAGTGGCCCTGTGTAGCTGTGTATTAGCAAGGCATGCGTGTTATGCCACATTTGACCTAAGTAGGGTGACCAGATAGCAAGTGTGAAAAATCTGGATGGGCGTGGGTGTCTATATAAGAAAAAGCCCCAAATATCGAGACCGTCCTTATAAAATCGGGACAGCTGGTCACCCTAGACCTAAATTAAATGCCAAAGCCCCTAGAATTCTGCAGCCGGGCCTAGCACAATAAAGAAACAGCAGCCTGCTGCCACGAAGCCTCCTTCCCCACCACTGACCAGCCTACCACAGCCTAAAACCTCCACAGTGGGCTGCAACCACAAGTTGACTCTAAGCTCCCCTTCTTTTTGATGGGGAGTATAGCAGCAGTTGTAAGGAAATGGGAATCTTCTGAGAATTAGTCCTGGAATGTGGGGAGGCCTGAGAAGGAGGGGGCTGCAGCTCAGTGGCTTTTAGAGTTAAAACTAAGCCGGGAGGGGGTGGGGTGGGGCTGGAACTGGCAGCGTTTTGATGAACTTGGCAAAGCAGGTGCATCCCTACCTATAGATCCCCTAAAGAGAGTTGTCTGCCTGGTCTGGCCTCCACTCTGCTAGAGCATCTAAGAGCCCCTTTGGAGTTCTGTAGCTGGAGCGCACACTGCTGTCAAAGAAGGGGTTCTGCTTTAAAAGGACTCTGTGAAGCATAGTCCTTCTTCCAAAAGCCTCCTCCTGCTCGTCTGCCTTTTCTGGGTACTCATTGGCTGCCCCCCGGTCCTCTCTGCTAAGCCTCAGTCCATCCCCATTAGCGATTTATGCAGTCATTTTGCAAACAGCAGGAATTATGCAGCCATTCCTATGCTGCATAATCATATACAATGCAGAGATATGTATAATAGCTTTTATTAACACACACACACATCCATCTACATCAGTTCCTCTCATGCATGGGAAGAGATGTCAATGCACCAGGACAAGAGTATTTGATAACCCTGTTTATCTCTCCCTCACTCTCTCTGACTGCTATAGAGACTCAGGCTAGGTCTACACTACGGGGTGGGGGGTCGACCTAAGATACGCAACTTCAGCTACGTGAATAGCGTAGCTGAAGTTGCGTATTTTAGGTTGACTTACCTGGCTGTGAGGACGGCGGCGAGTCGACCGCTGCCGCGCCGCCGGCGACTCCACTTCCGCCTCTTGCCGCGGTGGATTTCCGGAGTCGATGGCAGAGCCATCGGGGATCGATTTTATTGCGTCTTCCCCAATAGATCGATTGCTACCCGCCGATCCGGCGGGTAGTGAAGACGTGCCCTCAGTGTTAACCAGAAAGTGGGGAACGCACACGTAGTTCTTGCACCAATGAGAAGTGCTTATTGTATTCACAAACATGTGCCGTGCATCAGACAATGCTGAGGTCCCCTTTATGAACGCACCTCCTTTATTCTGGTGTGGAAGTAATTGTCAAACGCTACCCACCATCATTTTCATTTAATAAGATTTGCATTCCTTGGAATTTTTGGATCTGAGGTTCCTATCTTATTGTCATGGAGTGCTCATTTCAAGCCTTTCATGGAAGCAGAGCTTAACAGTGCCAATCCCCACTTGCTGTCAAATCACTGTGAGCCTCTGAAACAAATTTTCTATCTAAGCAGAAACACCTTGCAATCATTTTACAGCCTTTAAACTAAAACTGAAGTTTAAGGTCAGGAAGGTTGTTTTGCAGGTTATGGGACATAATGACCAACTGAGAGCACCAGCCTTCAAATTTGTGGATCAAGTGAGGAAAGTAAAAGCCTTTTTAAGTTTTAGTCTTAAAATCTGAAAAGGATTAAGCTATAGCTGGTGCTAATAAACTGCAGGAATGAATGTAGGTTAATCACTTCTTTGTAAGATGGATGGTGCCTAATACCATAGCAAAGTTTTTTTTGGCCTGAGGAGGGCTGCTTTTTTTGTAGCTTTGTGCTATTTTCTAGGTTTAAAATATATATATATATTTTGTGGGGGGGAGGGGGGTTAATTGCCTTTTATTTAATTTTGCCTTAAATAGCTGCACATAATTTTATATTTTAAAAATTCATGGGGAAAGTGATACATTTGTATTTATGTCCATTGAAAAGGCTACAACTTATCCCTCTAACACTGCATGGCCAATGATGAATAGTTTAACTCTTGGTTTGGGGGCGTTTTTTGAGGGGTGGTGGTGGTTTGTTTTTTTTGTTTTCTTTTAATCTTTGTAGCCTGTAGAGATATCTCGAGCCTACCCATTTTTAAAGCATTTTCATCCCTTACAATTGTTTCCTTATTGCATATTAAACTGTCTTTGATATGGTTTATGGTTGGTTTTTAATTGGAGCACTATGAATGCAGAAAGTGCTAACTGTTTCAGAGGAAAATGGATGAAGTCCTGAGGAAGACTGATATGGAATAATTGGCCTTCCAGGGAAAACTCCCTCCGAACCCCGGTTAGCTAGAAGTTGGCCCCAAAGCATGAAAGTCGGTATGCCTTCTGACATTCTTGTTTACTTGTTTGACATTTGTTATCCAGATATGTGCCTAATCTTCTTTGGAATCTTGCCAAGCTTTTTGTCTCAATGCTGTGTGTCTGTCACTTTTCCCATCTGTCTTTCACTTATTTGTCTCATTATAGTTTATCCGTCTATCACTAATTTAGTGATATGCTGTGTATACTGGGCAATGATGGCATGCAGATCAAGACTGGAAGGCCTTCAAGGAAGAAGTGGGTCTTTGGGAAGAGAATAAGGGCAATTGGCAGGCAAGACTTGGGACGCTGATCAGACCATATGGATGAACTAAAAGAGGGCATATTGCCAGGTTGGGCAAGAGATAACAGGAGTAATAAGGAGAGAGACAATTGGAAAGAGCTTAGAGAGGTAAAATAGGAAAAAATGAAATGCAGTTGAAAATAAAATATCCCATTTTTTTTTTTTAAAGAGAAATTTTATTTTCACTGTCTAAAGGCAACCCAGTTGGATACAGATTTAGTGAGGGAGCTGCCTTATTGCCTGCCATTTAGCAAACATTTCTTCTCTAGCTAACTTTTTGGCTGAGAAGGAATTTTTTAACACTTATTTAAATAGAATGTTCAGACATACCGGCTTCATAAATGAATTGTTTTTATAAAATGAAAACTGCTTGAAATGTGCTTCATGTTTAAATGTTTCTGAGGTTCAGCTTCATAAAATGAATCCTTCAGAAGCTTGAAAATATCAACACCATTTATCTTATGCTCAGGGCATAAGGGGGGAGTATGTCCTCTTCGTGTCCCAGCTGCTGGTGTAGAAGGATGAACTATGGCACTAGACCGGCTATTTCTCTCACTCATGCAGGTCAAGCAATGGGAGGTTTGCCGTTCTTACCCCTCCCCCTCCCCCGCAGTGTGCTGAGTTGGCACAGAGGAGAGGGTAATAAGATAGTAATCTGCCACTGGTATGAACCATTAGCAGATTTCTTCCCTCCTAGAGTGAGTGGAAAAGGGGGAATGAATTGTCCCTCTAAGATACAGTGTCTTAACTGAGCTGTTCCTGGGATGACTGAGCAACACAACAGGGCTAGATGTGAGAGCATTGCAGGGCTAGATGTGAGAGCACAAATCTTGGTGCTGTAACGCACCTTTTGGTATTGAAATTGTTGCAGAGAATAGCAAGTACTTTTTCAGTAAAAACCTTGATAGGATTATTGTAAGAGGTGGTAGATGTGGGATGGGTGGTAAATATCTTCCATATTAATGGTTTTGGTTTAGTCTGCATGGAGACGATTTAATTCACATTTCATTACAACAGCCAAAAACCTCTCGCCTGCAAATGCCACCAGTCAAGGTTTGAAAATATCAAACCACTTTCAGACATCTGGTAGCATTGGATGATCTCAGCAAGGTTCTGGAAAAGAGTCAAGTTACTGGCAGAGAAGTTTCAGGTCTTTGCTGAGAGTATGAATTATGATACTCACTGTGTTACTTGGAAGAAACTGACGACTATTTTAATAACCTTTCATTTGTGACATCTGTGAATAGGCAATTCTGTAGTATATAATTTATCATTCTTTACTAATAGTTTTCTGCAGGTACAGATTGGTTTTACCTAAGTTTGTAATCAGAAATACACTATTATAGTTCAACTGACTAAAAGCCAGATTTTCAAAAGAGCTCAACACCCATTTAGGGATCTGATTTAAGGACCAGATTTTCAAAAATGCTCAATGCCTGGTACCTCCCATTGAAACAGTTATGGTGAGATGTGCAAAAGTGCTCACAATTCAATGTGCTAAGCTCTTTTGGAGATCTGGCTGCTTATTTAGGTTTCGAAGTGAGTGCTCAGTTCTTCTGAAAACGTTCGTCATAGCAACTTCCATCTAAGCATCTTAAAGCACTTTATAGACACTAATGAATTGTTGAAACACCTCTGTGATGTAGGTGGTGTTATCTCCAGTTTAAAGATGAAGAAACGGAAGCACCAAAAATTAAAAGCCTGATCCTGCATTATTTAAGTTAATGCAGTGTGGTCTAAAGCATATAACACTGGGCTGGGACTTGGGAGACGTAATTCTGCTACTGGGTGACTTTGGAAAAGTCATTTCACATTTGTGTCTCTCCGTTTTCCCATATTTAAAATGGAGATAATGATAGTGACCCCCTTTGTAAATCACACTTTGAGATCTACTGAGGTAAAGTGCTATATAAGAGAGACAGATTGTTATTACAGGAAGTCTCGCCATTTACTTCGGTGTGGAAAGATCAGGTAATAAGTGACTTAAATAACGCATCTGGACCAAAACCTAAACAGATCCCAGACTTCCTGAATTTCAGTCATTTTCTCCACTACAGCTCCCTGCTTCCTCTGTGCACATTTGCAGACTCACCATGGGTATATCCTGTTTCAGTCAAGAAGTCATGATTGCCCACATTCTGTAACAAAATGCCATTCCTAGGAGCTGTGGCTGGCCCTCCATCCACACGCACATCTCCTTTCCAGTCCGTGGACAATAACATTGTGGCCTTTAGTGCATGCTTTTTCTTTGCAAATGTTCAGAATGCTCTTCCTGTTTTATCAACATTTGACCTGTGGAAAGAAATAGAAAGACGGGGGAGGGGAGGCATCTTGGCCAACACACCAGCAATTGAACCAGGGACCACCCACAGCTTAAAGCATGAGCTGCTACTGCTGGAGCTAAAGAACTCTCTGTCTATGTTTTTACTGGACCCGTATCCTCTGGATCAGGCACAAAAGGAGATGCGTAACACACACTCACCAGTGGCTTACATTTGCATGCAGAATCTTTTTCTTTTTTCAAATGAGAATTACTGGAACTCTTTCCCCAGTTTCCATATCTTTACTGAACTCAGTCCCTAGATATTCATTCAAAGCTGTCTGTGGATGGAAAATCATGTTAAGATGTGTCGTTTAGCTCACAATTTTGAAAAAAAAAATATTGTAATGTTTTTGCTGTGGATCTTCATTGGAAAAAAGATTTTCTGTCCATCTGGTGCTGTGATCCTGTTGGGTATCACAAGCTAAAACAGGCTACTTTTTGGTGACAACTTGGATGGGACATAATCAGAAACACACAGCTACTCAAGGAAATGGTGCTGGTGATTTAGTATTTGGCATTTTTTCCTCTGTCAGTGCCGCACCAGTGTTTCAGTAGCATTGGGCACTGCTAAGGATGCATCATCCTTTGGATGAAATATTAAACTGAGATCCGCAACTACTTTGGACTTGAAAGATCCTGTGGTATTTTCTACAAGAATAAGGTTAACCTGACTAAATTCTAAGAAGCATACTTACATTCTGCTCACTTAAATTCCCTCCTGCAGTTATGCACTTTTGGTTCTAAACTGTTATGTAGTGTTGCTGAACACTGATAAAGAGCTGCTGCATTTCATCTCAGGAGTGGCTGTATTTCAGTGGTGGTTTGTAGTAATCCCTATACATCTCCCTTACATCATAGGGATGTTGAATATTAATTAAATCATCATAGGGATGTTGAGTCTTAATTAAATGTCTGCAAAGCCCTTGGAGAGTCCATAGTTAGCAAGGTGCTTTATAAGTGTAAGGTATTTTAATAATAGTGTTACGGTGAGTCTGTCAAAGATGTTTATGTTAAAAACTTTGACAGGTTGAAAGTGTCTAGAACACTTTTGGCATTGTATAAATAATAAATAATAATGTGACCTAGTTTGGTGTTTTAAACAATGGAGAGTAAAAGAAAAATGCTATTTAAAAGGATGCAGTAGAGTATTTCAGGCTTTTTTAATGGAAAAACAAATATCCAAAATCTCAGATTTAAATTGGAAAAGCAAAAGGGAAAGCAAGTTTTACTGCTGATATTTTTAAACCATTAGTTCACATATTTTCCATTCACTGCTCGTGCGTTCCTCTTTCTGGTCCCCTTCCTCCCCTTGCTCCCTGCCTTCCACCATAATCAACTCAATCCAATATCTGTTCTTCTTACCCACCTTCACAGTTGGGACCTCTGCTGTCCTATCTAATGTCATCGGGTCTTGTGCATTCAGGGGTTGGGTTCAGAGGTGCTCCAGAATGCAACTGTGCATTATGCATTCTGGCCCGGAGCAAATGCATGAGATTTGATGGTGACAAAGACTGCTGTACCTGCTGAGATTCCTTCATGGATTGGACGAGATACTGCAAAGACAGAGGGACTTTTCAAGGGCAAAACAGACTTTAGTTCAGGGAGAGGAATACCAGTACTTATTTAAATTGCCTCTAAAGCTGTTAAGTAAATAATCCGCTTGTAGTTCTAAGCCAAACCAATACTTTCAAGCTAACTTCAATTGTTTTAGCGGAGATTTGGGCTCAGTCTTATATTCAGTTTGTGCATCCTTTGTTAGGAAGACCTTGGGTGAAATGGGCATTATTTCTTCATTTAGGTAACTCAGATCTCGACAGCATGAAATTAGTGGCAACCGCACAAGATGCTTTGAGCCACAGATATCACTGAGGTACATACAGCTGACAAAGCTTGTAACCTCTAGTACTGTTTACCAGCTACTGTCACAGTTTCTCTGAACCTGGACTATTTTACGGCTAAGAGATGAATTAGCAATTCACAGTGCATGCTGGCCAGATGCTGTTGAAGAATATGAGGGAGACAGCAATGTAATCATACTGAAAACAGAATTTGAAGATCGCCTTGTTCTTTTAACGTTAGGGACTAAGCTAAACAAGAGGACTGATTTATTCACACACCCTATGTCTTTATTAAATAAGCCAGGTTGAGAGTATAGGCATCATATTATACAACAATGTTATTGGTATGAGCTACAGTACACATAATTTAGCAAACACATTGTCTCATTCAAACAGGTGGCTCCAGCTGGCAGATAGATGCTGGTGAAAATTTCACAATGCAGGGCTCAGTTATTTTAGAAACTATTCAGCATGTTTCCAGGCATTTCTTGGGTCCTTAGGTGAGTGTTCTGGGAAAGATGAATGCATATTCCCACCTCACAAAGTATTGTGTGCCTTATTGCAAGTCAGTGAATCTATTCTGCACACATGCAAACAAACCTCAATTACGTGAAGGAGGTAACAGCGTTTCCCGTATTGGATAGTGGACAAATAAAGTTGTGTGCCTTAATAGAAAATCTGACAGTTACCACTCCACAGAATTTAAGGTGCATAGAAGTTATTTGAATAATCCCGTAGAGACAAATTGACAGCCAGTGAGTGATGCATTGAATTCAGATTCCTCCCTTGTTGAGGAGTTTATAACTTTATCATTAAAACTGATTGAGACTGATACAAATAAGGCAGTGCTCATGACTACCAAAAACTGTGCACTTCATAACTTTGGGCTCAGAACAAAACTCTTGTTAACTAGGTGGTGCATAGGATGCTATGCCAACAAACTATGACTGACCTCTTAGATAACAGGAAAATTAGGGCTCACTGAGCAGACGGTGCAAGGTCCTTTGGGGAATGTTTTTAGTGGTTGCTTGGGGGTTTGGCCTCATGTAATTTCCCTGTGAATGGATAGGAGAATTATCAGGAAAAAATATTTTTTTATCCAGGTCAGCTTTTTTTTTTCCTATTGCAAAATGTTAAAAACGTCAAGACAAATATTCATTCTGTACCAGAGCTGTGGACAAAATAAGTTGCCAATTTCTGTTGAAATGTGAAAACTTTCATCCAGATCTCACCACTCTCAAAGTCCTATGTCATGATCAGTGCCACACTGGTTTATACCGATAGAACTGTGGTTGTCAGTGCAAATGGAACAGAAACCTGGCAGATCTGTGTAGAGAGAATCTATGCTACTCACTCCTGGGGCTGATCTAACATAAGCCCTCAGCCAGATCACAGTGGCCCTCAGCCAGCCCCAGATTTGGTGGGCAGCAAAGGTGGCATAAATCCACATTAGCCTCTGTTCCTGCACCAAAGCAATGCTCAACCTGACCTGAGAATCAGTCCCAGAGCACTGCCTCCAACATCTGCTCTCTCTATCTCTTTGTTGTTAAACCCCTCTTTTTCCTTGTATGTGATTTGCTAGCGAGATATTCCTACTGGTATTGGATCATTCCTATTCCTAAAACATTTACCACATCAGCTTTAGATTTTCCCTGGGGAGCAGACATCCAAGAGTCATTCTCTAATTCATTTTGTGTGTTACCTTTTTGTTTCATGGGAAGCAAGAACATCACAATAAAGAATGGGAAAATCAGTACAGATAAATTAAGAATTAAATGACATCTTTGTTAAAACTCAAATCATATCGCATTCTGAACATTTTATGAAGTTTTTAAAAGAAATTTCATCTTTTTTTGTTTATTTTATTTTTGCAACTTTGCATCTCTTAAGTTTTAGCTGCTGGACCAGAAGCTGAGAAACTGAAATGTAGTGAGATGGGTTGGTTTTATAATAGGAGGATTTCTGGCCTGGCAAAAACAGGAAAGTACTGAAATTATCCTTCAGGATTTCCAGACAAGATGATGTAGCTTTTCTAATGCTTAACCAAACTTCTAAACATGGTTAATCACTAACTAGTTCTATCTACCATAATTTATATGACTTTTTATTGGTAATCATATGCAATAAAATGATTTAAAGCATAAATTAGGTCTTGCCAGCAACAGGGAGAGAAAAATGCACAATCAGTATGAATAATGGTGCACTAGATTTAGTACAGTACTTTAAAAAAATAGCATTTGTTCAAATAGAAGAATGGTCATGAATTTGTGAGGATCCCATGAGATTTCCAAAGTAACAGTTCTTCGGGAGACAAGGTGGGTGAGGTAAGATCTTTTATTGGACCTACTTCTGTTGGTGAAAAAGTCAAGCTTTTGAGCTACACACAGCTACTCTTCATGTCAGTTCTTGGACAGAAATACAAAGTCTTCTGTCCATTTTCTTCCTGAGAGTTTTTGGGAGGGAGTCCATTACTGACGTGTACACCTTTCTGTCTTAGACATGAGGGGCATCATTTCAAATCTTCAGATGGGGCTTAGTCATTCCCTTACGTGAAATTACACTAATCTGCTTGCTGAATGGGAAGGGAATTGTCTGAAAGGTCCAAATGAAGATACCCATGAATAATTCCAGAGATTTATCTATGGTAGATTATTTTACATTGTACATACCAGAAATATCACACCTCACAAATATAGACCAGCAGACCTTGAATAGGAAGGTTGCAATGTGAGTTTAGGCAATGTATAATGTTTTGTATCGATGTCTGTAAGAGGCCAGCACAGATGGTTTCTCCCCTACTGCAAGAGCAGTCCAGCATCCCTTACATATTGTCAACATCCAATAAGTATGCTCCTTCTCAGCACGGGAAAACATATCACCAGCATGTACTCCGGCACTTTGCAGCATATGTTGCAGCCCCCTCAGACACTTTTATATGCTACTTCCATTCCATCAAGCCAGATTTCAGAAATCCAGAATGCAGATCTGGCCTTTGGATCTGGCCCATAGTTTTTATTATACTGTAGTTCTTGTAAGAGATACCTGATTCTTCATTGCCTGGCCCCTCTGGTAAAACAGAACTGTTCTGATCTGATAACGTTTTACACTCTCTTTGCACAGGTGTAAATGACTACATGAGGGTCAAAAGGGTGGAGAATCAACCCTGTTCTTCATTTTTTATTTGTAGACTACAATTATATTCTGACTAAATTTAAGATAATCAGTGTTGCAATACAGTGCTACATGGAATATCAATAAAGTTAAGATTAACTGCCATGTTTGCACAATTTCATTCACAGTACAATGTGAAATGATGAATTCTTGTTAATTACTTCCTATTAATATCTTTAAACTTCAGTGGAACACTAATGAATCAGATTGAGAGGAAAGTAAGAATCTCCCATGAGAAAAAAAAATGTGATTGTACAAAATGGATTTCTGGTTCAATATAACTGTTATACTTTTCTGTCAATGTGCATTTGTTAAATATTGTAATACATCCTGAAAGGGCTAGTACTCTTTCCAGCAAGGGACTGACTCTTTGATAGACAACTGAGTCTCTCCCCTCAAGCAAGTGTAATCCATTCTGGGGGCAGAACTAGGGTGACCAGATTTTATAGGGACAGTCCTGATTTTGGGGTCTTTGTCTTATATAGGCTCCTATTACCCCCCCCCCCATCCCAATTTTTCACACTTGCTGTCTGGTCACCCTAGGCAGAACTAGTGACAGAGCTATCTTGGAAGGCAGTAGAAGGAAGTGGCAGTTCTCTGACCCTGAGGGGAGCAAGGAAAGGCCTGGGTAAGGTGCCTCTCAGCTGAGAGGGGGAGCCCCGAGTTGGGAAGGTTCTGAAGATGGACGGTGCCTCCTAATAGGCTTGAGAATTGCTGGTTGGAAGAGTTTTTTCTCAGGGTGAGTTTGCCCCAGAGGCCCACAGGGATTCCTGGGTACTTGGAACAGCCAGCTTTGTGGGGAGCAGCTGCTGCTATTCTATAAAGATACAACAATGCGGCTCCAGAAGTAAAAGATTATCCTCTGTCTTGGAAAGGTGAGACTCTGGTCTACAGTGATCAGGAAGTTACAAGGTTGCAGCCTACACCAGGCTCTGGCTGTTGTTGTGTAATAATTAAATAAATAAAAGAACTAAGTTGTATTACTTGAATGCAAAGAGCAGCACCAAGGATCCATTGTGAATCGCTACTATTTGGCTCTCTTAATTGTGTTTGTCAGGCTGTTCTGTAATTCTTTTAATTGTTGCTTTATTGAAATCACTTACATTATTCCAGCCAGACCAAGTAAAGTTCCTTGTTTGTTTTTGTGATTCCTGCATGTGGGTGTCCTTTCCAGGAAGAACCCATTCAGTGTTAGATGCTCATCTGGCTCTAAAAATTGGAGCACTTACCGCTCTTATCTCTCTAGGCTTTGTGGGGAGGGCGACCGATTCCAGCCGCTTTCTGTGAACCGCTGTTCACTTAGTCCCAGGTGTGACGGGTTGGATCACAGAAACCCCCTTGGGAGCTGCCACCCGATGTGCCAAGACTACTTCTAGCCCTTCTTTCCCTGCCAGTTCGGGACCCCAGCACCCTGTTTTGCTGAGCCAGACACTCCTGTCTGCTCCAACACAGACCAGGGTCTGAATTACTTGCCCCAATTGCCAGCATATACAGGAAGACTTACAGGTAAAACACACCCATCTGCAGACAATTGTCCTGGTTAATGGCAGTCATCAAGATTCCAAACCACCATTAATGGCCCACACTTTGCATAATTACAATAGGCCCTCAGAGTTATATTTCATATTTCTAGTTTCAGATACAAGAGTGGTACATTTATACAAATAGGATGATCACACTCAGTAGATTACACTGGTCTACAATTTTTGAGAAGTCGTCTGCTTCAGAGATAAAATGTACTATTTATTATGTATTTTGATGTGCTGAATTCAAATATGACAATTAAAACAACTGATTGGCTACTGTTTCTAAGATATTTAAGTTTTTACATTTTATGTCTATGTATATTGTGTAGATAGTAGAGTTTTAATCATAAATTGTAAACCTAGGTCTTTTCATGTGTTTATGGTTGCTTTACATGATAATATTTCACCTGTCCTGTTTATGTAACACTTTAAAAATCAGCAGAAGGGTTATATAAATAAAATTTATTATGAAACAAAAGGCAAAAAACTATTCTGTACATAGTTTAGTCCTATTCAGTGTCTACTCGGCGCTTCTTGGCTTGTCTCTTGTATTCATTAAATGGAGCATCTCTTGTCACTGTCCAGCAATAGTCTGCAAGCATTGATGGGCTCCATTTGCCCTGATAGCGTTTCTCCATTGTTGCAATGTCCTGGTGAAATCACTCGCCGTGCTCGTTGCTCACTGCTCCGCAGTTCGGTGGAAAAAAATCTAGATGAGAGTGCAAAAAATGTATCTTTAGTGACATGTTGCAACCAAGGCTTTTGTATGCCTTGAGGAGGTTTTCCACCAACAACCTGTAGTTGTCTGCCTTGTTTCCGAGAAAATTTATTGCCACTAACTGGAAGGCTTTCTATGCCGTCTTTTCCTTGCCACGCAGTGCATGGTCAAATGCATCATCTCGAAGAAGTTCACGAATCTGAGGACCAACAAAGACACCTTCCTTTATCTTAGTTTCACTTAACCTTGGAAATTTTCTACGGAGGTACTTGAAAGCTGCTTGTGTTTTGTCAGTGGCCTTGACAAAGTTCTTCATCAGACCCAGCTTGATGTGTAAGGGTGGTAACAAAATCTTCCTTGATTCAACAAGTGGTGGATGCTGAACACTTTTCCTCCCAGGCTCCAATGACTGTCGGAGTGGCCAATCTTTCTTGATGTAGTGGGAATCTCTTGCACGACTATCCCATTCGCAGAGAAAACAGCAGTACTTTGTGTATCCAGTCTGCAGACCAAGCAAGAGAGCAACAACCTTCAAATCGCCACAAAGCTGCCACTGATGTTGGTCATAGTTTATGCACCTCAAAAGTTGTTTCATGTTGTCATAGGTTTCCTTCATATGGACTGCATGACCAACTGGAATTGATGGCAACACATTGCCATTATGCAGTAAAACAGCTTTAAGACTCGTCTTCGATGAATCAATGAACAGTCTCCACTCATCTGGAGCGTGAACGATGTTGAGGGCTGCCATCACACCATCGATGTTGTTGCAGGCTACAAGATCACCTTCCATGAAGAAGAATGGGACAAGATCTTTTTGACGGTCACGGAACATGGAAACCCTAACATCACCTGCCAGGAGATTCCACTGCTGTAGTCTGGAGCCCAACAGCTCTGCCTTACTCTTGGGTAGTTCCAAATCCCTGACAAGGTCATTCAGATCACCTTGTGTTATGAGGTATGCTTCAGAGGAGGAGGATGGGAGAAAATGTGGGTCCTGTGACATTGATCGTTCAGGACCAGAAGTTTCATCCTCTTCCTCATGTGACTCAAGTGAGAATGATTCTGGTGCATCAGGAACCGGCAGTCCTTCTCCGTGGGGTACTGGGCGTATAGCTGATGGAATGTTTGGATAATGCACAGTCCACTTTTTCTTCTTTGACACACCTTTCCCAACTGGAGGCACCATGCAGAAGTAACAATTGCTGGTATGATCTGTTGGCTCTTTCCAAATCATTGGCACTGCAAAAGGCATAGATTTCCTTTTCCTGTTCAACCACTGGCGAAGATTTGTTGCACAAGTGTTGCAGCATATGTGTGGGGCCCACCTCTTGTCCTGATCTCCAATTTTGCAGCCCAAATAAAGGTGATAGGCTTTCTTAACCATGGTGGTTATACTGCGCTTTTGTGATGCAAAAGTCACTTCACCACAAACATAGCAGAGGTTATCTGCAGTGTTCACACAAGTACGAGGCATCTCTGCTCACTTTGGCTAAACAGAAATGTGTCCCTTTGCAAAATCAAACACTGACAAATAAGAGAGCATGCCACTGTATGATTTCTAGAGCTGATATAGGGCAATTTGTTCAGCAGAGTGATGTAAGCTTCGTTATGATTTTATCATCCATGACTTCTAGGAATAACATGATGCAATTCATATCATGTATGACGCAATACCAGCTTCAGATTGCATCATTCATTGTTTTGCCTAAAAAGCAAGTACTTTCCAAACCCAGTCATAGATTTATTCATAGATCCAGTCAAAGATGTATTTTAGTCATTTCTGGTTTAAATTGAGATCCCTTCCCTTTATAACTCACTTATCCTCCGCCATTCCCAAGTCAAGGGTCGTATATACTGACCCAATAGCATATCTTGAAAACTAGAGCCAATCAACAATTTTAAGCATCATTTTCGTTCTCAGTGACCCAGAATTAGTAAAGTTTGACTACATTTATTTCAGAAGCATTTTGGCTGTAGAGCAGTGTTATAAGCTTTGTAATGATATCTTACAAGAGACCTTCTGCATGAAGCATATTTCAGTTACATTATATTCACTCATTAGCATATTTTTATAAAATTATGTAGACTGCAACATCACACCAGGCTAGGGTGTAATCTCTGAGGTACAAAAAAAGGGACATCCGGGATGATCCTGAGCCCAAATAATTGGACAACTGGCAATGTGTACTGAGCACCCTGACAGATTTCCCAGGACAGTTACCTCAAAAAGGGCTGGTCTTGGGAAAACCCAGAAAGGGATCAGCCTATATCAAACTCAGGCCTTTCTGGAACAAAGCGGAAATGTCATTTACAGCATCTGTGCAGTGGTTTTTGATGTCTTTTGTAAAGCTCTAGACACTGCTGTGCCATGATTACTCCAGAAACTTCGCTTTCATATAAAAAAAAAAAAAGTTTATAGCCCTCCCCGCTGAGGAGAGAAGCTTGAAAATGTGAACCCCAATGATTCAAAAGCCAGAAGGCAAATAGATAAGGAATCCTCAAAGTTTATCCTTAAACTCCCATTATTTTTAAGCCAATGTCATGAATTTTTGGTACGTGACTCCTGATTTTTGTAGCTTTAGAGATGTGAGTATCTGCGAGCAAAACAATGTGTGAGAGGAAATCTTAAACCCAGTCCCTCCTTGTGACTGAGGGTAAACTGTGCCCTATTTGTCAAAAGGGGATTCACCTTGTAGGAGGGCAGCAGCAATATTGCCACTAACGTGCTCCAAGGGAATCTGTCTGAGAGGCAGTCAGGTTAAATAAGCTATCTGTCCGCAGAGCCTGCCTATGAGAATCATAGATCCATAGGGTTAGAAGGGACCGCAAGGGTCATCTAGTCTAACCCCCTGCCAAGACACAGGATTTGTAGTGTCTAAAGTATTATATCAGTGCTCTGTTTGGCCTACCTCTGTTCTGGTCCCCACAATTTGGGTTATGCTGAGCTCTGTGTAATGAGGTGGTGCAACAGGACCAGGAATATACTGTGTATTGCAGCTTTGTGTAAACAGTCCCTGCTACTCAGTTCCAGGAATGGTAGAGTCAAGGGCTCCTTCTCTTCCTGTCATTCCTTTTTTCTCAGTCTCATTTGCTGTTCTAAGTGTAGATCAATATAGTCCAGACAAGCACTCCAATGACTCATATGGTTGCTTTCCATCTTACTGCTGCCGTTAGTCTGGTTCTTTACAATTCTTTAGCATGTAAGATTTCTGGTACAATAATCTCAACAGCTAACTTAATCATTCATATGCAGTATTGCTTGGTGATTGTGTGTGTACTTTGTCAGCTGTGGCACATCACACTTTTCGTTTATCTATAAAAGTACAGGGGGGAGGGGGGATCACTGTGTTTAAGTTGCTAGACTGAAAATATGACATCCGTGCAAATATTTTCATGAGGTAAGAGACCGAGTACCTTCAAAATTGGACATTTGTCTCCTTGACAAGCAAATGCCTTGCCAATAGTTATTTTAAATGTTCTATTATTAGTAGCATTTGAACTTCATGTTCAATACCAAAGTCTTTTTTATTTCTCTACACTACTTCTTCATTGAGTTATAATGTAATTATTTCCTAGTGATACATTTAATCCCAATATATATGAGTACATTGAACTAGAAGTGCACATTCGCTTGCAGTCCACTATGCCTATATGCAGACATTCTAATGCATATATTTTTGTGAATGAACCAAATATTAATTATAGCTGAATTCGTGTCTTGGCTGAGACATTAAAAAAGAAATTAGCAGAGAGAAATTCACTTCTGAATGCCCTAACCTAATTCCATGAATAAAGATCTGTACTTTTTTCACCCTGTTCCTATGACGTTTTAGAGCTGTTCAAAAGTCTTTTGAATAAACCCTGAAACCATGCATAACGCTCCTCGTTTTGTTAGACTCAAAACCAGGGGTCCAATTGGTGGAGGGGAAGTTACTGTTTGCTGAAGCCCTGCCCACTGCTGAAGCTCCTCCCATCTGTGAAAATCCAGACCCAATCAGTGACAAACAAGTGATTTAACAGTTAATTCTAACATTCCTCACAACCCAGAACATTTAGTTTTGCCTACCCACAGTTGATAGACACCCCATACACACCACTAATGCAAATTGCCCCACTCATAGACCCACACCCAACTAATGCAGACTACACACTTTTAATAGACTCCACACACATTACAGACCTCTCACATACAGGAACCCCCCACATTTGATACAGCCCTGCATTGCCCACCAGGCCTGGCAGGAGGCAAATGAGAGAATGTTCCTCCTGGTTGGTGATGGGAGCCAAGTGGGTAGTAGTTGCTGGTCCCTAGACTGTTCTAAACTCACCTGCTCTAGCTCTGTACTTTCAGGAGGGAGGGTGAGGGAGCACTAGCTCATCATCTGTCTAAAAAGAATGTAGGCCATACTTACACAATGGGAGATTCTATTCTAGGAAGCAGTGACTCTGGAAAAAACTTGGGGGTTATGGTGGATAATCAGCTGAACATGAGCTCTCAGTGTGATGCTGGTGCCAAAAGAGCTAATGTGATCCTTGTATATATATAAACAGGGGAATATCAAGTACATGTAGGGAGGTTATGTTATCTTTCTGCGATCACTACTGGAATACCGTGTCCACAATTCAAAAAGGATTTTTTAGAAATTGAGAGGATTCAGAGAAAAGCCATAAGAATGATTAAAGAACTGGAAAACATAGTTATAGACTCAAGGAGCTCAATATATTTAGCTTAATTTAGAGACAGCTAAGAGAAGACCTGATCATAGTCTATAAGTGTTTACATGGGTGTAACGTATTAAGGGCCGTGTTTGAACTGCAAGCTATCACTTTTAAGAGAGGAGACGGGGGAAGGGTTGTTTCCTGGTCCTGCTTCCAGACTAAGGGGACTCTATAGTGAAGTATGTGATCTAGGCCTAGCAGTAGCCTAGCAGTAGCCAGTCTGGAAAAAGCCAGCCTAGGACGAGGTCTGATGAGTTGTGCCTCTCTGCGTTGGGAGCAGCCTGCTTTGGGTTTCTGTTTTCAGGGTTCTCATATGTTACTGTTCTGAACGCTAAGAAATAGTTGTGTTGCAACTTTCCAGATAGAGTGTTTTTGTTTTTATCTAACTTCTCTGTGTATAGGCTGTGAACATAACAGGAAACAGAAATACAGGGCTCTTCGAGCAGACCAACGTAGAACAGGATCCAATGGTTGGAATTTGAAGCTAGAGAAAATCATCTGGAGCAAAGGTGCAGATTTTTACCAGTGATGGTAATTAACCATTGGATATCAAGGGTTGTGGTAGATTCTCCATTAATGGACATTGTTAAATCAATATTGGATTTTTTTTTTCTAAAAGATGTGCTCTAATTCATCTACAGCGATTGGATTTAAAGGAAAAATTAATTCATGTAAGTACTGTAGCCTGTGTTGTACAGAAGGTCAGACTAGATGATCACAATGGTCCCTTCTGGCCTTTACCCTCTATGAATCTGCATGGAATAGCTGACTACGGTGGGACAAGATGGCAGCAGACTGGTAGAAGTGCTTGTATGGCATATAGACTAGCAGGGGTGTTTGAATCCTCCTCAATCCTAAATCTAAGATGAACCTGATTAAAAGTGGGGTGTGAACCAACCTCCCAACTGTGGGTTCAGATCTGAATTCACACTTCTATTGTAGGCCAAATCCAGCACTCCTTCTGAGCAGTTCAGATTTAGTTCCAAATTTTGAACCCCCAAGTTCAGGAGAGTTTAAATTCTGCATTTTTGTTTTCAGCTTATTATAGAAATAAAATGGCTAGCTGCTAATATCAGATGTGAAGTTTTGCTGAGATTTTATGTAAAGAAACCTTTCAAGCAAACCTTGGTTGGTTCCAGGCCAACATGGGTAGCTTTACACAATGTTTTGTGAAATTCACATAGTAAATGGAATGAAGGAAAATAGATAAAAAAAAATCTTTCTATCCCCAGTCTTTCAGTGACAGTCATCTTGGGTATTACTTCTTTCAGTAATAAATTAAAAGACAAAACTCAAACTAAAGTGTGACATTTAAGATGACAGTATCCATTTAATTAACCACTAATGAGGAGGTGTCTTTTTTTTTAAAAGTTTCTTCAGGTTTGAGATAACTCAATGTACAATTCTTTCTTGTAGTTAACAGTGTTTTATTGAATTATTTTCCCCTTGATGTTGGATTATAGACAAAGATTTGCAAATATGGGAGCTTAATGTCAGATTCTTAAATCCATATTTAGGCAACTAAGTGACTTGGTTTTCAAAAGAGCTGAGTATCTGGCAGCTTTCACTTACTTCAGTGGGAACTGCTGGGTGATCAGCACTTTGGAAAATAAGGCTGCTTATTTAGGCAATTAACTAAAGATGTATGGGGGAAGGGAGAGAAACCCAGAGTCAGTCCATAGCATACAGGATAACTTTAGAAGAAGGTGAAATCCTAGCCAAGATGACAGAGGCAAACTTTTATTGTTACCAAAGGAGTCTTGAGAATTACAGTGTCCATTGGAGCAGACATGGTGTCTTTAAAAAAAGAGAAAAAAGGGGGGGTGGAGAAGAGAAGAAGCTGCCTTATCCAATAAATCTCTATGCAGTAAATTGCATAGTATACCTTTTTATTTTATTTTTTAACCTCAGAATGGAGTTGAAGGAGTGCTAGATGTTCCAGAGGTAAGCTTTAAACCACTACCTATGCAGACTTTGTGGTGTATAGAAAACTGTTAAAATTACAAACTATAACTTTAATTTGTAAGGGGTTTCCTGCTCCTGCTTCCGGGCGAGGGGGCTATCTAGGGAAGCATTCAGTAAGAGTCAGTTGTGCAGATAGCCTGCCTAGAGTAAGGTGGGGTGAGTTGTGATCCTCCATTTTAGGAAACCGCCTGCTTTTATTGTCAGTTTGGGGGTTCTTATGTGTTTGGGGTTCTAATTTCTAAGAAATGAAGTAGTGTTACCTTGCAGTCTTCCAGCAAGTGTATTTTATGTTTTTATCTAACTTCACTCTGATCCTGGCATACACACAACATTCTCCACGATTTCCGTTCTGTGGTCTACTCCATGAGGGAGAACACCCCAGACCTCACCTTTCTTAGTTTTCACACTATTCTGTGGAGTGTCGTGTAAGGCTCTGCAGGCCCCTAGTTATCCCCAGAGCACTCTGAGAATCTCTGTGACTAAGCTGTCCCCTTAGGCAGAACATAGTTAGACAGTGATGTGTTTTGTTTAGGAAATTAAAAATGTTGAAAGGATGGAAATAAAGAAGCATTTCCAACAGTCCTGTCAAATCACATTGCCCTCATCCTTCATTTACGAACAGATTCATAAATAGATTCTGCTTCCGCATTTATTTTTGATCAGATTCTGCCTCTTCATTCTAATCTTCTGACATTGCCCTTTACGGAGCTATACTGTGGTGAAAGCTGTGTTAGCACTTACATTATAAATTAATTTTCAAAGGTTCATTACGGCACTGTAAAAGTTTGCTTCAGGCTGAAGGATGGCCTGCGGGGTCCAATCTCAATAGCCATTTTTCTTCCATTAATTCTGTCTGTTTGTTTTAACGTGTTTGCTCTACTTTGCAAAATAACTATGTAAAACTGCACCTACTTGCTTTATATCTTTGCTCCATGTATGTATTTGGGGTCATATCCCATTACTTTGGTGGCTCAAATAACTGTTTACTACTTTTTATTTCAATTAGCACTGCAGAACCAAGACAGCTAAGAGAGACTGGGCTGGATTCTATTCCTCCTTGTGCATCATCAGCAGAATTGCTCATTATTATAAAGTACAATTAGAGGGATAATTGACTTCACCTGTGCAGCCTCAGTAATACTAATGAGGTGGCACAGGTGCCAATGAGGACTTGTTTTGAAGACCGTGGATTGCACAGGTGTAACTGAGGGCAGAATTTGGCCTGCAGAACTTTTACAGGTAGTGATGCTTGTGAAGAGAAGAGTCCAGGCTAAGCCTGAAGGGTTGACAGTTAGATAAGTACCAAACACGCACATCTTCATTAGTAGTAAGCTGAGTATGTTTAATATGGGAATATGTGAGAGTGTCAGGAATAAGGTCCTGCAGATGAGCCTACTCAGTCCCCTGGCAGCCTAACGAGCCCAGCTGTGTGGCACTGCTTGACGGAATGCCTTCCTTATTGGCTAAGAAGCTAGCAGGCTTGGTCCCAACAGCAGCACCAGTTCAATAGCTGCTCAAAGCATTGACCTGTGGATGTTTTAGCTTCTGCTCCTGTCTTGTTCCCAGTTCTGCTTTTGCCTTGTTCATATCCCAGACCCAGTCCTGCTCCTGCCTTACCCACTAGCCTTTCCCCTGTCTTACCTCCCTCTAGTTAACCTGGCTCTGACTCTCCGTTCTGTTTCTGCTTGACTCCTGCTCTGACCTCTAGGCATGATCACCCACATTCCAGCCCCAGACAGAGACACGGTAAACTCAGAACCCCTCAATGACATTTTCCCAAAAATTTTCAGAGTAGGACTGCATTTTAACATTCTTGGGCTTAGTTTCCCTGAATCCACTGGGCTTCCACATAGACCCTAGAAGACATCACAGGTTTGACAGGGTACAGGATAACCACCAGGCCTACTCTCCGCTATCTCCAAAATTAGTACAGGGAAGTGCACCAGGGAAGAGTGGTGCCAGGGCAGCCATTACGGCTGGTTGGACATTTTCAGATGAAATAGAGTTTTGTTGGGGGGAAAAAAAGCCAATTCGTGGAACCTGAAATGTTGCACAAAAACACTTTGGGTTCAATGAAAACCCCAGCTCAAGCCAGGACTCTTGGTTTCCAGGCACCCTGACACAGAGGTGGGAGCCTGAAATCCTTGTGAACCCTGGGCTTCCAGGGTACCTGCCGCAGGAGCCCAGCAGAGAGCCTGGAAGTCCTGAGAGCCCCAGTTCAAGCTGGTGCTTTCAGGGCTTCCAGACTGCTTGCCACCGAGCCAGACTCCTGGCCCAGCTGGCTCCCTGGGTTGCCCAAATCCTGGAGAGCCAGCTGCCCTGAGAGTTTGGAAGCCCTGGAGCAATTTGCATGGCAGGGCTGTCCCAGAACCGCAGACCCTGGGATCCCCAGGGAGCTGCTGACATGTTTCTTGTCAGTGCTGCCAACCACTAATTCGGAGTCTGCTTCCTGATCTGCTCCTGGAGCAGAACAAGGTTGCATTACCCCATATACAGGGCTTGTGGCAAATATTATCCTTAGTGTTGTCCACCTCAAAGACAACTTAGAAAATCTGCTTTTTATCTTTGCACCATGTTTAACTTCTAACAGTCTTTCTTATATTTGGCATGTTATTTTTAACTTCATATCTCCAGTAGAAAGATATAACAGGGCATTTTTAAACAATTGCTGTTCACTGCATATGAGGAAAGCAGATAAAACTAGGCCCCTTATAAATCACTCTTTGGCTCACTGTATTTCCATTGCTTTTGATAGCAATTTTATATAGCAGTTTATTGTTTTGGAGGGCGAGGATGTGAGGCAGGAAGGGAGGATGTTGGATATTAGTATTTTATTTATAGGACACAACTATCGTATGTAAGCCCAGATCTGAAACATTTTCATGATCATTTGTTATGTTTAATACTTGATTATAAAATATGGACTTAAGTTGGTAGTCAAATCATTTGGTTAAATGGAAGCTTTATATCAAATCGAACATTTCAGTTTGTAGTGACCTTGGACTCTTCAGAAACATTTCTCTCCGGAAAAATGCTGAAAATGTTTAATGATATCCACAAAGAAAGCTGAATTACGAAGGGTATTCTTGTTCAGATCATATAGAATGTGGTGGTAATGTTATCAGTCTTAAAACATAGCATTAATTGTGCTAATGTGAATGAAAGAACACAGAGAAGAGTGATATCTACTATGAATAAATTCAGCAAATGAACGATGCATTATGTACTGCCATCTTCTGGCAGCCCAAATAGGGGAAATGTGGGAATAGGACTGTGTTCTGGTGCAGAAGCAACACTCAGTTTTTGAAACTTGTTTTTCCTTAGATGTGCTAGACAATAGTATTTTTATTTTGTGGACAGTTCAAAGTCTGATTTACCAAGGAGGAGATATACATGTGTAGGAGTAAAATTTCCAAAACTGACGTCATTTCATTTTCAAAAGTGACTTTTGAACACTTAGGGCTAGTCTACACTAGAATAGCTACAGTGGCACATCTGTACCGATGTAGTTGCACCGCTGTAGCACTGCTAGTACAGATGCTCTATGCGGATGGGAGAGAGCTCTCCCGTTGGCATAGTTACTCCACCTCCCCGAGCAGCAGTAGCTATGTCAGCGGGAGAGCGTCTCCCGCTGACATAGCGCTGACCACACCGGTGCTTACGTTGGTGTAACTTACATCGCTCAGGGGCATGGTTTTTCCACCCCCCTGAGTGACTTAAATTAACTGAAGTAAGCCCTAGTGTGTACTAGCCCATACTTTGTGGCAAAATGGGAAGTTAATCTATCCCGCACTAGCCTGCTGTGTGCTAAGTGTTCGCATGGCCCTGGTGCCATGCACTAAAAGTTCCCCAGTGCGTAGATCAGAGCGAACTAGGGAACTTTTAGGGGACGGCAGCAGAGTCTGCGCAGCAGGCATGTGTGGGGTAGATTTACACCTCAGCTTGCCATGAGCTGTTCATGTAGACAAGCCCTTGGCACACAGAATCAAAAGTTTCATTGAAAGTCAATGGGATTTAGGCACTTTAAGCTTTTGCCCTTCACCTTTAGGGGGTGATCCTAAGGGCAAGGCTAGCTAAACCAGAGGGGTTAATCATAAACATTTGTGGGTTTAATTTTTATTCCAGAACGGGCAGATCCTGATCATCCTGACCGACCTGAAGTAGCATCTTTGGCACAATGGTTCCAATATACTCTATGTTAGTACTTTGTCACTGCTACTTGGCTTAAAAAATGAAATGTATTTATAGGCAAGTGATTTGTAAATCTGTTTTATAAGGCACTTCAATATAAATGGGTAACCTTGCAAGTCTGACTCAAGAATAATTTAGTAGATGGACTATTTGACACCCTTTCATTATTAATAATCCAAACCCTGGTATGTATTAGAAAGTAATCTCAACTATTTAGCATCAGCAACAGATTTAGAATACAATACAAATAAAAGCTTATGTAGCTCTTTTAATACAAAAGCATTTTGGGGTGTTTTTACATTAACTACACAAAATACGAAGGGTAAGAAGTGTTCATTCAGTGAACATGCCTGAGTAAAAAGATAAAAGTTTAGGTTTGAATGAGTCTGACTCTGCATTCTAGACCCCAGCTGGGAATGAGTTCCAAATTGGCATGTATAACTGCTAAAAGTATGCGCACTGTTTTGAAATAGCCAACTTCTGATGGTCTCAAACAACAGCTAGATTCTTAGAGAGATAATAGCCCAGATAAATACAGAGGTTCCAAATTGTGCAGTGCTTTATACTGTAAGTCATCATACAGCAATTTTAAAATCAATTCAATGTTGAATAGGAAGCCAATGTAATTCTCTCAAAACTAAAGTAACACACTGAGGCCACCTTCGGCATGTTAAAATCACAGCAGTAGTGTTTAGCAAAAGTCTAAGATTAGGTAGAAATTTTATTTAAGGGAAACATTTAAAAAGACATTGGAACAATCTAACACTATGCACTATGGATGTTCGGACTACAGATGGTGCAGCAGGTGTGATGGGATTTGGGTAGCTGTACTTTAGTGGAGAGAAAGTGGGGATGGGAGTCAGGGCAGAAGACTTTTTGTTCTCTGTTATTGAGATGTTGTATGATCTTGTGTGAGAATGGCTGTGATTTTTCTCTACCCGAAGAACCCCACTGTTTTTCCTAGGAAAATAAGTGATGGGGAAATAAAGAACTGCAAAGTCTTCCTTAAATGAAACACAACACACATACAATGGGCTAGATTCTGGTATACTTACTCATGCCTAGTAGCATCTTACTCTGCGAGAAGTCTATTGACTTCTATCGACTTTGTAGAGTGACGGTACTGGAATCTTGTCCAATGTGGTTCACTTCATAAGAAGATTTACTCATCAAATATAAAACAGGCACACGTTGTCCAAGTTTAAATGCTTGCATTTCTGCAGGTAAAACACACAGCATAATAACGGCGTCCCCAGTCTGTTACTTGGTTAGGCCTTGCCTCTCTTTTGTAGCTGCCCGTATATACCAATCATGTGTTTTGTTTGTTTTACCAGCTTTGATTTTCAGCATCTATAGTCTGATGGTTTGGCCAAATAAATGTGAACATACTGAAAACATGCTTGACTGATGTTAAGATGACTGGACATGTTAGCAAATCTGCTAAAAATGGGCAAAATTCCAACATCAAATGTGCCATTGCCTGAGACTTCAGTTCTAAAATTTTCCACCATTTTGATGAAGCATATTGTAATTTTAACACAGCCAGCTTCTCAAGCTCTACTTTGGGATAGAAATCTAGATCTTCAATATTTAATGCCAAGAGATGGGAGGAACTCTGCATTATCTTCCATAAGCAACATTTCAGCATCTTCCTGCTCAATGTTGACCATTGTATTTGGGATCAGTCACATGGGCTAAATCATGGGTAGATTTCATAGCTTCTTTGAATTGGTTTTTGGTATTGCCCTTGTGTGCATCCTGTTCTTTGTTATTTAGACCACTCCAGATTTCGACTGAGATGACTATAACGTCCCATCCACCTAAACTCTGAAACAGCATTCAGTTATTTTTTGGAAGTCTAATATCTTTCTGTAGATACAATTATTGTGCAAAATGCATGCTATGATCTGATCAAAATCTTTCTTGTGCTAGAATTTCAACGTACTTATTAGGGATTGCTATTTCTTAAGGGTTCTCCTGAATGTCATTGGAAAAACTGAAGCATCAGGCCTTCTTTTTCAGTCTTTCAACACAGCGGTCAACCGTAATTGTAGAAAACATTTTGAACTTCCACGGTTTGCTTTAGTATTGCTGTTTTCTCAACAAGGTTTTAATAGTGTGCTGAGCACCCGTATATCAAAAGTGTAATATGATTTTAATCTTAGAAATTCACCTGTTTTGTTTTATTTTTGTTGTCCGACCAAATGATAAAAACTTCTTTTTCATGCATATTTCTGTGTTCTTGGGTGGCATCATCAGCAACTAAGACAATATTCTGCAGTTTTCTTTTCAGACTTAGAATCAATAGTATTAACTAAGAATGTATGGATGTTTATAGCCATTATCAGGTCACTTCTTGTCTTCTACCAGCTATCTAGCATTAATATCAATGTTAATGGTTTTACTTTTTCCTTTATTTTTTTTTCTGTTTCTTCACATGCAGCATCTGGCAGTGGACATATAAGTTTAAATGACTCCAGAGGGACTATAACCAGGGTGATGGGATTAAATCACTTCTTTAAATTGCTGAAACTGTGCTATATTGAAGAGGATGATATTAGCATAAAAGAAGGTTGCAACTTTCTTATCAAGTTCAAGTGTTTGCCTTGGAATTGTTTTTATGGCATAATCACCAATTGATCTTAGCCATGTTAAGGGGCATTTGCTCCTAAATGAAGCCAATGGTGAGCTGCTGAAAAGTCTGAAAAGGGGGCTAAAATGATCATATTGTCTTCATTTCAGTTACAGTAGCATCTAAACTATCTCAGTCGAGGATAGCAATGCATTTGGTAAAGTGATTTGAGATCTGTGGATTAAAAGTGCTACCTTATTTAAGTGGAAAGCATTATTATTGGCTGTACTCTGGCAACTCTTTAGGATATTAAAAGCAAGTGCTAACCACAAAACTGATATGACAGAGCAGTCTCTAAGGTATGACAGTAGATTATTTAACAGAGGCAGTGGGAACAGTGTCTTAAATTTTTTAGAACCTACTATAGTTGAATAGTGTGTCCATAATACAATGTTTTAGACCTATGAGTATGATGAAAGAAGGCAGTGAGGGCATATAAGAAAGGAAGAGCCAGGACGGTATTTTGTGTATAAAATCCAGGTAGTCAAAGATTCCAAACTAAACACTTTTGTAACAGCTTCATCTGAGTGTGCATCTGAGTGCTGGCTCAGATACCTCACATTTTAATGTGCTCATTTTCCAAAGGAGAACACTGGCACATGCAAGAACACTTGTGTTCTAACCACCATAGATGAGCTTCAGTGGGAACTGGAAACAACTCTCACAAAAGGTACTTGAAAGAGAGCTACCACACAAGGCCCTGATTCAGCAAAGAACTTAAGCAAGTGCCAGTGGAAAAGATCCAAAAAGTCTGTGAATTCAGCCTGAGAAGCTTCAGACAGACCCAACATAATATGAACTTTCTTCAGAATCAGCAAAAGAAGATCAGCATAGACCCTTGCCAAAACACTGTTAGCTCTGTGGTTTCTCTGAACCCAGACTGATATGTAAATAGTATTGGTCAGGATTGAAAAGAACGACTACAACTGCATAGTGATAGCTTTCTCCACAAATGCAGTGTAGTTTTAGACTGCCAGTGCTTATGGCTTATACCTTAACTAACACTTCTAAAACTCCTGTGATACCTAAAGATCCCTAGAATTAGAAAAGACAAAGGGATAGTTATTTTTGAAAGCATGGCACTATGCCATTGATTCTGTTTCTGGCTTCCGTATACTGAAGATCCACAAAATGTAAAAACACCTTTAAAACTTATCCCTTTTGAGCCAAAATTATCCCACAAATAGTCAATGTCCAGTAGGACTGACATAATGTTAACTTAATACCCCTGCCCTGTGTATAGGTGTAATACAGGTGTCCCCAAAATGATCACTAGTATATGTCCCAAACAGAGACACCTTGCAATGGATCCTGAAGCCAGCCAAAGATAGGACATTTTTAGGGGAGCTTTGAAAGGAGATGGCCAGTCAATCCAGATGAAACCTCAGTATAGGGAAGGACGTAACCTTTATTTTTTCAGTGGGACATGAAGAAGAGTCATTGATGAAAGTACATTCCAGCATTTTTAGGGCTAGTTGATATTCACACACACCCTGCAACCATCGGTTAAAAACCATTTTATTTCAGTTTTTTTTAACAATGTGTTCACCCAGTGTTATAGGCACAGCTGTGAATCTATTTCTTTCAAAAATGAGAGCTAGCCAAAAAATGGGATGTAACTTTAACAAAAATTGTCGCCTTTTTTTTTATCAAAGTTTCATTGAAATTTCAAACTTTGAAAATTTCTGAGTAACTCTCTCTCTAGGAACTTGAGGTGAACCAATGTCAGTTAAAATCCTCTAACCGCCAAGGCTGAGACGCTTCCCCCACACCTCTCCTCAGAGGGTGCCTGGGAAATAAGCTTTGCAATGTACCCTTGTCACAAAGGTAGCCGGTCCCAGTGGATAGACCAGGCCCAGTGCCCCTGTGTCAGAACAGGTGGGCCCAACTGAGCCAATTTAAGGGGGGCAGGACTACCCCTGGGGCTGTCAGAGAAAAGGAAGAGGAGGAGTTATTGGGACAGGCTCTGCCTGGAGAGAGAAACTATAGAGGAGCAGAGTTTTGGTGGATTCCTGGGGCTAGATGACCAGGAAGACTGTCCTGAGAGCAGAGCTGGCTGAATAAGGACTGGTTGAGAAGAAAGGTGGCTGGGACTGGGAAGCTGCAAGGAGCAGGATTACTAGAGACTCCTGGGAGCAGAGGCTGTGAAAACCTAGGACAAAGGGTGAGCTGAGAAATTGTTTTTGTTTGGTTTTTTTGCTTATGTTTAAACGACAAACCTTCTCAAAGAAGACAGGGCATGGCATTGTACACTTGGAATCTGGGGCGAAGCCCTGCCACGCCACAACCCTGAAGGTCAATAGATTCAGGTTCTGGTAGAGCAAAATGATTTCCAAAGCTGAGTTCCCTACCAACAACCTCCTTGTGTAAGCTAAGTTGTCTGAAGGGGAGTCTATATTTCAGATCCTGCACCAGTGCAGTGAATGGGAGTTTTGTCATATATTTCAATCGGAGTAGGATCAGGCCAGTTAGCTCAAGACCTTCAACTACCTGTGGTGTCTAAGGTATCAAACACCTAAACCATTGTGACTTTATATGTCAACACCAAAAGCTAGAATTGCACCCCAAAAGCAAAAGGAAAGCCAGTGAAGAATGAGGTACACGAGTATAGTGTTCCCTCCAGGAAGCAGCACTAAATAAGTTAGCAGCAACAGTTTGTGTCAGCTGAAGCTTCACGGTGGTCGTTAGTTATAGTGTGCATTGCATCAATATTTATTTATCTGGATTTCAGTAGCTTCAGTGATGCAGTACACAGCATCTAAGGACAAATGCGATCAATTGAAATTACACTGCACAAATCATTACAAAATCACAATGCCAGCAGTTCCTCCACTAGATTCTCTGACAACCACCAATCCTCAAGAAAATATGACCCATCAAAATCTCCATTCCTCTCACATTCCCACCTTTGTCACTGTAGCCATCCCCAGATGCCTGGCCAATAAAGTGGGTTTTACAGTACACCTGGAAGGTCAAAAAATGTGAGCTCTCTTGAACAAAGACAGTCCACTCTGGAAGTGACAAAGGCTTCCATATCTGAGAGGAAAGGTTGCAATCTTCTGGCTATGCATTATGTAGACTTCCTCAGAAGAACGGGGAGAAATACTGGGTCTGTTGCTTCCTCTATTCCCCCTTTTCCCCAACTTATCAACAGTACTTGGTCTGGGTTCAGACTCTGTCAACTAGCTCTCTTCCGAACCCCATTCTATAGACCCTTAGAAAGCCAACCCTGCTCCATCCTGGTCCAATGAGGTAAATCTGAGTGTCATTGGCATGTTGAAGGCATAGTAACCTGCATCATTTATTACATGATATAAAGGCATCACGTAGATGGGTGTTGGAATAGAACCTTGCAGTAATCTGCATGAGAGAGTCCACAGAACAGATGAACAATGGCCCTGTACTACTGACTGGGTTCTCACAGAGAGAAAATAGTGGATTCATTCAAGAATAACCCCATCTATCCCTACCTAGTTCTTGGCAGCTTTCAATCCTATCTCTTGGCCATTATTGTCAAAGGCAACTGGCAGAGTTTAAAAGAAACAGCATGGACACTTTGTCCATTGTCAAAAGGAGACAATCAGCTAACAAGACTAGTGCCAAACAATAACTAGATTGACAGAGATCATGTGAATGGGAGGTATTATCAGCATTGCTTCACCACAGTTTCTCATTAAGCCTCCCTAAATACAGGATATTAGAGGATATTAGACAGAAAGGGTGATAACTGGTAATGCTCTCATAATCAAGAGTGTTTTTTTGGAGTAAGGGTATAAAGTTGCTTATTTAAGACCTACTGACAGACTATGCTTGTGTGGGGAAATTTTGACAATCTCCTTCACTAATGGTAGCAATATCTCAGAATAGAATTTTCCAATGTAGGCATGGGTTCATCTCCTAGGTTATCCCAAAGTTCAAGAACTTTCCGTACCTCAGGAAATGAAACAGGTTGAAACTCACTTAAAGACAATTTTGTGTTGTCTTCCCTAGATATGGTTCAGCCGCCATAGAGACTAGTAACTTTATTCAAACTAAATAGTAAGGGTGGGATTTTAAAAAGTGCTGAGCATTGCTCAGTCAGCTTCCATTAAAGTCAATAGAAAAATTCCCGTGGACTTCAGTGGGAGCAGAGTTAGGCCATTGCTGAGTGCTTTGGAAAACCCTACCCAAAATTCCTATCTACTACTAGAAACCATGCCCTTCACAGAAGTCTTTGTATTCCCTCAGACTTGAAGATCTGTCAGATATATGGTGTTATGAGGGAATGGAGATCCATTTAGACAGGATTTAAATAACAGACAGACAACTACCATGTTAAGGACAAAGAGAGAGACAGAAGGTGAGGTCAAAGTGGTGACACATGTTAATTATAAGCCCCTTGAGTGAATTTCTCCAAATTCTCTCTAATGGCCTGTGTTACTTTGTCATTTTTTTCCACTGGAGCTGACGGCTTGTGGCAAAGGATTAAGCTATGTTAATGTATCACATAAACTGGTGCTAATGCTGTCATTCATGGATGTCTCCACTGTACATCATGCCTCCCTGTAGACTGACATTTTGTAACCTTAGGATTTACACACAAGACCCAACATGCTTTTAATTCTCACCATTAGCCATGTGACTCTGTGTGTGTGTGTGTGGGGGGGGGGAATCTCAGTAACCTAGACAGATAATCTGTACTACAACTAGGTCTGGGAGTCTTATGTCTAAGGCTAGGTCCACACTACCCGCCTGATTCGGCGGGTAGAGATCGATCTTCTGGGATCGATTTATCGTGTCTCATCTGGACGCGATAAATCGATCCCAGAAGCGCTCCCCTGTCAACTGCGGAACTCCTGCTTGCCGAGAGGAGGAAGCGCTGTCGACGGGGGAGCTTGTCTGCGCCACGTGGACCCGCAGTAAGTAAACTTAATTCGATCTAGGAAACGTCGACTTCAGCTACGCTATTCTCATAGCTGAAGTTGCGTTTCCTAGATCGATCCCCCGCACCAGTGTGGACCAAGCCTAATTGTGATACACCCAGGGCCAGCGCTTCCACTAGGGGATCCTAGGCAGTCGCCTAGGGCGGCAGGATTTGGGGGGCGGCATTTTGCCGCCCTCGGCGGAAATTCGGCGGCGGGGGGGTCTTTCTGCTCCAGATCTTCGGCGGCGGGTCCTTCACTCGCTCCGGGACCCGCCGCCAAAGTGCCCCGAAGGCACGGAGCGGAAGGACCCCCGCCGCCGAATGCTCAGAGGAGGAGCGCTGCCGCCTAGGGAGGCAAAAACCCTGGCGCCGCTCCTGGATACACCTTAACATCTTTGATTACTCTAGATGAACTGGAGCATTGAGATGGTTGGAGAGAGATTCACTACTCACTATACATGCACAAACAGGGTATGATAGAAAAGTTTCACTTCCATGTTCCTATTTGGAATATAGTGTCCTCTTATACCTATTACACAACATACTATAGCTATGTGGAGATTAGAGCATTCACTTCCAGCCTTAGGGAAAATATCTTGTGCCTTTCTGTCTTAGCAAGGAGCCATTTCCAAGGCTATGAAGAGGTCACAAACAGAAAGGTTTGTCATTTTTGGATGGGTCTGCAAAACAACTTTTCACCACGCTCCCACCCCAAGATATCACTGGTTCCTGGCCATCTTGATCACAGGACCAGTGTAAAGATTTGGAGGGTAGTTAAGGAGATAGGGGGGGGGGGGGTTTGGTTGGGGGAAGAAGGGGCAAACATAGCCCAAATTCAGCTGACCAGCTTTTCTATGAACAGCAGAATTTCTATAGGTGTTTCAACCTCCTGCTTCAAAGATGGAGCCCAGTTGCTTGGGCATAGTTCAGGTTATGGACCAGCCAATGATGAGTCAGTTGTGCTACCCATAACACAGGAAGCCAGCAGTTAGGGCAGTAGCAGACACTGTCACCTGCTGTCACCACTGAGTGGAGAGACCGTGAGGATGGATGTCCCCTCACCATAGAGATGAACCTGAATGCTGTCTCAATAATTTCATTGCAATTGGCATCTCTTCTGATTCCCATGGAATTTGCTGATAGACTGCACAGTTACAAATATGTTGTTCATTGAGCTATACTAACCTGGCCTACGTTAGTAAGATAATTAGGAGCTTGGCACAAGGAGTAACATGCTTGGCTTAGTTTTCTACCATTCATTGTCTTACACCACTCTTTCAAAAGGAAGACTGCATTCTTGTTTCAAAATCTGCTCCCTGTGATGTTTTTCTGCTCCTGTTCCCCTCTGCTCTTGATCTACGTAGTGGTGGGGGGAATGGTTTTCTCCCCCTGTTCTTCTTGGATGTAAATCTTGATAATTCACAAAGCAGCAGACAAAGCTAAGCAAGAAAAATACTGTGCTTGCACGGTACGTTGTAAATTGTTTGTTTAAATTTTTATCTTGCAGCCCGTGCTGCTACCATCTCATTTTACCTCAACCAATCCCCCTGTCCTTACTAACACTGTTAAGCTGAATTTTATAAAGATTTATGCTTAAAACAGAATAGTTGCGGTAACTACACTGGCTTTGTTGTTTCTTAACAAACAGAACTTGTTTGATTTAAAGTAGATACTTATTACTTTTTGACTGTGCCTATACTCGTCCTACCACAGCGATACCTGCTGAGTGACTGTATTACTATATATTATGTAGCATTACAATAGTGTTTTCTGGGGGAATGAATTCTATTCCTTGTCTGTAGCAACAGCATACAGGAACTGGTTACTGCTGTTATATACTTCCCAACATCATTCACATCCTATCATGGGGAGCATATTGTTATCCGGTGCCATTACCTTCAGAGAGAGAATTTAGGTCATTTAGGACAATGAGTTCTCTTAGAGATAGACAAGATCTGAAAAATCTAATAGGCAAAAAAGGGAGTTGTATCAGATTCATTTTAATAAGGACATAAGAACGGCCGTACTGGGTCAGACCAAAGGTCCATCTAGCCCAGTATCCTGTCTACCGACAGTGGCCAATACCAGGTGCCCCAGAGGGAGTGAACCTAACAGGTAATGATCAAGTGATCTCTCTCCTGCCATCCATCTCCACCCTCTGACAAACAGAGTCTAGGGACACCATTCCTTACCCATCCTGGCTAATAGCCATTAATGGATTTAATCTCCATGAATTTATCCAGTTCTCTTTTAATGGCAGATTGCACAATGGTGTCATTTCTCCATCTCTGCATTAGACTGTGATAACCATTGGATACAGTCCCGTAGTCTGGTCTGTGTGCGTTGCATGTCCCCCTCTATGTCTCATCCCACAGAGGATGTGAGGCTGTTAGATTCTGTAGCTCAAGCTGTAGTGTTTCGGTCTTTCTAGTTCTGAAGGTCCCTGATTCAATCCCTGGAAAGGCAACCATCACACTGTATCTGGAGGAGCCATTCCACTAAGTCGCAGCAGCTTTTCTTTACTGATTCTAAGATTGCCTGATGGAATCAGGCACAAGTTAAAATAACATTACACTTTTGTGTCTGAACATTGCTTACCCTATGTAAGCATAAATGCTGCTGTATTTAATCTTTCTTTCTGTACAATACTAGATCAAACCCAGACCTCACTCTGGGTAAATTACCAGGGTAAATAAACTTCAATGATTGGCTTTCTTGAGGAATTATGGTAATGCTGGTTGTCAGCAAGTTACAGCATTGAAGTCCACGAGGTTATTCTCAGAAGTAAGGAATACTCAGGCAAGGATTTGCAGGATCAGGCCTGCAGTTCCCTCTACCCAATTCAGAGCTCTTTTATATGAGTTTGGGGCTAGAGAGGGACATGAAAGTCCGAGTTATATATTGTTTAACTGGACATTGAACTGTCTAGCCTTTTTCTAATGGGTCCAATATTAGTAGAAATCAGTATTTATATATGGCAGAACTATTCTGTTTCAAACTTGACATTAAATAGTTCAAACCTGATTACTTACATTGTTGGATTCATTTTTTTAAAACATACCAGCATTAAGCATTTACCAGAGGTGTGTCTTTCCCCACAATATTTGTGCTGAATATTAGTTTTTCTTCCATTTTGCTCTGAGCTCAGGTCATAGTCACTACTGTTTTGCTCCATTAATAATAGCTGAAGATGGTATGTAATTGAGGCCAGACAGTGATATAACTGTCACAAGCTACAATATTTAAAGACGTAGCAAAAAAAAAATTGTCAGTGCACACTAACTGTTAAAAGCATCATTAATAAAGTGTATTTGAAAGCATACCTTTTCAATCTGCTGATATCAGAACTAGTTGTACAGTTTGTAACAAGTGAGTCTTTTTAATAGGGTATTTTATGTGACTCTTAATGTACACTTAATGTGATTTCATAATGTGTTTATGAACCTTCATATTGATTGTTTGGGTCATTTTGTTGACTTAGTAAATTAGTAAAATTTCTGATGGCTCCATGAAGTGATTTTTAATGAATCTAGAATAATACAGTAGGTGTTGCTTTTCATATTAGTTAACAATAACAACCTGTCATTTGAATAGAAGTTTGTGTAAATTACATCATAATATGCAAATCCATTTTTTCAATACTAATGCAAAGCTGAGGTTCCCAACAAGAGCATACACTAACATTTTGCTTCCAAGTGTTCAAAGACATAAAATAAATGAGGCATGGCTATTGATTGTCTTTGGCCTACATTATCTGCACAGGAACTATTAAGAAGGCTTTTCTATCTTCCTTTCATGCCTCATTTTCTCACACTATCTAATGAAGAGCTTCACTTAAACCGTAATGTGCTACTCTCTTGAAAGTACATTTTATGGCACTAGAAAGCTATGCTTGTGTATTAAGGTTTTTTTTTTTTTTACTGCTATGTTTATTGCCTTGTTGCACTGTATCAGAATAATAACTCCATTCAATTCTACGCCATTTTATTTGTTTAATTAATTTCTTGGTTTAAGGTTTATTTTGTCCACTATAAACACAAACTATAATCACTTTTTTAGTTAAAAAATGAGTGTCAGCAATAACACAAGGGTTTGAATGTAGAGTTGTGATGCAGTTAGCATTTGTGCAAGTTACTGTAGTTTTCTATTCACAATTGGCTTGTGTATAGATAAAAATGTTTCTGTGGTATTAATGATCTATGATCTAGAGGCTATTTGAGCATCAAATACTTGGCTGGATTAAAGCTTACTCTTTGGTATTGGGGCAGATCTGTATCTATTTATTTATTTGTGGGAGTGGAGGGAAATATGGGGAAAATCAGCAGTTTCACAAGAGTATTGCTTTGAGATTTTTGTGTAGCTTGAATCTGAAACTCAAAGTGCAACCCAAGATGCAAAGCAAATTCATTCCAAAAAAATATTTTCACAAAACCTGTATGAACTAAAATGGTTTTATTTCCTACCACTCTGACTGTGAGGCAAAGATGATGTATTGTGGCACAAACTTCACTGTGGTGTTCCAAGGATCCTGGAGAACCCCCATCCCTGGAAAACAGCAAGAAACCTGGGATCACTGAATATTGTGATTACAGTGTGGGGACTCTAGGTCTAAACTTTTGCTGGGGCATTGTAACTTATTTTGCTCTTTGAATAAGGGCATTTTTGAAAGTGTCTTTCACTGGTGTGTTATAGCATTTGAGCTGTTCATTGAAATGCTATTGCTGTTTTGAAGTCGCTTCCTGGACTGTGCACATGTGGGGCATTAAAGCAGCTGACCTGGCATGGAGCCTTCATCTAGAAAAGCTATTCCATTAAATTAGCAGATGGAAGTGGTGCACAGAATTGGAATGAAGGCAAATTTCTTTTATACTGATTTTATATCTTTGTTTTTCTGAGTGGAGACAGAGGGTTCTCAGTTAACACAATGGTAGGTCCTCCTCTGGTCATGGTGAAAGATAGCATACTCTATGCAGTTCAGTGAGTCTCTTCCTCTGAACCTGAGCCTTTGGATTTCTAACACAATCTACCTTCCTACTGTGGGCATTGTAAAATCCCTTCCTGTACTGCCTCTGATTTAGGGTGATTGGCAACTCAGACATGTAGATATTCCTTCAGCCTTGGAGTTTTATTTAGAGCACAGGAATTTTGCCTTGGATATAGTCATTTTCTTAGGCATACTGATTTTAAAGTACTGAACTTGGAACATAAATCATGGTCTCAGAGTTTCAAGCCAATTAGCCCTCGAGCTTCCTAGCTGAACAAGTTTCAGTTTCCTTAGGAAAAAAGGAAAGTAATGTGAATCACTGAAGCAGTAGTACCACCAAAATGTTGTCATGCACAAGTGTTCTGAATTAGAGATAATATGATCATGTCATATATTAATTTGTCATAACTTTTCTGATAATCTTTGGCTTCCCTCTGCAATGTCATGGGGATTTCATTAATGTTTCCCTTAATATTCTAGACCCCCCAACTGTAGTATTTTCCCAGCTCTACCTAAATGTGTATGTGTGTATAAACTCCCACTAAAGTATTTTGGTGAACAAGTACAATGTTCTGACAGCTCAGAATTGAAAAGCCCTATGTTTGCAAGGACTAAGCTTAACACACACGTACGTGTGTGGTAAGTATGTATTCAGCTCACTGTAACCTGAAGCTTCAGTACTATTCCTGTAATTGCTGTTAGCACTGCTATCATTAAAGTTTCTATTTTTCAAGGGTTTTTATTTATTTCTTGTCTCAGTGTGGGAAACAAGGTTTCAGTGTGGGAGTAACTGTTTTATTAAAATTTGAGTTCATCTATTGTGAAATAGGGGGACTGGATGGCTCAGGGGATGATTGACAATGATATACAGAGCCTTTCAGCTCTAGCCAACTGGTTTATCTCTTGCCCTGGTGCATTAGTGAGTGACCACAAGTCTACTATGAAAGCTGTTTGGTGGCTTAATTAAAGTAAATTCAGTTCTACTGAGAAATTAGAAAGGGTTCAGAGAAGGGCTGTGAGAATGATTAGGGACATGGAAAAACTTGTACAAAGAGACATGAAAAACTGAGATTGTTTACCTTGGAAAGGAAATAAATAAGAGGGATGGGATAATATATATATAAAATAATGGTTTAGAGGAGGTAGATTGAGGACTTCTTTCTTATAACATGAGAACAAGGAGAAATTCAATGAAATTAACAGGTGGCAAACTCAAAACCGATAAAAGGAAATGCCTTTTGTCACCATGTGTAATGAGACTGTGGAACTCTTTGCCACAGGAAGCTGTTTGGGTAGCAAATAGCATGCAGGGTAGTTCAATCTCCTGGCCATTTAGTCCTTGGCTTCTCTGCAGTGTGTGCTTTCCAAGTTGTCAATTGTGTTGGTGGTTCGTGTGGGGGTTATGAACATAATTATTAACTAGCAAATGAACTGGAATCAACTTCTAAGAACCGAGGAAGTGCCAGACTGGATCACACTGGAGGGCCATCTAGTCCTGGATCCTGTCTCTGACAGTGGCAGTACCAGATGCTTCAGAAAAAGTGTAAGAACCCCAGGGTAGCAGTTGTGTGGTTATCTGCCCCCTACCATACAACTGCATACTCAAAGTCACATGTGCTTATGTGTTTTGCTGGCTCAGGGCCAGAATGCTCCCCTCATGTGATCGAGCCTTTAGGCACCGAAATCCATATTTTGGTGCCTAAATAAAAGTAGTCTGACTTTCCAGTCCTATACACAATTCCAGGTTACCCTATATAGCTATGCCAGTATCATATGTGTGTTATGAGGGGCAGCATGGGAGAAAGTGTGAAGACATTTGTTGGAGCTAAGGATAAACAGCATGGCAATGCTGGCATTGTAGGTAGAACTGTAGGGAGAGAGAGACATGCTCATATAAACAGGGAAGGGCAGAATTTATGCAAGATCTTGAAAACAAGTATAAACTTGAACTAGATGAGGTTGGGGAGATTGTGGTGATAAGACAGTGAGGTATCAGAAAGAGAGAAAGGATTGTGAGGGGTAGTAGAGGGCAGCTACATAGCTGGAGAGGGGGTAGAAGAGTATGGAACATAGCTTGAAGGAATGGGAAGGAAGTAACGGGAGGCTATGTTACCATAATCCATGTCTGAAAGGGAATTTGAGATCCTCAGATGAAAGGTTCTATTCAAGTTCAAAGTACTATTCTTATTACTATAATTATAACTAGCATGGTTATAACTATAATACTATAACCTTATCTCATGTCATTTTAAGCTAGTTTAATTAAATGTGATTAATTTCTCAGATTACTCTGTTTATGAAATAAGCACAACTTCAACATAGACAGTAACAATTTAGCATCAATTGGGGAGTATGCTCAGAGAATCATACTTGGGCAGATTAAGCCAGCTAACAGCCTAAGTGCATCCCTGAAGAGGAGTGCTTGTAAAGATACTGCAGACCGTTATAAGATCCTCCACCCTGGGAAATACCAGCCAGAGACAGAGATGAAAAATATATACTGTAAATGCGTGGAAGGCTTATTTCCTGCATTGAACTATTTGGCAATGTGAATTGTGAATGTGTAGAGAGTGCGAGAGAGAGAAATTCTCCATCTAGCAATTCCATCTGTCTTTTCCCCAGAGGCAGAAGTGAGGTGAAGGCCTGCTTATCAAACAATCCAATGAACACCCCAAACGTCACCATGTCAAGAATTCACAGAAAATGTTTTGCTGCCTTTGCGATTGTCTCTTAGCATATTCCTGAGTAAAGGAACAAATGTTTCTATGGATATAAAGAATGCACTTACTTAGAAAACCGGTTGCAGAGATCTCACGTAGCCCCAATTTGGTTAGACTTGCAGGATAAGCAGAAGGGAGCTGAGGTTTTTAAGAGAAATGCTGTATGTTTTGTTTCAGTGGGTTGTGAAATAATTTACAGAGACAGGCAACATATACAATACAAATACTATTTCACCGCTAAACTTGATTAGAATAGATAGTGTGTATTTAAGTTTGTTGCTGGAAGTTCAGACATTACTCAGATGACAATTCCAGGAGCTTTTGTTTCTGTTTTCCCCCACCTTCCCCTCCAACAGCAACAGTCAAAACTCATATTGGAGGTTTAATACAGATTTCAGTGAGCACACAAGCTCCATGGTGGGACTCATTTTATTAGACCCTGCACTCAATATAAAACATCAATTGCAGTGGGTCACGCTGCATCTGTCTAGCTGTCACACCAATATCTTGCTGAGTGCCTGCTGCAATTTCTCAGGTTCTTTATTTATACAGGAACTCATTTAGTTTGATCCAAAAGCTATTTCCAAAATGCCTGTAGTACACAAAAAAGCACTTTATCAACAGACAGTCCATTGCTCTGCAGATGTGAATTTCTGGGAGCATCTTTGTGGTGCGGGGATGTAGTCTGTTGGGGGTGATAATGGTTTTAAGGAGAAACAATCTTAATTCCAACGAAAACTTGTATATATTAAATAAATCCAGATGTCTAAAGGTCTGGTAGCACATATAACTCTCAAAAGCTATTCCTAAAAGGTCTGCTCTTCAGAGGGTTCTTCTTTATTTTCTCACATGAATGTACCAAAACCCTGATACCTGAAGTAGTCATTTCTATGAACTGCTTGCTCCAAAATTGCATATTTTAACAGCATCTTTGCCATATGATATAGTGCTTGACTTTTTAAAGTTAGAAAGTAAAACTAGTAAAAGGTTGCTGCATTTCTGAATTCTAAAGTGATAAAATTTCTGCTGCTGAAAAACCTAGCTGAATACCTGTGAGAAATCCTGCCAATCTGACTAGAGCTTGTAAACAATGGATTTGATCCTGTCAGGTACTGAGACCTCAGTCCCTCTTGAAGTAGATTGGAGTTTTGGATGCTCAGCACCTTCAATCCTTATGTCCTTTTGCTAGAAATTCACTAGCTACCTAAATTTGATCATTTATGGAAAATATTTCCCCCTCCCCCAATTCCAGCTTGATCATCACTTGAGTCATAGATGGGTTTTTCACTAGCCAGCTGTAGCCAGAGCAAACATGTGCTTAGCTTCCTGCTTGAGACAGGGACATTTATATTTAATGTAATCAAAATGATTTTTTGTGTTGGGTAGCAGCCTGCTCTATTGCATGCATGTATTTTGACAAACCAGATAAGATTTATTTATTTTCAGCTAAATGTTAAATGGGAAGATTCCCAGGGGGAAAGGCAGCAGATGTATGCAGAATTTGTTAACTGGTTACTTATTATCTTCATTGTTAATCTACTTGTGATAGCTGCTTTTCCTGCAGGCACAATCTAGGTCTCTGCACTGCATGTATTTAAAACCAGATTCCGACACCCTTGATCACACTGAATTAGTGCCTTCCTCTGGGAATTTGGAATAATGAAATAAATGGGACTATTGCTGAAGTAATGTAGTAAATGAGAAAAGGTATCAGATTCTGGCTTTTCCGGTAAAATGTGTGACATGGCTTCTGAGCCCTGGAGCGAAATGGGAAAGAATGTTGTGTATAGATGTCTTGGTTCCAAACCAGAGACTTGTTTGCAGAAATGCCCTTTGCATTACTAAAATGGAAGCCTGAAACATAACTGGCTAGTGTAGATCTGTGTTCACATCTTTCCATTTTAGGGAGAAAAAATTAAGTCCTACTATGCCACATTGGCACCCCCATTCTCCTTCATTATGAAAACAAGAGACACAGTTATATTTAAATCCAAGCCTTACTGCTGCATACTTCTTTTGGAATGACTCCTATGGAAGAATTACAGAACTACTAGCAAGACTGACCTTTACAGGATGTTTTATTTAAGTAATTGGAAGCAATAACACTGGCTCCTGTTTTTGCCCCCCTTTACCAGACTATAAACTGTTGGCTTTGGTTATCCTCATTCTCTCTTGTGGGTTCTCTCTGGACCATATCATGGCTCTTCTACAAAGAGCATAGAAAGGGGAAATGCATTGCTGTGTTGCCCCAGGAACACAACATGGGGAAGGAATTGTGGTTCTTGAGTCGCAGTTCCCTCCCTGTCCCCCTTGCATGAGGGAGAGGGGAAGTAACATGCTGCTGATCTGTGGGATGACATTTCCCACACCACCCTGTCCCCACACCTTGGGGAGTAGTGGCGGTAAGTGGACACACACCCCTGAGAGCCAGGACCTAAGGTCTGGATATGCTACACAAAGGGGGGATTCTTACTCCTCTTATTCCTATTTCTTTACCAGGGAATGTAGACCAAGTCAAAATCTAGCTCTTCAGAATCGATGGGACTTCTTGCAAAGAAAGTTTAATTAAGGATGGCAGAATTTAGTCTGACCGTCTGGGGATCCATTTTAGCCATTGAAATGTACATAAAATTCCATAAAATATAAATAAGGGAGGGAGGAGGCAGACAAAGGTGCTGAGTTGTATACTCATCCATAAATAACTAAATAACACAGCAAAAAAAAGGGAGCCAAGGAAAAGTCATTTAAACTAAGTAAAATAAGTCACCCATCAGGCCAAACATTGACATTAAGAAGCAAATTGCCAAAGTATTTTCTTTGGAAAATGTATATGATTCCTCTTAACCTTCTCTCCCCTTCCCCCACAAAGAACCCTCCCCCTTTCTGTATTCCAGGGTCCTAAATTAAAACTGTGTCCATGCCTTAGATAAAAGCAATTCAGTTACTGCTGTGCTTTCATTAAACACCAATGCCTATCAGACAGCTTTGATAAGAGGAGAAATAATCCTGTAGTTATTTTCCACAGAAGGACACTTCTTAACACTTTAGTGTGATGCCATGAGCATTCCAGTAATAAATCCCCGGTTTGGTTCCTTGTTCTGGAAAGCTATTGCCTCCTTATGGAGTAAATGACCAAACACAAGTGCATCAAGAACAAAAATAACAAATATTCCCTTTCAAAATGGATATGAAAAATGCCATTAGGGTGACAGCAGTTAAAGCTGCCCCTTCCTTATATGTCATTCTGGGATCGGCTCACACAACCTGAGTGGATAGAAGAAAAATCATGTCAGTCCCTTGAGACTTTGTATTGGAGTGTATAAACCCCTTGCATCCTGCGGGCAGGGAAAGGGCTAAGCTAGGCTCAGGAAGGGTTAGGAGTTGCACCAGCTGGGCTCATTTACAGCTCTGATAAACTGGCTTGTGTCAAGTACTGAGCTGAGAGTAAGGAGAAGGAAGTTCTTCCTGAGGAAAAGGCTTTCAAGCACATAACAATAAAGGATCCTTCTAGTGACTGGGCCAGGAGGAGATACTCACCATGTATGGACTGATATACTGATAGCTTGTTTTATTGGCGGCTGTCTGGAGCAAGACTCACTCCCTCCTCCTTTTTGCAGTCTCTGAACTGGGCATCAGGAAGGTCCAAGAGACTTGTTTAACTGGGACTCCTGGGACAAAGTATGGGGAGAGGGGCAGTTATACATGAGTGAGGCATTTCCAAAAGGAGAGAGAATAGCTTTCTCTGTGGATGCAAACTAAAGGTTTTGTGTCAGGGACAGACCCAGTTAAGAGATAATCACTGGAGAGTCTTCCATAATCTGCTACGACAGAATCATTGATGGTGTAGTAGCATGTTAGCCTGCATTTGCCATTGCTGGTCTTTTAAATGTTTGCAAGACAATCTGCTCAATATTGGGAGTGTGAGGTCCAGTCAGAAATGTTGTTTTATTAGATGCACTTACATTGGAAGACTCTAAAACATACCAAGTGAAGTGGTTGAAAAATGGAGTGATTTTTTCCCCCCACAAAAATGTATGGGAAATTTTTTGCCCATTTTCCATGGAAGAACTTTGAAATATTCTGACCGAATTCTGAGTTTAGAAAGGGAAAATCTGAAATCATTTAAATAACAGTAAAACATGTGGCACAAAAGTCAGAGTTGAGTCTAAGTGCATGGCTACACTTGCAGATGTAGAGCGCTGTGAGTTAAACCAGCCTTCAGCGACTGCAGTAGGGAAAGCGCTGCAGTGTGTCCACACTGTCAGATTCAAGCGCACTAGTGTGGCCACATTAGCAGCTCTTGCAATGGCCACAGAGAGCGGTGCATTGTGGTAGCTATCCCAGCATGCAAGTGGCTGCAACGTGCTTTTAAAATGTGGGGGGGAGTGGAGTTGATTGCGACAGGGGGGGTGTTGTGTGTATGTGGGGGGAGAATGAGTGGGTTTTTGGGGGGGCTGAGAGCATGTCAGCATGCTGTCTTGTAAGTTCAGACAGCAGCAGACCCCCCCCACACCTCTCTCTCTCTCACACAGTATTCCACACTAATGGTTTGCTTTATCCTGGAGCAGATAAGCAGCCAGCTGTCAGAAACGGAGCTTTGAAAGGGCATATCCGCATTCCTGCAGCGATTCCAAAACAATGACAAGAGTGGCCACTTGACTTAAGGGGATTATGGGACTTTTCTGGAGGCCGATCAGAGCGCAATAATGCAACACCTCGTTCACACTGACACCCGGGTGTTTCAGCCGAGGCACACCAAGCGTTATGCTTCTCGTGGGGGTGGATTACCAGGGGCGCTCCAGCTGCAGAGTCCAGGCGCTCTAAGTGCCTTGCCAGTGTGGACGGGTCGTGAGTTAGGGCACCCGGGGCTGCTTTAATGCGCTCTAACTCGCAAGTGTAGCCATGCTCTAAGCAAATAACAAGGTGTTAAGCAGGTGTAAATTAAAGTAGACCATCTTTCACTTTAACATAAACCTGTTAGTTGCTTTTCCTGGTACTGTATAACCTTTTCTTCCAGCTTCTCGGTAGATGAGTTACACCAAATTACATTCCCTTAAACTCAGTGGGCCAAATTCAGAGGTGATGTGTGAAAGGATGTGCAAGTTGCACATTGGCAAGTGGGTGTGAAATTCGAAATTCGAAATTAATGGAGATATCCATCTCCTAGAACTGGAAGGGACCTTGAAAGGTCATCGAGTCCAGCCCCCTGCCTTCACTAGCAGGACCAAGTACCGATTTTGCCCCAGATCCCCAAGCGGCCCCCTCAAGGATTGAACTCACAACCCTGGGTTTAGCAGGCCAGTGCTCAAACCACTGAGCTATCCCTCCCCCCCAATACCTGAATGTAAAGGTATTTGTTAATATAAATTGAATGGTGAAGGGGATTGAAGGATGTGTAAATTAGATCAGTACAGGGCTAGGATTTTTCACCTTCTGCTCTAGGGAGGGGTAGAGAGAGAGGTGATGGTGTAGTAATTTATTGCTGGCATAGGCCAGGACTAAATTACCCCAACCTTCAATCCTCCCCTGACTAGTAAGTAGTGGGAGTGGATCCAAAGTTCTATCTGTTTTTGCCACCTGCTCCAGAGAGGGAGTAAGCAGGTATGTAGCCCTTGCTTATTCCTGTGTGCTCAGACCAAAGTTCTGTAGATCATGTCTAGGGATGTACGTGTAGGTTGTTTTATTTTGGAGATGGGTGTGAGGTTGGGGCAGTTACTCCCTCGTGTAGGTGTGCAGTCCAAGTCACAATGTACCCTTTCCATTCACTTCGATTTTTCATGACTTAATTTGGCCCATGGTCTTCAGAGACTTTCTCCAGAATTCTGTAAAATATTCTGAGGTCCTTCGGGGCCCACAATCTGTGCAGTATAAGTTGTGAGAGTCCCTCATGGGTTTTGTGAGCAAAATGTTGTATTTAACGGAAATATATTACTTTAAACACTGATGTTCTCTAGCCCCCTAAAACATTAAAATAAGGCAAAGTCTGTTGAATTATGTGGATATGTTCATCCAGTCTCCTTGATTAATACTGATAGTAAAATATTTGCAAAGGCATTCATGAAACAGACTGGAAATCATTCTGCCAGACTTGATACATCCCAGCCAAGTAGATTTTATTAAAAATAGATACTCATGTAAAAACATCAGACTGTTCATTGGCCTAATAAATATCAATCATTATGCTAAGGACCAAATTGGGTTTGGTGGATGCAAAAATAGCTGCTCAGAAATAACTTTTCTTCATATCTTTTGCTTTGGATTGGGGCAAATTTTCAACTGAATCATTTGTTGTACCCAGATATAGAAGCAGCAGTATCTAGACGTGGAAGGATGTCCAAAGCATTTCCAAAATAGAATTGCAAGACCAGGATTGTCTCCTTTTTGTGTACAAGTGTGCACTGAAATTGCGATAGCAGTAAGGCAAAAATACACACATACATTGTTGAGAATGAATTTAAAGGAAGTGGGCATACATGGCTGATTATGTAATTTATAGTCAATGTATTCTGCACAAGCTATTTCCAAAACGTTAGAGCTCAGAAATTATGCTTTTTAAAGGGATATTAAAAGTAATTAGGGAAAATATCTCAAATCAGGTCCAAACCATGGACTAGAGCAGAGGTGGGCAAACTACGGCCCACAGGCCACATCCGGCCTGCAGGACCCTCCTGCCTGGCCCCTGAGCTCCTGGCCCGGGAGGCTAGCTCCCCGGCTCCTCCCCCTCAGCTTCAGCTCACTCCGCCGCCGGCGCAATGCTCTGGGCGGTGGGGCTCTGAGCTTCTGGGGCAGCACGGCTGCAGAGCCCGGCCTGACCCGGTCTCTGTACTGTGTGGTGGCGACGGCGTGGCTGGCTCCAGCTGGGCGGCGCGGCTGTAGCGCTGCCAGCCACTGGTGTTCCAGGCAGCGCGGTAAGGGGGCAGGGAGCAGGGGGGGTTGGATAGAGGGCAGGGGAGTTTGGGGGTGATGGTCGGGGTGGGGGTGTGGATAGGGGTCGGGGCGGTCAGAGGGTGGGGAACAGGTGTGTTGAATGGGGGCCAGGGTCCTGGGGGGCAGTCAGGAATGAGAGGAGGGATTGGATGGGGCAGCGGGGGGCAGTCAGGGGCAGAGGTTCCGGAGGCAGTCAGGGGACAGGGAGAAGGGATGGTTGGATGGGGCAGGGGTCCCTGGGGGGCAGTCAGGAAGGAGGGGGGGATTGGATGGGGCAGCAGGAGGCAGTCAAGGGACAGGGAGAAGGGGTGGTTGGATGGGGCAGGAGTCCCGGGGGGGGCATCAGGGAACGGGGGGGTTGGATGGGGCAGGAGTTGGATGGGGCAGGGGGGGGGGTTCCGAAACCCGATGCGGCCCTCAGGCCAAAAAGTTTGCCTGCCCCTGGACTAGAGTCTCAAAACCAGTTACAGCCCCTTCACAGCAATCAAATGGCATCAAAGGTTTGTAATGGAATGACAGGTGGCCAGTAGAAAACTCCTCCTATACAGGGAAACTTCCTGTTGGTGCATCTGAGCCATTGCTGAGCATCCATCATTTGCACCTCTCCCACACAGTATGCAGTGCAGGTACTGAGACAGGGAGAAGTTGTGGCGGAGCTCTGCTCCACTACACCATTAAGGACCCTAAGTCAGTGGCACAACGTAAGTTGCACAGAAGGAGCTGTTAGTAGTTTCTGGCCCCCATAATATGGCTACCGAACACACATTCCTCCGCCTGCCAAAGCACAGCTCTTGTGCATGAGAAAATCTGCCCCTCTGTCTAGTGACTGACCTGGAGCGCACTTTACCAATGGGAACATTTAAATCTACTGGGGTGGGGATGAGGGGAAACTATTTTTAAAAGCATGGAATAGAATAAAACCACTGAAAAATCAAGAGACCCAATAACAAGTGCAATAAGGGCCTGACTGTCCAAATAACTGATTTTTTTGGTTTGCTGACAGTTCCAACAAGTAAATAAATAAAGGCCGCTGAAGTCAAACTGAAAACCATTTTTTTAAAATGTTTATCAAATAGAAATAGACAGAAAAAATTCATTTCAGTTTGAACAGAACATTGTGAGAGGTTGAATAAAAGCAAAGAAAATGAAGGATTAGATTCGCCAAAAGAGAGGTGGTGGTACTGGCCGCACGCCTCTTTTACCCAAGTAGTCCAGTTTTTAGGGCAACTCACCTAGGCTGTGAGAGACCCAAGTTTGAATCCTTGCTCTGGAGAAGGGGCTTGAACCCAAATCTCCCACTCCTAGCTGACTGCCTAAGCACCAGCATATTGGGTATTCTGGGGTGGGTCTTTCTCAAACTGTACTGTTGAAGCTGCTCCATTTTGTATAAATAATGATACTGTTATTGGAGCAGGGACTGGAACAGGGGGGTCCCCCTCTTGGATGAGCATGCTAACTACCAGGCTATAGGCTATTCTGGGGTAGGCTTCTCTCAATCTCTCCTGTTGACGCTGTTCCATTTTGTAGAAATACTTAAATGGTCAATGGGCCAGAGAGAATCCCCTTGTGAATGTAGCCCCCCAAAATAAGATTTTTTTTTTCAAACGAAACAGATTGCTGAAATTGACATAAATGTGTGACATGTTTTGCTCAGTCCAAATTTGCTATTTTTTAGTGAGGGGGAAAAAATGTTCATCAGTAAAATTTCACCCAGCTTAATCACAGCACATATCACCCTACTGAACACATAGCCCCACTGAAGTCAATAGGATGGGACTACAGAAGGCGTACGCTACTACTCTATGTGAGTTATGGCATCACAATATAGGCCTTGGGGAGGAGGCAGCCACTCAAGATGGCTTTGGACCAGATTATTTACTCGGGGTGAATGGTGGATTTGAATTCAGTGATATTACACGAGGAGTAAGGTACCAGTTTCCATGAGGGAAGGAGGAAGAATCTGACTCCTAGAGATGCAAGATTAATATAGCACCAGTGCCACTTCTATTCATCTTCAGGAACAATCTACTCCACAAATAATCCCCTTCAAATTAGTAAGGGTGGTATGATAAATGCAGCAGAGTTCTTTCAATTTTGCTATCAGTTCAGTTTGTGACAGTATAATGAAGGGAGATGAATACACTAGATGTAACACAGGTTACAGTGCTAGGACATTGCAAGTGCCATTGGTATTCCTATGTAGAACACAAACCCATTCTATTTTCCTAACCCACCCTAATCAACCCGCTTTATATGCCAAGGCTCCCAAATATACTCAAATATCCACCAAAGTATGTGGTTCTCCTTGTCTTCAGGTTACACAATGGTTCCCTCAGTGCAGCTTGCAATACTGTAGTGACATTAAAATTCATGTTCAGTTGATCAATATGCAGTATTATGCTGGAAAAAAGTATCCAGGAGCTAAAACTCAAACCTCTGAGTACACAGAAGAAAACAGCCAGGAAATACAACAGCAAGCTCAGAACTCATTGAAAGGAGGAAACCATTTTTTAAGTATTTAGGCTTTGAAAACCAGCCACCCTTTACTTAGGCTGAAAGGATTCCCTCTTGTGGTTTTATGTTCCAGGTTGGATTGATTGATCTATTATATTTAAAAGGCCCCTATCACAGTGGTATATGAACACATAACACTCTAATGTATGTATCCTCCCAACATCCCTGTGAAACAGGGAAGTGTTATTACCCTCCCCCTAGAGATGAGGAACTGAAGCACAGAGAGAAACAGTGACTTGCCCAAGGTCACATAGAGAATCTGTTGCAGAGCAGGGAATAGAAATCAGGTCTCCATGGTCCTAGGCTACTGCCCTAATCACTAGATATCTTCCCTCCCTCCCTCACTCTTCCAGCACCTCCAACTCAGAAAGTCCAAAGAACATCCAAATCCTCAATTTAACCCTTAGTGTGCTGATACTTCCAATTAGAGTTGAGAAAACTGCAAAATTTGATACACCCTAAAGACAGAAGATTCTTAGTGAGCAATCTCTGCCTCTTGTATCTTCAGATCTCTGATGCTCTTTATTTAGTTGCTCAAAAAGAAAAGCGCGGTTGTTTGCTAATGCACCGGAGTTAGCTGTATTTGAAGTCCTTCCTCAGAATATACAAGTCTGCAGTAATAGCATAGGGGCTTTGGAAAATAATTGAAGCATCCAGGACTGCATCTATTCTCATAATCTGCATCAGTACATAAATGTCAGGTCCTACCACCTACTGTCTAAGAATACAAGTGTTCTAAAGCTTCCCCTATTATTTAATAAAATAGCTACATAGAGGAGCATTAGAGAGACCCTTTATGTAACTTTAACAGATTATACTGGGCTGTTTGACGAGTGCTTAAGGGCACTTCCTAAGATGTGCTATGTACTCAACCTCACAAATTTAAAAATAATGAAAGAAACAACATGAACTGTCACTTTAATGCATTGGAAGATTTCTGACCTAGTTACCTAAGTTACTTCCTCTAAAGACTTTAATGTCATCTTTTTCTTTTTCTTTTTTTTTAAATTCAGGTTGATATGAAGATATACATTCTGAAACACTGAAGCAGAGGAAGAGCTCCACCGGAAGCATGAATGATACACAGTTTCAATCTGGTAAGTCTCTATTAATTTATTATGTTGATGGTGATTTTTTCCATTACTGATCTTGTTTACATTTACAATAACCTCTCAGATGTTACAAAGATTTTCCCCCTCGTATTGTTGGCTTTCTATTTTGTCCTTGATGAAAGCTGGCCGTTCTTTTAACAAAACAGAAGTATTCTGTCTCTGCTGCTGGCTTAGCTCCTAGAGACTCAATTTTATAATTGACACCAGAACTCATACACCCTGGTCCATTTAGGGAAAGGAGGACTGTTGTCTCATAAACAATGCTGTCTCTTTCTGGGGGACTAGTGCCTAGCTGTATTTATGAACAGTAGCCCTGCTCCCTTTGGATACTGGGCCACCTAGTGGTTGTGATACTGTGCACCCAAGAAGCCACACAGCAAACCAAGGCTATAAAGGCACAATATTGGGAAGTTATAAGACTTCTTTAACCTTTAGAACTACATCTGGAAAGGCTGTAGAAGCTACTGAATTTAAATCCATTTCTTTATAACCTGGAGAGACGAAACAGCTGGTATCACAGCATTGGAACAGCAGAGAGGCTAAGGTGGTGTTTCTTTAGGTCTAAAAGGGATTCACAATAACGTCAAAGGTATCAGCATGCAGATATGCAGTACGGTGCTCATAAGCCTCTATCAGTACCAGATTCACCTGCTCTCCTCTTAACCCGTGCGGCTTTTTTATTTGTAAAAGGAGAGTCTCTCTCATATTCTGCGAGGAGTCCTGCTAAAAATGAGTCTTGGGATGAATGCTAGCATCACAGTCTTTTTAGAGGGCAATGTTGGAATAGACATATGAACAGAGAAAAGTAAAGGAATAAAAGGCCTATGCAAATGATAAGATACACAACTCCTTGTCTTCACTGAAGGTTTTACGGGTTCATAAATTTCACTTCTCTAAAGATATCTGTGCAGGCTTCTCAATCCCTAATATGTGATGGGCAGAACTCCCTTAATTCTTAAACATTTTCACCTGGGAGGGCAGCAGTAGTGAGAGAGAGAGCGTGAATAGGGACACCCCCCCCCCCTTGGTAGTCAGGTACTACCCCTTGCCAAGTATAAATGCTGTCCTCAGGACGTTCTCCTAAGCTTCTACTTGACTGTGTTTGGTGAAGGAGCTTCTCCCACAGCAGCTGCTTCCCGTCCACCCTTCTGTGGCTCTGTTAGAACAATGCCTCATTGGGTATCTCTTTTCTTAACATCCTGCCTTCCAGTCAGGTCTTGTTAAAGTGGCTACATTTTGGACTGTTTGTCTGCATCATTTTGGAGTGTGGGTCAGACACTCAGGCACTAAGTTCTGCTTTAGAGATTTAGGTGCCTCTTCTAGGCACTTCCATGCAGTGACACTTTAGTGTTCTGGAACCAATTTTTTTCTAGTCCAACCTTCTATACTTTTCTCGGCACTAGGCTCTTGTTCCAATGGTCTTGCTGCATTGATGCTTGTGTTTATCTAGTCTCATGTTTCTTTTTGCTGCTTCATCATTTTCTTGGCTTTACCAGTATGGCATCCAAGGAGGAAGTTCGGTGACTTCAAACCGATCAGCATGACAGAAAAATGGCATAGACCAAATACTATCTTCATTGCATGATCTGCCTCAGAGTCAACCACTAGGTGCTGTGCACACCTCAAATGTCACTGCCAGGACTGAAGAAACATGAGGTGTGCCTCTCTGTCACCTAGGGAGACTCCTTCTTGGGCTGTACAAATCAGCCTGTAGTGCTTTGAATGAGTCAGATGAGACTGTGGAGCATCAGGGCTAAGACAGCACCCCTGGCACTGGCCCAGACCCATCCCCATCCCCCACTGTGGTAAGACCAAGTAGGGGGGCTTCACAATGGAAGCATCCCATTCCTTTTCCAGCCAGATCCCTGACTCCCAGAAATGCTGTTTCAGGCTTTCTCCTTTTTCTTTCATGTGCTCGAGAGGGAGATGGTGATTCTGGCAGTCGGCACTTGCTTAATGGCCTTATAGAAGATCAGATGCAGTTGTGTGAAGCTACCTCCCCCCTACCCTGTGGGATTTGGGGCATTTCTCTTGTCCTGAATCAGCAGGTGTAAGAGTGTTCTGTGTGGCAGTGCCACCTTCTGCCCTGAAACTGACACTTGCTCCCTAGGAATTGATGCTGTCAGCGCAAGCTCTGGCCTCAACGCTGCCATCTTTTAATCCTCTTTCAGATACATAGATTTTTAAAAAGCCCTGTTTCAATTATGTGAATGGGTCTGTTTACACGTGGTGGGGTTTTTTGTTTGTTTTGTTTTGGGGTAGGTTTGTGGGTTTTTTTGGTGGGGGGAGGGGGAAATGCCCCTTTTGCTTCTTACTCTCCAGAAGTGAAAATGCAGCACAGATAGTATCTTCGGAGAAGGGGAAATACTTGCTTTGCAATTCTGTTTCTCAGCAGAGATCATCTTGCAGGGTTCTCAGTCCCACATATCTCCCCTTTACTAGAGTTTGGAGTTTACGTTTTTGAGAGGGGTTTTTTTTTTGTTTGTTTTTTGTTTTGTTATGTTGATCTTGAACTGCTTCATTCTTTCGGAACCCTCCTCTCCTGTGCAAAGGAACTAACCGCAATATTCAGGGGGAGCATTTATACTTGGCAGGCATGGCTCAGGTTGGCCAGTAGCTACTCATCAGAGCTAAGGGAGTTGTGTCACTCTCAATCTAAGTAGATGAGGCCCAGGAGTGAAAATCCTGCACACATGATATCTCAGGAATAGCAGAAGGTCAAGATAAGTCATTTTTCTTTCACAGTATTATGCATTTTAAAACTGTGAAACAATATGACATTTGAATGTCAATTGCAATGTTAATTAGTGAGTTGGTAATAAAGACAGGTAGTCTGGGCACAACTGGATTTCTGTGTACTGCTGACTCCATTTCAAAAATGTACAGAATGCCTCCCCATGCTTCTGCATGGTGCAGCGTCACTGTGCACTCTCCTTTTCTGTGGGCTGTGACTAAGACGCATACTTGAGCTCTTACAAATAGGCAAAGCAAAATCATTCATCTCTGCCCCTGTCCCCTATAGCTTTTGTTTTATTTTATAAAACGGGACTGGATTCCACCTACAACCTGTCCTAGACCTTGCAAATCAGACTACTCCTGGTCAATCGCCATCTATGATTTAATGTCTCAAAACTGGGCTCTCGTCATTTAGGGTGAGTGCAGGTTTCCCATTTTTCACTGAAGAATATAAGAATGGCCATACTGGGTCAGACCAATGGTCCATCTAGCCCAGTATCCTGTCTTCTGACAGTGGCCAATGCCAGGTGCTTTGGAGGGAATGAACAGAGCAGGCAATCATCAAGTGATCCATCCCGTTATCCATTCCCAGCCTCTAGCAGTCAGAGGCTAGAGATAACCAGAGCATGGGGTTGCATCCCTGACCATCTTGGTTAATAGACATTAATGGACCTATCCTCTGTGAACTTATCTGATTCTTTTTTGAACCCCATTATAGTTTGGCCTTTACTACATCTCCTGGCAATGAGTTCCACAGGTTAACAGTATGTTGGGTGAAGAAGCAGGCATGCTGGAACAATTTGTATAGTGGAGGTGAAGAGAACCATTGAACCAAACTGTAAACCCTGTATATGATGGATACAACATTAAGCCAGGCGGGGGGGGCACCCTTAGTTGCAGCACCTACGTGAAGAAGTTCTGCCTTTTGTTTGTTTTAAACCTGCTGCCAATCTCTACTCTCAAAACTCTAACTTTTTTATTTGTCTGGCTGAAGAAAATTCCCTGGAGCCAATCAGTGCTGCTGGAGGTGTGTTTTCAGAGTGACTGAATCATTTCCATTATCCAAGGGCTGAACAGGTGGCCTTCATAGTACTCCTGTCAGTTCCACAAAGGAAAACGAAAGTTTGAATTCAGGAGTGTGTCCTGCTTACTGTTCTATAGTAGCAGTGGTAGCCTTTGTCTACCCTCAAATTTGCACTGATTTAGTTCAACTGGTTCAAACCCTGAGTAGACATTCTTATTTCAGTTTGAGTGGTTTGTTTCAGTTTGTTCTTATTTTATTTAAGTTTAATCAAAATAAGCATAGCTTAAGCCTGGTTTAAACCAAAATAAGAACATCAACACGGCCTTTTTCTTTGTTTATGTTTTTTGCAGCACTGGCTTAAATCACACATTGAGTTTAAACTGGCACAACACTGAATATAGACAAGCTTGTAGATTGTCCCAGAAATACCCCTCCTGAATATTCTACACTATTTTCATTGTTAGATATGTGAATAAGGTCTCCCCAAGTGCACAAGCTCCATGGTATAAACTTCTAGGCTCAGTATGGAAGGAAGACAATTTGAATGTTCTATAGAAAGATTACTTTGTCAAAAACCTGCTCATTTGAGCTTAATAACCCTGCAATTTTTAAGACAATTTGCACAATACCTGTGTTATATTTGTGCTAATGTTCTGTTTGAAATAAAATGGAAAAATGCTCTAGAGTACTTCAGATAACTATTTTTTCCCTCAAATCTACTGTAATTTATGATTTTAAGAGTTCAACAGCAAAATGGAAAAGGTGTGTTTGTTTGGGGTTTTTAACACGCAGTCAAAAAAGTCTATATAGTAAATCAGGCTTGCTTGAAAAAAGGGGCATTTGTATTCAATACTTAAGTCTCTCTCTTGCTGTCTGTTAAAACTTTTCTATTTTCCATGAACAAACACAACACTGTGCTTCTCCACTGTGTCCCGCCTTCCAAGGGACATTGTTCATTTTAATCCCAAAGCTTACCTACATTTCTCATACATTTGGCATCCCCTCACTTTTATGGCTGAAAGCGACTTACGTCAGAAATAGACAATTGCGAACCTGAGATTATCCAAAGGGTTATTTACACCAACAAGAAGATTCTCAAATTTCCTGTATGAATAATATTTGTGTCCATCATTTCCCACACTCTCACATGCTGATCCCCATTTGGGCTTTGGAAGGTTGAGAAATATGAATAACACTGTGATAAACCCATGGACATCAGGAACATCATGACTTGCATATCATGGCCACATAAAGCTTCCCTGCGAGTGAGAACTCCAAACGTGAAGGTCTATACAACTCAACCTAAAGGAAAAAACTCTGTTAGGAGGAAATGATACCATGCAGTTGAGAAGTATTCATTCAATCCAGTAGAGGGCAGTGGTAAACATACACAATAACCAGTTTATTACAATACTTAGCACAGAGTCAGATTTTGCCTCTTACTCTGTGAGCAACCCCAGTTGCTAGGACTACTGGAAAAGTAGGGTTCTATGTGTGAAGAAGGGTGGGAGAATTCCCCTATGAGGTAAATTAATATACCCTTTTTACCGGGTGGCAGTGTGGCCTAGTGGATAGAACACTAGACTGGGACTCAGGAGACCTAGGTTGTTCTGTTCCTGGCTCTGCCATAGACCTGCTTGGTGACCTTGGGAAACTCACTTGATGGCTTTGTACCTCAGTTCCCCCCCCCCCCTGTAAAATTGGGATAATTGTAGTATGTGGAGATCAAAACAAAGAGCCATCCCAAAAGAAGTAACTAGAGAACTCCCCAACTGGAAATTTGTGTTGTTTATTAAGCTCCCCCGTGCAATACATTCTGATCCTGTTTGGTGACTGTGGAAGACCAGAAACCATAACCACTCCACATCTCCCCTTCTTTATACCCTCCTCCCCCCCCAAAAAAGAAAGAAAAAAGGATTAAAACTTTAAATATAAATCAATGTGTATATATACAACAATTACAAATAAACTTCAAATGTTTAAATCTATTTATGCTACTATATCTCTTTATCAATTCCATTTGAATAGACCTGAGCAGTATTCTAAAGATCAAGTCTTTGAGGTGGTCTGACTTGTCTTCCAGACCATGTTCTCACTTCTGTTGAGTTTGCATGTGGAGCTGCCTGTGGGAGGGGGCTCACTTTCTAACAGAGTACCTGCATTGCAGATCCCCTTTGTTATGTGGAGAAATACTGAAGATGAACCCTGTTCCTCTGGAGAAGTCCTCCTAGAGTTTCCATTAGGTAGGATCTGGTAGTTTCCACTAAGTTCAGAACAGTTCCAAATGTCTGGGAGATGTTGAGGCAAACTTTGTTCTCTCGTCTAAGTTTAGGTAGCACTTATGTTCTGTGCTGAAGTTTTGTTGCTGCTGAATTTTTATTTCAGCATCCTGTTTTCTAAATTCCTTCAGGTTGGACCACTTAGATTTAAACTGTGTCAGTGTCACAGGTAGAGATGTCCTGAGTCATCTTGCCATCACAAGCGCTGCTGGAGAAAGTCCAGGTGCAAGCGCGTTGACCATTATGCCACTAGTCAATTTCATGGGTCTACTGATTTTTGCAGAAGGCATTTTAATGTCTGCACTGCTCTCTACCTCCCTATTGCTTTGGGAGAGCGGGGTAATGTGGACTACTAGTACCGATGTTCAGAATCAAAGTCTTGTGTAAACGCAGTCATTTTGGGCCTGCCAATATGGTGAAAGGTCTATTGGAAGTGACTCCTCCAACTCCATTCTCTTTGGCAAAGTTCAGTACGTTTCTGACATGTTTCAGCCTTTAGCTGTTCATCTGCCAAATGCTGGAATTGCTGCCAGGGCAAGGTCAGTGTACACTTGGACATCTTTCTCTAAAGCCTTTTCTTTTTCCCTTATTGGCTGCTTAATAGGGGCTCTAAACAGTGTCTGAGGCTGTGAGGGTCTTTCCTTGTATGTGCTCAATGTTGTCTATACTGCTAGTATGTAGGCTACAATCCTGTTACTTTGTAGTTCCTTGCATTCTCACTTTTGCTAGTGTGTGATCTGGATCTAAGCGCTGCTGTGCTGATAAATTAGTGTCTCTTATGCCATGTTTCATATTATATGCAGTGTTGGTCCCATGATATTAGAGAGACACAGTGGGTGAGGTAATACTTTTTTTATTGGACCAACTTCTGTTGGTGAGAGAGACAAGCTTTTGAGCTCACACAGAGCTCTTTTTCAGGTCTAATCAGAGTTAGTTTCCCAGACCTGAAGAAGAGCTCTGTCTGGCTTGAAAGCCACTCCACAATACCGACCTCTCTTTGTAAAGTGTTTTGAGATCTACTGATGCGAACCACTATATAAGACAGAGTACTTATAACAGACAGAGAATCTGAGGCAGAGAGGTTAGTGATTTTCCATAGGTCAGAAACAGGAGTCATGGTCAGAGCTTGGATATGAACTCATGAAGTCCTTACTATAATGCTGGGGAATAATCAGTACGTTAACAGCTTCTTCCATCCTACTTGCTCAGCAGTGCTACTCCATTGAAATTTACTGCTGGTATAGACCCAGTGGAGTAAAGAGAAAGAGGGGAGGAGTAATTGTGACTTCGATGGCTGTTTGAGTCACAGTGCAGTTCACACATCAGCCCGTGCTTGGGCTGTGCCTAAAGGTAGAATCCATCCCATACTAAATTAGTGTATTAAATAAAACAAATAATATGGAGGAGGTATTTCTTGACATAACACAGCTCAATTACAGCACAGCATATGTCATGTCTAGAAACAGCGTATTAATATTATTTGTTTTATTGAATACACTAATTAATAGTAAGATATGAAAAGTGGATAGTGCAGGGTGAGATGTTTGCCCCACACACAGTGTAGCTTTTAAAGTTTGAACCTATGATAGTTTGTGTTCACTTGCATCTGAAGAAGTGAGGTTCTTACCCACGAAAGCTTATGCTCCCAATACTTCTGTTAGTCTTAAAGGTGCCACAGGACCCTCTGTTGCTTTTTACAGATTCAGACTAACACGGCTACCCCTCTGATACTTGTGTTCATATTGACATTTCTGGTGAGGAAAGCATTTTGCACAGCTTGAATGACCTTTTGAGAGGTTGACATGGTGAGTAGCTAATTGACCTAAAAGCTAGGTTCCTCCCCTTAAAGCAAAAGGCTGCGTGTGTCCTTATCCAAATAAGGCTGCAGGATGGAGTCAGAACAACAATTAAAAAGAAAGTCAAGGCAGAGACTTGAAGGTCAAGACACTTTTCTGTTCAATGTGTGTATTTTCCCAGAATAGGAACCCTGGTGGAGATCATAGATTTCCTTTAGAGGAAAAGACGTTTTAGAACAGCGGCAGTTAACTGCACGTAAAATCAAGTTTGTATCACAGACGTGTAATATTTGCATTTAAACCGAAGAAAGAGCAAAAAGAAGGGACTGGAGAAGAGAGTGGACCTGGTAGCAGAAGAAAGATGGTCCTGATAGAATTTGAGTAAAGGACAGAGAAATAACTGAGGGATTGAGTCTTGCAAGGCTATTTTGAGTCAAAGGGCTTTAATTCATAGTAAAAGTAATTGGCCAGATTTTCAAAACAGCTCAGCATATTGGATGTTGGATGTTGATTTCTTGAAAAAAAATGTACATAGTTTTCAAAATGAGAGCTGCTGGATGCTGAGCACTTCTGAAAGCGTGGTCCCAGCTGTGGGTGTTTAACCCCTGAAAATCTGGCCCCAAGTGACTTGCCATGGTTCCCAGGAAGTCTGTGGCTTATTTAGGAATTGGACCCAGATCTCCTGAGTCCCACTCTGGTGCCTGATCCACCAGGTCATTCTTTCATACTACACATCAGTATGTACATTTTGAAATGGCCAGTGTGTTAAATAATCAAATCTACTCCAGGTGGAGAGGTGATTTGTCCTTTTGCAATAGCCACTTGTCACTGCAACGTTAAATAAGAAACTAAGCATGAACAGAACATAGTGGCTCCAATTCATCCTTGGTGTAATGCCACTGAAGTCATTGGAATCACAGAAAGATGAATTTGACCAATTGTCATTTAAAGCATAAACAAAATAATTTGATTTTTAAAAAAGATGTGGCAAAGTACCGACAAGAATATGCAATGATCTTTAAACTACTGCTGTGCAACAGATCATGGAATATGATATCGTTTTCATTTAAGCAATGTGTTTCTAAGTGGCCACTTAAGACATTATTTTGCCATGTAAAGTTCCCTCCAATTTCAAATGCTTATCTTCCTTCATTTTGTGCTTGTAAAAATAAGTTACATTTTGTCCCGACCTTGGACGTCTGTTGATATTTATGAAACAGCCAGTATATAATAAGGATTTCATTTGCACCTGTAATCGTGATTTGTCGTCATTAACCTTTTTCTGTCAGTGTGTTTTTAAGCACACTGATCTGAATGAAAGAGAGAGAGGGTGAGCTGGGGACACTTAATCAGTAAATACTATAATTAGCTATACGGTACTATTTATCCTCCTAGTATGAATACATGCTATCAGTTTGGTAGCCAAGATTTCAGTTTTATGTGGGTATTGAGCTTTCCTTGAGAAAAACAGTTTTCCTTCCCCCCCCCCCCCCACCAGCACTTTCATGTTAAAATGTATCGAATTCTATACATTCTTAGATTTCCACATCCCTTAGAGAGCATTCCCCTGGTGTTATTCCAGCAGGAAATACTAAGATTTCCATTTGCTTGTTTTCTCCCCCTTCTATCAGTATTTACCAAACAGTTGGTTGTCTTTACTTCTTCTGTAATGTCTTTCTGCCCTGTTATGGATATAATTCTGCAATTCCGATCCACATTGAGGAAGGCCTACTCAGAGAAATACACCGCTACCCCTATATAACACCACCCAATATAACACGAATTAGGATATAATGCAGTAAAGCAGTGCTCCGGGGGGGGGGGGGGGGGGGGGGGGCTGTGCACTCCGGTGGATCAAAGCAAGTTTGATATAATGTGGTTTCACCTATAACGTGGTAAGATTTTTTGGCTATCAAAGTAGAGGTGTACTTCCTTGGGGCCAGATTCTTGTGTATACTAAGGACCCATTATACTATTCTGACAGTTAAAAGGGGCTGTAATATGGGTGTAAAGTCTTTACACTGCCCTGGTAGTGCCCTTTTTAACTGGCAGAGTAATGTAAAATTAGAATCTGACTTATTTTCAGTCGTGACAGTATCTAACTGTCAACCATTCAACATGTGTAGGGATTGCAGAATCTGGCCCTATGTCACTAGATCATTGCCCTTCTATCTCCCTCTACTCAAAAAAGGGAAGAGATGGATTTACAAATGACCAGTCTCTAAAAAGAGGAATTTGTTTCAAATCTTATTGCTACCTCCGTGCTTTACTTCAGAGTCACGTTCACATTATGAAATGTATAAGGCCAGAATTTGATATTCTTATGGATGTTCACTACCATTTTTTATTCCAAGAGCAGGCCCATTTAATTCAATGAGTTTACTCCCAGAATAGGAATATCAGAATCTAGCCCACAAAAGTTTTGTTCAAAACTAGGTTTGTCTTTGTCCAGTGCTCAATGAATGTTTCTCCTTTAGTCTGACATTATACCATATTATTCTTCTGGAAGCCAGTGCACCATACTTAGAAGTAAAGCTGGGCAAAAAAAATTTCAGACAAATAGTTTATTCACCAAAAAATTCAATTGCAGTTGACATGAGACTTGTTCATAAACTCACCAAATAGCTTTGGCTGGGGAGGGGCGGGGACAGGGGAGGAGAGGGGAAATAGTTTATTATTATTATTTATAGAGTCACAAAATGGGAGGTGAGGGTGCTACCCCCACAACAATCTTTTACCCAGTGGATAGGGTACCCACCTTGGTTGTGGGAGACCCATATACAAATCCCTTTCCAGAGCAGGGATTTGATTCCAAGTCACCCCTCAGTCTAGACTTTTCTGGGATGGATGTCTCTGAATCTCTCCTCTTGAGTCTGTTCCCCTTTGTATAAAATATTAGCTGGAGTGGAGAGAAAATGGGAATGATTCTATAGCCTGGGGGTTAGGGTGCTCACCTTGGAGGGGAGAGGGTTCAGATCCTTGCTCCAGAGTGGTTCTCAGCTATTGGATATAAAGAAGGGTAGGGCACAATCACCACCAACTCCATGTCTGCCCATTTCGTGAACCTAGCTCTTTAAAAATGCCCAGAAACAAAACATTTTGGGTCGAACAATATGTTTAGTACAACCTGAAATGGACTCTTTGATTTGCTGGACTATTTCAGAACTTTCAAATTTGGTGTGTTTTGTTTTTCAGAATTGCCAGTGAACCAAAAAATCAGTTATTTGCCCAGCTCTACTTATAAGTATCGTTTCCATATTTTGTAGAGGCTTGGGGAGTAAATACGGTCCAGATTCTCTGCAGGTGCAAACCAGTGTAGTTACATTGTCTTCAACAGAGCTGTGCTAATTCACACTGGCTAGGATTTACAGTTAGGCAAAAGTAAAATGAGGGGATTCTCTAACTTATGTGATACTTCATGATGTATCTCAAATTTTCTAGTCTCCTTGCCAACGTTCATGTTCTTGCACTAACACTGCCTCAGGTGAGGGCTGCCTCTTCCAGGCTTTGATGAATCCTCCCTTCAGAAGAGGAAGTGGTATCAATCAGCAGCGCTGTGTGGAGAGGACAGCTGCTCTCTGATCTGCCACTTTAGAACCGTGATAAAGAGGCAGCTGAGCAGCAGTGAGAATGTAATTTTAAGGTTCTGTGCAAACAGCACGGCTGAGTGGTGGAGGAGGCACAAAAGATGCAGGAAAAATATGAGCGCTCAGAAAAGAAGGATGAGACTTGCAAAGGGGAGGGAGTGGAAAAGAGAAGACAATTTGGGAGGAGAAAAGAGAGAGGAGACAGGCAGCAGGGATGCTGGGGGAATGATTAGATTGACCATACGTCCTGTTTTGGCTGGGACAGTCCCTTTTATAAGCCCTGTCCCAGCCGTCCCAACTTTTTTGGCAGAAGTGTGCATTGTCCTGTTTGCTCTTGCCAACTTGATCTAGACTTGCTGCTGCATACGCATGTACATTTAGGTGTGTATAAATTAAGGCTTCTGCACTCCATAGCATACTTAACACAAAACTCAAAAGCAAGGACATGAGAAATGAAGCCATCTAGCAATATATACACTCCTCTCCATTCAGAGACGGACATGCACATACTTCACCACTAGCACTGCCACCATCTGCCATGGAGCAAACATCACATTCTGACCCTAGTCATAGGAGAGAGGCCAGATTTCCAGGCTCTGTTCCCCCCCAAATTTACTCCTCCATCACAATCAGCAGATCAGATCTTCCCCGTAACTTTACTTTCTGCACTTGGATAAACTGACACATTTTACATATGCCACTGAACAACCATTCAGTTGTAATTAGTTTTAATAGCTAACAGTCTTTAATAGCTAAGAGTCATGGCAACAACCTAGAGGTCACAGGTTTTGTGTCCTATTGTAGGTCTTTTCAGCTATCCCGTTCAATTAACTTTTTGTTCCGACACTCCGTTGTTGCTCTCTCAGTTTCATCTGCAGTTGCTGCTCCGCTTCCTCTTAAAATCAATGAGACTTTCTTCTGTATCTAGTTGAATTGAGTAAATTCCCCAATTCACAAATACACTTTGTTCATCAAATGCCTCAATCTTATGCTCCAAAGAGGTGTTTAAAGCTGTGTTTGGTGTATTGTGCGTCTCCTTTAAATTATATTTTTATTGAGCTGTTTTCATGGAAGATCTCTTTCAAGCATGAGGTATTGTCCTCCTCTTCATTTTAGACCCCTCTCTTCTTCCCCCCACTTCATCTTTGCCACATATATTCACAGTCAACTAAAGTTTTCTTGCTCTTTAAGGAGTGCTTTTTTGGCAGAGACTAAGGGTTTGTCCTCTCTCCCCCATGACCATCACCAACACAGCAATAAGACATTTAAGAGATCATGTCTGTACTGGGCCCTAATCGACACAACACTTAGCTAGTTGCTTTACTTTTAGCATGTGATTAACTCCATCCATATTCAGCAAAACACTTACATATGTGTTTAAGTAGAAGCATGTGTTTTGAAGAAATGGGCCCTAGTCTTCAAATGCCCCAGAAATAGGGTGACCAGATGTCCCGATTTTATAGGGACAGTCATGATTTTTGGGTCTTTTTCTTATATAGGCTCCTATTACCCCCACACCCCCTGTCCCGATTTTTCACATTTACTGTCTGATCACCCTACCCAGAATACAGGAGTCTCAGATCTGGTCCTCCTATACTAGTATTAACTCTTTTCCAGGTTTGGAGCTGCACTATTTTCTCATGTGTTGGAAGCAGAGAATCCCCCAAAATGGACAAACTGACTCAGATTTAACTCTGCTCTTTGTTTTTCTGCTACAGGTCCTCTCTGGTAGACTCTTTTATACTCTATAAGAACATAAAATCTGATGCTCTTCATCAGTCAATTGAGCCATCTACTTCCGTGTCCTGTCTCCAGCAGTGACCAATAACCAATTCTTCAGAATAAGGGGGGAGCACCTCACTATTTGGGCAGTAAAAGGGTGCTTCCTGAAGCAATTAGCTTATGCCCAGTAGCATGAGACAGTTGACATCCTTTGGGATATTAATCTGCCTCTTCAGTAACTTCATGTTTTGTTGATGGTCATGTTTTGTATTTTACAGTTGCTGTTGTTTAACCACATGTTCATAATTAAATTACCCTCCAATTGTTTTTTTCTTTTTTTAAATAAAAAGATATTCCATTATCAACTTTTACTGGGAGAATATTTGACTTAGGTTTGAAATAATGTCTAGCTCCTGGTACAGAAGTCTTTGTTCCAGATCAACTTAAAAAAAGTGAAAGTCCTGAGAGACCTTTTTATCACAAACTATAAGCACACATGAAACATTTGACATATGGTGCATGTGCTGTGAGCCAAGATTGAAAGGGTGATTTACTGTTCATCTATCAGAGAAGCAGGCTTAGCAGTTCATAAATTTACACTGAGCCAATTTTCCCAACAGAGTTCTCCCTATCTACAGGAAAAACCTGAAAAACATTGTTCAAAATTGGTAATTATAGTCTCCTTTGTAATTTGCCTTGTAAAGTATTCATATTGAAATGCACTTTGTGATACCCTGCCTGGATTGCTAATTCTTTTCAAAGAGAATGCTTAGCTGAGTTATGTTACTAATCAAAATTTATGCCTCCAGCAACCCTTCTTACTATATATATATATAATCTCAGAAATGGTGCAAGAGAAAAGGAAACTATGAATGCGAAATATGTGCACAATGCTGATCCTTTTTACAACACCTGACAAAGGAAGTTTTATTCTTAGAACTGGTGCATAAATTAACTCTTTCTTGATGGCAAAATGGCAATATTGACAGCAATTGCTGGCAATGGTGAAGATTTAAGATTGCACTATATAATTTAACATGACTAATTTATTAACCTGTTGAGGTTATTATTCAGTATTCCAGTATATTAATCCTTTTATGTTTTTAGTTAAAGTAACCCTTTAGTAAGCTTCTTTGCGACTTGGCATTGGGCTTGGCTTTAGGTACAGTATTGTGGAAGAAAATGAGGTACTTCTGAGCTGGTGATATTGTCTCATATGTAGGGAGGATATTTTTGCTCACTTGTGGGGAAATACCAGGCTCATGGTCATTCCCTCAAGCTCAGCCTTCAGAAGTCAATATTCTGAATAATTAGATTACTTTGGGGGATGATACTGTATCAAAATGTAGCCTTTTTGGCATTAGATGTCATTATTTCTGTTTCCTTTACGTATATTTAACACAAGAGGATAATATTTGATTGTTTCCCTAATGCCTGGCTTTTTTTCCCAAACCCAATGTCCATAATAAAATGGATCATCAAATTTCTCCATCTTCCTCCAAAGTATTTCTTTTCTCCCCTTAACTTTCCTATTCTGACAATGTGTTTTGTAGGTCAAGAAACAAAACTGAGAGCCTTAACATACTCAAGGGACCACAACAGAGTAACCCAGCTACTTTTCTAGAGTTCCTATTTGCAGCAGAAGGGAAGTCTGAAGTCAGTGGGAGATTGCCTAAATAACAAATGCTGGCCTTTGCCCGAAGAGTATATATAAACGTAGACATTTCTTATTGTGTATTTTCTTTATACTTACTCGGTCAGGTTCCTTTCTTCTTTGAATTTTTTCCAATAAACTTTCATTTACCTTTTTTATGTTTTTCCATAATTTTTCTTAGCAGATTGGCTTGCTCTCTTGCAAACCCATCTTCTTTTCTCACTGGACCCTGGCATGTATTCAGAATGGCAAGTTTCTTATATCATATTTTTCTGCAGGCTTAAAGGGTTCATTCTGATTTTTAAGCCAGGCGAGTTTTCACAAACACTCCTTACACTTAAGGTGGGGAGTGCTCTGAGATCTGTATTGAACATTTTAAGTGCCCAAATATTTTAACTACACAACAGATATTATGCAACCTGGCTGAGTTAGCAATGCAGTGGGAAACTCCAAAAGTTAATGTTTCTGACTTTTCAATGCTTTACTTTTCCAAATTAATATTGCCTTAAGGATGGATATAAATACTCAGTTAAAAAGAAACTATATGGAGAGAGAGAGAGAGATGTAGATTTGCGTTATGAGGGGAAACACAGGAAAACCAAAACTCTGAAAGGGAATAAAGCCACGTTGAAACTCCCCAAAGGATACATGAACACAGAACAAACTCATTAGTCTCAGTTGTGACTCCACAATGAGAAACTATGAAGCAGCAGAAATGTTGGTACCAGATGCAAAAATTAATCAGCTGAAACCATCTTCATATGCTTCAGTGATTACCATGAAGGTTTTAATTTCTTTCCCCTTGTTCTTATGCAGATGAGGATGGGGAGATTTGATAACGTTTTCCCAGTTCACCCATTCAGAGCATGTAAAACTACCGAGCCAATTATTATTACTATTATCAATCAATAATACCAACTAGTTTGGGAGAGGGAAGGGATGCATTGTTAGAAAATACATAATGGCTTGAATCTGGTATGACACCTCCATTGCCAATGATTTAGCATCACTGAAAAAAGTATTAACAGCATAGGTGACCAAATGTTTCTAATTTTTTTCTAATATAATGTGTCTTCCCCCCCCCCCCCACCCCGAATGTCCAGTCTATTTTCTATTGCATTGGGAGAATGGGCATGAATGCAATGTGAAATAAAACAGTTACAGATGAAAACAAAACATTTTGACACTATGAGAACCCCCCCCCCCACACTGTTTTTTCTAACAAAATTTCCAGCAAAATTGACTGATGTTGTGAAGCATTTCACTTTCAATGGAACCGCATATGCCAGTGGAATATAATATCCCCTGTTTTTCTATGACCAGTTGTAATGAAAATCCTGTTATACCTGGAGACTAGATTTTGACTACAAGCGGTATTCCTAAAATAGTTTCTGATCTCAAGGGAATGATAAACCTTTACTACTTAAAAAAACAAAACCAGAACACACAGACAAAATGTGTCATGGTTATTCCACATTTGGAAGTTCTCAGGAGTAGCCACAGTAAGAGGAAAGCAAGCAAGCAAAAGAAAGAGCCATAGAATTTGTATTTGTGTGATTCTTCTGAAGCTACTGAACTTTTGCAACTCAAGGGGGGAGAGGGGGGCGCTACTTTTCAGTACCCTGACTTGTGACTACTTTGTGTATTTAAGTCCAACCTGTGTGATCTGGGAGGGATCTAAATTTGCCAGTGCAGCAGGGCCTCAGTGCAGGCCAATCCTGCAGCTCTTTATAGTCATAAGGATGCTCCCATTGATTTAAATGGAACTATTCATCTGACCAAGGGATGAAGGACCAGGCTGTTTTTTCATGGACAAACTTTGGTTCCAAAGCTTCATCTCTTTAAAATCCTGATGACATTTCATTTGCAAATAAGCCTGATCTGCACTTCCTCAAAGACTTGTTTTGATCTGAAATTTTGGATCAGACTCAACTCTAGTTTCATTATAACGGTACAATACAGACCATTGCAAAATCAGGACAGGATGAGCACTAATTCAGAACAAAAAAAATCCTAGAAGTAGCAACCCTGTGCAGTCTTGGCTTCCTTAGCCTCCATTGTCTAGAGTGATTTTTAACAAGTTACAATGAAATTATGATGCAGTGTAAAATCCTCAGATGATGTAAATCAACACACCGTCATTGACTTCAAGTGAATTACACTTATTTACTCCAGATGATGTTCTGGCCTATGCTTTGAAATGTACAACATTTAACAAATACACAGTTACTGGAAGCAGAAAGCCTTCATCTTGTTGTCACTAACAAATTTTTACTGGATATCAATACAGTATATCAGAGGTTGGAAATGGCCTCTGTTAACCGTTTTCTAAGGGCACTCTTTTGCCCAGAGAACCAGCTGGTATGTTGAGAGAGAATGTGTGTTCATGCACATAGGCATAGGAGAGATTGAGGCTAGGAAATAGGAACACCGTACTCATCTGCAGAACATAATAGAGTAGTAAATTATTCCCACTGAATATTCTAATTGTGTTAATATTTGTTTCCTCTCTGGAAAGTTGATTAGGCACATTTATTGCTGGAAATTTTTGCTGCATCTTGGTAGGCTAGACATACATTTCATTTTCACTGAACTATTCTGACAACAGTCACATATCCTTAAAGCAGGACTTTCGCATAGAAACAAACTTGAAAAGATACAAGAATAAATTCACTGGGCTAATATGTTCTACCTCACATTACTGAAAATATCTGTGTTTACTTCACAGCTCGTTTTCTGTACCTAAAATATCTTTAGTGTGCCCAACTGCAATCATCCATTATCTGCCTGATCCTGCAAAGCCTTGTGTATGTGATTAACTTCACTCATGTGAAGAGTCTCCATGTCACTATCCACATGCCTGAAGTTTTGTCCATTCATGCAGTGCCTAAATGCACCTAGTGTATACAAAGAGACAAGGTGGGTGAGGTAATATCACCCACCTTGTCTCTTTAATATCCTGGAACCAACACAGTTGCAACAACACTGCAAACAATGTATTGCATACATCAGTAAGACCCTGAAATTTATGTTTATTGAGGGGGAATAAAAGGAGTAGCACACACTCCATATGTTAACATTGGAATGGGAACCTTGTGCTTGATCCCCAGCTGTGCTAGGTGATTGCATTACAGCTCCCCGGCGCATTCCTAGCCCACCCCAGTAATGGGTGGTGGTAAGGCTGTGAGGACTCCCTGGCCAGGATTTCTGTTTGATCAGAGAATCTTTAGCTGCTGCAGTAAGCCAGCTCTCAGTTTTTGCAACTGTTCAAAAGGAATTTACAAGGTGTCAAAGATCTGCATCTTGGAACTGAAGACTCTGAGTATTTGATTTCACAAAGTTAACATTACATTAACCCCAATTTTTATATTTAATTTCCTGGGGTGCCTTTAAGAAAAAAGTTGAGGAATAAGGAGGTTTTAAAAAAAAAAAAAACACAAGACAAAAACAGATCTGTTTAGCTCCAGGAGAGAATAAGCTCTGCCAGTTTCACCTTCACAGCCTGTATGTTACTTTAATTGGAACAAGGCTGCTGTCTTGCAGAACATAGCTGCTCTAAACCTGTTTGGCTTCTGGAGTTGACAAACACAAAATTTAGTGAGGCATGCATTGCACTGCAATCATCCTTGTTTAGGTTTATGGGGTAGTGGCTATACAGCTAAGGTGCAGGCATGAAAGGGGACTAAATACCTAAACAAGTGCCAAAAGTAGGCTCTGCAATGTCTCTGCACGAGCAAATATCCAGGATGGTTTTTCATGCCAGCCTGAGCAAGATGGGGGCCGGTTAATCCATGATTATGTGACTCCAGTGGCTGAAAAAGCAGTCTTCTATTGGGTGTATTTTAAAATAATTTATAGATAGTAAATTCATAGTAAATCTTCCTATTGGCATAAAGGGTGGCTTTAGTGCTGTAATGCTTCATCTTTTTCTTAACACACACTGAAAACAGTTTGTATCACCATAGATTCCAAGGCCAGAAGGGACCATTTTAAGCATTTAGTTTGACCTCCTGTATAACACACACCATAAAACCTCCTAAATAATTCCTAGGGCATATCAATACATGGGGCTGGAATTAGCACTACTAAGCTCTTACTGCTTCCTGTGTCCCTGTCACTTTCCTAACCTTCCTAGTCATAGATTTTAATGCCAGTAGGGACCATTATGACCATGTAGTCTGACCTCCTGCGTAACAAAGGTCAGACAATGTCACCCAGCAATTTTTGCATGAAGGCCAATAATTTGTACATAAAGCTGGTCAAAAAAATTTGAACAGAACTGTTTTCCATTGGAAAAGGCTGATGGGACGAAATCGAAATGTTCTGCAGGAATTTATTGATCTCATCGAAATTTTAGATGGGAAATTTATCAAAACGCTTTAACTTTTACAATCTGCTGGAAGATGTTAATGGCTATCATCAACTACAGACCCGGTTATAGCCAATGGGTGTACTGAGCATCTTTCATTCAGGCTATATGAAGGAGATAATAGATGTCCCTTTGTATAGTGATAGCTAAAACAATAGAAGTCACCACCCAAAGCATTGGCCAAGTGTGAAGGACTGAGAAGAACCTAGCTCAGGGAGAATAAGAGGGATTTCCTTTGGACTGATTGCAAATGCAGGTCTTGTAAATGCAGAGAGAAAAAAGAGCGGCAGACAAGGGAAACAGTGGTGATAATGGCCCTGGGAGGAAGCCAGGAGACAAAGCTTCTTGGGGCACAGGACTGGTTGGAAAGGTAGGGTTGGAAATAGTGAGCAAGAAAACCATTTGTTCCTACTATATTCAGGGAAATAGGATGCTGTGTGCTTTCTTCATAAATAACCAGTACTGTACCAAAGAAATACCTGACTCGTATCAGATTTCCCCTCCTAACAGAAAGAACCCACCAAGGCTTGAACATTAGCTAACTGCGCAGGCCAAGGAGTAACAATGGCATCTGCTGACCTTCAGTGCCCATCTGTTTCCTGTGCATTTGTGAGTGTTGACGACAGGAATGGGAGAGAGAGGGTTTTCCAGGGATTGGGGATATGTACATTGTATGTACATAATTACTGAACAGCTTATTCTTTAGTTGTACTTTGCTGGGTGGCTATTCTTATGTATATTCTATCACTTTTATAAAATTCACAGGGCCCCTAGAGCCTATGGCAGGCTTTTTAAAAAAAAAAATTGAAATAAAAATAATTTATACCAATAACATGTGATCCTTTATCTATTATCAAATTTGATGAAGTACGCAAATACACAAAAGCAGTTTTTTTAAGAAAGCGAACATCTCTATCCCACGGGAACTTGATTTATTTTTGACAAGTGTAGTTTAGTTTTATTTGATAACACTTTATGGTCCCCAAATGAACATACATTAGCATGTTCTATAAGAAATAATGAAGATCTAACTCCAGCACCCTTGTTGTAATATCTTTGCCGAGAAACGAGCAGAGATTGTCATTTTTTGTGTATGCAAATTAGGAACTATGTGGTTTAGCCAAGTAGAAATTAGTGAGGTACCATTGTAATGTGTCCTTCTCATGTGAACATTAACTTGACTCTATACCAGGACCAGTTATAGAGCTCCAAATGAGCCCAATTTAGAGAGATGTCTTATGATAGAAGCGATTTGTAATTAAGGTGTTCAGGTAGAGCCTGAGATTGAGGTAAAGGGCAACCTTTATCCTCTTTACTAAATATTTCTCATGTGTTTTTTTAATAAGGAAACAAAGTGTAAATGACCTACAATGTAGAAGTATGCATATGTTAACTATGTAGGTGGGCTTTTGACACTTGAATTCTTGTCAGTCTCTGACCTCTGCCTTACTAGAAAACAGTCCCAACGGTGCTGAAATGTCCAGTTTTGACATATTCAGAATGAAACATTTTGGTATTGGAAGCAACTTTTTGTTTCAAAATTTGTTAATATGAAATTAATCAAAATTGAAATGAACCATGCAGATTTTGTCAAAATGAAACAATTCCAAATGACCTAAATTATCTATCTCCCTTCCCCCGAGCTTTCCTTTGTGGAGGAATTTGGGGTTTTGCTGTTTTGGAATGAAGCCAAATTTTGAAAACCTTCACGAAATGGAACTTCCATCCTCCACGCAGCTCTAGTCACTAGTGCAATTTCCACAGTGGTGATAAATAAATGATCATGTCCTGAAGGCCCGAGTTCTATAAAGTCACAGAAAAGGAAATCTTGATCTCTTTTAACGTCTTCTAATTCTGTTGTTATTAAAGTCAATATTCACAGATAGTTTATTTCAGATACCACTGTCTGTGTGGTAATTCTTGGTAAATGCTGATTTTTAGAGAGGACTGCTGCAAATCTTTTCTTAGAATGCAGTGTGGTATTTGCACAGTTGTTCCTGCCGAGAAGCTGTGTATGGTGAGGGGTGGGGAGGGAATACATGCTTGAAAGCCAAACAGAGTCTAAGGCCAACATTTCCAAAGTGGAAGAGCTACATCATGTATTTTTATCCATATTTGGAACCTAAATTAAGTAGCCTGATTTTCAGAGTTAAGTAACCACAACTCTCAGGGAAGATAAGAATTATAGAAATGTAGGGCTGGAAAGGACCTTGAGAGGTCACCTAGTCCGTCCCCCATGCTGAAGCAGTACCAAGTAACCCTAGACCATCCCTGACAGGTGTTTGTCTAACTTGTTCTTAAAAACTTCCAATGATGGGGATTCCACAACCTGCCTTGGTAACCTATTCCAGAACTTAACTATCCTCATAATTAGAAAGTTTTTCATAATAGCTAATCTAAATCTCCCTTGCTGCAGATTAAGCCCATTTCTTTTTGTCCTGCCTTCAGTGGACATGGAGAACAATTGTTCCCTGTCCTCTTTATACCAGCCCTTAACATATTTGAAGACTGTTATTAGGTGCCCCCTCAGTTTTCCTTTCTTAAGAATTAACATGCCCAGATTTATTAACCTTTCCTCATAGATCACATTTTCTAAACCTTTTATTATTTTTGTTGCTCTCCTCTGGACTCTACAATCTTTCCTAAGGTATGTTGCCCAAAGCTGCACAAATTAGTCCAGCTGAGGCCTCACCAGTGCCGAGTAGAGAAGAATAATTACCCCTTGTGTTTTACATATGACAGTCCTGTTAATACATCCAAGAATATTTGCATTTTTCTCAAGTCATCATGTTATTGAATCATATTCAGTTTGTGATCCACTTTCACCCCCAGATCCTTTTCATCAGTACTACAATTATTCCCTATTTTGTATTTATGTGTTTGATTATTTTTGACTTCTCAAGTGTTACTGAATTTCATCTTGTTGATTTTAGACCAATTCTCAAATTTTTCAAGGTCATTTTGCATTTTAATCCTGTTCTCCAAAATGCTTTCAACCCCTCCCAGCTTGGTGCCCTCTGCAAATTTTATAAACATGTTATCCACTCCATTATCCAAGTCAAATAATAAAAATATTTAATAGTACCAAATAGTGGAATTGACTGCTCATCACCTTTGGAATCAGGCCACTTACTTTGGTGCCTAAATGTTGATTTTTGGTGTGTCTAGTTGGACAGTCAAATTGGAAAATCTTGCCCCTGAAACTTGGTGCTTGAATATTCCCCCTGCTCATAATGATGTAAAGTTACTTAAGGGCTAAGTTCCCCTCTCACTTGTATTTTACTTGCCCCTCTCACTCTCTTACAGCAAAGTATGTTGAAGGTGTATCCCGTTTTTCATGCTGACCCTTTTCTTATCAATACTGTGACAATTAACTATACAGTATCTGCTGCATTCTTCTTTCATTGTGTCAGACTCAGGGTCCAAATTGACAACCACAGTGTGTGGCAGTTGGGCTTGAAATGTCTTGGCACAAGGTCAAATCCTTTTTTGTGTGCGTGCCAGCTACCCCACCCCCCTTGTTGTATTTCATATATAATTACAATTCCTTTCAGAATATGCTGATGCATGTGTCGCATTTTTGGGTAAAGTCTAGAATATCCTTAAGTTTCTTTTTTTAGCTTTTTATTTTATTTTATTTTTTACATGCAGTGGTTTTTGACATCTTCCTGTTTGGTTAGTATTTTTACCATCTGCTGCCTTAATGACATTTCAGTGGGGAGTGAGTGTTTGAGTTGCTTGACTGGTGAAAAGCATCCTTGCACATTATCTCACAGCAGGACTCTCATTCTCCACATTTTATGTTGAGATATCCCAGCTCAGTTTCTCCCATCAGCCCTTATATTATGGCGCCTTTCATCCTTACAGAACAAAACAGCAAAAAACAAACCACAACCTACCTACTGCCACTTGACTGCCGAGCAGGAGCAGTTGAACTGTGCTTTGATGTATATTTTTTCTGCCCTTGAACTTCGTTCAACTCCTCTTCCTAAGAATAAAGTTCCAAAACTGTGTTTTCCCTGTGCTAAACTCTGTCAACCATGCAATCTTTTATAATAGAGGGAAAAAATAGCTTAGAACTGCAGTTTTCCATCAGCGAAATTCTGATTAATCTGCAGTACATTTAGCTTATAATAAATGGTAGATGTAGTTGAGTTGAAGTTAGTCTCCTTTATCTGCAGTGTTCCATTATGGAAATGGAATTAATCTGAATTAAATACAAGCATCAGAATCCTTGCATCTTAAAAGTGCAAACTAATGCTTAAAATGTCTCTCGTAACAACATTTTTCTTTGTGCACCCATGATTAATGTGACTTTAAATGTGATGAAAATAAAGACAGGCTACAGTTCTGAAAGCATTTAAACTGCCCTTTATTATTTCTGAAGCTGCAATCATATTAGGGTATGCGAATTCGTGTATTGTTTGTGGATTTGAACTGCCATCGAATCAATCACGGTTAATCTGAACTGGAAAAGATTATAGTTGCCACTCTTGAGCAATGACAGCAAAAGTTGCATTTCATGGTTTTCTAATTGACAACTCCCCTGTTTTGAAATCTGTGAAAAGTAGGATTAAGGTACAATTAGGATGTATGGAACATACATCAGAGCTGGGACACCTCTGAGCATGTTGTCAAGAATACATATTTTTCTACTCATCTGTTTCCTTGGCATAGTACAGTATAGGAACCCAGGATAGTCTTCCTAGTTAGCATCACAGCTATTCCATTTTTTTGGCCAGTTTATTTTCCACTAGCTTCTAGGGAAGATGGAAGGTTTGGGGGCAACATTTTCTTCACCATGCAATAGTAATATAATGTAATGTGGATCACCATTTTCATGGTGAAAGTGTCTGAGATAGGTTTTATTCAGAGAAGAATGAAATTGTCATTCTTGTTACCTGGCCTGATCCAAAGCCTGCGGATGTCAATTTCAAAGGTCCCCATTGACATTGATAGGCTTTGGATTCAACCCATAGTGAAGTAATAGCTTTTTAATTCACTAATTAATAGCTTGCTATAACCAGGATCTGCTAGGCCTTCCAAGTGCTAGCCCCTGTGGGTCATAGGTATGTTGTTACACAGGGCTCAATCATGTAAGATATTAAGGCCCTCTGACCCCAATCCGAAAAAGCCCATTGATCCAATGCCTATTGGAGTCAATGGAACTATTCATGCACTTAAAGTTAAGCATATGGGTTTGCTGGATTGGGGTCAGGCTTAGAGCTGCATGAATAATGGATTTTTCAGTTCACTGATTATTCTTAATAATAAATCATAATAATTAGTGTTGAGTGAAATGAAACATTTTGTTTGACCTAGAATGGAATCTTTCATTTTGATTTTGAGGGTGTGTTTTTTTCTTTTAAAATTTTTAACATAAAATCAAAGGTAACTTTGAAACAAAAAGTCGTTTCAAATTGAAAAGTGAAAACATCTCATTTAGGAAATGTTGAAACAAAATGCTTTGACTTTTGGGCGACTTTTGTTAGGGTTTTTTTTTTTTTTTTAAACAAAACAATTGACTGAAATAAACACAAATTAGCAAAATGTTTCAGTCAATGTAAATCTCATTTTTAACTTAAAAAACCTTTTGGTTTAAAAATTTTGCCCAGCTCTCAAGAGCCACACCTTACAGCAGGGGTGGGCAAACTGCCAGCTGTTTTAAGCCAGCCCTCGAGCTCCTGCTGGGGAGCGGGGTCTGGGACTTGCCCCGCTCCGGCGCTCCAGTCAGGGAGCAGAGTCGGGGGCCACTCCGTGCAGCTCCTGGAAGCAGCCGCCTGGCCCTGATCCAGTGCTTCAATGGGAGCTGCAGGGGCGTTGCCTGCAGACGAGGCAGCGTGCAGAGCCGCCTGGCTGCGCCTCTGCGTAGGAACCGGAGAAGGGACATGCCGCTGCTTCTGGGAGCCGCTTGAGATAAGCGCCGCCAGAGCCTGTACCCCTGAGCCTCTCCCCATGCCCCAACCCTCTGCCCCAGCCATGATCCCCCTCTCGCACACCAAACCCCTCGGTCCCAGCCCAGACCACCCTCCTACACCCCAAACTCCTCATCTCCAGCCCCACCCGAGAGCCTGCACCCCCAGCCAGAGCCCTCACCCCCCCCCACACACACACCCCACTCCCCCGCCCCAGCTCAGAGCCCCCTCCCGCACCCTGAATTCCTCATTTCTGGCCCCACCCCGGAGCCTGCATCCCCAACCAGAGCCCTCACCCCCTCCTGCACCCCAAACCCAATTTTCTGAGCGTTCATGGCCCACCATACAATTTCTATTCCCAGATGTGGCCCTCAGGCCAAAAAGTTTGCCCACCCCTGCCTTACAGGATCAGGATCATGGTCATGGTCTCCTGAATGCAAATCCATTTAAAAGCCTTCCCTATACCATAACTTCATGGTCATTTGATTATAGAAATACTGGATCATCTCAGAGCCAACATGACTTACAAAAATGCATGATGGTAAAAGTAAGTTAGTTAACAAATGTGAACATATCACGGTGCTTACTATTGTTGAAAATACAGTATTGTAACAAGAATTTGTTCTACTTATAGAAGAAAATATTATTAAAAAGAGATTGAAATTGAAACCCACCATGAATTCCATGTTTGGTTTTGTTCTTTCCTTTTACCTCTGACTGTTCCTAAACAGCTTTGGAGTAAAATTTGAAATGAGGAACTCCATGAGCAGTCTTTCAGTGCTATTTTATAACGATGGAATGAGTTATTCCCACCACTAAAAATATCAGTCATTAAGGCTAGCAAAGAAAATAGAGTATTGAAGAAAAGGTAACAAATGCCAAGTAGTTCATGTTTGTTTGACTCCCCCTTCCCCTCCCAAACTTCTATGACTTCTGGTGTTTAGGATCACAATTGACTCTGAGTAACAGCATATTTCTGTGCTGGTTAATAAAGATGGGATTTACAGAGAACAGGAGGAAGTGTTCTGCTGCTTTTGCAGCTACAGCTTTTGCAGCCCCTATGAATCACTAGTCCTGGGTCCGCTTATTGAGCCACCAAATGGTTTTATATGTTGGTTATAACAGTTTTGTTTTTCATTAAGCTCTAAGAAAAATTAATGACTAGCAAAGTAGGCTTTGGGGGAGCGGTTCGGAAGATTCCAGCTATCGGTTTTTGAAAGAACATATTGTACTATATTGGCAAATGCTGGCTACTGCACTCTAATTTATGGAAAGTCAAGAATATCACCCTTTTGTGGCTTGCTCACTAAAGCCCTGATCCTGCACTACTGAACTCAATGGGAGTTCTAATATTGGCTTCAGTGAATACAGGATCAAGCCCAAAGATGTAAGATTCATAAGTTTTAAGGCCGGATGGGACCTTTATGACCATTCAATCTGTCTGCCTGCAGAACACCTGCCATAAACCCAGGATTGTGCAAAATTTGGCAATTTCTTTTTTTGGGAGGTCATACCAACATCGTTTGTATGCAAAAAATGTGTGACTTTGTCAAATTTTGAGTTTGAACAGTAATATTTTTTTGGTTCTGTTGTGCCTGCTTCCCACGCTATGTTTGCCACGGCTAAGAGAGATTTTCCCCGAACTCAACTGGTATTGGAAAGCTGTGTTTTGCAGAAGTGAGTTATCCCTGGATTCTGTGCGTGTGCGGAAGAGCTGATGGCTGTGGTGTCTGTGTGGATGCTGTGTGCGGATCTGTTATCGTGCTGCAACAACAGCTCTAACAGGCTTCCACTTTTTCCTTTCTATTTTATGCATATTTCTCTTCTAAGTGGTTCTATTTAATTATTGGAGGAAATGGATGAAGGGCCCTAAGAACTGACAAGTAAAATTTAATTTAATTTAATTGCATTAATATAGCACTGTCTGAGTGAGGTGGAATTGCAAGTAGCATTGAGGACAAAGAAATAATGCAGAGACCTAGAGGGACTGGAAATACAAGCAGAAAATAACAAAGTGAGATCCGACTTGTAAAAACAGAGGCTAACAATCTGGGAAGGAAATAAGCCAAAGCAATAATATTCCATGGAAGGGGGAAATTGTAAAAATAATCAGTAACACTGGCAGATACCTAGAGCAGTTAGCAGACAGCAAATGAGACAAAGTGATGTGGTAGCAAACGGGGCCAATACAAAGGGATCATATAATGGAACAGGGAGGTAATAGTCCTTTGTATGGCCATGGAGTGACTGCACTTCTATTAAATGTCTTACAATGGCAGTGGACAGAGCATATCAAAGCATAGCACTGTATTACTAGATGGATATTAATAAATTAGAGGAATCTCAGAGAACAGCAATACAAATAATCCAGGGGGAGGAGGGATTGATTTCCAAGGAAACAGTAAAAGATCTAAGTATGCGGAGCTTGGCCAAAAGACAATTCCGTGGTAGAGGTTGGAGCATGGAGAAGTGACTCTGAATATCCTTGAATGGTGTAACCACCAAGGAGAGAGTGATTATTAAATGTGAGGTAAGGGGTATAAACAGGAGTAACTGGAGAGAATTAATAAAAGGAAAATATAGGTTAGATATTAGGAAAATCTTCATGGCAGTAAGATTTGTAAGGCTGTGGAATCAATAGCCCCCTAAAGCAAGTGCTGAAAGATTGCTGGCTTGGGACATTTAAAGTAAGAGTGGACAAAGTGCTATAAAATATGCTGTAGGGACCAATCCTACATTGACCCTCATGCATATGGAATGACTCAGTTGTTCCTTCCCATGTCTTAACTTCTATGAGTTTTGTGTTATCCTGCTTTGGAAGGAGCACCAGATAAAAGCCACTGCTGTGATGTCCCCACAGGAACAAGAAAATTCTTGACACCATAGCTGTGTTAGACAAGCAGGAGCAGGTAATACTGCTGCTGAAGCTAGTACCTCCAGAGCTCCGCGACAGACAGTTCTACACTGGGGTTCCTAGTAACTGTTAGCTAGCTGGGACACCTCATAATCCTTGACATTGATGGGGAACCCCAATGGTGCTTTCTGACACTGTTAGTATAGGGGCCAAATGGTACTGGAGCTGGGAGTGTTTCCTGATTTCTCTGACACCCCCAAGATCCTAAGTGAGGGGGCTGTGTGGTAGCAGGCAAGCAGTCTACCAGCCCCTCCCCTCCCAGATTACATATAAATTGAGGTTTGAGGCTTCCTGAGGCTTGGAAAAGAAGGGTGGGTGGGAAGTCCAGTTGTGCAAACTGTGTCAGTCTAAGCCATGGATTTTCATGGACTTGGGTCAACAGGTTTCTGGGTAGACTGGAGCCCCTGTTTTAAACTTGCCCATTAATTACATTTGGTGGCCCCTAGTTCTTATATTCTCATGGAATAACATATGCCTCTCTGTACTTGTGTGTATAGCTTCATAGGTAATAATGTTACAGAATATATTGTGAATCAAATCCATGGCTTCTTAGAACTTGTACCTGTGCTGTGCACTGTGGCCTTCTGGAACATCACAAAAACTACAGTGCCTCTCTGAAAGCACAGGCATATGTAGCATACAGAGACCATGCTTTAAAAATTACTGCCTTTGCAAAGAGTCTGCTACTTCCAAAGATATCTCCTGTCTTTAAAATGGAGAATTCCATAGGGAACAGTAAAGTCTTTCAAAACATGGGACTTTTTAAGGCTATCCACTGAGTAGAGCTATGTAATTGTTAGGCTTTTGTTTTCTCTCTACTGCACCTTTACGTTTTTAGGAGACTGCACTCTGAAGGAGGCAGCTTCCACTGTTTGTTCAATTCATATGTTCTATCATGTTCTGGTGACTTTTTTTCCTCCTGTCTTGATTCATACTATAAAGCAGAAGCTATTCAAACTGAGGGTATATGGTTGCTGCATTCATATGGAAAATTGCAACACATACCAGTACTAAAGGAGCATCTTAATAGTATATAATAAAAAAATATATATATAGGGTCCTAGGGGCCAGATCATCAGCTGCTGTAAATTAGCATACCTCATTGAAGTAAATGAAGCTACACTGATTTACCCCAGTGTAAATCACTTATCTGTTACATGATACATGCATAAAAATTAAATAGGCATAAGAAATGTTTGTTCAATCTTCAGATCTAGCACTTTATATGTGATTTCAAATGTGACGTGGTTCAGACATTAAGGGTATGTCTACACTGTGATCATAGAATATCAGGGTTGGAAGGGACCTCAGGAGGTCATCTAGTCCAACCCCCTGCTCAAAGCAGGACCGATACCCAACTAAATCATCCCAGCCAGGGCTTTGTCAAGCCTGACCTTAAAAACCTCTAAGGAAGGAGATTCCCCCACCTTCCTAGGTAACTCATTCCAGTGCTTCACCACCCTCCTAGTGAAAAAGGTTTTCCTAACATCCAACCTAAACCTCCCCCACTGCAACTTGAGACCATTTCTCCGTGTTCTGTCATCTAGTACCACTGAGAACAGTCTAGATCCATCCTCTTTGGAACCCCCTTTCAGGTAGTTGAAAGCAGCTATCAAATCCCCCCTCATTCTTCTCTTCCGCAGACTAAATAATCCCAGTTCCCTCAACCTCTCCTCATAAATCATGTGCTCCAGACCCCTAATCATTTTTGTTACCCTCTGCTGGACTCTTTCCAATTTTTCCACATCCTGCTTGTAGTGTGGGGCCCAAAACTGGACACACTACTCCAGATGAGGCCTCACCAATGTCGAATAGAGGGGAATGATCACGTTCCTTGATCTGTTCACAATGCCCCTACTTATACAGCCCAAAATGCCGTTAGCCTTTTTGGCAACAAGGGAACACTGTTGACACAGATCCAGCTTCTTATCCACTGTAACCCCTAGGTCCTTTTCTGCAGAACTGCTGCCTAGCCATTCGGTCCCTAGTCTGTACCAGTGCATGGGATTCTTCCGTCCTAAGTGCAGGACTCTGCACTTGTCCTTGTAGAACCTCATCAGATTTCTTATGGCCCAATCCTCTAATTTATCTAGGTCCCTCTGTTTCTTATCCCTACCCTCCAGTGTATCTACCACTCCTCCCAGTTTAGTGTCATCTGCATACTTGCTGAGGGTGCAGTCCACGCCATCCTTCAGATCATTAATGAAGATATTGAACAAAACCGCCCCCAGGACCGACCCTTGGGGCACTCCCCTTGATACCGGCTGCCAACTAGACATGTAACCATTGATCACTACGCATTGAGCCCGACGATCTAGCCAGCTTTCTATCCACCTTTATAGTCCATTTGTCCAGCTCATACTTTTTTAACTTACTGGCAAGAATACTGTGGGAGACCGTATCAAAAGCTTTGCTAAAGTCAAGATATATCATGTCCACTGCTTTCCCCTCATCCACAGAGCCAGTTATCTCATCATAGAAGGCAATTAGGTTAGTCAGGCATGACTTGCCCTTGGTGAATCCATGCTGACTGTTCCTGATCACTTTCCTCTCCTCTAAGTGCTTCAAAATGGATTCCTTGAGGACCTGCTCCATGATTTTTCCAGGGACTGAGGTGAGGCTAACTGGCTTGTAGTTCCCCGGATCCTCCTCCTTCCCTTTTTTAAAGATGGGCACTACATTAGCCTTTTTCCAGTCATCGGGACCTCCCTCGATTGCCGTGAGTTTTCAAAGATAATGGCCAATGGTTCTGCAATCACATCCGCCAACTCCTTTAGCACCCTCGGATGCAGCGCATCTGGCCCCATGCATTTGTGCTTGTCCAGCTTTTCTAAATAGTCCTGAACCACGTCTTTCTCCACAAAGGGCTGGTCACCTCCTCCCCATGCTGCGTTGCCCAGTGAAGTAATCTGGGAGCTGACCTTGTTTGTGAAGACAGAGGCAAAAAAAGCACTGAGTACATTAGCTTTTTCCACATCCTCTGTCAAGTAGGTTGCCTCCCTCATTCAGTAAGGGGCCCACACTTTCCTTGACTTTCTTTTTGTTGCTAACATACCTGAAGAAACCCTTCTTGTTACTCTTAACATCTCTTGCTAGCTGCAACTCCAAGTGTGATTTGGCCTTCATGATTTCACTCCTGCATGCCTGAGCAATATTTTTATACGCCTCCCTGGTCATTTGTCCAGTCTTCCACTTCTTGTATGCTTCTTTTTTGTGTTTAAGATCAGCAAGGATTTCACTGTTAAGCCAAGCTGGTCGCCTGCCATATTTACTATTCTTTCTACACATCAGGATGGTTTGTTCCTGCAACCTCATTAAGGATTCTTTAAAATACAGCCAGCTCTCCTGGATTCCTTTCCCCTACGGTTAGTAGAACTTAAGAACCTAAGCCTAGGGTTAGTAGAACTTAAGTTAGCAGACCCTGAGTTTGTTAACCTAGGGCTTGAGCATCTGCAGTCATTTGTAACCTCAGGTTGTGAATTGTTGAACCCTGGTTCCCTACCTGGGGCATCAGCATTTATGATACATTATGAGAATCTGAGTCAAACCACCCATAATCCAGACTTCCTAGTGCCCTCCCAATATGTGACTGCTCTAGCCCTTTGTTCATGGTGCCATGTGAGCAAACTAGATTGTCCAGCAGACAAAGAAAATTAGTCTGTGGGATATGGGGCTGTTCTTCAAAGCAATAGGTCTTGAACCCTGAGTCCTAGCTTGACTCAGGCTTGGACCCTCCACTCCCATGAAGTCCTGGAACCCTGAGTTAGCATGATTTTGTGTGTAGACAGAAGTGGGGGATTAGGCTTGAGTTTGAACCCTGCGCTTACATTGCAGTGTAGACATACCCAAATAGTATAATTAAAAGGACATTAGAAGCTCGGTGGAAGAAGTACATGAAATATGTTCAGTGCTCCCTTTGGACTCTATTCACCTAGTGTGATCATGGCATTTATGGATCAAGGTTCCAAACAGATGACTTACTCCTCCGAAGTCTTGTTGCTGCTGATTTGCCCACTGCGATACACTTGAACTAGAGGTTTGTATGGCGATTTGAGACTTTCAGTCTCAGGGGAAAATTTACATGTCCAACATAAGATAATCATGAAAACATTAAATGTAAACATGTCTATTTTACGTCATTTTAAAGCAATTACATACACTGGTAAAAGCTAGGAAATGCAAGGCTGATATGTTATTTTTAGCTGACGCCACTATATGAAGAAAGCCTAAATATGTGTGCTAGGAATTATTTCCCATCCTTAGTGATGTGCTGTCAAGCTCATTACTGGAATTTTTTTTAAATAATTTCTTGTTTGTGGTGGTACTCCTGGTGATTGTTGAAACCAAGAACATTGAAAAACACTTTAAAATGTCACTTTTCTTCACATATTCCATTTACATTCTACACTGCACTTAACGTCAAAATTAGACTGCTCAGTTCCACTTTTGCTTCTTATCAGTTTCATTATTTTTTTTGTTTGTTTCCTATGCCCCAGACAAACAAAAATAACTCCCTATAGGCTACAACTGTTTAAACCCTTACTCTTAATATGCTGCTATGGCAGTGCTTGCTTTGAAAACTTAAAACACTTGGGATGCAGGTTCCCATCTAAGGTTGTCACCATAATTATCACTTTTAAATTGGATTCCCTGTAAAAATTCTTAATGTCAGATTGGATTGAAACACACAAAACCAAATTGTCTATTTGATTTCAACATGAAAGTTGTTGTACTGTAATAATTTTGCTGAAGATTTTTATTCACCGCAAGAAAGCAAAAGTTTTTTCTGCAAAATATTTGTGGGTTTATTTACTTTTTATTCCAGAACAGTGTCCAATTTTCCCTTTTGCTCTATAGAACTGTTTCCACATATTTTACTGAGCATATAACAGTTTCCACAGTTTCTTCCAAATGCAGTTTGAACAGTAGCATATCTAGACCTCAAGGTTTAAATACTGATCTGATTCTTTGGGAAGATTTACAGTCCCTGTGAACAGGGCAGTTTTCTGAGGTAGGTTATTGTAAAGATTTTGAAAGGCTGATGAGATTGATATTAGACTGGGAATCTTTAAAGAGGGTTTTTCTTATTTTTTGTTGTTTTGTTTTGTTTTGTTTTGTTTTGTTTTTTGTTAGCAGGAACTAGAGATTTGCAATAATCTTGCAAGGTCTGCATAGTTTTTCTCCTTAAATCACTGTTTTGCAGAATGAGCACTTCATGGTTTTAAAAGACTTCCTCCATAAAGTTAGATTTGTGGCAACATTGGAAACAAAGAAATCTCTGAAATATATCAGAACTATGGATTTCACTATTGCCAATCCCAAGAGTTATGTGTCAGCCCCCCTCCAAATCATGAGAAGAGTTTAAGAATAATCAGATTCTCTTTTTTTCCCCCATTCTTTTTAATTTGCCTTCTTGTTTCTGAGTCTTTAGAGTGCATACATCTCCTCTTTACAAGCTAGTCTCTGCTAGGGTTACCATACGTCCAGATTTTCCCGGACACGTCCGGCTTTTTGGTCCTCAAATCCCCATCCGGGAGGAAATTCCAAAAAGCCGGACATGTCCGGGAAAATAGGGAGGGGTCGTGGGGCTTGGATCCGGGCTGGGGGAGGAGCCGGAGCCGCTGGGGCCAGCACCGCTCGGCCGCCGGCCAGCGCCGCTGTGCCGGAATCGGGGCCCGAGCCGAGCCGGGCCAGAGCTGCTGGGACCGGGGCTGGGGGTGCTCGGCCGGTGTCGCTCAGCCGGGGCCGGTGCCCCGGGGCCCGAGCCGAGCTGGAGTCACCGGGGCCAGGGCCCGAGCCGGGCCGGAGACGCCGGGGCCAGAGCTGCTCGGCCGGGGGGGCCGGACTGGGCCGCGCCTCCTCGCGCCCCCCACCACCACCGCCCCAGCCCCAGCTTACCTGCTGCCTGCCTGTTTCAGGCTTCCCGCGAACATTTGATTCGTGGGAAGCAGGGGAGGGGGAGGAGCAGGGGGCGGAGCATTCAGGGGAGGGGGCGGAGTTGGGGCGGGGACTTTGGGGAAGGGACAGAGTTGGGGTGGGGCCGGGCGGGGAAGGGGCGGAGTTGGGGCAGGGCTGGGGGCGGGGAAAGGGCGGAGTTGGGGCAGGGCCAGGGCCCCGTGGAGTGTCCTCTTTTTGTTTTTTTAAAATATGATAACCCTAGTCTCTGCAACCATTCAGGCTAGAACCTTACTCTTTTCTTTTAACATGAAAACTGAGATCCTCATATATTCATATGACTCCAGGAGTAGGAGCTTTAAGAAAATCACTATAGTAGAACCTCAGAGTTACGAACACCTTGGAAATGGAGGTTGTTCATAACTCTGAACAAAGCGTTATGGTTTTGGTTATGGTTTTTCTTTCAAAAGTTTACACTGAACATTGACTTAATACAGCTTTGAAACTTTACTATGCAAAAGAAAAATGCTGCTTTCCCTTTTTTTTTTTTTTAGTAGTTTATGTTTAACACAGTCGTGTACTTGCTTTTCCCCCCACCTCTCTCTCTGCTGCTGCCTGATTGAGTACTTCCGGTTCCAAATGAGGTGAGTGGTTAACTGGGGTCAGTGAAATCTTTGGCGGGTTGTCCTTGGCGTTTGTTGTGCCAGCTAGTATTTGTGAAAAGTACTGGCTTGACAGCCCCAGAGACTGAAGTCCTATTATGAATTCCTGATATATAATTGCTAAGTTGTGGATAGCTAAACACCGCAATTGCAACAACATGAACACATCTCCTCATATATCATTCTGAATGATTGCCAACCAAGCGTAGGTTGAAAAGGTGGTCCTCTCTAGGAGCCTTTTGGGCCTGAGTAGCAGTTGTGGTTTTGATTTCCTTGTTTTTGTACTACGGATGACGCCTGTCCACTGGGAACTGACCTGAGTCCACCATGCTACTTTACATAGGCCATCAACAGGTATTGGATAGTAACAACTTTCAGTCACTAGAGACCTAGAATGAATAAATACAAACAAGCGATGTAGAGGTAAGATTCTTATTATAGCCATTAATTTAGATTTGAAGCATTTCAGAGGAGGGACTACATTTTCCTATATTTCTGCACAGTCCTTAACACAATGGGGTTCCAATTCTGAAGGATCCTTTTCATGCTACCCTCACCCAGAAAATCACTAGTAAAGATACTGAGCAATCAACCCATCCACCCTACCCCTCAAACCACCTAGGCTTCATTGGTTAAAATTAAGATTAAAATCAAATTTTATTGTCCTTTTTCCCAAAGAAGAATAATTTAAATATCGTTTTCATTCTGTGGAAAAGAATTATACCAGGTTTTATAACTTTTGTTTGAGTTGATTGGGCAGGGTGTTTCTGCAACAGTTTGCTTAAAGGTGTTAACATATAAATTATTGAAGCTAAGCTTGGAAGTTAATATTTAAATGGAAATGGACAACTCTGTTGGTGCTTCTCTATATTACTTGTCTGGAGCTGGTGAATCAGAGAATGAAGGATATATTTGCAGCCAGAAGGATTAGAATTAGAAACTGTGTGTGTGTGTGTGTGTGTGTGTGTACACGCGCATGTGTTTAGCTCCTGAGGAATGAAAAAGTTGAAAACATTCTCAGGAAGAATCAGTCTATACAAAATGGTGGACTTGCTTGCTGTTTTACTTGCCTTGGGTATTTCTGCTTCTGAGCTACTGCATTTCCACAATATACTTTTAAAATAGAGCATTCCCTGTTATTCAATAGAAGAGACTAATCTTTAAAAGCCCGGAAAAATCTAGTAGGACATTTCTTGGGAAAGTAAATACTCTTTCGCTTGCTTGATTAGTTAGATGGGGGGAGTGGTACTGCAAGCCTGTGAATTCAAGCAGGGGGGAAATATTTATTTATTTATTTATTTTTAAAGCTGATAGAAATGTCATTTTGTGTTATTAACAGAAACAGTATAATAGGCATGGTGTGAAGTTTAGTATTAAATGTACTTCAGACCATGAGTTAAAATAAAAAAGTGAGAACAGTCCCATTCTCATCACTGTGTGTTTCTCCCTTGTAGCTTATGGAACTCCATTTAATTTTGAACGTTATAGGGTGAATTCCTGGTCCCACTGAAGTCAAAGGAACACTGCCATTCACTTTGATGGGGCCAGGATTTCATCATAGCTTGTGCAGATCTCTTCCATTTTCTCTTTGCCTTTGCTGTTATTTATGAATATTATTTTAACTTTACAGCCATAATATTTAACAATGGAAAGCCTTTTGGACTACATAGTGTTCAAGGTACCTCCCTGAGTAAAGTTAAGCACAAGCGTTCACAGGATTAGAACCATAATGTGCCAAGTTGTTGTTGTGAATAGGGTTGGATATGAGAGCACATTAATGAGGCGTTTACTTTATATTCTGCATATTTATATTTCTTTCTTAAGCCTCAATCCAGTGAAGACTTAAACCCATGTGTAAGCAGGTTCTGAATGAGCTTTCCCCTGACTTCTAGTGATGAGCTGGAGGAAAGACTTCAGGAGCATAATGTATTTGCATAAAGACACCTACTTTGCCTTGGTGCACAGCAGAGGGCACTGCTCTACCAAAATGATCAATTTTGGCTGGCATCAGGTTGCAGCCATCTTCACCAGGCAGAGGGATTACCCATACTTAACTTTCTTTAGGTGGGTAGTCCCTTTAAACTCACAAACTTTTATACTATAATGTCTGTAGCTGTCTATACATTCAATTGAAGATAACTGTCTCTATTTCTACAGCTGCTCAAGGCTGTAAGACCTAGACCTGTATTTTCTTTTTCAACTTACAGGTAATTCTCTAGCAGTGAGTTTTTAACTCTTCTTTCCAGGGCAACTGATGGAGTTGCAATAGCAGTGAACAGAAAAAAGCAGTTTCGGGGGGTTAGCAGTCAGTGGAGATGGCTGTAATAGATTTTAGTTCAGACAAAGGTGATTCAGCCCAAAGAGAAGCACCAAGAAAATCGTTTGTTGGGGGGATTTTTCCTATGTTTACATGAAGCAAGATCTTCAGGGGTTTTGAAAATGCATTGGAATTTTGAAAGAGGAGAAAACATTGACTATAAAACCTGATCGGTTTCTTTTGGATGTCTCATTTTGTGAGGAATACTCCAAAAAAACTAGTTTAATTTTTTAATTTCTAATTTTCCAAGCTTTGCTAGTTTGGCTGAAATTAGAAGGAGAAAGTTTTTAAAATAAATAATTATTTGTTTAGTTTTTGTTTTGAAAAAACAACTTGTAGCTATTCGGTTTATCAGATTTAGATTGGTTCTAAATGTGCTCTGGCATTGATATCTGATCATATGCCACAAATATTTGACATCCCCTTTTGATTGTTATGATGCTAAAATGGCATTGACATATAGTGAAATATTTAACCACACAAAAAATTCTCCATTTTGCCGTGTTGTATCAATAAGATCATCTCTTCGGCAATATAGTGGTATCCTTCATAATATAAAGTGTTCTTGCATTGTTAGCATATCAGATTGTCTTATTGTCAGATTGTTAGTGAGCAGAATTGTCTCATACCTGACCACCAATTGCTTAATAGGAAATTTGCATGCTAAGCTGAGGCAGGGATTTTATGTTCGGAATGATGACTTATTAATACTACTAAATATATGATTGGAGTTCAGGCGTGACGCACAGGTAAGTCTTATGAAGGATGAATGATTTTTCCCCACTCTGTGGCTTGGTCTACACTAACCCCCCAATTCGAACTAAGGTACGCAACTTCAGCTACGTGAATAACGTAGCTGAAGTCGACGTACCTTAGTTCGAACTTACCGCGGTCCAGACGCGGCAGGCAGGCTCCCCCGTAGACTCTGCATACTCCTCGCGCCGAGCAGGATTACCGGAGTCGACGGTGAGCACTTCTGGGTTTGATTTATCACGTCCAGACAAGACGCGATAAATCGAACCCAGAAGTTCGATTGCCTGCCGCCGAACCAGCGCGGTAAGTATAGACAAGCCCTGTGTTCTTCCGTCCTGTGAATGCTGTTCCAAACAGAACAACACTCAAGGAAGGGTTCTGAAAATCCATCATATTGACATTTAATGCTGTAAAAGTTTTTAAATTCACGGGAAGACAATTGCACACTAACTGGGGGAAAAAACACACTTTGGTGTACAGTGTAATTTGTGGAAATGGGTATCAGTTGATCACTCTGAAATTAACTATCTTCCTAAAATAGAAATGTTCTCTTACCTCATCTTTCTCTCCCACACTAGCAGCAATTTCATTTCATGCTTTCACACTCGCAGCGCAATATGTTGCAAACTAATAAGCACTAGTGGGTACATGTGCAGGTGTTGGCAGGAGCTCACCCGTCTCCAGTTCCTTTTAGCAGAAGACTTGAATTCCCATGAAAGCGCTACGGACACAATTTTCCAGGCTCTACAGCAGACAGTGTTATCACCATATGCAACAGGTTGCTGGCCTAGTGGATAGGGGGAAGCCATAGATTTGATATATTTTGATTTTAGTAAGGCTTTTGACACAGTCCCTCATGGTCTTCTCATAAACAAACTAGGGAAATGTGATGTAAATGAAATTACTATACGGTGGGTGCACAATTGGTTGAAAGACCATACTCAAAGAGTAGATATCAATGCTTTGCTGGTCAAACTGGGAGGGATTAACTAGTGGGGTGCTGCAGGGTTAGTCCTGGATCTGGTACTAGTCAATATTTTCATTAATGACTTGGGTAATGGAGCGGGGATCATGATTATAAAAATTTTCAGATGGCACTTACCTGGGAGGAGTTGAAAGACAGGATTAGAATTCAGAATGATTGTAACAAATTGGAGGATTGGTCTGCAATTAATAAAATGAAATTAAATAAAGACAAGTGCAAAGCACTACACTTAGTGTAACCCACACACCTCCTGGGTGTGTTGTTCTGTCCCATCTAGTGGCATTGAGACCACTTGAAGAGAGAGATAAAATGAGTCTGCTCTACAGCCTTAGCTAACAGCAGGGCCGGCTCCAGGCACCAGCTCAGCAAGCAGGTGCTTGGGGAAGCCAAGGGGAAGGGGTGGCACGTCGCACTCTTTGGCGGCAATTCCACGGCGGGTCCCTCGGTCCCTCTCGGAGGGAAGGACCTGCCGCCGAAGAAGAAAGCGGCGCAGTGGAGATGCCGCCGATCGCAATCGCAGAGGTTTGGGTGTTTGTTTGTTTTTGCTGCTTGGGGCGGCAAGAACCCTGGAGCCAGCCCTGGCTAACAGCCAGCTGGCTTTTAGCTCATGTGGTAGAGGCTCATGCATAAGCTCCAGAGGTCCCAGGTTTGATCCTGCCTGCCGACAACCGGGGTTTGTCGGTGTTACATTAGGAAATAATAAAAAAATCAAATCCCCAACCCCTAAATAGGGTGTAACTGGGTAGGTGGTAGTACGGATGAAAAGGATCTGGGGATTAGAGTAGATCACAAATGGAATGACTCAGCAGGATGATGCAGTTGCAAAAAAGATTATGGGATGTATTAATAGCAGCGTCTTATGTAAGACACACAAGGTAACTCTCCCACCATACTCAGGACTGGTGGGGCCTCATCTGGAGCACTGTGTCCAGTTCTGGGTGTGACAGAATACAATTTCCTGCACTATCCTCCATAAACCTTATTAAATGAAGTTTAATACCTTTGGGGTCCATTTTATTAAAACTGGAATTCTGTATATGTTATTGTCGAATTGTCTATAACATTTCTAGGAGACTGACTAACGTAAACATTGGGGAAATGTGAGGAACTTGAACGAACTATTTGTTACAATACATGTGAAGTGGGTTTCCTAGGAGTTACTTGGGAGGCCTTTCGAAGCTATCCCCTGGGGAGAAAAACCCATTGTCTGCTAATTGCCTGTTCCTGGAAACTTCAGATCAAAGACCCCTGAACTGTATAAAGGAGGGACTAAACTTTTCTGTGTGTGTTAGTTCCACGCTGAGGCTGTTATGAATTTGTGACAAGAGCGGAGACCCCTTTGTGGAGTATGAACGACTAATCACCTGCCAGAGCCCCTGTTGGAGTTGGGGTCATTTCTGGCAAGCTTATTATCATGCCTTATTATCATGCCTGTATCTTGTATTGTTTTTAATATGTTTTCTCTTTAATGATTTTCCCTAAGAACCAATAAGCTTGCATAGAAAGAGCTGGGGGTAACTTACTTTTGGGCAGTTACGCTGACGAGAAAGCAACAAGTCTGCTTAGGCAGACTGTCTTTTCCTGGGAAATACACAGTGAAGGCAGGGAACTGTCCAGCCTGGAGAAGATGCCGTGGTCGGAAGGGAGAGAGACGTGTCTCTCCACTTGATAGAGGCAATGGCCAGGGGAGTAGGAAGTCTGAGAGTGGGTGCCTTTGCTGGACCACTGAGGGGAAATACAGGTGCAGTTGTTCTGCATTGTGACACTGGGCTGCACACTTTAAGAAAGATAGGGATAAATTGCAGAGAGTCCAGAGGAGATCAATAAAATTGATTAAAAAAAAAACTTAGACCTTGTGTACACTGCCACTTTATAGCGCTGCAACTTTCTCGCTCAGGGTTGAGAAAAAACACACCCCTGAGCGCTGCAAGTTTCAGCGCTCCCAGCGCTGGTAGATACTCCCCTCATGGAGGTGTTTTTTTTATAGCACTGGGAGAGCTGGTGCCATGACTACACAGCCACGTTTAACTTTAACTTATGAGGTTAAAAAGAAAAAAAACTTGGCGGTGTTTAGTCTTGAGAAAAGAAGACTGAGAGGGGATCTGATCATCTTCAAATACGTTAAGGGCTGTTAAAAAGAGGGCAGGGACTAATTGTTCTCCATATCCCTGAAGATAGGACAAGAAGTAATGGGCTTAATCTTCAGCAATGGAAATCTAAGTTAGATGTTAGAAAAAAAAACTTTCTAACTATATGAGTAGTTAACCTCTGGAATAGGCTTTTAAGGGAGGTTGTAGAATCTCCATTATTGGAAATTTTGAAGAATGGATTGGATAAACACGTCAGGGATGATCTAGGTTTACTTGGTCTTGCCTCAGCACTGAGGGCTGGACTAGATGACCTTCTGAGGTACCTTCCAGCCCTACATTTCTATGATTCTATAAAAAGATGTCTAATATAAAATGTGCAGCCTATCACAGATCTATTGAATTGCTCATGCCCTGCTGCCCAAGCTCTGTTCATCCTCTGCAGGGCAAAAGGGGGAGAGAGATGCTTTCTTCCTTACCTTCATTGTGCAGAGCAAAAAAAATGTGTTTTAAAGTTTTTTTAAAAACCCTTGTGATTGGTGCAGTTTGTTTCAGTAGAGGGCTGTTTCTTTAAGGGTGTGTGTCTTCCTACTCGGAATTTGGGGAATTGGAACTGCGACCAACAATTCTGGTTCTCCTGGGTCTGTCCCTGCATGGCAGTTGGGATCTTGAATTCTATTTGGCATTGTGACACAGCTCTCATCTACTTTGTGATGCTTCTGTGAAGAGCAACCTAGCTGACTCAAGGGAACTAGTAATGGGATACAGAATCTTTCCATCTATGTCAGCAGTTCAAACCCAGGCCTTATTCAGTAGTGACTGAACACCATTAGCCTGCCTGGCTCTTCAGTGACCTCAGTGAGGCTCCCAGTTAAAAGCTGCCCACATCATAAAAACTACTGTCATAATAGTAATCATTACTTAATAGCACTTTCCATTATCAGCTGGCACCCTGGTGGGCAGTGAGGCTGAGGAGAGAAAGGACATAGAGAATGATTTATCTTCTCTGCCCTACAGGAAGTTCTGCTGGGGCAGACCTGAAGCTTTGGCAAGAGCACAATTTTCACAACCATTAACAAGCCCTTACGAGATTATTTAATGGAAAATTCAAAGCTTCTAATGTGAGAGTTTGATTAAACTTCACTGTTGTTGTTGTTTTTAATTGTGGTACCTTTGGCCACAATGACCGGTGTTTGATGGAAAGTTTCAGAAGGCAGGAAAGGAAACCTGATCTGTTAGGTTCAAAGGAAATGCAACCTCATAGGACCAAAGAAATGAGGGAGAGAGAAGGAAAGGGGGGAGTCAGGACAGGTTGAGAGCCCACTAGATAGGCTTAGCAGAATTCAGTTTATTTATATATATATGTGTGTGTGTGTATATATACATATATATATATATATGCAGGGCCGGCTCCAGGGTTTTGGCTGCCCCAAGCAGCCAAAAAAAAAAAAAAAAAAAAGCCGCGATCGTGATCTGCAGCGGCAATTCGGCGGGAGGTCCTTCGCTCCGAACAGGAGTGAGGGACCGTCCGCTGAATTGCCGCCAAACAGCTGGACATGCCGCCCCTCTCTGAAGTGGCCGCCCCAAGCACCTGCTTGGTAAGCTGGTGCCTGGAGCTGGCCCTGTGTATATGTGTGTGTGTGTATATATATATATATAGATATATTTATATATATATAGAGAGAGAGAGAGAGAGATTTCTATGGATATTGATTTTAAAATTTCACAGTTATGGGAGGGTCAGACAATAGTTACTGACAGTAGTTGTTGAGATTCAAAAAGATAAAGATTTAAAATTCTTAAGACACAAATTGTCAGCGTCCCATGTCAAAATATACAAAGTAAAAAACCTTAAATCCAGCTTTCTCAAGCAGCATTTTTATTTCATTGCCTGCCTGTTTATTTTTTTTATCAATCGAAATATTTGTGTGGATGGAGAAATTGCCATTTACAGGTTAGAAAATCAAATGCTTTCAAGCCTAATCATGGTGCAAGACAGTTTGAGGAACTAAAACTAGTACATGCCCAATGCCAAGACTTTTCCTACAATTTTTTTCACTAGTATGGGAGATCTAATTTTGGCTACCAAATTGACTCCATCCCATAAGCTGGAAGGAAATACAGTGAACTCTGTCTTCAAAATTCTCGTTCTCTAAGTTGACCACCAGAGCAGGTTGATCTTTGATTGCTGTAGGCAATTCCAAAATATTCAGTGTTAACTGGATAACCCAACCATACTCCAACACCAGGAAGTGTCCGTGAGTTGTTCAGTGACTGAAAGCTACTGTTTAAGGGTACGTCTTCACTACCCGCCATATCGGCGGGTAGCAATCGATTTATCCGGGATCGATATATCGCGTCTCGTTAAGACGCGATATATCGATCCCCGAACGCGCTCACCGTCGACTCCGGAACTCCACCAGAGCGAGCGGCGGTAGCGCAGTTGACGGGGGAGCCGAGGCCATCGAACCCGCGCCGTGTGGACCCCAGGTAATTCGATCCAAGATACTTCGACTTCAGCTACGCTATTCACGTGGCTGAAGTTGCGTATCTTGGATCGATCCCCCCCCCCAGTGTAGACCAGCCCTAAGGCTGGACAGAGGGCTGTCACAGAAGCAGCTTAGGGCTGGTCTACTCTGGGGGGGGGGGGGGGGGGGGATCGATCCAAGATACGCAACTTCAGCTACGCTATTCGTAGCTGAAGTCGAAGTATCTTGAATCGAATTACCTGGGGTCCACACGGCGCAGGATCGACGGCCGCGGCTCCCCCGTCGACTGCGCTACCGCCGCTCGCTCTGGTGGCATTGCGGAGTCGACGGTGAGCGCATTCGGGGATCGATATATCGTGTCTTAACGAGACGCGATATATCGATCCCGGATAAATCAATTGCTACCCGCCAATACGGCGGGTAGTGAAGACGTACCCTAAGAACTACTATTCTAGGAAAAAAGAGAAAAGAAATCTTAACTGTAGTATTCTCTCTACTTATTGGAGCCTCACGAATTCTCCTGCGAGCACATATGGCATGTTCTGGGGATGGATCACCAATGACAGACATGTTTATCGCACAGATATTTCTGCTGGAAGGGGTAAATATTCAATACCAAGATGTTGACAAATCCCTGAAGAAAAATGGGTATTTTGCACAAAAGATTGGCCCATGGTGAATGTATATAATCTCCCTCAATGCCTACCTAGGTGTCTTGCTTCATTGAGGTGTTAGTTAGATAGTAGATGCTTAGACCAGGAAGTTATCCAGATTCATTTTTTAAATAGTGCATAGAACACCATACCTTGTTTAGTCTGACTCTCTGTATGAAGTGCATATCTGTAGTATTTGTAGATTGCTGGTCACAGTAATATCTCAGCATCAAACCCTGATCCAGCAAATCACTTAAATACATGCTTTGCTTTAAGCATGTGAATACTCCAGCTGACCTCCGGGGGACTACTCATGTGCTTAAAGTTCAGCAGCTACTAAATGCTTTCCTGGGTCAAGGCCCAATAGGGCAGCTCAGCATGGTCTGTTCCATATGTAACTTCACGATTAGTGGCACTTGAGATTGTTAGCTCATTACATTCCAGGTACACTACAAGGATAGTACCTGAAACTACTTGTAAGTAATTATTTTCAATTGCTATAAGGTTCCATAAGAGATGTAGAAGCCACTCCCTTCTTTGTAGACTGAAATTGACAATCTGCTAGTTGAGAAGTACAGCAACAAAACAAGTGATTAAACTGTGATGCCATGAGGCGTGTTAGCTTTTGGAGTGTGATAAAGAAAATAAAACAAGCCAAGATAATAGTTGCAAAGCAACGTTTTCTATTTACCATCTCTCTTTAGCTAAATGTGGCAGCTGTAGCATATACTCCTTAATATACAGCCTCTGGATGTGCAGCATTGTGAAGAAACAGTTCAAAGACATGTTAGGTCCCCTGATTCTCCTGCAACCAGTGCTGAAAGAGAACTGAAAATAAAACCTGAGATTGGAAAACCTAAATCAAAAATATAGAGAACTTATTTTAAGGTTCTGAAATAATCAGTTAAGATTTCTGCTTTTGTTTAATTTTTTTTTAGTTTTATTTCTAGTTTCTGGTTATGATAGGAACTAGCATTTCTGAAACCACACAAGAAAAATAAGTTGAGCTGAGCCAAAATTCAGAATAGAACATACCAAAACTGATAGCTGTGGCCTAGTCTCTATAAGAAGCCCTTTGGTGTTTTTAGCCATAAGTGGAAGCAGAAATGCTGGAAATCGTCAAAAAACTTGATTTTGCAAGATTCTAAGGCCCATTTTGCTCTTCCAAATTCAGTCTAAACCTTTTGAGGATCCTACATTGCTTCCTTCCAGTGTACTGTAGCCCAGTGGGCTAGCTTGCCTTTAGTATGTTCACTGCTTTGCATTGCATTCTGCTTTGCATTGTATTCAGCAGTAATGCAAGAAACCTACAGGCCTGTATCCAATAAGACATTAGCTTCAGCAAGTTAGCATAAGGCTTGAGGCCTATGAACGTTGAACAGATAAACTTTGCCCAGATAAACAGCCCAGCAGAAAATCCCAAGTATTTGGGGAGCTGAAAATAGAGTTTAAGGGGAAGTTCTGACTACAAGTACATGAGTCAACCACTGACGTACATAACAGGTATATGAGATACATCTAAGGCGAGCCTGCTTGCTTGCCTACATATCTTTTCTTATACGTTTCTTATTTTCTTATGGGTTTGATTATTTGTTTTATTAGGTTTATAGGTTTATATTAGAGCAGGGCTTTGGAGTGGAGCCCGGAGCTGGAGCACGGAGCAGCTCCAGAGCAGTGGAGCTGCAGGTTTTTGCCTGGAGCCGGAGTAGAGCCGGAGCACAGCTCCAAAGCCCTGTATTAGAGTATATTTTGGCTGTAACACAAGGGACCTACAGGCCATATCATGTATGTTGAGCTAAGGCAAAGTTAGCATACATGTATTTGGGACTTTTCACCTAGATAGATGGTGATGAGTTAAAGCATAAGGTCCATATATGGCTGTGACCTTTAACATAGAGGATGCTTTGAAATAGGTTGGCATAGGGGAGCTTCCTAAGTTCATATCCTTTTAACCTTAACGGGTACCCCACATAGGGTAGCTAGGCATCTGGTTTTTGACCGGAATGCCCCGTTAAAAAGCTGGCCGGGCCGCTAAAAGTTTGGTCGGCAGCACAGCGGGGCTAAGGCAGGCTCCCTGGCTGCCCTGGTTCTGCACAGCTCCTGGAAGTGGCTGGCATGTCCCTGCTGCCCCTAGGTGCAGGAGCAGCCAAGGAGGCTCCGTGCGCTGCCCCAGCCCCAAGCGCCAGCTCCGCAGCTCCCATTGGCCAGGAACCGAGGGCAATGGCAGCTGCGGGCATGGGCACTGGAGGGGGTGGGCATGCTGCCGCTTCTGGGTGCTGCGTGGAGCCAGGGCAGGCAGGAAGCTTGCCCTAGCACCGCTGTGCCGCCGACCGGGAGCCACCTGAGGTAAGAACCGCCCAGTCGGAGCCCGCACCCTGAACCCCCTCCCACACTTCAACACCCTGACTGAGGTCAGTACCTCCTCCTGCATCCTAACTCCCTCCCAGATCCCACACCCCAACCCCCTGGCCCTGGTTGGAACCCTCTCCTGCACTTAACTCCCTCCAGAGCCTGCACCCCTCACCCCCTCCTGCACCCCAACCCTCTGTCCCAGGTTGAAACCCACTCCCGCACCCTAACTCCCTCCCAGAGCCCACACCTCCCGCCCCTGGTCGGAACCCCCTCCTGCACCCTAACTCTCTCCCAGAACCTGTACCCTGCACCCCCAGCCCTGATCCCCCCTCCTGCACCCAAACTCCCTTGTAGAGCTCACACCACAACCCCCAGACCTAGCCCTGAGCCCCCTCCTGCACTCCAAACATCTCAGCCCCAACCCAGAGCCCCTCCTGCACCCCAGAGCCCTCACCCCTTCCTGCACCAACCCCCCTGCCCCAGCCTGGAGCCCCCTCCCACACTGAACCCCTCATTTCTGGACCAAACCTGGAGCCCGCACCCCCATCCGTAGGCCTCACCCCCTTCCACACCTCAACCCCCTGCCCCAGCCTTGTGAAAGTGAGTGAGGGTGGGGGAGAGCCAGCGAGGGAATGAGGAGGCTGAATTGAATGGGGGTGGTGGAGAGAAGGGGCAGGGTCTCGGGGAAGAGGGAGGGCAGGTGGCAGGGCAAGAGTGTTCAGTTTTGTGCGATTAGAAAGTTGGCAACCCTAACACAACAACTTGGAAAGAACCAAAATAACTGGTTAGGACAGAAATAACAAATGTAATACCTAACCACAAAAGGCCATGAAAATGAATTGATGTGTATGATAATAAGTTGAGATCATTGATATACTAGGAAAAAGACACTCTAACATTAGTAAGGTGAGGAAATACAAATGAGGAAAGGGGGAAAATCCCCTACTGAATATGCATCAAACATAACAGTGTCAGTGTAACATTTATAGAGGTGGCCTCCCTCAGGGCGGTAGGAGAGAGAGAGGTAGTCCTTGGGAGGTGCCAGAATGCTGGCCACTGGTGATGATGGGGAAGGGGATGGTGATGAGGAAGACAATGTCTAACACTTCAGGTTCTTTTACAAGGGATGGTGTGAGTATATGGATGTGCAGATGTACTCACATCATCCCTTCTGTAGTATCTCTATCTACCTTACCGAGTTGGGGTGTTTGTGACTGTGCTAAATGTATTAATAAACTCTATTTGTAAATATAAAAGAGTTCCTATAGTGTCAGTCTTGCAACTGTGCATATTGGGGATCCCAACTACATAATAATTTAAATAATACTGGGCCTGATCGTGGGGCAAGAGCCTGTCAACCCTCAACATGATAATTGGGGATTCTTAAGTAATCAATATAATTAATACATAATCTAAAAATCGGGCAACAGTACTCTGTTCATAGGAATTGTTCTCATTTTCAGTAGAGCAAAATGGTGATTGCTTATTTCATTTAATATCACAATACCCAAAATAATAATCTTTACAGGAAGTGGAAGTATGGTTTGATGGAATGGGAATCAGAAGCAGGGCCAGGTTAAATTATAGGCACTGTAGGCCTGTGCCTAGGGTCCTAGCTCCTGAAGTCACATGTTGAGATCAACATTTTAGCATTCATTTGAAAATGATGTTTTCAGCTTTCACTGATGCAAAGAAAACCTTGAACATGTAAACTGAATGTAACTGGTGGCTGTCTGAGTCTGTAGGCAGCCTGAGACAAAAGCTCCAAGAAGTGTGAACTGCCCTATTCATCTTAACTTGGAAACCTGCTACATTGCCATGAGGTGGGTGGGGCCACAGCGCTGTGGCGGAGCCATGTGCATTATGCCTAGGGACAGATTGTGCCTTACTTTAACCATGCTCAGGCGATCTAGGTTCTGTTTCCAACTCTGTCATGGACTTCCTGTCTGACCTTGAGCACAGCTCTTCCTGTTTGACACCAGGACAGTGATAATACTACTTACTAGAAGTGGATGATTACAATTAGCAAAATAATTTCTGATAATATTCCAATGACTTTGTAACAAGTTAAGGCTAGGTGTATACTATAAACTTAAATTGGTGTATCTATGTTGTTCAGGGGTGTGAAAAATCCACAGCCTGAGCGAGGCATTTATACTGACCTAACTCCTGGTGTAGACAGCTCTGTCGAAAGGGAGGGCTTCTTCTGTCGACATAGCTACCGTCTCTCACGGAGGTGGATTAAGAACGCCAACGGGAGAAGCTCTTCCACCAGTGTAGTAGCTTCTTCACTAAAGCTGCACTGTTGTGGCATTTTAAATGTAGACCTGCCCCTTACACTGTGTTTTCCCCCTCCCTTTTTATTTTCCCTTGGATATTCTAGTAAGCAAGTTTGCTAGCAGGAATGTTTGAGGAAATGGTGAATTGAAACCAAAGGTTGAAGAATAATTGTGGAAAGCAAACTCTGAATTTGTAAAATCAAGTATTGGCAGTGGAGAACTGGATTCCATAAGAGTTCGTTTTCAAGTCAGGGCAAGGTGACTTCCTGGATGATCACTCCAAACTAGTAAATGTGGCTCAAATTTCAAATATTGAATATTTGCAGTCAGCTGCTTGTGAAAGAGCTACACACAACTCTTCACATAAGTTATTTGGAGAAAGAATTTCAAGTAACAAATGAGAGAAAATTGCAGTGTGATCACACAAAATGTGGGTGAGGGGGAGAGATGAAATTTGTCGGTTGAGCTACAGGTTAACTAGCATAGTTTTATCCCTAGTGTACAGAGAGTGGTGTTGACTGTCCATATGCTCGGCTAGGGTAATGCTGAAGTTTTTAGGGTGCCATCCAGTAAGAAGGCAAAAACCTCATAGAGTAGGGGGTCTCTAACACAGAATCTCTCTAGACATGTGGGAAGGCAGGCAAGTAAACACACAGGCCCAACTCCTCAATTGGTGTAAATGAGTGTCATTTCATTGAAGTTAATGAAACTATGCTGGTTAGGGGCCTGGCCCATACTCAGAAAAAAAATATTCTGTTAGCCTGATTAAACAAAATACAGTAGATGTTTCACGTCACCATACCTGCTGACATCACAAAGATAAAGATCATCTAATCATATCGATCATCTTTCTGTTGATGTATCATAACATTGATGCATTTCAGATATGGGAGGAGAATACATATTTACCAAGAAAGCACATTGGACAAGTCATTTCATCTTACCATGTAAATATCAGTTCTTGATTCTGACTCTGAAGAAGCCTATTTAATTATGTGAATATGTAATTGATGAAGTGAATATAAATCAAAGGATCTAAGAACCAAGTTTTAGATTCTAGAAGTCTTGTATATGCAAAGTAATTAAAAGTGATTAAACACACACACACACACATTCACTCTTTCATTCAGTCAGAGTTGTTCTTGACATAACAGGTTCAAAGGTCAACCACAGGGTTGTTTATGCAATGAATAATATTATAAAGGTTCGTCATGCAAAGTGAATGATCATTTAAGAATGTGGCTCTAATTAGTATAGTTGTAAAAACTTTGGCCAGGATCAACAGCTGGTGTAAATTGACATTGAAGTCAGTGAAGCATGTTGATTCACATCAGCTGAGGATCTGGCTGATAATTTTTCTCCCCGACTTAAAATCATAGAAGATTAGGGTTGGAAGAGACCTCAGGAGGTCATCTAGTCCAACCCCCTGCTCAAAGCAGGACCAACACCAATTAAATCATCCCAGGCAGGGCTTTGTCAAGCTGGGCCTTAAAAACCTCTAAGGATGGAAATTACACCACCTCCCTAGGTAACCCATTCCAGTGCTTCACCACCCTCCTAGTGAAATTGTTTTTCCTAATATCCAACCAAAACCTCCCCCACTGCAACTTGAGACCATTGCTCCTTGTTCTGTCATCTGCCACCACTGAGAACAGCTGAGCTCCATCCTCTTTGGAACCCCCCTTTGGGTAGTTGAAGGCTGCTGTCAAATCCCCCATCACCCTTCTCTTCTGCAGACTAAACAAGCCCAGTTCCCTCAGCCTCTCCTCATAAGTCATGTGCCCGAGCCCCCTAATAATTTTCGTTGTCCTCCACTGGACTATCTCCAATTTGTCCACATCTGTAATGGGGAGCCCAAAACAGGACGCAATACTCCAGATGTGGCATCACCAGTGCCGAATAGAGGGGAATAATCACTTCCCTCGATCTGCTGGCAATGCTCCTACTAATGCAGCCCAATATGCCATTAGTCTTCTTGGCAACAAGGGTACACTGTTGACTCATATCCACATTCTCATCCACTGTAGTCCCCAGATCCTTTTCTGCAGAACTGCCACTTAGCCAGTCGGTCCCCAGCCTGTAGCAATGCATGGGATTCTTCTGTCCTAAAGGCAGGACACTCTGCACTTGTCCTTGTTGAACCTCATCAGATTTCTTTTGGCCCAATCCTCCAATTTGTCTTGGTCACTCTGGACCCTATCCCTACCCTCCAGCGTATCTACCTCTCCCCCCAACTTAGTGTCATCCGCAAACTTGCTGAGGGTGCAATCCATCCCATCATCCAGATCATTAATGAAGATGTTGAACAAAACCGGCCCTAGTACTAACTCCTGGGGCACTCCACTTGATACCGGCTGCCAACTAGACATTGAGTTGTTGATCACTACCCGTTGAGCCCAACAATCTAGCCAGCTTTCTATCCACCTTATAGTCCATTCATCCAATCCATATTTCTTTAACTTGCTGGCAAGAATACTGTGGGAGACCGTATCAAAAGCTTTGCTAAAGTCAAGATATATCACATCCACCGCTTTCCCCATATCCACAGAGCCAGTTATCTCATCACTGAAGGCAATCAGGTTGGTCAGGCATGACTTGCCCTTGGTGAATGCATGTTGATTGTTCCTGATTATCTTCCTCTCCTCCAACTGCTTCAAAATGGATTCCTTGAGGACCTGCTCCATGATTTTCCAGGAGCCGAGGTGAAGCTGACCAGTCTGTAATTCCCTATGTTCTCCTCCTTCCTTTTTTAAAAGACTGGCACTATATTTGCCTTTTTCCAGTTGTCTGGGACCTCCCCCGAGCGCCATGAGTTTTCAAAGATAATGGCCAATGGTTCTGCAATCACATCACCCAACTCCCTCAGCACCCTTGGATGCATTAGATCCGGCCCCATGGACTTGTGCATCTCCAGCTTTTCTAAATAGTCCTTAACCTGTTCTTTCACCACTGAGGGCTGCTCACCTCCTCCCCATATTGTGCTTCCCAGTGCAGCAGTCTTCCTCCAATTCCCCTGGACTAAGAAAACTCAAAGCACCAAACAGGCTAGATGTAAGGCTGTCCTGTTAGAATGTTCTTGATGTTTTGGGTGGGAGTGACTGAAGAGGATCCCTCCCAGCTGTCTGTTGACAGGCTCTGAAGGGAGATCCCAGGTGTCTGTCCTGGAACAGAACAAACAATGCCAATGAATATGGCCTGGATGACTGCTGAATATTTTTAGACAAATAGTTTGCATCTATTACCAAGTTTCAATGTCAAACCCAGAGACCTTGTAGAAAATATGTCATGCAGCATTAGATGCCTTCTGGGCAAATAGGAATTAGACTGTCAGGTCTTTGTAAGAGCTTGGCTTCAAAAAAGATGGAAAATGCCACTTCTTGGGCTAGCTTATTTAATTAAAGGATTAATGTGAAATTTTCCTTTCTTGTTGATTTTTTCCAACAGGAGTTGACTAGGGTTTTATCCTGCACAATGCTGAGCGCCTTCAGTTCCCTTGGAATCCAGTGGCAGTTGAGAGTGCTTAGCACCTTGTAGGATGGGATCTTTAAGTATGCAAGCTCTGTTGTGATGCTTTGCCTGTCCCCATTGTTTGTATACTACAACTGAGGAATTTGGTGAACAGAGCATTTTCCTTGGCCCATAGCACAGTAATAAAAAACCAGATAGGTTTTCCCCAGAAGTGCATGTCTCTGCACATCACCCAGTCTGAATCATTGCTCATGAAGACCACAAGGAGAGAGGCAATTCATGGATTGGCTCCCTGACTCTCACAGGACCACTACAAATGTTAATATAATCCATTACAGGAGGCTGAAAGACTGAGCCAGGGAAAGGGGGAGGAGGGGGAGATTAAGCCTATTACCTGTAAAATGCCAAGTTGTGAGCAGTTTGCTTGTGCTCAGCAAATATAATGAGCGATCTGGCATTTGACTCATGCCAAATAGAAAGCAGAAGAACAAAGGGATTTGGGTACATTTAGTTCTGCTAATTCAGTAATGAAGCATTCCTTCTGCCTCTGTACAGAGACCTCAACACAGCAGCTGTGAATTGATGTTGTGGGCTAGGTGGGAACTCCATTGCTGATTGTTTTTTCTTGAGTTTTTTTTCTCTCCCCTTTTAGATGCATACAGTTGAATAATGAAACAATAATTTCTTTCCCTTACAACAGTATTTCCCATCTCAGTGAAATCCTAGAGAAAAATGTAGGCAGAGATTAAAATGAAGCATGGATACGAATATTACATATCGCTATGGTAAGAGTGTGAAACAATGAAGTGCAGGATTCAGACTCAGGGTGGGCCAACTACCAGTAGTTCATTTAAAGCAAGAATCCTCTGCTTTGATATTTGTCCCATTCTTTGAGGTTCAGTTAGGATCACTTCAGCTTTTTTTTTTTTTTTTTTTTGAGGTTTGGAGATTTTTAGGGAATGTATATACTACACACGAAGCCCAGGCTCTGAGCCAGGTTCAAGCCCAAGCCCCCTGCTTTCATCCACACACACTTCAGTCTGACACAGGTCAGCAAGCATTCAGAAGCTGGGTCACAGGACCCTGCCTGGAGGGTGAGAGGGGGTCAGAGGCTGAGTCTCGCTGCAAGTCAGGTCCAAGCCCTGTCATTTTGCAGTGTGGATGCAGGTCAAGCCACGCATCCGAGTCAGAAGGTCTGCGTAGTTCAGTATGTGCATGTCAGCATGACTATGAGACCCAGGTCCAGCAATTGTGAACCCAGGTTTACAATGCAGTGTGAATGCTCAAAAATGGGCTACGAAACATCTAGTCCAGAAGCCCATGTCCCACAGACATGGTTTTAGTATACAGTGTAGACATAGCCTTAAAAAGCAATACGGGATGAACCTATCCTGGTCACATGATCTACTTTTTGCTTCCTGCCCCCATGCTTTCTAATGTCTCCTTTCCTCCCTCTGTTCGTGTGAAATGACTGGTTCTCATGAGGCACAGAGGGGAGGATTTCACAACACTGCCATGCTCTCTGGGCTCTACAGGCAGAAAGGGGCGCACCAGCACTCCCCCCCCCCCCGATATTTTTTGAATGAAACTGAGGGGTAAATGGGATTGACAATGGTCTCACCCAACGATTCTCTACTGCAGCAGAGCCTACTGGTATGTTACACCCAGAACTGATGTATTCTTAACATAGTCTTTGTGCATACGTTACATTCCTTAATTTTTTTTTTTTAAATATGTCAAACTAGATTGTAATGGTTCCACAGAAACCGTTTGTAAGAGGCATATTAGTTACCATGTCTATTATGTAAATATGTACTGTATATCGCATTCAAATCTTTCTTTAAAAAGCATATTATTTACTGCCAAAACCAAAAAAGCTACATTAGCACAATTGTATTCTATCATGTAAACACAAAAGCAGACGGTTGGGGTTTTAAGTTTGTAAATGCTTGTTATGCCCTTGATAGACCATAATGGTTTCTTAAGAGCCATAATGTTCTGTTGAGTACAGTAAATATGTACTCTGGCATGTGTGCTGTACAGTGCATGTGCAGTAAGGCTTGTGTATAGTAAAGATCATCAACAAACCTGTGAAACACTTACCATGCATTCATCACAGGTCCTTTGGAAAGGAATGTATCAACTTCCCTACTCTTTTTCTCTCTGTAGCAAGAAGGACCACAGCATTTGATAACAATCTAGTAATAACACTTTAGGACTAGATTCTGGCTTGCACTACACGTCCCCATAAAGAAGTAGGCACTGGCTCACGCTAGGCTGGTGCGAAACTGAACAGTCCCAGTGAATTGTTCCCACTGCTTCATCCAGTAAGACCATTGCTCCACTCTTCCTAAGCCCTTTTTCTGATGGTTAAGTGTTAGCCAGGAGCACAAGCACTGCAGTTGTGGTCAATCCCTTTGCAAGAGAGCACAAAGTGAACTGATTACACTGCTCTACAGCCAAAATGCTTCTGAAACAAATGTAGTCAAACTTTACTAATTCTGGGTCACTGAGAACGAAAATGATGCTTAAAATTGTTGATTGGCTCTAGTTTTCAAGATATGCTATTGGGTGAGTATATACGACCCTTGACTTGGGAATGGCGGAGGATAAGTGAGTTATAAAGGGAAGGGATCTCAATTTAAACCAGAAATGACTAAAATACATCTTTGACTGGATCTATGAATAAATCTATGACTGGGTTTGGACAGTACTTGCTTTTTAGGCAAAACAATGAATGATGCAATCTGAAGCTGGTATTGCATCATACATGATATGAATTGCATCATGTTATTCCTAGAAGTCATGGATGATGCAATCATAACGAAGTTTACATCACTCTGCTGAACAAATTGCCCTAGATCAGCTCTAGAAATCATACAGTGTCGTGCTCTCTTATTTGTCAGTGTTTGATTTTGCAAAGGGACACATTTCTGTTTAGCCAAAGTGAGCAGAGATGCCTTGTACTTGTGTGAACAGTGCAGATAACTTCTGCTATGTTTGTGGTGAAGTGACTTTTGCATTACAAAAGCGCAGTATAACCACTATGGTTAAGAAAGCCTATCACCTTTATTTTGGCTGCAAAACTGGAGATCAGGACAAGAGGTGGGCCCCACACATATGCTGCAACACTTGTGCAACAAATCTTCACCAGTGGTTGAACAGGAAAAGGAAATCTATGCCTTTTGCAGTGCCAATGATTCGGAGAGAGCCAACAGATCATACCAGCAATTGTTACTTCTACATGGTGCCTCCAGTTGGGAAAGGTGTGTCAAAGAAGAAAAAGTGGACTGTGCATTATCCAAACATTCCATCAGCTATACGCCCAGTACCCCACGGAGAAGGACTACCGGTTCCTGATGCACCAGAATCACTTGAGTCAGACGAGGAAGAGGAAGAGGATGAAACTTCTGGTCCTGAACCATCAATGTCACAGGACCCACATTTTCTCCCATCCTCCTCCTCTGAACCTCACCTCATAACACAAGGTGAACTGAATGACCTTGTCAGGGATTTGGAACTACCCAAGAGTAAGGCAGAGCTGTTTGGCTCCATACTACAGCAGTAGAATCTCCTGGCAGGTGATGTTAGGGTTTCCATGTTCCGTGACCGTCAAAAGGATCTTGTCCCATTCTTCTTCATGGAAGGTGATCTTGTAGCCTGCAACAACATCGATGGTGTGATGGCAGCCCTCAACATCGTTCACGATCCAGATGAGTGGAGACTGTTCATTGATTCATCGAAGACGAGTCTTAAAGCTGTTTTACTGCATAATGGCAATGTTTTGCCATCAATTCCAGTTGGTCATGCAGTCCATATGAAGGAAACCTATGACAACATGAAACAACTTTTGAGGTGCATAAACTATGACCAATATCAGTGGCAGCTTTGTGGCGATTTGAAGGTTGTTGCTCTCTTGCTTGGTCTGCAGACTGGATACACAAAGTACTGCTGTTTTCTCTGCGAATGGGATAGTCGTGCAAGAGATTCCCACTACATCAAGAAAGATTGGCCACTCCGACAGTCATTGGAGCCTGGGAGGAAAAGTGTTCAGCATCCACCACTTGTTGAATCAAGGAAGATTTTGTTACCACCCTTACACATCAAGCTGGGTCTGATGAAGAACTTTGTCAAGGCCATTGACAAAACACAAGCAGCTTTCAAGTACCTCCGTGGAAAATTTCCAAGGTTAAGTGAAGCTAAGATAAAGGAAGGTGTCTTTGTTGGTCCTCAGATTCGTGAACTTCTTCGAGATGATGCATTTGACCATGCACTGCGTGGCAAGGAAAAGACGGCATGGAAAGCCTTCCAGTTAGTGGCAATAAATTTTCTCGGAAACAACAAGGCAGACAACTACAGGTTGTTGGTGGAAAACCTCCTCAAGGCATACAAAAGCCTTGGTTGCAACATGTCACTAAAGATACATTTTTTGCACTCTCATCTAGATTTTTTTCCACCAAACTGCGGAGCAGTGAGCAACGAGCACAGCGAGCAATTTCACCAGGACATTGATTGCAACAATGGAGAAACGCTATCAGGGCAAATGGAGCCCATCAATGCTTGCAGACTATTGCTGGACAGTGACAAGAGATGCTCCATTTAATGAATACAAGAGACAAGCCAAGAAGCGCCAAGTAGACACTGAATAGGACTAAACTATGTACATAATAGTTTTTTGCCTTTTGTTTCATAGTAAATTTTATTTATATAACCCTTTTGCTGATTTTTAAAGTGTTAAAACAGGACAGGTGAAATATTAGCATGTAAAGCAACCATAAACACATGAAAAGACCTAGGTTTACAATTTATGATTAAAACTCTACTATCTACACAATATACATAGACATAAAATGTAAAAACTTAAATATCTTAGAAACAGTAGACAATCAGTTGTTTTAATTGTCATATTTAAATTCAGCACATCAAAATACATAATAAATAGCACATTTTATCTCTGAAGCAGACGACTTCTCAAAAATTGTAGACCAGTGTTATATAGATGGTTTCAGCTTGCACAGTTCAGAGCAGGATCAGGTGTTCTCCAGCAAGAATCAGTACCCTCATCCAGCCTCTTATAGAAAGGAGATTGAGTCATGAAGAGTGGCTCTGAATCCAAACTTTCTCAAAGATGGTCTGGGATTCTTTGAGCCATCCCCACTCAGTGAACTAATCAATTGTTAGATCTCAGTTGGGAGCTCAAAAGTGTGTTTGAGAAAAGAGAAGAAAAAGCAGCAGAAACAAAAGTATTTTTTCTCTCCCGTTTTATTTAAACCAGAGCAGAGCAACTTTTTTCAATAAGTCAAAATTTATTTTTTAACAAACCCCAAAATTGCGTTGTGCATAGGTATCTAAGAGAACAAGTCAGCCTTGAACAAATTCTGTACTCTGCCTAAGCCCCTGAAAATAAGGGTTTATAATAGAAATGCTCATACGCCCCATAAGGCACTGTTATGTCAATTGAGGCTGACCAGCTATAATTGCTTTGTTCAAAAAGCCTATTAAATTGTCCACTATTTGTATTGGTTTTAGAACTGACGGTAATTTTTAGGCAGCCTGAGTGCAGATTTTTCTTTTCTGTATTGTGAATCTCATTGTAGATGGATGAATACTCTATAAAGAAATGTGCTTACGGCAGGTTTAAAACTGTTCATTGTGTTTCATGTTTGCCCCTTAAGTAGCTCTTCTTTTGTCATTATTCTGGTTATCTGTTACAGGACAATAAGCTTTTTTCCCCCCTCTTGATTTGATGAGCCAAGTGATATACTTTTTTGATCCATCTCTGTCCATAAACACATCAGTGCCTACTGAAGCACAGACTTCAGCAGGATAAGATTCCGAAACTTGTGATCTCTATCAGTGAATTGTGTTTCCTTTGCCTTTAGAGGGATAAGAAAGATAACAAAGATATTATCAGGTATGTTGTCTAAGAGGTGATCCTTAGGTGGTCAGAAGAAAATAGGTAGACAATGCCCTTGCTCTGTGGAGCTCTGCAGTTTTACAGACTAACATGTTTGATTGGAAGAAAGACATTGCAGCCTCTCTAAGGCTGTTTGTATTTCTCTCCGAGGCAATTATCTGCCACTATCAGGCTTGGGTTCCCAGAAGGGCCAGTGCAGCGGTATTTTATTAATGATGCTCTGCAGTAAAATGTGTATCGAATTATGCTGTTTCATTAAATACAAAACCCTGTGTGTTGCCAGGGATGTATGTTTCTCCAGTAACCTTCCACTGAGTGGAACAGCCCCCTCCACTTTTTGCCAAGCCTGAATGCAACAGATATGTGCATGCATGTGCTGAAGCTAATTTTGTTGAAACATAAATTACTAGAAAAGATCTTCAAGCTGTACCTATTTAATTGCTGTTAAGCATTGCGTTTATAAAAACAAACTCATCTTTTCGTATTCTATTGGGTGCATTCAGGAATTCCAACAGTGGGACATGTAGAGGCATGTATACATGTTTAATCTTCAGTTTCATTCTTTCCTTTTGCTTCATGTTGCTTTCCCCAAGGAAACTGATACTTGCACATCAATTCCAAACTGCCTCTGCAGGACCCCACACTAGAGTTGCCAACTTTCTAATCACACAAAACCGAACGCCCCTGCCCCACCCCTTCTCCAATGCCACGCCCCTTCTCTGAGGCCACGCCCCCTACTTGCTCAATCCCCCCTCCCTCCGTTGCTCACCCTGCCCCACCCTCACTCACTTTCACCGGGCAGAGGGTTGCGGTGCGGGAGTGGGTGTGGGCTCTGAGCTGGGGTTGCAAGCTCTGTGGTGGGGCCGGAGATGAGGGGTTTGGGTTGCAGGAGCGGGCTCTGGGCTGGGCCAGGGGTTTGGGGTGTGGAGGGGGCTGGGGTGTTGAGGGGGCTTCAGGCTGGACCAGGGGTTTGTGGTGCAGGGGGTAAGGGCTCTGTATGTGAGTGGGACCGGGGATGAAGGGTTTGGGGAGCAGGAGTGGGCTCCGGGCTGGGTCAGGGGTTTGGGGTGTGGAGGGGGCTCCGGGCTGGCCAGGGGGCTGGAGTGTTGAGGGGGCTCCAGGCTGGGCCAGGGGTTTGTGGTGCAGGGGGTAAGGGCTCTGTATGTGAGTGGGACCGGGGATGAAGGGTTTGGGGAGCAGGAGTGGGCTCCGGGCTGGGTCAGGGGTTTGGGGTGTGGAGGGGGCTCCGGGCTGGCCAGGGGGCTGGAGTGTTGAGGGGGCTCCAGGCTGGGCCAGGGGGTTGTGGTGCAGGGGGTAAGGGCTCTGTATGTGAGTGGGACCGGGGATGAAGGGTTTGGGGAGCAGGAGTGGGCTCCGGGCTGGGTCAGGGGTTTGGCAGCTGCTTCTGGGAGCAGTGCAGGGGCAGGTAGGGAGCTGCCTTAGCCCCAGCCCCTCCCCCCCCTGCACTGCCAACCAGACTTTTAACAGCCTGGTTGGCAGTGCCGACTGGAGCTGCCAGGGTCCCTTTTCAACCGGGCTTTCAGGTCGAAAACTGGACGCCTGGCAGCCCTACTCCACACCAGGGTATATCAGCCCTGCCCAACAAGATGAAGTATAGGCACAAGAGGTAGTTCATCATCCAAGCCCATTCATCTCTGGGCCTCTGTTGAAACTATATTTGTATTGTATTGTCAAGAATTTTGAAGGCAAGGTAGTTTGTAAGTCATTCATTTCTGTTGGAATACCTAGCTATTATTTATCTACAGATTATGTTTAAATGCCACAAGGACATCAAGTAATTGCTCCATAAATTGTGGGAAAGCATTGAGCATTGTACCTACAACATGCCACTTTCGACAATGAGGATGCACAATACTCAGGTTAAAAAAAGTAGGTTATAAGGCACAATAAAGTGGTAAATCTTGATCCCCTTGTAAAGCAGCTGAGGGCCGCAGATTGAACAATGTACAGTTGGGAGGAGGCAGGATTTGGAAAGGTCAGGCAAGTTGTACATTCCAGAGCCCGATTCTATGGGACTTCCCTGCACATTCCACTGCAGCAGTGGTGGGAGGTATGGTAGATCTTAGCCGGGGAGAAATGAGGAATGGGCCAGAGAACTGAGAGATAGTGGAATGCAGTGAATAGGACACTGGATTGGTACTCAAGGGACATGAATTTTATTTCTAGTTTTGCTGTGTGACTTTGGGAAAGTAATTTCCCTACTCTGTTCCTGTCTCTTTTCCCATGTTTTGTCCAGCTTCTCTTTTTAAATTGCCACATTCTTCAGGACTTGCACCATTTCTTACTATAATAATAATAATAATAATAATAATAATAATCAATATTAATAATAATAAGTATCTCTTAGATGGTGCCTTTCATCAGTAAATCTCAAAGCATTTTACAAAGGAGGCCATTATAATTGTCCCCATTTTGCAGATAAACTGCAGCAGAGAGAGGTGAAATAAATAACTTGTCCAAGGTCACCCAGCAGGCCAATGGGAGAGCCAGGAACAGAATCCAGATCTCCTGAGTTCCATCCAGTTCTCTGTCCACAAGTCCACTTTGCATCTCTGTGTTTGTACAATTTCTAGGACACTGGGGGTTTCATCTTGGATGGGGCCTTTAGGTACCATCATTTCTATAATACAAATAATACAGAATATGTAAGTCTTCTCCTTCCCTCATCCAACAGAATAAGCTGGCCAGGAACCTGGGGAAAAAGTCATGACGTCTGCGGACTGGGGTAGGTTCCTTCCCACCCCCAGCCACTGCCAGGTCTCCAAGCCCTATGTGGGTTTGTGGAGAGAGGGCAGGATTTACTTTCATGGGAATACTGAGGTCTGCAGTGACTAGTACTGACCTTATAGACTCCCCAACCCGGGGAGTATTACTTTATCTATAAAGTGGAGATACACCACAATTCCTGGTGTGTGTAAAGGCTTTTTATGCCAATGTTTGCTGTTCTCACACCACCAAATATTTTACTAAAGGAATTTGTTTAAATTAATATGATTGATAAGTATAACACTGTAGCCACACTACCAGCACTGAAAGGCCAGTCTCTCTTTTTTGATTAATCATTCAAGAAGGTACTACCAACAGCCAATCTGCTGATCTGTTTAGAGATTACAGCTTTTGCTATGTAGGTTAAGGGAGGCTAGGGAACATGACTACAGAGTGATGCACTGTATATAAAAGAAACCAGGAGGCATATGCAAGGCAAGTGCAGTATGAGAAATGTACTGAGGATACCAACCCATCTGGGAACAGTCTAATTAGCTGCCTGAAGATGTTGCTACATTAGTTGTATGCTCAGCATGTTCTCTGTACAACAGGGATGTTACGTCACCAGTACAGAGAAAGATAGCCCTTGGTGGCTGTTTAAGTTGTCTGTTAGTTACCGGTTAAATCTGTCTTTTTGCTTGGGACTTGCTTATTGTAGACATGCTGAATTGGAACTTCTGGGGTCTTTTGATCAGTCTAAAAGAAAGGAAGAGAAATCTTTAATTGTGCTCATTTATCACAGCTGCAGTATGGGAAGGCACAATGCTTACCGTCTGCAAGGCCCCTGGGCAAGGGCACAACTGCACACAATAGAAGTTTGGCCTGTTTCTACCATTTTGCCAAAGCTTTATGAAAATCTCCATACAACATGGCATTTTTTTGCCTATAACCATAATCATTTTCTTTTCATGTTTTTTATTTTCACATGATCTCAGCGTATTCCGGACATCATGATCCCTATTTGTATTGCAGTAGCACATAAAGGCCGGACCCCCATTGTGTTAGGCATTGTATAAATATATAGCAAAAAGGCAACCCCTGCCAAAAGAGCTTACAGTCTATAAGATGAGGTGCAAGCCATACCTCTATACACATCTTTATACCAATATAACGGGGTCCACACTAGGGCATTGTATGGGTGTAATTATATCTTTTCCAAATCAGTATAGTTAAATCAATAGAAAAACTGTGTGTAGAAAAGCCCTTAATGATTCTGCTCTGTGGTTAGTGGATATAAAATATAATAGGCCAAATTCATCCTTGTCTGTTCCAATGTATTGTTTGAATTTAGTAGACTTGCTGCAGGAATAAATTTGGCCCAATATGTTCATTCTTGCACACAACATATTTAGTATTGTTCAAGTAAATACTATGGTAACTAGATTTTTTTTAATGAGAAAAGACTATTACTGTTATAATATACAGCATGATAATTGCAACTTCCATCAGGGAGTGGTCTACTTTATAAACAATTCTGTAATCATTATTTCCATGAGGGTATGGAAATGAACTCTAATCAACAATCTGGAGTATGTTATCAAAGACAGCTGATGCTATGTAGGTTCCAAAACCTCTTGTTACAGATACTTATTTTGAATTACAAACATAGTCTTATAAAAAGAGCAAAGCTCTGCAAATTATACGCTACAAAGAAAACTAACTTTTATTTGTCTTAAATTGATAGCTTCTTAATTAGTGAGGGGATGGGTGCTTTTAGGATTAAAGCATTGGACTGGAATTCAGGAGATTTGAGATCATTCCATGCTCTATCTGTCACAGACTTGAGGAATAACCTTGGGCAAGTCACTTAAGCCTTGTCCACACTAGAAAGTTGTACTGCCTTAACTATGCTGATACAGTTAATGGGGTATAAAGCCACCTAGTGTGGACGCACTTATACCAGTATAAAAGTGCTTATATCAGTATAATGTATTCCTATATGGGAAGGGAAATAATATGTAGCAATTTAAAAGCATTCACACTAGGGGTTGTACAAGTATAACTATTTAGGTAATTAAAAAAAAGTCACACCACTAACCTTATATTAGTAAAACTTTTAAGTGTTTACAGGACGTTAGTGCATGCTTTTCAGAGTGTCGTGCGCCTGTTGGAGTTGCAATGGAAGATGCCACTGGAGTTGCAGGTGCTCAGTACTTCTGAAAATTAGGCTAGTAAACTCCCTGTGCCTCAGGTCCCCATCGCCTTATGTACTGCCTTATGTCACAGGGCTGGTGAGGATACATTTACATTTGGGACGTGCTCAAATAATGTGCCAATGAGTGCCATCAAGAGACCTATAAAAATAAGCAATTTCACTGCAGGCCTCCAGATTCCATGGCTCCAATTCAGCCCTCTGCGTCTTTCTGGTACAATAAAGAAACAGGTTTTAAAAGCAACACGTTAGTACCATTTAGCCAGGCCTCACATACGCAGGACGCTAAGACAGCCATATAGTAGAGGTCTACTGTAAAGCCCAATCTGAACCCGAATCCAAGCTGAGCACAGCTGACCCAAACTCAACCTAAAAGTGTCCAGTTGTTTTCAGAACTGACCTGACCCAGGCCCAACACTTTCCCCAGAGCCTGTGTCAATGCCATTGTCCATCCTTGGGCTTGGCCTGATGGGGGTGTTACTTCAAGAATAGACTCGGGGATCCCAGAGAAGCCCTCCTATTGCTTACTTTTGGATTCCCAAAATGTTTATTAATTTGTTCCTGCCAGGTGAAAGGAGGGGGCCCGCCCTAGTAGAATTGCCAGGGTTTACCAAGGATCTCCCTATACCCTCCAGGAAATTCTCTAGAACAGACTAGAAATGTTCACCCCTGGGAGGACACAGACACATCCCTTCGCTCAAGGGATTGACACCCAGGCAGTACTTTCCCAAACCAAGTATTTTCTTTATTTAGTTTAACCAGCCTTTCATAATACAATTAATCTAAACCTAAATTAAAAGTTAAATCCCTCAGCACAGGTATACAAGCTAAAGTACCCAGTACTGTAGTGTTATACAGTTGGAATGGCTTAAGTGATTATATTCTGCACATAGTGATCAGTCATATGCAGGACACTGACAGTAATCTTAAACTCTAAACTTTATACATAGTAACATAAACATACACACCACAGACACTCATCTTTATTATTTCAAGCATACACATTCATTAACCCTATTTCTTTTCTATATATTATACCAGGGCCGTCCAGAGGATTCAGGGGGCCTGGGGCAAAGCAATTTCAGGGGTCCCTTCCATAAAAAAAAAGTTGCAATACTATAGAATACTATATTCTTGGGGGGGCCCTGCGGGGCCCGGGGCCTGGTGCAAATTGCCCCACTTGCCCCCCCGGCAGCCCTGTATTATACTATAGCTAGCATTCTTGCTGTCCATAGGCTTCTCTCCCTCTGTTCTGTCAGGTTCCTTCTGCTCTTCCCAGCAGCGCTTCTGCTGCTGCTTCTGTTTCCTTTGCTCTTTTTGGTTTCTTCTTATCCTTTTCTGGTTCTTCTTCTTCGTCTCCTGCTCCTGTCTTGATTTTTGCCTGCTTGCTCTGTGCCTTATATACAGTTTTTGGCCTGTTCTGACTGGCTTATTTTTCAATCCTAGCATTAGCATACCTATCCTCCAGTCACCTTCAGACCCTCTCTGGTTGGTCCATACTTATAGACCAATCATAATTGCTAAGTCTAGCTGTCTATCAAAGCTGTTGCACAAGTTTTTGGTATGAGGGGATGTTTGCTTTTATGGGATGGCAACCCTCATCTAGTTTTTGACTGAGCAGGCCTGACTGACCCCTCTCTGTAGTTTTTGGAGTGACCTTTACCTAACCTCAGTCCACACTCTGCCTACTAATACATTAGCCATGGATTAAACTGCTTGAAGCTATCAGTTCACTGTTCTTTGCTCTTTACTGTGTGCTAACGTTGTATGCACATTTAAGTTATCAAACTTTTAAACTATAAACCATCACCTTATTTCTTTAATATATGCTTAATTGTTAACTTATACACCTTAATGTTATGGTCTACCACTGCCACCCCATTTTTACCAATTTAGTTAATTGGATTTCAGTTCTTCCCCGATTCTGAGCTAACAGTGGCAAAGCAGTGTCTCTCAGTGCTGTGTTTGGAAACAAAATGGTGCAGCTCAAAATCTTTCGTATCAGGGGCTTCCTGCTCCCCATGCTCTATGCCTACAATCTGTCTCCAGCCACCTCATGCTCAGGGACTTGGTTTGGAAGTGGCTCCTGACAGCCACTGCACTGTCTGCTGCTGAGTGAGAGGTGCTGTGACTCATTGGCACACTCACTCCACAGTGCACACAGTACAGCGAGGTGGGGGTGGCCAGCAGGCGTGGGGCACGCTGCTGTTTCTGTGCCAACCCAAGGGGCACATAGAGGTGATCAGAGATAACCCAACCCAAGCCCAAGGGGGTCACATTTTTTTCAGGCCTGACCCAAACTCAACTGACTTGTAGTCGAGTCCCTTCAGGTTTGGGTTGTGTTGCAAGGCTCTACCATATAGAATGTCATTCCTTTGTAGATGGAAACTCTCTGATATTAAAAAGAAGCTCAGGGTTATTCCACTTCACAAGGGCCATGGAAATACTGATACGTGTAAGGGAATTATGTTATCATGTCTGCAGTATTTACTGTATGCTCATTCCTGCCCAAGGAATGATATAAATTATGAACTGGATGATGATGATCATATCTAGCTCATATATAGCACTTTCATCAGTAGATCTCAAAGCACTTTACCAGTTAGGTTATCCTGCACACTCTTACACATGGGAGTAACTTCACTAGTTGAGTAGCTCCATTAGTTTCAGTACACCTGTGTCATAACTATAAAGGGAAGGGTAACAGCTCTCCTGTGTACAGTACTATAAAATCCCTCCTGGCCAGAGACTCCAAAATCCTTTTACCTGTAAAGAGTTAAGAAGCTCGGGTAACCTGGCTGACACCTGACCCAAAGGACCAATAAGGGGACAAGATACTTTCAAATCTTGGGGGGGGGGGGGGGAAAGCTTTTGTTTGTGCTCTTTGTTTTGGTTGTTGTTCGCTCTTGGGACTGAGAGGGACCAGACATCAATCCAGGTTCTCCACATCTTTCTAAACAAGTCTCTCCTATTTCAAACTTGTAAGTAAATAGCCAGGCAAGGCGTGTTAGTTTTACTTTGTTTTCTCAACTTGTAAATGTACCTTTTACTAGAGTGTTTATCTTTGTTTGCTGTACTTTGAACCTGAGGCTAGAGGGGAGTCCTCTGAGCTCTTTGTTTGATTACCCTGTAAAGTTATTTTCCATACTGATTTTACAGAGATGATTTTTACCTTTTTCTTTAATTAAAAGCCTTCTTTTTAAGAACCTGATTGATTTTTCCTTGTTTTTAGATCCAAGGGGGTTGGATCTGCATTCACCAGGAGTTGGTGAAAGGAAGGAGGGGGGATGGTTAATTTCTCCTTGTTTTAAGATCCAAGGTGTTTGGATCTGTATTCACCAGGAGTTGGTGGGAGAAAGGAGGGGGATGGTTAATTTCTCCTTGTCTTAAGATCCAAGGGGTTTGGATCTGTATTCACCAGGGAATTGGTGAAAGGTTTCTCAAGGCTTCCCAGGGAAGGGAATTAGCTTTGGGAATGGTGGCAGCGGACCAGATCTAAGCTGGTAGTTAAGCTTAGAAGTTTTCATGCAGGCCCCCACATTTGTACCCTAAAGTTCAAAGTGGGGAAGCAGCCTTGACAACCTGAGTAAAGTTGTTCACATAAACTTGCGGGATCAGGCCTCACAGAACTAAAATCATAGTAGATAAGTTATCTAGCCTGGGATTTGAGCACATGAAAAATATTCAGTGAATGATTTTTGGTAGCTTTTAGGAATGCAGCATCTCTAAAAACATCACCTGTAATATTTTCAGCATCATACTTTTATTGATAAATTATGATTAATTCTAACATGGAGCAGACTGTCTTTGTAACACATTTTATAATATGCTAGGACCCATTGGATTACAGGACTTGAGCAGTGAATTGCTAAGGGTACATAGACATAAAATCACTTATCTGGCTTTTTCTTTAAAAACTTCTGACCTGGTCCCACTGCTGGAAGTGGTGGGATCTGGCTGTGAGTAGTCTCCCCTGCAATCCCATTGCCAGCAGGATGGATCTGTCCTTCTTTGATTTCTCCCCACGCTATCGCTTGCCTTGCTTATGCTTAAGGCTAACACAGCCACATTACTAACACATTTAACTGCAACATTCACACTGATAAACCTGTGGATGAAATGCAAGAACATCTGCAGTGCTTTAGGTAGAAATTTTATTTTTTTATTAATTAAGGAGACTTTAAAATGCCTGACTCTGGAGAAAAGAAAAGTTAAGGTTTGAGTCACTGAACTGAGCAGTGCTGGTAAAACACACTGGGTGGGAACAGAATAGGTATCTAAAATAGGTTGCTGAAACAGCTGGAAAAAGATTTGACAAACTCAGTGGAAGGTTTTGCCAAAGTAAAGACTGTGCCAGTTTATGGCCCCAGTCAATAACAGTAACTTTTTTTCTCATAGTAACGTATGACTGCACACACAAGTACATCTGCAAAGTAAACTTGTATTAATTGCAAACAGCTAAGGGATGGAATGTGACTATCCTTAATGCAGTTGGACAAGGGTTTAGAAGTGATTAAGAATCCATTTTGTATGGCTGAATTGAGGCTTCCTGGATCACAGCTTCTGGCACAGTATTGAGTGGGGGCTGAGCAGAGATGGTCATCTCTGGAACAGGTAGGATGAGAGCTCCTCTGACTCCAACCATGCTCAACCCAGCAGATCTGGCTGGATGTTTGACATGCTGGCACTATGCTGTACCCTGAAAAAGGGTATTTAGAAATTACCTCTTCATTCATCGTAGTAGGGGAACCTTGGAAGAAATTGTGCCTCTGATAGTTGTGTCTGAGGAGAACTGTGAGAGGACAGCCAAACTGCAAAAAACAATGGTGGAGACAATTTTTAGAAGTATGGACTGTTCACTTAGGTCAAAAGCTGCCAAGATCAAGAAGGATGAGGATTGAGTAGAGGAGTGTGATTGGCCAGGGAGAGGTCATCCACTATTTTATCGGGAGCAATTTCGGTAGAGTGGAGGGAACTGATACCAGATTGAAAGGTCTCAAAGGCGGAAAGGGAGGAGCAGTGGTGCAAGTAGGGTGGTCTGGTCCAGGACGCTGTACCATTAAGATATTTATTGCTGGTACGCTGTATTAGAAAGACACAGGAGCAGAACATGCAGCCACTGGGCAGCCCCATGCTGTCAGCTCCTCCGGCATGGCTGTACCCCACCCCCAGCCCTTCCACGCAGCTGCATCTCCTGTCTGGGGTCTGTACAGCCCCGCCGGAGGAGCTGCTGGCATGGGGCCATCCGGAGGCCCCATGTTCTGCTCCTTTCACCATTGCGGTTTGCGCAGCAGGAGACCAGAGCCTCCCCTCCCCCCCCATGTAATGTGGGATGGGGAGAGTGCGAGGGTCCCGGACTGGGGATGGGGCGGAGTCATGTGGGGCATCACATGCCCCCCCTTCAGCTGTGCCCCCTTGCCTTTGTGTCCCTCCCATGATTCGCCTATGCGCAGCGTACCAGTAAGAAATTCTACTTGCACCACTGGGGAGGAGGCAAGGCATAGTGGTCACTGTAATTCAGCCCGTATAATGACCATTGACCATTCTTCTTTCAGACTAAAAATGCATTTACAGCAGTAGGCAAATGACTATCTAGGGTGAAGATAACATTGATAGAACTTTATTTTTATAGTGAATATCTCAATTGGATAGTAACAATCTAAGCAAGTGAAGACGCCTTAGACAAATGTTGAACAGTGATAGGGATCCTGAATATAATCAGCAATTGACAGTCAGATGTGTTAGAGAACTGAAAACCGTTTGGGGATAATAGAAAAATTGAAAAAGAAACCTCTAAAGAGCAGAAATATGAAGTATAAAAGAGGTATAAGAATTAATAGCTCACAGACAGGAAGATATGAGAGATGAAAAATTCTGCTCACCAAAAAACTGAATGCCAAAGAGTGACAAAACTCAAAAGGACTTATTAGATTCTTTCAAAGAGTTCAAAGAATGTTGCTATGAAATTAACTACAATAAATTCCTTTGAATAGCTACAAAATGTAATAGTTGTAATAAAAATATAAAGCTGCTATAAAGGAATCAGAATTCTGAATTTATTAAGGGACCGGTATAGCAACCCTTCGTCACATGAGTAGCAAATCCATATTCAGGCACCTAAAATAAGTGAGCTGATTTTCAGAGATGCCAAGCACCAATAGTTCCCATTGAAATCATTTAGATACTTATAGACTGTAATCAGGTCATCTTCTCTTTGTTAAGCTAAATAGATTGAGCTCCTTGAGTCTATCACTACAAGGCATGTTTTCCAATCCTTGAATCACTCTTGTGGCTCTTTTCTGAACCCCTTCCAATATATCACCATCCTTCTTGAATTCTGGGCACCAGAACTGGATGTGTCTCAGTGTTAAATGCATTTCATGTTTAAGGTAATGGCAGGGAGAGGTCTAGCTTTGAAGAAAGTATGATTTAGTATTTTTAAAGCTACGAACCTTTAATAAAACTGTTAACTTCTTTTAGATTGAGTCAGTATTAATGGGCTTAGCTCATAAATGAAGCTTTTCATCCTGAGATTTCAAATTGTTTTACGAAGGAGGGTCACTGTCATTATTCTCATTTTACCAATGGGGTAACTGAGGCACAGAGTGGTGAAGTAACTTGCACAAGGTCACACAACAGGGTGCTGATAGAGCTGAGAATAGAAAATAGGTAAATCTAACTCTCCAAGTGTCCTATCCTCTGAGCCATGCTACCTCCCAAAGCCACAGTAGTTTAGAACATTGGGCCATCCACATCTGGGCCATTCTCAAATCAGGGATCATGTCAAAATCTGGGCTATTCAGATTTAAACCTTCCTTAATTAAAAATGTAACTGAACCAGTGGTTTTCAAACTTGGCTTGATTTTTAGATTCAGTATCTTAAGAATCAAGCCATATATACTGTACTATACTGTACTGTACTCTATATATACTGTACTATAACATTGTGCATGTAATAAAATGTGTTGCATTTTCATTTTCAAACAACTTTTCATTTTGAAATGTCTTAATTTTGACTTAAAAAATAAAGTTATCAAATCAAAAGGAAACATTTGATTGATGCAAAATTATTTGGAATTTTCCTTCACCGTGAATTTTGAAAATTTGGAGTTGCATGGTGATTCAAAATGAAGCAAAATTTTGAAATCGTTCACAAAATGGAATTGCGATCTTCTGATCAGCTCTCCTTCTGTTTGCTTAATTTCTCAGCCTTATATTGAATTAATGCTATTTTATATTGAAAATGTGTATTATTTGTATATTACGTCAGTAGAATGCATTTAAAAACATATAATCCTTATTTTCATTTATTCATTTACTTTACACCACTTGGGGCGTAAGAGGGCCTCAAGTGGGCCATCAATAACAAGTATACCCACAGTAACACACTTTTATATGTTAACAATGATGTAAAAATATTTTTAGTATAACTGAAAACCAGGGCTATGGTCCAAAAACATCAGCTATCCTCATTTACCAGCCCTCCAGAGCTCAGTCTACCTTGGTCAACCTCCCTATATTTGCTGTAAACCCAACTTTACCTACCGTGTTCATCTTCCTGATATAGGCTAGAGACACCACCCTTCAGAGACTCACTTCTGTCTGTCGACTCAACACAAATTGGCTGCATATGTCAGAATACCTCCTGCCCCTAATCAGGGGCTTTACTTTTATCCCGGAGCTGATGTGAGCAAATCTAACCTGGCAAACTCTGTTATTACACAACACTAGCATGTTCCAGTATGACATTCTTAGAATTGTGCCTTTTGTCCAAGTCTCCCAAAGTACATGGGAAATATTAATTAAGTTACAACACATCTATGAGGTGTGTAGTATTACACCTATTTTGCAGATCAATGAGCTGAGTCACGGAGAAGTTACGTAATTTGCTGAAGGTCACACAGCGAGTCACTAGCAAGAGAACCCAGGAGTCCAGTTGTAACAATGAAGCTATTTGCACATAAGCACTTTCCAGCAGAATATAGAAGAATGTAATAAATATACCCACTCTACCTTGGCTGCTTGAAATAACTCATTCTTCATTATATATATATATATATATGATTGTGTGCTGTTTTAGACAAATTGTTTAATAAAAACAGAGAGAATGTAATTCCCCTATGAGACATCAGTGCTTGAGCACACACATTATTATAGTTATTCAAAATGGATACATCATTTGGAAGCCTGTAGTATTCGAAGTGTCAGGTAACTGCTGTATCAGAAATACCCCATGGGATGGAGAGGGTGAATCTCCAGGATTTTGCATTTACATAGGTAATGAAGAAAATTCTTAACTTGCTTAGTTCATCAAACTTTGGTGGATGTCAAGTAAAATCAATGAGGGATTGAATTGCGGGCAGTGGAATGGTGGGGATACTCTTCCATGCTGTGTCCACAAAGCAAGCGCCACCCATGTGAGTCACTTTATTTTCCCGGGCTCCCAGTTATACCTACATTTTGTGATCTGACTCTGTGAGCAACCAGCCACCAGATTTCCTTTTATCAGACTTTTATGTGTGATGTTTCAACTGTGTGGCCTTCATCAGCTTCTCTCTCTCTAATTTTTTTTTTTTACCCCATGTTCAGGTTGTTGGTTTTTTTGTTTTTTGTTTTTTAAATCTTCTCCAGTTAGCAGGATTTCTCTGAGTTATCCAGAGAGGACAGAGTATCTCATTTGCTTTACTTGAATGACAGCATTTCTCTGATGGAAGTTTTAACAGAAGTAGGAGTATCTAGGAAAGTAGTTGGTCTAGAGATGCAAGTTCAAGATGGCACGGAATGAGAAAGGGTGCCAGTAAATGTCAATATTTATTTTTGCACCTGTACCATTAGAAAATGTCAAGGGGGAGGAAACGATCTCAGGAAAGTTATTGACAGGTTTTATCCTGAAGTGAGATTATATGCCCACATTTTAAAGTAATATATGTAGATAAAATGCTATGTTTTATTTAAGTGCTTCAAGCAGATAAGGTGAGGTCATTCATTTTGTGGACTCGCTCTTTATAATGTATTGATGCTTATTTGAACATAGCCCTAGAAAGTAATAAATTATAAATGTTCCCAGCAGATTAAGTAAATCACAAAGGTAATGAGTTAGCTTGCTCTTTGCAGTTTTCAGAACAATAATCACTGATAACCTGAAATTGTTTTAGTGCTATGCTGAGAATGTTGCAGAGTTGAGGAACTTTGCTGCAGGTTAATATACTGCCTGTTTTCATGGATTCCAAAGAAGTACTGACTTGTATTTTAGCATATCCATACCTTTATTTTAACTGTATCTTTCTAGCTGTGTAATTATACTGTAATTAAACCACCCTATAGTAAAAGTTGGCACATCCTTTCATAGTGTGGATCTTCATAGAGAGATTGTCTTGTGGAACACCTCCATTCCAGACCTTGCACTTCTGATCCCGTTCATGTCCCTGTGGTAACTATTACATTTGTGTAGGTGGAAAAGAGATATTAGCAAAGTACTTATGTATTTTAATTGTGTTACTGCAGTTAATTTTGCCCTTTCTGGGAGGTGGGGCAAGGGAATCAGCACACGTCTTCTTTTGATCTTCATTTAATCTTCCACTCTCATTTGTTCTGTTTTCCCCACCCTAGTTCCCCTACCCCCTGCTTCTCTTCACATAATTATCTCTGCCTCCTCACTGAACTTGCTTGCCTGTCCTGCAGTCCCCTTCTTCCTTGCAAAAGCGGCTCAGCTGTCTTGACCTCCCTTCCCCGTACTGTTTTTCACATAGTGCCCATCTCCATCCCTCCCTTCTGCCTTACTTCCATGGACATTCCTGCTCCACTTAAGGTTCATTCCCACTGTCCGTTATGGCCATTTTTGATGGCTCTTGGCTCCTTTCCCACTGGTGGCCCTGGTTTCATTGGCAAACTCTTGGCTCCTCTGCTTCTGGTGACTGACAGCTCCAGTTACTCTGCTGCAGCTGTTGCTGGCTTTGGTTCCTGTTCCTCACTGCCTATGCACCCTGAAGGAGATAGCTAAACTGGCTCTTCCTCCTTCCTTTCACATGGGTCCAGGTTTTCCTGTGTCTTAGACACCTGTTCAAGCAGTTAGATGCAAAGGGGAGGAGCCATAACCATGTGACTTGCCAGCTCTCTGTGGACTAGGCATGGTTTGAGAACCACTGTCCTTTAGCATATTTATACATGGCATATTTCAGAGCAATGTGCAGGGGAATTATTTGGATAACTCCCAACAACAGTTCAAGAAGTGGTGCCTCTGTCTGAGCTGTGTTATACCTGTGGGGATTTTACCAACAATTTCAGTGATAGCAGACTTAGGTCAACACAAGAGAATTCTATCCTTAAAATACATCTCATTGGCATAGGCTTTGTCCTGGTACAGCAGTAGACCTTAAGGGGGTCCTTTTAACCTTTAAAGATGATTTATTGGTTGTACTTGCAGTATTTCTGGTACTATATAAGACAACCTTCTAATTTCCAGTAATGCCTAGCTTTATGGATGACATTTTTAAATAACCTATTGAGGTATGTCTGGCAAACCTGGACTACAGATGAAGAGATCTTCTTGGATGAACATAAATCTTATATGACTGTGTAACTGAGGATTTAAATTTACACTTAAGTAGAAGAATATGAGGGCAGCTGGTGTAAATCAAAGCAGTTCCATTGAAGTCAACAAATCTATGCTGATTTATGTCAGCTGAGGATCTGGCTCATGCAGTATATCTTAGAAGTAGAATCTGAGTGCACAGTAGCAAAACAACGATATGTCATCCAGTTTGGAAATGTGTATTTATTGCTTTATCAGTCTTAATTTTTCCAAGTTCAACCATGATTCCCAGCACAAAACATGCCACCACAAGCCAAAAAGTCTTGTAAGAGATCATATATCCTGAGTGCATTCACAAGGGAAGTGTCACTAATAAGAACCTTTCAGAGTAGGCTGATGGACTTCGGATTGATTCCCTTGCTTTCATAGGTAATCCGGTAGTCTATTGCAGGATCAATATCTCTTCACAAACACTAAAAGTGACTAAATGCTACAAATGCTTTTGTAATTTCCTGGGATCCTGCTCGCTATTCGTCTGATAATCACCATGTTCACGTTTATCACCGTCTTGCCAACCCTAATTTACTATGGCTGTAAAGCTGCACTGTCATCCACATGTGCTGCATACAGGTGCTTATGTTCACTTTAATAAATTAAAAATGGGATGATGGATTCTTTCCCTCGACACCAAACTCGCTTAATGTAAATCACATCTGTGGGAGATTAGTATGTCTCCTCTATACAGCACAGTTTGAAACCAGTCTCATTTCTAAACTGGTGTTTGGCTGTCCTCTGAATTGTATCCATATAACAGATACTTGGGGCCAATTTCTTCACTCAGCTTCACCAGTGTAAATTTATTCTTGCTTCCTGGACTTCAGTGGACCTATGCTGGTGTGAAGATGGAGTAACTGAGGGCAGAATTTTGCCAGCTGATCTGTATTTAAATATTTCAAGGAGCTGATTTTAAGGGGTCAGTTTGCGTACCTCTTACTCTCATCGGTGAGCAGTTGCTCATGTGAGTAGGCCCACTGAAGTCAACATGTACTCTTGCGATTACCTGCTCACTGATGTGAGTAAGGCATTCACAAGCTGGCCCAAGTGATATAAGTGAAGATCTCTGGAGTCCTCGGTCTTTGCTAGCAAGCTTCATCTTTGATGTGTATTGGCTCCATCCCCACCTTCATTCAGTGCTTGACAGACAAACACAGTGCTATGTCAGCTGTGGCTGGCCTGTTTGAAGAATACAAAATGTCAGTCAGTCTGTTGCCTATTGTGTTTCAATGTGATCTCAGAAACTTCAGTGGCATACGTGCTGCCTGTATTACATTGATATATGCTCTGAATGTGGTTTGTGTCCAGTTAGGACTTCTTAAGGATGGTGGTGAGCTCAGTTCACTCCACGCCCATCAGGGCGACATCAAAGTAGAGAGGTAAGAGCCTATTTGAGGGAGATCCAGCAAGAGCTGGATTCAATATAATTCTGCTACCATCTGCCGTTGTCCAATTTAATTCCATCATTGTAACACAAAGAGCACTGCAAGAAGCTTGTATTTCCTGCTTTCACCTACTTAGACTTTTTTTCTAACTTTGTTGCTGATGCAAGACAGAAGATGTTCCATATTTCCATATCACATATGTGCAAAGTCTTAAGCTGATAAAGAGCCTGATCCACGACCCATTGCGTTCTCTCTGCTCCGTTAATGAGCCAAATCCTGAAGTCCTTATTTGATTTGTACATAGGCAAAAGTCTGTCATACTGAGATCACTGGGAGCTTTCAGAGTAAAAACTGAGTTAGGACTGGAGGATTTAGGCCAGTGTGTAGACATGGAGGAAAGGAACCACTTAAAACTAAATGTAAACAAAAAAATCAAATCTAAATACTTAGGTGTTCATTTAAGGACTGAAGAGCTCCATGTAAAACAGGAATTCACCTCAACCTTGGCCCTCACTCAAACCAAACCTGAATCTAACTGTCTTGGAGTGTCAGTGTGAATAATATTTTATCTCCCATCTCCTCCACCACATATCCACATGCAATCACCATTCTTCTGTAATTCCTGGCTGTGGCTGGAAGCTGATGTGTCCAGCAACCATGAGAGAGGCCGTTGTTAACCGTAGCTGGACTGATAGGGACCAGGTAGTATTAGTTTCATTCTCAATTTTGAGGAGACAACAAATTTGGGTAAGGGTAGATAATCTTAAAATAAACTCCCATACCTCTGCTGCTCATCCAATCTGAATCTTTGATTCCTTAGAGGTCTGTCGATTTCTAGTTTTATTATTTATATTCCTTCCTTTGTAAATCTTTTTAAAGGATTTATATTTTGCCTTTGAAAGCTAACTGACAAGCAGAAAGAGCAAAGCTCATTAATATTGGCAGCTTCCCATATCCTCATTTATACCAAATCTAGTTTACAACATCTCCATGCCAATAATGAAAGGAACAGGCTGCAGCTTTCTTTACAAAATACAGTAGTAAGTCTTGGACAACCATTAATGTTTTGACCTTGCCAAGGGGAGAAATGTCTCCGGTTGAGAATTACTTTTTATTGCAAATTTAGGATGACAAATTTTACTGCTCTACTTGTGGCTTGGCATAACCTCTGTGTCTCTCAAGATGATGTCTCACAATTTGTTTTATTTCATGGTATAAGCCCAACCCTTGATTTAATATCTTTTTTCCCATGATTCTGGCTAGCTTTCTGCTCACCAAAGTCCCTGAAAACAAGCACCAAAACTTTCCTTCTGACATAGCCATAAACCAAGGGTGGGCAAACTACGGCCCGGGGGGCACATCTGGCCCTTCAGGTGTTTTAATCTGGCCCTCGAGCTCCCACCATGGAGCAGGGTCTGGGGCTTTTCCTGCTCTGGTGCATCAGCTGAGGAGCAGGGTCAGAGACTTGCCCCAATCCGTGTGGCTCCCAGAAGCAGCGGCATGTCCCCCCTCTGGCTCCTATGCGTAGGGGCAGCCAGGGGGCTCCGCAAGCTGCCCCCACCCCAAGCGCCGCCCCCACAGCTCCCATTGGCCAGGAACTGCAGCAAATGGGAGCTGCAGGGGCGGCAGCTGCATACAGGGCAGCACGCAGAGCCACCTGGCTGCGCCGCCGAATAGGAACCAGAGGGGGACATGCCGCTGTTTCTGGGAGCTGCTTGACATAAGCACCGCCTGGAGCCTGCCCCCCGTCCTCCTCCCATGCCCCAACTCCCTGCCCCAGCCCCGATCCCCCTCCTGCCCTCCAAACCCCTTGGTCCCAGCCCAGAGCACCCTCCTGCACCCCAACCCCTCATCCCCAGCTCCACCCCAGAGCCTGCATCCCCAGCCAGAGCCCTCCCGCACCCCAACCGCCAATTTCGTAAGTATTCATGGTCCGCCATACAATTTCCATACCCAAATGTGGCCCTCAGGCCAAAAGGTTTGCCCACCCCTGCCATAAACTATAGTTCCTGATTAGATATTGATGGTGATTGCCATATATCAGTTGCTGTTGACTGCAGTTGCTGTTAAAGTGCTCCAATGAGACAGTTCAAATGGAAAGATCTATCTTTTAAAAGGTGTTATCTTTTGAAAGGATGTGGCTCTGGTGAAGCCAGTAGATAGCAAGCTAGAAATACAGACTGTGAGAGCCACCTTTGTATGCCATATTGAAATGTCTTTAGAAAGTTGCTTTCCTGTTCTTTGTCTTTAGTTACCTCGGCTAGCAGCGGTTTGAAATTCTGAAATTGAACCAAAACATTGCATTGCTCTTAAATCCAGCTCTGCATCTCAAAGACTGGCATTTCCTCCCACAATAGAACTATAAATTGGCAGGCCACCTCTTAAAAGGCTTAGAGCAGTGCCTGACCTGTAAAATGTCTTCTGTACTCTTGAACAGTAAATCGCTGAAATGACAGAGGTAATTTAGACTCCTGGGAATCTTCTTAGCATAGTTGCACCTATTGAATAGAGGTCAATTTATTTTTTTTTAACAGTCTATCGAGTGTCCCTCTGAACTGCCTTAACGTTAATGACAATAGAGCCAACTCAGTGTTGGACTGCAGCTCCTATCTGCCTTTTGTGCCGTTGGGGATTAACTTCTCCTTCCTCAAGTTTCTTTTTATGGTCGTCTGGAGCTCCAACACTTTGAAGAAGCTTAAAGTTGTGTCTCATGCTTTAGATAAGTAATTAGTATCGATTATTCAGTTTTCAGATAACACAGAAATGAATGTAGTATAAATATGATGAGCGGCTACCTGTGTGATGTACTAGTAGCTGAGGGGTGAAAACATTTCTAAGCAGATTCTCTAGGGCTTGGTTTCTGCCTAGTCCTCATGCAGGGGTGCGGTGTGGGGCTGAAGGGAACCTATATAGCCAAGCAGAATTTGAGTCCATGCGCTCAGGAGCACAGGAACGTGTCCCTAATTTCTCCCTTCACAGGGCACTCAGCTCCATGAAAAGGATCAGAAAGTAGGCCGAGCTGCCTGCCTCGCCGAGTGCCAGCCAGCCAGGAGGAGGCTGTTGCATTCCCTTTAAAGGAGAGCAGCAGTTTGTGTGCTTGGCTGTGCACCAGGGAATCCTGGAGACATGCTGGTCTACACTGCCTCCAATGCAGGGCTGTGCCTACAATCTAGCCCTAGAGGAGCAGATTTCAGTATACATAAACATCAAACTAGCTAATTTACATACGTGCTTCAGAAGCAGTCAGATCCTATGCTATTTGGTTTTTATAGAGTGATGAATTTTTGACAGATACGGCAATTTCCCCCAGCTATATCTTTGGGAGACCGTACTGTATTAAGTGATGTATCATTGTGGGCCAGGGATTATATGTAATTCTGTGGGGGAGGGTGCCCCCAGCCTCTCCAGGAACTAAAAAACAGTAAGGGGGTGATTAGGCTAATTCACTCAGGTTGTAACATCCCCAAAGAAGTACCACCACCTGGAGAGGTTCAGGTATACTGGTTCAAACTAGATTCTCCAGAGACCAACAAACAAAGAGAGGACTTTTGGATAAATAGCCTGAGTTTAAACTGACTCAGGGCCTGCTTTCTGATCCAGCAAACGAACAGGACCTTCTGTCCAAGGCGGGGAGCAGGGCACTCCTAAGGGGAAGGGTTCGAAGGATTGATACCTGCCAGAGACTAAGGTTGGAGTTGGGATGATCTCTGGTTCACTTCTTAGCATGCACGTAGGTTCTTTTGTTGTCTTTAATATTTTCTCTGTAATGCTTTTACTTTAAGAATGAATGTGCTTGTTCAAAAAGGGCGGTGTGGAAACTTTTAACTGTGGTGAATGCTAAGCAGGCCTATTTAGGTAGTCTGGCCTGCTGGGGAACTCAGTGTAGGCAAGAAACTGTGTAGCCTGGAAAAAACCCGATCACGAGGGAGAGAGACGTGGATCTCTCCCTAAGAGAAATGACAACTGAGGAGCTGGGAGCCTAGAGTTGCTCATCGACGGAGGGGGAACACAGATGCCGTTGCCCCGAACTGTAACAGTATTTATAACAGGGATAGCCTTGTTTTATTTACCGATCTTGTTTTTTTGCCCTCATTACAAATGCTGACACATCATTACATACGAATAAGATTATTACACGCAGAAAATGGGCCAAGTCCATATATCCGCAATAAACCTACAAGCCTTCTGCATGATGATTTGCACTGACATTAATGGGAATCCTAGGGGCCCAATTGCTAATGCTATTTAGATGATTGAACGTGCAGATAGGCACCTAAATACCTTAAAAAATCTAGCCCTAACTGACTCCAGCTCACAGGATTGGGCCAATAGTAAGTTTTCTTCTGAGGTGACATCCAAAATTGTAATTTTCAGAACTCTCGGATTCCCATCCACTAAACTATTTTGAGTTAATCAGTTGATGGCCTGTAACTGCTGTTTTTTCTCACTTCATGACAGCTATGTAGTCTCTTCTTTCTCTTTCCTTTTTTTCTTTTTTTAGCATTTGTTAGTACATTCTCACTTGTGCTCCTGCAACACCTATTGACACACAGTTGTTATAAGCCCAGTACAATTTTGTAAAGATTCAGTTTTTTTAATTAATTATGACTCATGAAATATATTTGAGAAGAGGGCAGAAAATGCGCTTTTGTCCTATTTTTAGAATTGAAACAAATCCTTCCCATCTGTGTTAATTAGACCATTATAAATACTCTGCACACTTGAATCATTTAGTCTGTGTTAGCTGAAACTTGTAACCATAAGTGAGAGCTGTTATTGCAGATTGCTTGTGCAATAGACACCCCATCGCCTGGCATTTCAGTTAAACTCCAAATCAAATCCCAGTTCATAATGCTGCCCAGCTATCCTCTGCACTTAGCATTTGTCTACACTTGGAGCTGGAGATGTGATTCTCAGTTTGTGTAGACACACTCAAACTAGCTCTCATCAAGCAAGAGTGCTAAAAATAGTAGTGGTGCCATGGTTGCAGGAGTGGTGGCATCGTCTAGCTATGCTGAGTACAAACCCACCCGTAACCTAGGGGTACATACTCAGCACAGCTAGGTCTTGCTGCCGTAGCATGGGCAGCAGCACACTATTTTTAGCATGGTAGCACTAGGAGAGCTAGGACAAGTACGTCTACTTGAGCTGAGAATCATACCCCAGCTCCAACAGAAGAGGTAGTCTTAATGACATTATTAGATGCTTCTCCTTTTATCCCTGAAGATTTATGGCAAGGGGACAATATATGGTATTTAATGCCCCACCTCATGTCACCTATCCATGGAGTTTTCATATTATGCTGCAACTAAGAGTTGACCTTAAAATTTAATTCACAGTTTAGTGGTTCTTGAGAGCAAGCAGAAGCGTTGTAGTCCAAGGAAGAATCTGGTTAGGAGCAAAGTGAATTTTCACTCCTTTGTTTAAAGGACAATAATAGTATAGAATTTTACAAGCAAAACCTGCCTGACTTCTTTGTCCAGCGTATGAACTATTTGCTGTGGTTGCGTTTAGCAAGTCCATTGATGTACTGTGTTGCCATATGTGTGTGTAAATGGGTGGGGGGAGAGGTGTGCAATTTAAAACTGGTTAGAATAGGGATGGAAGTCAGGGTGAGTGGGCAAACTTAAGTTTGGAACTGAAAGGCTAGCAATTTCCACACATTGTAATGTTTAGATTTCGTGAAGAATTTCAAATGCTCTGACCTTTGTTCTTTACTAAAACACGCACTTCCCATCAGTACCTGGCCCAGGCCAGGGCAGTTACTGATCCAACCAGCGGAACAAATTCAGTGATGAATCCTGGTCGCGTGCCACCTGATGCACATTGCGTATACACTAGGAAGATTCTAAAAACATTTTAATAGATATCTTCGTATGACCTTTAAGTCGATGGGCTCTTTGGGGCAGGGGCCATCTTTTTGTTCTGTGTTTGTAGAACTCCTCACCAGGTGGGCAGGGCCGCCCAAGGGGGGGGCAAGTGGGGCAATTTGCCCCGGGCCCCTCAGGAGCCCCATGAGCCCTGGCCGAGAATCCCTTCCCTGGCTAGAGGCGCCTTTTTAATTTTTACTTACCCGGCGGCGCTCCGGGTCTTCGGCGGCATTTCGGCGGCAGGGGGCCCTTCAGTTGCTCCGGGTCTTCGGCGGCATTTTGGCGGCGGGTCCTTCAGTGCTGCCGAAGACGCGGAGCGAGTGAAGGACCCGCCGCTGCCGTCGCAGACTCAGAGCGCCGCCTGGTGAGTATGTCCGCTCCCCCGCTTTGCCTCAGGCCCCCTGAATCCTCTGGGTGGCTCTGCTGGTGGGGTCTTGGTCCGTGACTTGGGCTTGTAGCCACTACACTAATACAAATAATTAATGTTAATAATAATAATAAATAACATAAAGGTGTTTGTGTAAAGAAATTTTTTCTTTATTTTTAAAGAAAAATAAAACTTCTTAGGTGTTAGTTCTATTTCTTCCTAACTTTTTAACAACTTTTTTTTTTTCAGAATTCTTTTAAAAATAAATGAAAACTCTTTTTCCCATATACATTCATAAAGTTTAAAGCCCTTAAACCTGAGCATTTATTAGGTTTTTTTAATTGTCCACCTTCAAAAATAGCTCATTAAAATATATACATGGCAGTATTGAGCTGGGATCAACATACAACAAGAAGTCTCTCTACATAGAATGGGTTACTTAAGGAGGCTGGGATGGGATGATTTAATTGGAGCTGGTCTTGCTTTGAGCAGGGGGTAGGACTAGATGACCTCCTGAGGTCTCTTCCAACCCTGATATTCTATGATTCTCTGATAGTTTTTGTTGCCCTCACCAGTGTAGTGTCTGAGCACCTCTCAATCATTAACAGATTTCGTACTTGCATGAGGCCCAAAGTAAATTAAATGACTTGCCTTAGGTCACCCAAGATTGCAGTGGGTGATCTGGGCATTGAACAATGTCTCCCATGTCCCAGTGCAGTGCTTTAATAGGGGGAGGGATAGCTCAGTGGTTTGAGCATTGGCATGCTAAACCCAGGGTTGTGAGTTCAATCCTTGAGAGGGCCATTTAGGGATCTGGGGCAAAAATGTGTCAGGGACAGTACTTGGTCCTGCTAGTGAAGGCAGAGGACTGGACTTGATGACCTTTCAAGGTCCCTTCCAGTTCTATGAGATAGTATATCTCCATATATTATTATTATTTAACCACAGCACCATGCAATCTCCTGCCAAGGGATTTGGTCTTTTTAGGCAGCTGACATTAGCCCATTAGCTCTCTTTGCTCCCAGTGGAGCTTGTACATTCTCCCAGAGAGATGGCAGAGTTCACAATATTTGTGGAGGAAATGACTAAAAACATAGGATCTCCTCCTATGCATGAAACACCAACTCTGAAAAGAAAATCTTTATCTTAAAATCTGTCAGCTCTGCTAACTGGCCAGGACAGTGATTGGGGCTAGATTTTTTTTTTTTTTTTTTTTAAGGGCGAGAGTCCCAACCAAAATAAGACCTCTGATATGCATGTATTCGCTTTAGAACATGGTGACACATGTGCACTAAGCTAGTTTGAAAGCTGTTGATGAATTTTCCAGTGTGTGTGTGTGTGTGTGTGTGTGTGTGTGTGTGTGTGTGTGTGTGTGTGTGTGTGTGTGTAAAACACTTGAAAAGTAAAAAGGGGTTTTTTGTACAGCACTGATACCTGGAGAGCCACATGCATTTGGGTTGTGTGTGGCGGTGGGGAGGGAAAGGGTGATTGTAGCTGTGAACTAAGGATACTCCTTTTCCTTGTTTTATGGTAGTGATGAATGGCTTTATATATGCATTGATCTTGCCTTGTTAGAAAAAGCCAGTGAAACTTAATTATAGCTACCTTACTCTGATCTTTATCTCTTGAAAAATATATACGTAATCACCAGAAACCATATGATATTCAGTTTATTTTTAAGTAGCCTAATTATGTCCACATGCATGTGTTTCTTAAAAAGAGACCTGCAATCCAGAGAGAGAAGGCTCAGTAATAGTGAGTGTGTCTCTGCTTGGCTGCCTCATGTAAGTGGATTCCTTTTCATTGAGTATTAGTTGCTTTTTTTTAATAATACCATTTAATTCTAGCCATCATTTGCTGACATTTTATGCTTTTGATTGGCCATTCTCACTTCCTCACCTCCTGAGATGATGTTAGCCTTGTGGGTTTTCTGATGCAGATAATAATGGTGATGAACTGTGACTGATTCTTGCTTTGGGTACATTACCATGCACATTGTTCTCTGACAGCTCATTTGCTTTGAAATTGAGTTCTCAAGTTATTTACAATGTGGCTGCTTCTGTTCCAAACCTGATATTTATGGCTCTTCTTCTTGTCTTTCCCTTCTTATGTTCTTGTACTGCTGTCAGTTAACTTCCTCCATTCACTGGTCTTTAAAGTAACATTTTTTTTTTTTTTAGTGGGGCTTCTTCCAGATATGCAGTGTTCCCTCTGGCTGAAGTTTTACCTTCTTTACAACCTGTTGTACCTAGTGGATTGCACTAACAAATCTAACACTTCAGCTGATTTCTGTTGAGAACTGATTTCCCCTTAGCATGCTGTTCATTTTTGCAGTTTTGTGCATAGATACATTCAGGAATATGTAATACATTCTCTTATTCAGATTTCAGTTTGGCAATGCAACAATAACATCAACATTGCTCCATGTGGGCATATGTAAACATGCATATGGTTGTGTGCACTGCTGATAGCCCCAGAAGATCTATTCACTCTACATACAATTAATTGCTCTGTCAGTCATTGCATGCCATGTACTGGCAGCTGCAAAACAGCTTCCATTTGACTAGTTTCACTGTCATAAATATGATGCTACTATAGGCAAGTGAAGCGTGTTTAAAGATTGCACTGGTTTCTCCCAGGCATGTTGGAGAGTTACAGCAATGAATTAAGGCTTTCCCTCCTGACATATACACAGTGTAGAATCTAGGAATAACTCTTTGCACTTAAATAACATTTTGTATATTCAAAGCACTGTACAAACACTGGGTCTGATTCAGGGACCTGACCATATTGCACCTAATACAGCACTGGGGAAGAGGAGAGCAAAAATGGTTTTAAATCACCTTTGCTTTGTCCTGATCGCAGGGGTGCTGAGCCAATCTCCAACAGAGGCTAGAGCAGTCTGTAGGCTGTGGTTGTCTATGGCCCCATGAGCTGTTCAGAGGGGCAGCCAGAGGTATGACTTCATGATGACACCCTGTTTTCTCAGACCACGTCTACAATATACTCCTTATACTAAGAACTGCCCATGGGGGTGACACAAAGCCCTGGCAACCTATTGATTTTCCCCACCCTTATTTCTATCATTCCTATATCTCCTTTTTTGTTTATGCTAGTCATAGATTATGGATTAAAACAATGCGATAGTGATACATATGGCCTAAAATGGTACAATTCAAGACTATTTGATCTAGACTTTGCTGACAACATCGCTCTTATCAATGAAGATGCCACCGGACTACAAAAATGCACAAACCAAGTACAAAAATGCACAAACCAAGTAAAAGAAGTAATGGAGAAGATAGGTTTGAGATGCAATCCAAAAAAATGTTCATGTGGACTATAGGGACAGAAATCAAAATTGAAGAAGAGAAACGGGAGAAGGTGGACAATTTTACACATCTTGGAAGTACCATTAGCCAAGATGGTACTAGTTCTGAGGAAATAAGAAGAAGAATCAGGAAGGCAAACGCTGCATTTGGAAGACTCAAAAACATCTGGCAACTCAAAAACATCTCCCTCAAGACAAAACTGAACATGTACAAAGCAATTGTTATCGCCATCACAACATATAGCAGTGAGACATGGCAACTTACCAAAAAAGATACGCAAAGGGGCAGTATTTGGTAAGCGATCTTTTTCCATTCTCAGCACATGTCCCAGCAACTGATGTCTTCTTTTGTAGATTATTGGTGAGAGGTTGCCTTGTCCAGTATTTTTTCTGACTTCTTCATTCGTCTTCCTATCTCTATATGTTATTCCCAATATTCTTCTCAGACATTTGTGATGAAATGCATCTAGCTTTTGCTTTCTCCTCTTGGGAGAACCATAACATCTATTTAAACATATGTCTGAGTTTCTATTGAACTACTGAGTTACATGTGTCCATATGAGAGGGAGAGGAACCAGGGTGTGCATTTATTTAAGCTATCTGTCTGTGTGATGGTGAATAGAAAGGTTTTGTTGGCATTAGGACATGTATCTCCTCCAACAGAATATTTTCCAGTAACATAAGGAGGAACAGAGAGACTATGGCAATGGCAACAGCCATGTTGACAGCACTAGTTTAGACAGTTTAGTGGCCTGTGTCATGCCCCACTTCTGAGTGCAACTGAGATGACAGAGTCAGTATTTCTGGTGGTATTCTTATAGGCACAATCGCAGCCACTCTTGCATATAAGATGAATCTGGACAGCTTCACTGAAGACAGGTTTACTTCTCCAAGGGTGAAGCCAACTCCCACACAGTCGAATATCTGCATTTAATAACATTGGGCTGGGCTATGGAACTCTTTTGAATGACATAAAAATGGCTGGTTTCACCATGTCGTCTCAACCTCAAATAAGCTGCTTCCTGGCTAGCTTCTTGCGGCTAGCTTACTAACACTAGTTAAACTGTGTTAGTAAAACCATTCTCAAAACTGGGTTGGCTTAGTAACAGTGTAAAGAGCTTTACAGTGCAGTGTTGGTATCACCCCGTGTTCCCTACATTATTGTCTGGGGAAATGATTCTAGAACTTGGTGGGGTGGGGGGTTAATTTAAAAACCAAAAATTAAGAAGGAAGCAGCTGTCTTCAGAACAGAGATAATGGTCCAAGTCTGATTCTGGCAGCAGAATTTTGGGTCTGACAGCATAAGCATAGTGCAAACCCGACTGGTCATTTTAGTTTGCTCTGAACCTGATGATGTCATAGGTAACTGTCTAATGATGTCAGCTTTAGGGCAACTGCACTTGTAGTCTCCCTTCATGGTCCACCAAGGACACCCACTTTAGGTTTCCAGCTCCTGGCTGTCACCTCTCTTGGGCAGAGACCCACATCTCACTCGCTCCTGACTGGGGCTTTTAAGGCTGCAACAGCTCTCTGCCTTACACTGTGATATCCCCAGCAAGCCAGACAGCCTAAAAAGGCCAGTGTCTGTACATTGCTTTCTCTTCAAGGGCTATGACCAGTGTATTGCCCACAGTTACAAGTTACCACACAGCTATTTCTAAGCAAGCACGTTTATTCGTAAGATAAAAGCATTACAGATAAAACATTTAAACAATAAAAGAACCTACACACATGCTAAAAAAAATCACCAGAAGTCACCCCCAACTCCCACCTGGGGCTCTGATAGGTGTCAGTCCTTTGAAACCCACAACTGGGTTTTCCCCATGGTTACAAGTTCATCCATCTTAGATCCAGAACCAGAGCGCAGGCTGGGTGGATCAGCCATGTCTTTATCCAGCCCAGGCCTTTGATCTCAGCCTTCTGTAACAGGGAATCAGCAGACAATCACCGTCTCCTCAGGATGTAGCTTCAAAATGCTTGGATTTTGCATAACTGAGTTGGGGAATTTTCATTAACTTCTCCTTAAGGATTCCTCAGGAAATCCACTTAGCACTTGTCTCAAAATTCCATACATACGTCTGGCATATTTTCAGTATAGTGTTTTGAACTCCCAGGTCTTACATCTGTCACATCACTTCCTTGAGAGGTTGTATACAATCCCGGACCACAATAATAAATAAACTTAATACAATAAGGTATTTCAAGAATATTTCGGGAAATTGCTATATTTGTCACAAATGATATATTATCTGTATCCCAGAAACTGTGTGAAGTAGGGTCCAGCTTCTTTAGGAGCTTGTGGGCTTGGGCGTTTCAAATTAGTGACCTTTGTTCAATGTCATATAAAGTCAGCTGTTCTAGGTTTCTACTTGTTTTGTTTATATAGCAAACTATCTGCTTTAAGGCCAATCTGGTCTTTTTCTATATTGTACCCCGGCCACTGTACATATAACTACAGAACTTTGGGGGCCATGATTAACCAGCATTTACATTAGTTGCTGCTGGTGAAAAATCTCAAGGCAGAAAGTCTACTGGGTATGAAGGTTACATCAGCTTATTATGCATTTCTATTACAGTAGCTTCCAATGGCACCATTCAGGATTTGGGCCCCATTTTGGTAGATACTGTGCAAACACAAGTAGAAAGGGTCCCCATTTTGGAGAGCTTACAATCTAAAAGCCACAAGAACAGATAAAGGGTTAGGAATTGAGATATAACATACACCAAAGGAAGTAGCAGAAAGTGATAGAAATCTTTGTTGTGGAGAAGAATAAGGGAACTGAAAAAATGGTGGTTATTGACTGGGACGGGGCGTGGCCAGGATGCAGGTTGGACAATTCAGCAGATTCTGACTGCAGGACTCCTGATGGGACACAGCTGCACCTTTTAAACATCTTGTGATTGAACCCTGAAGGAAAGCCTGGGCAATGCCTGTTCTCCCTCACTCGTATGGCTCAGGAGAACTGGCTAGCCCAGGAATTTAATTTACACCTTCCTGTGGTAGCACCAACAAATCTGCTCTTGCATAGAGGATGCTACTTCTTTGCTTGGTAGTCGTCACACCAGACGTGATTATATATCGGCTAAAGATATAAATCCATTCAGTTGTAATTATGTTATCTTGTTAGGCATCTAACTGTCTGATAGGAAATCAGTGATTACATTTCCATTCAGAATCTTTCTTCATCAGTTGCAAAACAAGCCCTATGATTAGCTCATCGTAATTGTGAGAACAGCGCCTTCATTATTACACTGCTAATTGTTTTCAGTTGAAGAGTTATGGGAATTTAGTTTTTATAGACCACCCAGCCAACTACTTTAGATTTGGTGATTTTTCTCATTGTGTGCAATGTAGCAAATTGATTTTATACATTGTGAAAAGAAATGAAATTTGTGTTGTCCTTTTGGGACACAAAATAGTACTCGTCTGCTGTACTTTGTGCTTCCACCATGCCTTTCAATCCAAAGTGTTGTACAAATATTCATGAAACACTCCTAGAGAGCTTCAATTATGCTCACTTTGCTGATGGAGAAGCTAAGGCATATAGAATTTAAGTGGCTTGCCCTAAATCATGAGACGACTCAGTGTGAGCCAGAAATAGGATTCAGTTCTCCTAGCTGCTTCCTGCACTGACACAACTTGACTTCATATCTATCATGAAATCTTACAACTGATGATAATATCACTTATTCCAGTGGAAATAATGGCTGCCGATAAATGCTTTGTGTTGCATTCATAATGCTTATTGTACTATTAACTTAAATATATATTACATGCACACAGTGGTAAGAGAACATGAAGGGAACAGTCTTTAATTACATGATCACAGGACCTCTGCCTCATTCAGGGCACAGAATGGAACTGCTCTGAATCGTGGTTGTGTAGTGAAGGAGGCTATTGTCCTAGTCTCCTTGCCTAGCCAGTCCCAGTCTGCAGCCCAGTCACCAGTCAGTGTCTCTCCTTCCCCTCCTGCTCCAGTCCCAATCTCTGCAGGCTCCTTGTCCCAGTCCACTCCTTCCCTCCCTCCCTCCGCCCCACTCCCAGTCTGGCTCTTGTTCCCTGTGCATGTGAGTCAGGCAGCTTCTTCCTCCATGCTGCCTGGGAGTCAACAAGGGGGTCATTCAGAGCACAAGTGGGATGACTTCATTCCGGTGCCTGGTCCCACCCCACCCCAGCCCTGCCCTGAGAGGCTAGGAGCTGCAATTACAAGGCTTTGCACTTGTAACCCTGGGCTGAATAAGCAGGGTTGCTCTCGGGGGATGGCACATGCATGATGCACTCAGCGCTAGGAGCTATGAGGGAATGAACCATGCTCAGTGAGGACGGGATCTTCAGAGATTTTAGCTGCTGAAATAAGAAGTCTCTATGAGCATGTGGGAACCGAGATATTCCAAATCTTACAATGTGGCCAAATGTGGGTGGATTTTCACACAAACAGCAAAAGGCACATCCCTGACACACACCCCTTCCCTCCCTCCCTCCTTGCTAAATTTCAGATCTCTGCTTCAAAGCTTGGGGATGCTAGAGCTTCCCAAGGAAAAGTTTATGGGGCTTTTTTTTAACAAGGGCAACCAATGTATTTTTTCCCTAGCCTTTTTTCTAGAAACTGCTGAAATGTTTTGAGTGGAACTTTCCAAAATTTTCAGCCTGAGGCAGTCACCCAACATGGAAAATTTCAGCCCAAATAGTTAAAGTTTAGCAAATGTGTGAGCAACTGAAAGCAGGGCCTTATACTGGGAAGTATCAGGCAACCTTATTATTATGTGGCACAACCAAAACCAGCAATAATCACCAGAGTATTAATTGTCTACTGTATTGTGAAAAGTCGGTAAGTAATTGATTTTTATATAGTGATCTCCTTATCATGGTGAATCGGTAAATATTGCTAATGTCTCTGAGCCCATCCATACAAACTGCTGAACACCTTCTGGAACTTGCTTAGTTCCTCCAGAGGTGGTGTAGAATGCTCAGTACCTTGCAGGGTCAGGTATTTGAATAGCCCATAAAAGAAAGCAAAATACTGCGTGCTCTGGGCCAAATTCAGCCCTGCTGTATGTGGACCCAGTTCCATGGAAGTTAGTGGAGTTACACCAGGGCTGATTTTGGCCGTCTTTATTTTCTATTGCCAAGAATAAGCAGTTTCAGCTCTAGCATTTCAGTCACTTGTGCTTCAGGATGGCATTTAGTCATTCCTAATGTGCAGTTACTGCTCTATTGATAGGCTAAAAGCAGATTTCTACAGGTTTTTGAGTTACTTGTGGCACTTCTAACCATATCCGTGATGTGACTTTACCGTGCAGTGTATTGGTTTTATAAATCAATATAGTCTGAAAAACCAATGCCAAAATGTAAATATAAATAATTTTGGTGGAAAGAAACTTGATAAGAAATATTTTAGTTAGAAATGTGAAGTATTTTACCATACAATGGCATTTTTTTTCATGTGTCTGGCAGTCTTTTTTGTGGAAGCAAAGAAATGTTTCAAGATAAGGATAAACTAAATTGATGTGAGTGAAGTGTCTTAATGCAATATCATAATACAGGTGGCATTAGTTAAAGATGTTCTGCTTGATTTTACTCTCTCATCAGTGGAAATCAGCACAAATGTCACTGAAGTCAATGCATGTGCGCCAGGTAGAAATCAGTGTGAGTGGAAAATAAGGGACACTGACTTTAAGGGCCAAATCTTGAGATGTGCTGAGCACCCACAAGTCCCATTGAGTGGATGTTGTGGATACTCAACACTTTTCAAGATCAGATCCTACCTTACCTGTAGATCTGGGCCTTCCTTGCTGCTTTAGAATTGAATGCTTGAAGAGCTCTAAGAAGACAGTGCCATAAATAAGGAGTTGATTGTTAAGCATTGTGACAGAATGATTTGTTAAATTCCAGTGAGTGATACCTTTTGAAATTAAAACAGCTGCTTGAAGTGTTCCTGAGGGCTTCATTTGGCCTGCAGGACTTTTATTCTTCGTGATGAGGCAGCAGATGTAAAAAAAACCCAGCTTGATTTTCAGAACCCAGGCTGAGTTTACAGGCAGTTAGAAACGCACACACCCTGTAAGGAAATGATAAACATGCAACTCTAAAATTGCATTTTTGGTCATTTTTCAGAGCAGAATTGCACTCTAAGAAGAGGGAGCATTTCCTTTTTCCCAAGTAAGGGTTTCCACATATTTTTTTCCTACTATCCGACTTGTTCGGATTGTTCTGCCTCCTAGAGTGAGGTGTCCTGCTGTGATCCGTGCTCCACTTGTTCTGTGTATATTTTTAATTCAGTTAATTCAAATCAGCATGTTTTGCTTAGTTCTCCAGGATTTCAGAAACTGAGATTCAAATTTGCTTTTCTAGGTACAAATTTAATGCAGATCAAGCCATTTAAATCAAGGATGTTTCATTTATGTTTAAGTAAATATTATATATTTATTAAAAAAAACTTATAAAACTAAAAAAATAGTTTCACTGTTCTGAGAAATCAATCTCTATCAATCTCTATCTCCAATATATATTTTATTGTCATGCAAATAACGGTTCAGAATTTATTATTGATTTAGCTAGCTATGAAAAATATTTGCTTTAAGATCCCAGTTCTGGGAATTTCAGGGGATTATTTAGGAGCTTATCAAAACATGTACTATGGGTACACATCTAATCCAGGAGGTTTGGGAGTGGGCCTGCTTGCATCTGGAATCACAACGAAGATTAATCTTTGGAATCTGTCACAGTGCAAATGATAAATCTCCTTTGTTTGACCAGATTCAGAAGGCCTACCTCTTGGATCAGCACTTATCTCCTAGCCAGAAGGTCAGGGGCCAGGTTCTGAAACTGGGGAATTATTTTTGGGTGTGTGTGTGTGCCAACCAATACATTACCAGCTGTTGACAGGATTACAGCGACTGTTTTTACACTGAGCTAGGAGGGTTTCTACAGAGATTCTTTAATGAGATGAACATAAAAAGAATGCCATGGACGATTCGTATAAACTGTGTAATTAGTAACAAATCATTGGGACCTGCAACACCCTCATGCCATTTATACTAAATCATGGGTTTAGTAATAGAATAGCAGTATAGTCATCTGGTTGGGAGTATCTCTTTTTTTCAGGGATGGCAGGTAATTTTATACTTCCAGAAAAGTGGATATGGAAGGTCTGAGGTTTTGTGAATTGTTTAAAAAAATGAAGACAAAATTCATTCTAAACATTCTAAAACTGGCAAAGCATTGGTTTTAACTTTTGCAAAATAAAATGTTTCTTTCTGTTTTCTCATCCCCGCCCCCCAACCAAAAGGGAACAGAAACTTGCACATTTCCACAGGGTTTTAAATTCTAGAACTTTAGAAGGGGGAGGGATAGCTCAGTGGTTTGAACATTGGCCTTGCTAAACCCAGGGTTGTGAGTTCAATCCTTGAGGGGACCACTTGGGGATCTGGGGCAAAATCAGTACTTGGTCCTCTAGTGAAGGCAGGGGGCTGGACTCAATGATCTTTCAAGGTCCCTTCCAGTTCTAGGAGATAGGATATCTAAATTTATTTATTTATAACTCGTGAGGCCAGATGCTCAGTTGGCGTAAAATCAGCATAGCTCCACTGAAGCTATTCCTGAATTACACCAGTTTAGGATCTGGTCTGTGCTATCCTTACTAATTCTTCCTGTCTATCCCAATCTCTTGCATACTGCAGTATGAACGAACTGTAGCTTCATTTTTTTTTACTGCATATGAGAATTGTAGAAGTTAGAGCAGGATAAGACCAGGGCCGGCTCCAGGGTTTTGGCCGCCCCAAGCAGCCAAAAAAAAAAAAAAAAAAGCCACGATCGTGATCTGCGGCGGCAATTCGGCGGGAGTTCCTTCACTCCGAGCGGGAGTGAGGGACCGTCTGCCGAATTGCCGCCGAATACCTGGAGTGGCCGCCCCAAGCACCTGCTTGCCAGGCTGGTGCCTGGAGCCGGCCCTGGATAAGACCTATCAAGTCATCTTTTCATCCCTCTGCAAATTCAAGATTTTTCCCAATAGTACATTCCCCAGTGTTTTGCTAACTCTACTTTTAAATGACTCAAGCATTGATTAATCAATGAAAGTTCAGCTTTTATATTCCTCTCTGTCCCCCAAAAGGAGAGGTTTAGACCCATAAGATTAAAGGATGTTGTTGAATCATTCTTCTGTCCTCTGTGATGTCAGCGTTTATGTGGGAATAGCATTGCTGGTTAACTACTGCTGTAATAACCAGTGCTACAGAGGGAATACAAAATATTGTTATCTGTGCCACAAAAATTGTTGCCTTAAAAAGATTTCTTGCTACCTACAAGGTGCTAGCTCTTTTTATATGAAATGCACTCACAGTCTAAGTGTAGTTCCTAGTAAACAGGTGTCCAACAGATCACAATGGATCCTTTTGCTAGCAGACTCAGAAGAAAGACCAAGGGACTGAATGAATTTACACTTTCATCTCTCAGAGGTAGCTCTTCCAGGTCAGGATTGAAGCACATTGCTGGGCAGGGTGCAGAAGCTTGTATTACCACAGCTCATGCTGTATCTGATCTATGGCTCAATAAAGGATTTCAGTTTACAGAACTGCCTGTCCTGCACTAAATTAATTTTACAAGCTTTACTGGACAAGTTGTGTTTCAAAAGAAACATTTCTCATCCAGTGGACTTTACACATCATGGTTTAAGATAGGTTCTTTAGATTTTGATCATAAAATAATTATGTGTCTATTATTGGTATTAATGTTGTAATTAAACTTTGGTTAAAAATGAGCTCAGAGGTTTTGCCTTAGATTTATATATTTTGTTTGTTTTTGTTTATGGAAGGGCTGAAATTGACCCATTATCTCAGTCTACCATAGCAAGTTGCCCTCAGTTGCATCTATTCCAGCCCTCCTCCTAGATGGAACATGAGTGACCTATTCGGAGTGAAGGTTTTGTTATTGTTTTGCTCTCTTGTCACAAGAGGCCTGAAAGAAAAATGTCAGTGCAGTGTTGTCAACTCTCATGATTGTATGTTGTGTTTGGTAAAGCCCCAGCTCCTGGAATCAGGTGAAATGTGTGAGAATTTATGTATAAAGTAAGTTTCTAGCCCTGTTTCTGGCTGTGTAGGAAAACTTGAAAACATGAACCCTAAAGGCTCAAAAACCAGAAGGCAAATAAAAAGAACCCAACATTTATTATTTTTCAAAAATCTCCTCATTTTGGGGTTTGAATCATGACTGTTCAGTGCTTGGGTTGTCCAGGCTGTAAGTGTTCCAGCTGACAGCTGAGTTGCTGAGGCTTCTCCTTGGACTTAAGTAGAAGCCCGAAGGGCACATGAGAAGGGCTGTGGAAAGACTTGCCAGGGAAACCCCAAACCAAGTGAAACTCTTTTGTGCTAATTGTATGGCCCTGCTGTCCTGGGGGGGGTGGGGTGGGTTTGCTGGCTAACCCTTTCCCCTCACCAGACATCTTCAAAGACCATTTAAGGGGTCCTTTCCCCTCTCTCCAACTCCACAATGGGTCTTCCGGGTGGTATGGTAACCCCCAGCCTCCATTATGCAGCAGCATGCCAGGAAATGTTCCTTCCAGCACTACTGGTGGTTGCTCAATGGAGAGAGCCTAGGTAGTGGGCAGGGTGCTATTTCCATGACTGTTCGGTGTCCTCAGTCCACTTCCCAACAGACAGGTGCCCCCATCACAAAAACCTACCACCACATTTGAATCTCGTTGGCACCTTTGTTGGCAGTCAGCAACAGGTCAGAGATGGCAAAGACCTGTCATTCCTACAGGTGGCCCTTTCATGACAGGGCTGAGCTACAAGAAGCTTGCATTGCTATTGTCCCTCCTGTTCTGCTGCCTGCAGTATCTGTGTACATGTTCAGGCCAGGACCACGACTGCGTGTCGTGGTCTATGGCCAGATGCATGTTGTAAACACTATAAAATCTGTCGTGGTTTAGGTTGTATTTGGTCTGGTACTGCAGCTGGCTGCAGAAGGTAGTTTAACCAAAGCCATCAGACTGCTTTCTGCAGTGTTGGCTCTGGTCATTCTCTCCCCTATGCTGATTGTTTGTTGGGCTCCAGCCCCCTCACTTGCCTTGTCTTTCCATCTAGCTAATCATCTCCCATCAAAAGGATTTAAATAACCAAGCCAAACCAAAAAGCTGTCCGATCTCACATGACCCTTATCATCATTGCATGGTTCTCTCTGTGTGTCTGTATTATTCCTTTCTCCCATCCTGTTGCCTGTCTTGTCTATTTAGATTGTAAGCTCTTTGGGCTGGTGTCTCATTCTGTGTATGTACAGTGCCTGACACAATGGGGCCCTGTTCTTGGTTAGCTCCTAGGCTCTGCCATAATACCAGGATAAATAAGGGAGGGGGCAAGGAACTTCTCCCACATTTGTGCCCTTGCCAAGAGCCAGACACAGTCCTTCTCCTTGCACGTAAACAGGGTAAGATCTGCAAAAGGCTTACGCCATCGGTAGCGCTAACCTCCCCAAAGGAAGGGAGAGACCAAGCCACAGCTCTGCCTGCATTCTGTCAGCCCGCAGAATTGGTGCTGTGTGGGGAAAGGGCATGAAAGGATGTGATTGGGAGCTGCTCTTGCCTTTGTTGTCACAAAGTTCCTGAAGATGTTGGACTAGATTCTGCATTGCATTAAACCTTGTGCAACCATTTCCACCTGTGCACAGTGGGTGAATAATGCCACTGTTCTTACCCGGTAGCACTATGTGCCTGCTTTGCACAGGTGGAAATGCCTATGCAAGTTGCAGGGCTATGGAGATTCAGGCCCATTGCATCTGCCTCAGGCCCAATGCCTTTGCAAGCTCCCTGTATCCCTGTACTGTGGCACGGTGCTTTTAAAGGTACAATGCAGCCTTTAGCTTATATTTTCAGTTCTATTGTCAGTTCTTTCTTCTTAGAAAGTGGGACAGAAATAACAGTAGGTATGAGTAAGTGGAGGAAATACTGGAAGTTAGATATTGAGCCCACCTAGGTTAATGGGAGCATGGGGGATTTTAGGTGTAGTGCCATATTTGGTCTTTCCTAGTTGTGCTTCCTTTTTAATACCAGCTTTGTTGAATGCTTGTACCTTGTAAAATCATTGCTAATACAGTTTCATTAAAAGCAGTACAGGCAGAGTGGAGAGAGAGTCAAGTTTCCTTTTACTGCAGTAAAATAATATATTGTTGTAAGACAGATTACATTCATCTGCCACAAGGCAATGTGAGGTGAAAGAAAACTGTTGATCCTTCAGTCTTTGGACCATTTTATGTAAAGGTTGCGAGCTCAAATCTGTCCAGTACAGCAGCTCTTAGATGACAAGCAAAATGAAATCTTAAGAATAAAACAATTGATTTGTCTCTAGCATTTGCAGTAATCTGAACCTTATTTTTAAAACATTCTTGGTCAAAACCTTGGCATTGGGACCAAGTCTAAAATCCATGGCAGGTAAATGGGTATTAACCAGCTTCGATCCTGTGCTTTTTCCTTTTCTGGAAACCTAAACATAATCAATTTGTATCAGTGACTGGAATACTAACCCAGAATTTTCATTCCATGATTGGCAATGCATTGAGTAGAAACACTGGGTACACTACAAAGACACCTAACATCGTGGACGTAAGGGACAGTGGACTCTCTGTTTTTATTTTACTTTGTGCCTTGAGGAAATATGTTGAAGTAAACCTGTTACATTTCTTACCACTTTACTGTCCTTTACTATCACTCACTCTCCCCATCCTCCTACTCTATCAAACATTTCTTTACTCACCTCTGGTCATGGTCCAGCAGCTCAGATTTCTCTATCCCTCTCACCTCCCTGCACTGGTGCATCTTTGTTCTGCCAGATCCCTGGTGTCTTTGTTCAGTACCATCCCCTCCTCTGCTCTTGACTCATTTGCCCCACAGTTCCCACTGTTCAGTCCATCTCAGCAATCATTGCTCCCCCTTTGCATCAGTTTTCACTGTTCATGTTCCTGTGCTATTGAGCAACTCTGGTGAAAATCCATAGACCACACTGATTTTCTGCACTCCTCAATTTGTCTGCTCTTCCTTAAATTCTGCCACCCCCCTTGATTGGCGTGCACGCCTTCCCGCTGTCACCTCTTCTCTCTCTGTCTTCTTATGCACTCTCAGCTTCCTCCCCACTTCGCTTTCTGCACAAGATTTTTCTACCATTTTTTTTGTCCTTTCAAGTGTTAGTATCAAGTGCAAGCTCTCCTCCTCCCATGGCCTCACCCATCTATTCTGCCTGGACCCCAAGTCATCCTCTCCTCCTTCATCCCATTCTCTGATTTAGAAGTGTCCTCCCTTACTCTAAACCTCCAGTCCCTGGATTACCTGCCCTTCCTCTGTTCAACTGATCCTCTTGATCCCATCACCTTCTGCCTTTTCACCTCTGATACGCCTTTTAAGGTGTCTCAGGCTGATCATAACAATGTTGAGGTATCCAAATTTACTAATCACTATTGAAAATATTGGCCTTACTTTCTTAAGTACCATGTGTGCCTGGGTATATGTGCAGCTTTTAATTAGCACATATTCAAAATGTTATGCATTGTATGCGCTGTACAAACAATAATTGAATTAAACCATGTTTTCCTTTTTATTTTGAGAGATCTACTCATTGATAAATGGCTACATATTTGTTCATGCTGATTAGTGTGTGTGTGTGTGTGTGTGTGTGTGTGTGTGTGTGTGTGTGTGTGTGTGTGTGATGTTACATTCCTACCTAATTCCTTCTTGCTATCTCTGTGGAAATGTCACCACGGGATAGCTAGCTACAAAAACGGCCCCATGTAGTACATTTATAGCTAAGGAACATTATGAGCTGTAATCTTAGATGCACAAGGGTGTCTCATTCTGTGTTTTGTTAAAATTTCCTGCCGCTTCTGATCCTTTATGCTTATTAGTGGCTGATCCTGTGCATATTAAACTCAATGGCAAAGCTCCCAGTACAATCTTGGTGCAGGATCAGTCCGCAGCTGTATTTACAATATAAGTGTTCATCTGACCTTGAGTACAGGAGATCAGAACAGAGCTATTAGTCTTGATCATTATTAATATGAGTGCATCCAAGTACCTATGTTTGATCTCTGTACACTGCTGCCTTCTCAGCTAAAATCACCCAGAAGCCTGCAATAAATCTACCACTGTTTTTTGTTGGTGGTGCATCGTGCATCAGATGCAACCAACCATCTGCTTAACATTGGGCAAAGTATGTTTTGTGGGGGTTTTTTGTTTACTTTACATTTTTATTACATGGGTTTCTTTTTTACCTTGTCCTTTGTTTGTAAATACCTTTTTGCTTATCTTGGTTACGCTAATGATCACTCTAGGTTGCAGAACAGTTTCTGTTATGGCCCTCATGTTTTAGCTCATTTGTAGCTGTGTAACCGTTATCTTTTAAAGCAGAAATGTGTCATACTTAGTGTCTTGCCAATGGTGAAAGATTTAAAAGTTAGAGGAAAAATCGGTTTGGTTTTTTGGAATATGATGGCGGGGGGGACCTCTCCCCCATACACACATACATTTGCCATGTATAATAGAATGTAAGCAATATTCAAGAAGATGGCATTCACCTCTAGGGGTAGGGAGCAGGTGGTGAATACACTGTCAGCTTCCCAGAGTGTTCCATAGGCAATGACAAAATCAGCTTTAAGTTCCAGCAGAGGCTCAATAAGAGTTATAATCTTAGATGCACAAGTGTCTCTTTCTATTGTTAAAATTTAGTTCTGCGGCTGATTCTTTTGGCATATGAGGGGCTGATACTGTGTGCTTTAAACTCAATGGCAAAGCTGAAGGGCCCCAAAGGAATCACTGCCTCTTCTGGGTGCCTTGGCCCTGACATTCCCTGGCTGCTCTGTGGACATTGCCAGTGAGATCTGAACTGTCCAGTCAAGTGGAAGTTGCACAAAAATAGTATCACTGCAGCCAAATTCTCCAGGTAGTTTTACTGCTGCTGGGTGCCACAGCCTGGCTTCCACTGATAGAAACCTGGGGCAAAATAGAGAACACCCACAGCAAAATAAATACCCCATGGTACAGTTTCAATTCTGGCTTTTCTTGTTAAATGTCTACCACACAGCTTATAGAATGTGTCACGGGAGTGAGTAGAAGTTGCTGTAGGAAGCTGAAATGTTAATTTTTTTGACTTTTTAAAAATGATGCAATCTTAACATTGCATAAATGTTGAGGGCCAGAACCTCTGCTGGTGTAAATCAGCATAGCTCCACTGACTCTGTGTATTTGTTTATACCAGTTGAGCATCTGGCCCTGAATATTTTGCCTTTACATGTACGGTTTTTTCCTATATGTAAGTTATAGTGCAAAAAGTATACATGCCTGATATTGGTTTATATTCAGCCTTGTACTGTTTGTCAACTGGGAAGCCCACCATGGAACGCCCAAATATTATTGAGTTCTACTCATCACTCCTTTCTCAGATAAAATTCCTGTTGGCTTCAGATGGGAGCTTTGCCTGGGGAAAGGGTGTTGAATGGGACCCTCTCTGAGAAGGGACCCACAGCTGTGTTTGCAGCAGAGTCGTGGTGGATAGCTGTAACTTTTTAAAGATAAATATATTATTATTAAGCCTGACAGTTTTAATAGATCGATAACTACATGGTATAGCAACACATATTCAGCAAAAACAATTTCTGTGAAGCATAAGCTTCACAGTCTCTGGCCTTACTGTTTATCAAGAGCCATTTATGGGTTTGTACACGCTCCTTTATGAAGCACTTATTGATTAAGTAGGGATGCCCCTGGTCCTTGGACATGGTTGACTATTTTTCAATTAAAATAAAAGAATATTTGTGTTACAGGTTCATTTCGAGCAGTTTGAGTGTGGTGCCGTGAGAGATGCTGTTGTCCATGACAGGATGGGATTATTATGATCAAATACTCTATTTTGACTTCACCCAGTGGCCAAGAGCTTCATATGGTAGACAGCCAAGGACTGGACTTTTACTAATAGTGTAACAGGTAAGACTATTGAAATCAGTTAATTTATTGACAGCTTCCAGGACTTCTATTAACTGCAGTTGTCCATAGCATTATATATCGCTCTCCTGTTTGTTTTTTATATTATATGCCTACTTTTACTGCATTATCTCAGAGTGATGTCTGTCATTTAAATTAATCCTTCTATTCTCCAGGTGCGATAAGCCAAAGACCAGGCTTAAGATTCATATTAGATAGGAACAATACAATTTTAATCACATACCTCTGAACAATAAGGAGGAATACAAAGATGTGCTTAGACATTATATTTACTCTGTGTGTGTGTGTGTGTGTCTTAAATTGTGATAAGGTAAGCACTTGTTTTTCCATAAAAACTGTATTAGAATTGCTACTGGTCTAGAATGTTTGCACTATCATATCCATTCTTTTTTTACTGTGGAAATCTGTTTTCTGCAAACAGATACAAAGAGATGATTCAATTTCACTTCCAAATAGCTCATGCATAACCTGAGAAATTTTGCTTTCTTGAAAAAGAAAAATGTTTTCGACTTAATCAAAGGACAAAAATCCAAGGGATGGACTCTGCTCTCCCTTACATCTGCGTAAATCAGGAGGAACTCTGCTGAACTCAATGGCATTGCACTAGTCTGAAATCAATGGAAGTAAGGTAAAGTTCAGGCCTGTAGAAGCTTAGAATGGCCAGCATATGTGTTGTTTTATTTCAAGAGCCTGAGAACCCTTCCTTACCTTTTGGTGCCAGGCTAATTAATCTCCCTGCTCGGAACTATCCATAAAAATTAATTTACCTAATTTGATGTCTTCGGATGTGATGAGAGTCGATCAGCCACTACTGAATATAACCAAAATTAAGCTCATCTGCTGTGTCTCCAACAGACATCTCAGTAGTTTGGGGGTGTGTTTCTCCCCATCCCCTGATTCTCTGTATCTTGCTTCCCTCCCCTATGCGAGATTGCAGCTAAGCCAAAATGTAGAAACCACTCATTAGTCTGACACCATGAACAAAGTGCCAGACTGCTTGGTGGTGCTAGTGACTGTCCTCTTTGGGACATAAAACCCCATGTTTATTTGACACTGGTTAAAGTCAATAATAGTCACCATCTGTTTCGTGACCCAGTAAAAGGGGCCATTTATGAATCTGTTAAATTTTCTCAATGCTGCTGTATATATGTACTCTAACAGATATTGACAGAAGAACTATTTTTGTTGTAATGAATGGGGGGAGGAGGGGAATACAGCCGGTTTACTGTTCATCAGTGCATTGGAGATAAAAAACAATAATTAGAGCAACAGGCATATTTGTAAACCTGATTACAAACTTAATGATATATTCATAATGTCTGTCCTTTTAATTCAGAAGTAATTATTTAATGAATATATTTGGTTCAAATATTTTCACCAAAGCTGTGCTGTATGTGTTATACTTTGTTACTTTGGCAGGCGTAGAAGGAAGGAAAAAAGACACAACTAATGACTGAAATAAGATGGCAGTTTACAGTTTGGAGAATAAATAGTGTTGTAGCTTAAATTCGTGTGGTACAGTATTAAGGAAGTTTAATGGTAGTGCTTTCTGTTAAAAACACATTGTTTAAACTCCGGGCTTCATGTACTGGTCTTTCTCTCTAGCCCTAAAGTTACTTTATTCTAGGTGAAATATAGGCCGACAGTATGTGTCTATCATAGACCTAACACTTTTATTCCAGTTTTATTGTGGTGTAGCTCTGCTGAAATACAGTTATATTGGTTTAAAACTGGAGTAATCCATTAGTGAATCAGAACCATTTATGCTTAGATAATCCTTATCTCCTAACCCCCAGTTTTTTATCCACTTTATGAAAAGTCTTTGTGAAACTTAATTTGTGGACAAAATGGAAGGAAGCAGGCAGTGGTGGTACTGTGATTTGTAGTCTAAGATGTTGTGTAGGATATGATACATGCTGTGTCTACAAATAGATGCATCAAATCCTCCTTTCTAGGTCCTCCCAAACTTCCCCATTTTTCACTTGCCTTCCACTCCTAGCCATCCTATCTTGCCTACACTATATAAACAAAATATATTTTAAAACTGTCATATTTTAAAAGATCCTGGGGAAAAAGATGAACCACATCTCCTGTTAATCCCTTCCTCTCATCCTACGATCTATACATCATCTGGGTTGCTGATTTTACTGAGGAAGCCATGCAGTGCATTGACTCCACACTGAAATTAGGGTCCCTTAATATGTCTGTCCCCAAACATATGGTGCTATAGAAATGACATAATGATAAATATAGGTAAGGTTTAGCTCTCAGAAACGTTACATTTAACCACACAATTAGCATTAAGGGGCAAATCTTGCTTCTGGGTCACCAGATTGCCTACTGGTGGGTCATTTCTTGTGGCTCTACTATCCCTTGTTCTCCCACCTGAAATCACCATTCTGTGGTGATGGGGAAATAGCCCTCAGGGCCGGCTCCAGGCACCAGGCAACCAAGCACATGCTTGGGGCGGCACCTGGTAAGGAGCGGCAGGCGGAGCGCGGCATTCCGCGGGGGGAGCGCTCCGGCGGCCCGGCGGGGGGGGGGCGGGGTCCGGCGGCACGGTGCTCGGCAGGGGGGGAGGGCGTGGCGCTGGGGGGGGGGTCCGGTGGCGCTCGGCGGGGGGCGGACTCCGGCGGCGCGGCGCTCGGTGGGGGGGGGCGGCACGGGGCTTGGCGCTGGGGGGGGTTCCGGCGGCGCTCGGCGTGGGGGGGCGGCGTGGGGCGCGGCGCTCGGGGGGGGGGTGTTCTGGTGGCGCTCGGGGGGGGGGCGGGCTCCGGCGGCGCGGGGCGCGGCGCTCGGGGGGGGGGTTCCGGTGGCGCTCGGCGGGGAGGGCTCGGGGGGCAGCGCTTTTTTTTGCTGCTTGGGGCAGCAAAAAAGTTAGAGCCGGCCCTGATAGCCCTGCAGTGCTGGGGGAACTACAGAAACCGCAAACAAGCTCCTAGCATCTTCCCCCTCCTTTGCACAGCAGAAGCGCATATTTGCCACAGTAGTCAAGGCCCTGTGCATCATTCAGGGGTGGGGATAGGCCTGGCCTCTAAATCAAGAACCAGCATGTTTTTATAGGAACCTATTCTCACCTCAGTACTTGGGGGTTTGGGGGTGTTACATGAACTCTCCAAATAGTAAAACTTCTTACATGTTTGTTGTCTTATAGGATTTTTTTTAAACGGGAAAATTTTGCTATCGATTATACAACTGACATCCTTTTTTCCCCTCTCATTTAATAGCAGCACCTTCTTTGTGCTTGGGCACCTCAAAGCACTTCTTTGGGTATGAAAGTAAAAAATGTGTGTGTATATATATATATACGAGAAAGTGATGAGCCTGTGATGGTATTACATCACCTTGAGCATTCACAAGAAAGCTGAACATGCACTCCTTCATTAGCCTTAAGTCTGTGACATGTGATTGAGATTTTGAAGAATTAACTGATTGGGTATCGTGAAATGATTTCGTACTGTGTCGTTCCATCAGGGTTATTATAGAAGTGCAATAGACAGACATGCTGCTGTGAATTAGAGCTCAAATGTTTACAGTAGTGTGCTTCTACGTGCATGTAAAAATATTCTATCATTTGGGTGCACTAGGGATGAGTGAACAGGTTGGTACTGATATGACCACAGACTCTAATACAGGGTCCAACTGTTTAGATATGTTCTGATTCTCTCCCACCATCCCTGAATATCTTATGAAACCTGACATCAGCCTCAATGCACCCTCTATACCTAGTTTATCTCTACCCAAAAGACCTCAGGCTACCCCTTCCACCCACGCACCCACCTTTATGGGGGTGAAAAGGGGGCAGTAGGCCACAGTGCTGTCCCCTAACCCCTTGGGAAAATGAGAGTCTTAGGGGGAAGGGATCTTCACTTCTGGATCCAAGAGAAGCAATGTTGGACCTTTAAGAAGGAGACCCTCTTTATTTTCCCTCACACTTGAATAGCAGAAAGAGAGACTAGGTGGAACCTCTGGAGAGATTCTTTTTTCCCTCTTACTAATAGATTCAGGATATGGAGGATGCTTAGGAGCAGTCTTCTTCCAAATCACCCCCAATTCATTGTTAAAGAAGGGGGAGTGTGGCTGGCTGTCATGCTGAGCTGGGAGGACTAATTGGCATTCCTCTAGCTCTACCTGGACTGAAAATAGTTAAGGCAGAGCTACAATAGATAGGCACTGATCAGAAATCCCACTGTAGCTCCAGTCTGCTGCTAGCCGCAGTGCTGAAAGCTTCACCCAGGGGATGGGTGAGCAGACCCAGCTATCACAAAGACTAACCAAAATTATTCAGCCATGTTCAGATGGCCAGATATGGCCGGTGCTTGCATTATCTAGAAAACGAAACAATGAAATCTTGTAATCCTGTTCTTGAAATTTATGCGTCAATTAAAAATGGGGAAGCTTCTTCACAACTTTATATCTCTTATGACGCTTTTATCTTTCAGGCTTTATCCCTCTAGTCATTATTTAATCATCTCATCAATCATTAAATTTCAACTCTTGAGCAAGCTCAGCAGGCAGAGGAGGAAACATTACATGAAGAGAAAGTGTCAGATACATTCACCAACATGTTCACAAATAAAACTAATTAAGCTGCTATGGAAAGCTACCTAGATTGTTTCACTCTAGGCGCTCTTCTGAAAAGACTGAGTAAAGCATGTCCTAGCTGAAAAGGGGGAAAAAAACAGAATTACTGTTAGAAACCAGGCTGCATCCTAAGCCCTGCATCTGAGTAGCCGTACACTTTGGGGATGTTTGAAATCTGAACGCCCATCTGAATTTTGGTCTGTACTTAGGAAAGGCAAATAGGTTCATGGGGTTTTTTTTGGAACCTGTGTCAGATCAAACTTTAAGTCAGGATGTTTGGATAATGCCTTCCCAGCTTCGCTGTTTTTATTTTTGAACCCCTCTGCATTTCTTGTTTCTGGTCAGCACTGTGGTAGGATTGCCGAAAATATCCTATTTCGACTGTATTTCCAGCCTGACTAGCTCCAAGATTTCAAGATAATTTTTTTGCAGAGAGCAGAGGATCAGAAAATCATCTCACTGTCTGGGTCATTATCCATAATGAATTGCACCCCTGAACCTTTTGGGGTTCACCTGGCTCTTTAGAATAATGGTATATCTTTCTTCATTTGGGATTTGCATAGTTTTTGGTCGTTCCCCTCCCCATCCTGATCCCTTATTGACCAACATATTGTACCATTGTAATGAGAGAGACACTTTACGCCTGCCTCTTGTACACAAGAAAAGTTTCCTCCTATGATGGGATGAGAATGAAAGAGTGATAGAATATGTTTGGTATGATGCAGCTTGATGCTATTATTTTAGCTATGGGTACATCTTTGTTCCCATTACAAAATGGAAAAGAAAATGTTTCACCATCAGAACATATCGAGCTAAAAATTAGTTTCTTATAAAGTTCCTAATCCAGAATTGCACAATAGTTCATGGTCTGTCAAGTAAATAATAGACATTTTAAGAAGTCCCTAAATATGTGTTTGAAATGATGGTTCTTAGCAGCTTCAGATTAGCTGTCATGGTCTATTGAGTAAATTTTGTGTGTGTGTGTGTAGCCTTACTATATAGTTATACAATGAAATGTCTTTTAAAATGTCCTTTGGAACCTCTGTGTCTTGTCAGATGGAATACAATACATATTTTAAAAATCATATGAATTCTGAAGGGGTTATTTATTAACATTTTATGATTGAAAACAAAACAAAATCAGATAGGAACAGTATTAAACACACTTGCAAGACAATAATATGTGTTGTTGTCTTAAACCTAGGAATTCAGAATGTATGCATTAAGTTAGTCCAGCTCACCTTATCTTGGAATTGCAGATGATGCCTTGAGCCTTTGTTACAGGTCTCAGGATAGTGGGATGATCTTACAGACCATACCGGCTTCACTAGCTTAGTATAAGACAGGATGAGTTAAGGAAGAATTTCAACCTGTGTGCCAAAAACTGGTCTCAGTAATGAATAGGTATTGCTTGTACGGAGTGAAGAGAGAATGACACAACATTGTAAAATGTTTCATTTTGCTGTAGCTCCTATACGCAAATCTCAGCTGCCTGAATTTCTGCTAGGCCTAGGATCTTTCTTTAATGGACACAACAATGTAAATTATAAAGCTTTGTGAGTGAATTATGGTGTGCGTGTATTTCTAATGTTATCCAAATTTGCCAAACTTAATCTGAGCTAGAATTGTTTATCTTTAAATTCAGATTGATCCTGCCATCGCTATTGGTCATCTGTCTCTCTAGCCAATCTAATCTACTGTTATCCATTTAATTTAATATATTGTTTAATATAATATGGGCTAGAGTCTGCAACTTTTACTCACTCTGGTAGTTTACTTTGCAAGTAAACCTATTAAAATCAATGAGACTACTAACAGAGTAAGCTGCTACTCAACATAAGTAAAGGTGACTGAATCTCACACTAAATCTAGCCAATCTATCCAATATGCCTATCATCATAGTATGTAAGTACCATATATTTTGCAAACACTGTGCATAGATAACACCACTATTGATTCTGCCAAAGGAAGAACAAAGCTCTCCACCTTCCTTCATTTTAGCCACTATCTCAAGTTAGATCACTTTGATGGTTTGCTGCTTCCTGATACTTGGTTCTGACACAGCTATTATTGTTGACTCTTATCTTACTTCACAGGTAGTCCTATTGAAATTGAATGAGATAGCTGCTACTACTCTTAGACCTTACCTTACACCTTCTTGTGCTGCTGACACATCAGGCAGTCCTGCTCCTCTGTTGATTACAGTCGCTTGCTAGTTCCTCCCAGGTAATGCTAGTGCCTTCAAAATCCACTATCGGTGCCTTCTTCCAGTTCTTCCTTGGCTTTACTCATGTTCTCTTTCCTTCCTTGGGCACCCAATTCAATGCTTGCTTAGCATGTCTTCCATCTTCCATACAGTGTACCTGTCCTAGCCATCTGAACCTTTTCTTTGATAATATTTTCTAAAATGTCCTTTTCTGTCATTTGTTTTGTCTTTCCATGAAATGTGTAGTATCTTCCTCAACCATCTGTGATGGCAGCCTACAATCTCTTTTTGTTAGCACTGTCATTGTCCAAGTCTCTGCTCCATACAGTAGCATGCTCAGTACAATTGCATGGTATAATCTGACCTTTAGTTTGGTGTCGAGATCTCTGTTTGACCAGATGTTGTTCATTGTCCCCAAAGTAGTGTTTGCTTTTCTTAATCTCATATGGATATCTTCATCACAGCTGTTTCCAAATGTCATCACGTTCCCCAGATAACGGAACTCTTCAACCTTTCCAGTTTCTTTTCCATCCACGTACACTCATGTGCATCTGTTGTCCCATTTCCTATCTTCATAATCTTGGTTTACTGTGCATTTATTTTCAGTCCAATTTTTGCTCTTTCCTTATCTACCTCTAATGTAAGGCCAATCATTTTGTTCTACATCATACTTGAGCCATGTCATCAGCAAAGTCAAGGTCTCCTAACTCATTTCCACTAACAAATTTCACACCTGCTTCATCACCCAGTCTATTGCTAATGCAAAGCGGATTGGTGATTACCCACACCCTTGTCTAACTCCAGTCACATTATCGAACCATTCCCCCAGACCTGTATCAGATCATACCATCCATCCACTTCCATCAAAAACTCCTTATTATGTGGATCAGTTTGTCTGGCATCCGATAGCTTTTAGCAATATTCCACAAGTTCTCCCTGTGGATACTATTGAACACTTTCTTAAAGTCAGTAAAGATGATTAAGATGGGTTTTTGTGAAGCAGTAGCTTTTTTTCAGTGTAGGCAACTTCATTGCACAGGTCAGCAACAATTCTACTGGCTGGGAAAGAGTCACGGGCACAGCAATGGAAGGCATCTGAACTGAAAATGAATGGCTCTTGATTCTCTTTGGCACAAACACCCTAAAGATAGGAGGCAGGCTCTTCCAGAACAAGAGGATTCATAAACTCATATAGACATCACCAGACAATGTGACTGTCAACTAGATAGACCATGTGTGTATATCTAGGCGATGGGCATCTTCTCTGAGGGCTGTCAGTGTTAGCAGAGAAGATGATGTTGGCTCAGAACATTATCTTTTAGTGATAACGTTACAACTTAAACTAAAAAAGATCACAAAGACAGACGAAAAGTGTTGTGGCAATAAAGATGTTCAGGGACAAAGAGACATAGATCAGATTCCAGATTACATTTAGCAGCCATTCCAGTGTTTTACAGGACCAGGCTGGTGAAATTCTGAAAGATACATGGTCAAACTAAAAGAAGATGGTAGTTAACACAGCAGAGGAAGTAGTGGGCCAACCAAGAGGGTGGAAGAAAGATGCATGGATTACATCTGGAATATGGGGAGGGATTGACTATAGGAAAGCTCTGAAGACAGAAAAGGAATAGTGCAAGACACAGGCAAAATTCTTAGAGGCAGATGCAAGATACAGACAAAAGGACAAAGATAGAAAGATAGAAATACCTGGGTCCAAGAGAGGACTGCAGAGGTAGAAGCAGCAGTGCAGGGGGAGACTTCAAGCAGTTCTATAGAATAGTGAAAAACCTCTCAGGAAGAATCAGACCATCACAGATAATGCCCATCAGGGGTGCTCATGGATGGATGTTAAAAACTTATGAAGAACAAGCCAGATGATGGAGAGAATATTTCCGTTCCATATTAAACTGTCTAGAGCCAATGATTATGCACAGATTAGAGAGAAATGCGAATGCTAAGAAGGGACCAATAACACCCAATGATATTAAAACAGCCATCAAATGCCTCAGATAAGGGAACGCTTCTATGGTTGATGGAATTCAAGCATGGGTACTAAAGACAGGAGGCAATATTCTGATGGAGGAACTAACAAAACTCTGTAATGAAGTATGGATGAAAGAAAAGTGCCACAAGACTGGAAAGATGCTACCATTGTGGCATTGCCAACAAAAGGGTGATCTTTGTGCTTGAACTGGAATTGTATTGCACTGTTATCAATCCCAGGCAAAGTATCATTATGTTGAATAGAATGAAGAAGGTAGTGGATGGAATGTTACCAGTAGAACAGGCTGGGTTCCAGCCAGGTAGATCATGTTGTGAATAAATATTCACTCTTTGCCAGATCATCAAAAAGATGCCGGTTAGAAAAAATGCCTTTCTACTACTCAGTGTGAGTGACGGCACAAAATCCTAATGGAGTAGGGTAGCACATGTTCAGTATTGACATAGCACAGTATTTGGATTCCTCCCTCTGATAATTACATTATCACAGATTGGTCTAGAGTGTCAGGGAGTCATAACCAGTATCTGGATGCTTCTCCCTTCCCCTTTCCTCCTCTCCCCTTCCCTAAGCAGATAGCATAGGACAGAATCTGGACTCTATGTGGCACTTATTATGGGTGTTTTTTTTTACTGTATAGATAAAAATGCACTTAAACACATGCACACCCCTATTTGAAATTCTGGACCAAAATTTGCAATAATATATTTTGCTGGGATTTCAGAGTAGCCGTAAGTGAATCTCGGTCCTTTCCTATCTACATTTATGTTATAAAACGCAACACTGTAATAATCACGTTCTACACTGGAAGAAAAAAATAATGACTAATAGTAACAAATTCTATGCAATTGTAAGACTGATCCTGCTACTGTTTTTCTGGCATAGCTGTGTTCTGACAAAGAAGATGGGCAGGTCAATTTCTTACTGCATATTGGGAATTCTTCTGCTACTTTGATTACATTCGTTCTACTGCTGCTTCCCACAGTGGAGCTAAACATTTATGGAATTGCTTTGTAATGGCATATGCTCTTCTCTCAGATAAACCACACAGTGTATTAATTTTTTACTAGATTTAAACATATGAAAGAATAGCTAAATTCAGCTTACTTTATTGTGTTGTAGCTTAAAACTGATCCCTGTTGTCCTTGAATGGTGAATTCTTTAGACTGGAAGAAGGAAGGAAGGTGTTCCAGGAACATGCAGTCTCTACTGATCATGAACTGTAAACATTTGGTAATGGTGCTTTTCATTTCAGGGAGGAGGGAAGATTAGCTGTGGGAAGATGCATTCACACAGAGACTGCACAGCTCAAGTTAGTATTTAGGTGAACTAGACTGAGTAAAATAAAAGCTGATCTAAAATGGCAGCCACTAATCAAACTGTCAAACAAGTGTCACTGCATTTTTTTTGTTTGTTTTTGGGCTTGGATAAGATACCTGAATACTGAGGGGCAATCTTTTCAAAGTTAAATGTGAGCAACTGCACTCATTTATTTAATTAATCCTGGGGGAATTCTGTGCCACTGCGCATGTGCAGAATTTATGCCCCCCGCAGATTTCTTTGCTTCCCCGCAGAATAATGTCTTTCTGACAGGGAAGCAAAGGGAAACCACAAGAGCGCTCATATGACCCTCCCCAGAAGTATGTTTTGGTTGCTTCGGGGAGGGGGGGCAGTTTGCAGAGCTTCCTGCAGCCAGGGGAAAAATATGGGGGTGGGTGTGATTCGGCCCTGGATGTCATGCAAGGGAAGAGGAAGTCCCATCCTCCCCAGCCCAGCTGGGACTCACAGCTGGCTCAGGGTAGGAACCACCAGCCAGGTCTTTCCCTGCCCTGGGCAACCAAAACATACTTCTGGGGAGGGTCATATGAGCGCTCTTGTGGCTTCCCCGCAGAATAATGTCTTTCTGACAGGGAAGCAAAGGGAAACCACAAGAGCGCTCATATGACCCTCCCCAGAAGTATGTTTTGGTTGCCCAGGGCAGGGAAAGACCTGGCTGGTGGTTCCTACCCTGAGCCAGCTGTGAGTCCCAGCTGGGCTGGGGAGGATGGGACTTCCTCTTCCCTTGCATGACATCCAGGGCCGAATCACACCCACCCCCATATTTTTCCCCTGGCTGCAGGAAGCTCTGCAAACTGCCCCCCCTCCCCGAAGCTTCCTGTACCCATTGCTCCTCAGCTGCAGGGGGAGGGATCACTGTACAAGGAGCTGCTCCCCCATCCGCCCAACCCCCGTGCATCCAGATGCCCTCATACCCAGACCCTCGCACTGAGCCGAGCCCCCCACACTCAGAACACCCCCTGCCGAGCCCCACTCCCCCTGCATCTGGACCATCCCGACGAGCCATCTGCACCCGGATCCCCACCCCACTGATCTCCAACCAGTTGCACCTAGATCCCCACCCCAATGGCCCCACTCCCTGAGCAGCTGGACCCCCCAGTGAGCCCCCCACACCAGACTCCCATACAGAGCTCTATCCCCACCATATCCAGACCCCCCTGCTGAGTCCCAACCACCTGCACCTGGACCCCCCTGCAGAGTCCCATTACCATTGCACCCAGAACCCCCCCAACAAGCCCCTGTGCATCCAGACCCCCCGCCCCGCACCCAGATCCCCCACTGAGCCACCTGCACCCAGATTGCCCCACACAGAACCCTCTCAACTCACACCTGGATCCCCTCCACACTTGGATCCTGCCTTGCTGAGTCTGCCTGCCCACCCCTAGTGCACCTGGCATGGAGGGGGACCTGGGGCAGGCCCGGTCTTTGTGCTGTTTCAGGGTTGGGTGCAACCTCACTGCTGAGTCCAGGTCCCAGGTTGGGGAGCTGCACAGTGATCTCCCACCTCTGTGCAGCCAGTGGCCTGTGCTCCCCAATGCCATGCTGGAGCCTCCACATTTATTTGACAAATAAAATTTGCAGAATTTTGCAGAATTTTAAAATATTGTGTGCAGAATTTTTATTTGGGGGGGCAGAATGTTTCATTATTTGATGCAGAATGTCCTCAGGAGTAATATTTGCATGTATTTAACATGCTCACAAACATCCAGTGTACATACACAAATCATGTACTTATTCATGCACGTGACCTACAAGGAAACTCATTGGCTATTTGTTCATGCAAATACCTTATACGTGCCCCTCACTAGGGATTTGCACACAAAATTGGGCATGTGTTAATGGGTGGGCTAATTGCTCACATCTAGCTCTGAAATAGCAGGAAATGGGCTATGATCTCATGGCATTGCTGATCGGAACTATGCAGCGCTCAATGGGTTTGGTTCAAAAGGATTTATCTCAAAACTTTTCTAATGTTGTTTCCTGTGGGTTAAGGTTTTTTTTTTATTTTGGTATATACAAGCTAAAAGCCAAACACTGTTTAAAGCCTACATTCAGATATTGTTTATATAACCCTGAATATCACACAAACCCTCTCTGAACCTGGCAAATATATAACAGAACCAGGCAAGTATCAGCAGGTTTCATGGTGAAATTTTTGCACAGTTCTATTTCTGAAACCACAAAATGCTGTAAATCTCACAAAACAACCTTTTGTAAGATTTCTATCCTGATATTGAAACCAAAGAGTTTCAGATGGCTTGTGGCTAATGCTGATCCAATTCTGAACCATTAGATGTTTGCCCATCATTATTTTACACTTCATTTTTACCATAATTTCAAACATATTTGGTAAAGCTAACACTTCAAATGTAATTATGTCTGTGGCTTGCTACACATTTTTTCCCACTCAGTTTCAGCATTAAAACTCAGGTCAGGTTTTCAAACTTAGATGACAAATTGTAGACATTTAAAGCCACATTTAGATAGAAATTCACATTGGAAACAAAACTCACTCAGTAGCGAGCTCTGATCTCTCAGCAGAATAATAGTTTATTGTTGAAACACATCAAGTCTGTGTATATGTGTGACAAAAACAGATTGTGTTAAATTGTTTACGTTAATCAGAAGAGCTGTTTAGTCAAATACAAGGCTTCTCCCCCAATCCCAACAAAAAAAATTGATCAGGTTAGCAGTAAATTATAATTTTATCTCATTTGTGCTAAAGTCTGCCCATAACTGACTCATACAGTCTAGTCTATTGAGTTATGAAGCTTTCACACTCCTGAGATAAAAAACATAACTCATTCCAATCAATGAGATGGATTCACTAATGCATTTGTACTTGGAAGTAACTTTGTTTGAAACCATGTTCTCTAATTAATCAGCAGGCAGTTTACTCCTGGGGGAATTCTGTGCTACTGCATGTGCACACAATTAATGAGCCATGCACATTTTTAATTTTTTGCGCAGAAAAAAGCTGCTGTCGAAATGTTGCCGTAGTTCTGCCTTTTGCCCACTGGAGAGAGTTAGGGAAGAAAAAGAGCCTGCCTTCTTCACAGCACCTGTCAGGCCAGGTCAGGAGATGGGCTATGGGGAGATAGACAGCGTGGGTGCTGAGGGGGTCAGACAGGGGCTCATAAGTGCTAGTGGGGGAGGACAGACTGGAGCAGGGGCTGAATGGGAGTGGAGGCACAGGGCCACAGGCGGGAGGGAGTGCAGGGCTACATGGTGATGGGCTGCAGAGCTACATAGTGAAAGAGGGTGGCTGAGTGGAGGCTCAGAGACACATGGGGATGTGGGGGGGCTGCAGGGACACATAGAGACAGGGGGTGGCTGAATCAGCGCACAGAAACACATGGGGACAGTGGGAGGAGGTACAGGGACACATAGGGACAGGGGAGTGGCTGGGTGGGGCACAGAGACACGGGGATGGGGGAGGGGGTACAGAGCCCCATAGGGACAGGGTGATGGGGGAAGGGGTGTCTGAGTGGGGGTGGAGGGACATGTGGACAGGGGGTGCAGGGACACATGGGGGTGCAGGAACACCTGGGGATGGGGCAGATGTGTCTGACTGAATGGGAGAGGCTAGGGGTCAGCCAGGGTCTACATGGCAGAAGCTCCCTAACAATCCCTCCCTGCCCCCCCCCAAAAGCCCGTTCCATACTTTCCCCACCCATACCCATACCCAACAACCCTCCAAGTTCACACCCAGGCTCCTTCCCAGCAATTTACTTCCCTCTCCCTCAGCTCCTCCATTACCTCTGACTGCCCCCAAGCCTTTGCACTGCTTCTGAAGGGTGCAGGAAATACGGTTCTGTAGTGTAGTTTAAATGAATTATTACTCAGAGTTCTGTATTAATATGCCTAATAAGGAATCTATTTGTCAAAAAACATTTCCTGGCTCTGTTTTTTGTCTGTATTGTTACAGACATACTTGCTGACAGGTATTTTGAAATAAATGGCCAAAAATAATTGAAACTGGTGTGATTATATTGTGTTATTTGGACAAATAAAATATGCAGAATTTTAAAATATTAGCTCAGAATTTTTAATATTTTTGTTACTGAATTTTTAGGTTTTTTGCACAGAATTCTCCCAGGAGTAGCAGTTGTATTAACTACTGTGTTAGTTGCAAAGGGCTAATCACACTACACGCACTGTGCAGTACTTATTTACATCTTTACACTATGCTTAATCAATATCTCAGCATCTGCAAGCTATCATAGACAAGCATACATATTTTTATCAACAGCACCTTGAGTTAGAAATATTTTGGTATGCAACTTTTGTGCCAATGAACTTTTGCTAGCGTAGCAATCAATGTTAGTTAGGGGAGTCATTTTTTTCCTTCCGCATTTCTATACTGATAAAAGTCCTAGTGTACATGAAGGTATCAGTTAAAAATTATTTTGCTGGTATAGCTTATTTTGCTTGCCAAATCACTATAGATTATACTGGCAAACATCACTTTTTTGCCAGTATAAGCCGTGTGTGCCCTAGAAAGTACAGCTATGCTTGTATAGATGTATTGACAAACCTTATTTAGAGTAGACCTGGCCTAAGTAAATGAGTTCTAAATGTTACACTGCAATGATATTTTAATTGGAAGAAGAGAGAAAATGTCCAATTTCCAGTTAGTACAGGAACGGCAATATACCCAGTTATTTTCCTAGGTCTGTTTAAAGGTATAGTGTCAGCATAAAAACATATTTAAATAAATATCAAGCTGCATCAGATTACACTAGAATTTAAAAAATGAATGAATCTGTACCACTCAAGTTTATTTTTTAGCATTTGGGGTTTGTTTAATTTTTGCATTTCACTCGCTTTGGATGATGAAAACTAGACTTTTCTGTTCCATTTTTGTGTCTAGTCAGTTTCACTTTTTGGTTCTCCTACTATACTACAGTGCTGCATTATTTGGGCTCCCAACATTTATTTCATTTATATTTATATTTATTTTCTTTACAGAGGTGTGTATTCTACCTATTGACTTTAGCTAAATCTTAAAATTCTTAATGTTTACTCAGACCTACTCCAAGATGAGTTTTACAAGAGTAGTGATTGAATAAGGAATTTCAGATTTTGCTCAGTTATGTTTGTTAAAACTTTTTTTTATTTAAACCTAAACTGACATAAAATGACACTGTTCTTTTTGCAAGAAATCTCTTCTCACTGGGCTAGAAAAACATATAGATATGCAAACTCTTGTTTGGTTTTTCCTTTTTTGGGTATTATTACTTGATCCTTGTTTAGTGTATGGCTAGATCTATAGCTTCTAATTCACTCTGATTGTTTTCTACAGTCCAGGATATGTTACTCCATCAGTAGGTTATTCCGTTTTCTTTAGGTAAAACAAATACAGCAATACATTTGTTTTCACCAGCACAATGATGAATAGATATCTTGTATGACAGACACCTCAGTTGTCATTGCTTGGGAGAAATTAGTGCAGCATATGAAACAGCATGCAATACAGCCTATTGCCTCTCTCTTTTTCTTGAAATTAGCAGCACCCCCTCCTCCCCAATTCACTAGATTTGTTTTTGCATGTGGAGTATTTATGCAGCTTTGTTGTTGTTATGCTCCATTTAGAGCTTCTCCATTGCAATGTATCATGTAATCTGGGAACAAATGAGACCTTACGAGGAATATGAAAGAATCTCCATTCTTCACAATTTGTATAATGTGATGCAGAACATGACTTGAGTTACATTTTGAAAACTAAAGATTGCTCAGATCAAATAGGAAATAATAGAGTTTAGAAGCTTTGGGGTTTCCCAGAAGTACAGTGTAATGAATATGTTGGCTCCTCAAATCAAAATGCATTCTGGAAGTACCAATTGCAGGAGGATATAATCAGTCAGAGGCAAGAGAGTTGTGACAGAGTTTGGATTCCTGGGGTAGTAATTTGGGCTTTTGGAAGAACAAAGGAGCCCCTTCCTCATATGCCTGATCCAAAGCCAAATGAAGTTAAAGGAATGACTCCATTGACTATCGTGGGTTTATCAGGTCCTGAATCTGGATGGGTAGTTGATGCAGATTGAGTTCTTTGACACACACCTGGATAAGGAACCCCCGTTGAACAATCTGAGAGGCACAGTCTTCCCTTTTGTGTCAAACCAAAGATGTTCTGTAGTGTAGTTTTAATTATTTTATAAGGCACTTTGCAATCTAAGCATGGCACCTATGAGTTATTTGAATAGCAGAGTATGGTTATGTCTACACAAACATTTAGACCTCACCAAGCCTGCCAAGCACTGACTGTCCCTTTGGACCTTGCTGATGAACACTACCATTTCACGAATGTGCTGTAATTTCGTCCCATTTCAAAGCAAGGTAGATCAAAAGACACTAACTGTTAGTGCACGTCAACAGTGTCCACATGGATGGTTAGTGTGCAGCAGGCTAGTGTTGGGTAGGTTCACCCCCCAGCTTGCTACAAACTAAATGTGTGTGTAGACAAGCCCTGTGTAGCAACCAGGTTGGATTTCATATTTCTCTCTTTGTTTCTGCAATATGCATGTAAAGGCTATTTAAGGTCCCTGGAGCTGGACATGATTAAACTGGGGGAGGGATCTCGGAGAGAAGGAACCTGAACTTAGTTCTCAGAGGAGGTTGAATAAGGAATGGAGGACACAGTCTGATGTCCAGTCAAAGGTGAGAAAGTTTTGATTCTCTTGTGCAAACGGTGCCAAAAAGGGACTGGCACAGGTCAGTGCAGACGCTGTGTGAGTTAGATGATCCTAGCGGGTGCCGGGCTTTGTGATGGATGTCCATTTTCAGTGCATGATTTAGTTATGAAGAGGTTTTTAGCATCTGACTAGAAGCAAGTGACAGGCCAAGTGTGGGGGATAGGAAGAGATGGTATTGGGCACAGAAGCTTTTCCACATAGAAGACAGTGGACAGCAGGTGCGGTTGGGGGGGTGAAGAAGGTTTCTTCTAATGTAGAATGATGCTGAGTGGGGCAATATGTATAGGCATATGCTGTGGTGACCTGCCAAAACAAAGGCAGGAGAGTGGGGTCTGCATTTCTGCAGTCCTGTGTAAAAGAGGTGGAGGGAGTCAATGCAAAGCTACTTCACCATTAATAGAAATGGTGTCACTGCAGAGAGAATCCCCAAATTCAAAGGAAAAGGCACAAACCAAAAATAGCACCAAAACTTGTTTCTTTGGTTGTTTTTTTTAAAGAAAACTTGCATTCTGTTATGGAGATAAGGCCCCCATCTCTGTACTGGTCCCTTCATCTGTGCAATAATTCCCAGCTGAGGTACCTTCGGCTCTTTGTATAGCCAATAAAGAACCAGCACAGTGGATCTTATTGAAGGTTGTAGTTTTCATGAGGTATCTAGACAAACGCATAGAGTGTTGTGGTTGTTGGTCATAGTGGTACCATAGACTGAGATGTCCTGGAAGCTAAATTTAGATTATTAGAAAGATTTATGTTGCCTTATCTGAAAAGCTTCTAATTCTATATTCAGGGGAACATTGAATGAAACTGAAAGGCAGGAGATTAGAAACCAATCATAGGAAACACTTTTTTTAATAGGACACACAATTAGCCTGAGGAACTCATTGCCACAAAATATCATTGAGTTCAAAAGCTCAGTGGGATTATTTATTTATAATATACACACTCTTCAAAATTATGTTCACAGACCAGATAATAAAATTTACAGGGCTACAAATCTTCATGCCGCAGGATATGAGCCAATCCCTAGTTCCTCAAGGTAGAAATTGCCCTAGAGGCAGGTTTTAACAAAACTGTCTACTACAGGTTTTCTTGCACCTTCTTGCAGGTCCATTGGTCTCATCTGGAATGTTAATTCCTCTGTATAACAGTGGTTTTTTTTAAATGAGGGAATCTAGTACTGACTGATATTCTGTAGTACACAAATAACAGCTAGATTCCCACAGAAATCAAATATATGCAAAAGCTGAAAACACCTGAAAATGAATGCCAGTTGCCTACCAGTAATTTCATTATCTGCAAATACCACACCAAGAAGCGTTAACATGACTGGAAAGTGGAATGATTTTTTTTTTTTAAAGCAACACTGGTTCACATAAATCAGCACTGAACAATAGAAACAGATAAGTGAAAATTCTCTTCCAGCCCCTTAGCAGACACTTCTAGTGAAAAGGGAATGACAGCTGTAGAAACATTCGCTGAGAATAAATAATACCTTTTGAGATCTTACTCTTTAAATATTTCAGAGTATTTCATTGTCTGGATAAAGTTAATCTGAGGATTGTTGCTCTTGGTATACACTTCCGTGGATGTGGAAGCTACTGTGCAGTGTGGTAGCCAAGCAGTAATATGACTTAGGTACTGTAACTAGAGCTGTGAAGGGGTAGAAAAGGTTCAGTCCCTAGGATTTGAGCCAATGCTATCTCTGGGAATGGAGTCATGTTCCTGTATGACCAGTCAGTAGGCCATGAAGACTATGATTCATACCCAGACCAGGAAACCATCATCGTCTCTAAATTATGCTGCTTACCTGCCTCTAAGCCACAGGAAGGAACATATACTCACTGCTGCCTTTGGGCCAGATCCTCAGGTGGGGTAAATCAGTGTAACTTCATTTTCTTACCTTGTATCTTTATTATTATGAAGTTCTTAAAATGTTGTTTGAAATAGTCTCTGCCACTAGTCATGTTTTAGTTTGCCAACACTAACCAAAAAAAAAAAAAAAAAAGTCAAAACAAAGCACTAAAGGAAATTAAACAGGGGTAGCTGTTTTTCCTTTGTGAGCTCATAGTTGGTTTGTGAGCAGCAACTGAAGTACATTCTGCTAATTTGGGTGTTTATGTTATTGGGTTTACTTAGTCACACATGCTGTTCTTGGGTGGCTGGAGCTCAGTTTGCTTTGTTCTTTATAAATGTGAATTGGTTTCAAATCCCTGCCTGTCGTCATTTGGAGCTCTGAATCTAGAGCTGGTTGGAAAGCGTGTGCCCCCAACCACCTACCCATTCAACCTCTATTCCATTTTTGCAAAATTGTTTGAAAAGCTTTGTTTTCATTCCAGTGAGAAACACACATGGATTTTGAAATCTGGAAAGTTGCTGCAATTTGGAATTGTCATCCCCTGGTCAGCTGTAACTGAGTCTTGTGGGTAAGGTACTGGGCAGGGACTCAGGAGTTCCAGGTTCAATTTCTGACTCTGCCACAGACTCCCTGTGTGATCTTGGGCAAATTACCTCATCTCTCTGAGGCTCATACATCATCTGGGGATACTACTTCCTTTCTCCATGCTTTATTCTGTTTATTTTCATTGCAAGCTCTTCAGAATGGGGACTGTCAGTTATATGTCTATACGGCATCTAGCCCAACGGGGCCTTGACCTTGTCTGAGGCATTTAGGTGCTTCTGTAATACAATGGTAATACATTTTATTCAAGTCCTCCTGGATGGGCTCTCATTTTCCTTTTCTTTTTAAGTGAAGGTCACACAAGTTGTGGTGATGAGAGATTAGTTTGACCACAGAACAGGCAAAGTTACAGCAACTTTCCTGACACTATAACCCCTATGTGCCCCACTCTAGAGTGGAGGAATAATTTGTATAGGTGAAAAAACTATTTATTCTCATGCTCATTCAGGATGGCCTCTCAGCTAAGACTGCAATTAAAGATGTCAATTCATGGGATATGGAACTCGACCAAGGTCACCAGTTCATTTCCAGTAGGCCACCAAACAGGCAACTGATCGTAACAGTTTTCAGTCACTGCTGACTGAAGGAAATGTCAGTTACCTAGAGGCAAAAGGCTCCATATGCCAATGATATATCTACTTCTTATGATTCTCTCTTCCTAGAAGAAGCCTAGTTTTCCCGGCCTTTCTTTTCACATGCTTTTGTGCTTATGTAGCTGTTTTATACAGCAAGTAGGTGTGGATGAACATTTAAGCCAACATTTTAAACATGGTTTTTGGCGCCTGTTTTTGAGTGCCCCACTTGAGACACTTGGGTGTTGATTTTCCAGAAGTGTGGATCATCTGCACCTTCCTATGACTTACTTTGAAGTTGTGAGTGCTCAATCCTTTGGAAAATCATGCCCAAGCTATGTCAAAATGGACAGTCAAAATCACTGCCCTTAGAATTTTGGTCTTAAAGGCTAGAGTCTGATATTGAACTGGAAACAGAAAGAATAGGGTGGTTTGAAAATAGATGGAAACCAATTTTAAAAACCTAGTATATATGAGAGAGAGAGAGAGCGCATTTGGTTTGTATAAATCTTGATACAGTTGACTCTTGCTAAGTTGAGCGTGCCCTCAATTCCAAGCCAATCAGTCAGAGTAGAGGATATTTAGAACTTTCCATCAGGTGCTCAGTGCCTCGTGGGTCTCTTTTTAAACTTGATCATAAGATCTGGTGGTGAGTTTGGTAGGCAATCTTCTGCACTCCCATCAAATAGTGTGAATTCACTATCATTCCATTTCATTGTCATTTTGTGGTTGTGGAAGAACAGGTACCTGAGCTCCATGGCCTCTCCTTAGTGAATACGGCAGCAAGGCAAAGAGCCAACCTGTTGAAACCTTGAAGTCCAAATACATCTTTGAGGGAAGTTGCTCCAGTGGGTCAAATTCAACCCTGGAATAAGCAAATGCATTTTCCTATTGATTTCTATGGAGGTTGCAACTACATTAACCAGGCACTAATTTGATGTACATTATATCTTACCAATAAGGGTCCCTAAACTTGTGAAAGATTCTGGTTCAGATTTGGTCATCTCAGGCAGATTGTTAAAATATTTAGTAACAAGAATTCTTCCACAATGAGAGCGTAAGAATTTTATTAGTGAATACAGCTCTTACCAGCTACAGTAATTGGAATTTGGATGATGCTCAGGCCACTAGTATCTCCCAGAAATTCTGTTCTAGTCAGGTTTTTATACAGGACCCATCATGACAGCTTCCTGAGTTTCTCCCTGTTTGTACCTAAATTGATTCTATGATGAGCTCCAAATCAGCTTGACTGATCAATTTAACACTTGACTTAACTGCATTACAGGACACAAATAACAGTAGTATATTCCTGTGTTGTATGTACTAAAATGCCCTCAGCATTTTTACAACTTCCATCATTTTTCTTAAGATGCAAAAGCATTTCTGTTCAATCTGGTCAAGTTACAGTGAATCCCACGTAAAACTTTAATTTGAATTATTCATACACATAGATTCATAAATGTTTTCTGAATATGACTCACTGTGAGCTCCCATAGTTAGATGCTACCCTTCATCCCAGATTGTCTTTATGATATCACTGAGTACCCAATGTGTTTAGTAACCTATGGGGAAGATATTTTCTTGGGTGGCATTTAATGCCGTCTCAAGCCAGTGTAAGTTTAGTCTAATAAAACAGGAATTCAGTGTCATATATATTAGCATATTTTGGCTTTATTGAGATTGTGAATAACTTGTTCATCCTGATAAAAACCAAATAAACAAAATGACCCACCTTATAACTCAAGTTATGGTAGCCTTAGAATCAGAGACACAGTTAAAAGAGGTATTTTTATGCTGCGCTCATCATTTCTACTATTTTCATATTAAAAAAAAAAGGTGCAGGCAGTTACCTAAGGTTTTATTTATGATTTCAGATAAACGATGTAGGCTCTTTAAATGATAGAGCAAAGAAGTTTTTATTGAAGCTTCTTTATATCGGCAGTCATGTGCTGCTGCTCAGGGTTCTAGCAGTTTTCTTCATTTCTAACACTCAAGGAAGAGAAAAAGGTGAAGGGACTGATCAGAGAACAAAGCAGAGCGTGTTATGAAATACATTCCAAATCTACACTGCTCTCTTTTGCATTTTTCATTGTTTTTCTTCTGTTTAGCAGATGAGTAGCTGATAATAAAAACATAGGAATTTCCATAACAGATCAGACCAATATCCCATTTAACCTTGTAGGCTGTCTCTGTCAGCAAGCATCAGATGTTTTAGAGGAAGGTACAAGAATTTCCATCAAGGACAATCTTGGAATAACTTCGCTTTAGGAGTATGGTATCTTTGGATATGTTGTTAAGCCACAGAGAATTCTGAACTTTATTTTGAGACAAATCCTGCAAGGGGCTCTGCTTCCCGAACTCCAGTATGGTTTCAATAGGGGTTTTGCTGTTTTGCGTAAGAGACTCAGAACTTGCAACAATCAGGCCCTTTGTAACAAAATCTGAGCTTTTCAGTGACTTTGCATATAAGTCCGTTAGATTCTGTGAGGCTGTAAGTGTCTGTAATTTATAAAGCTGTACTGGATAGTACCTAAGTATTCTAAAGCCATGTTATATAGATTCTGAAAGCTTTCATATATTAGCAGTGAATATAAAAAATCAAAGATTGATGAGAGTTGAAATTATTGATAAATGATTACCTGGATATCACTACAATACTTTTATAATATGTTCCGTAAACCATACACTTATCCTTCCACCCCCCACCCAAGAAAGCACTCTTAAAGCTACTTCAGAGCACATTATAGTCCATTATATCATTGATTCTTAAGATACTCTCTTGTGGGACTCCACTGACACATCTGTTTGGGGGAGATTTTCAAAGGCATAAAAGGCACACAGGCAGGAAATTCCAATGAAAATTAATGGGAACTGGGCACCTCACTCCTATTTATGCCTTCACAAATTGCCCTCTTTGATCTGTTCTCTTTGTATTTTATAAGGATCACCAGCTTCGCTATAAAATATGTCTAAAAATATCCTGTTCCGCTTTAAAGGCTATTTACATTGTAGAATGTGGTATGCAATACATTGGTGTAAAGAATATGCAGCTATGCAACCTAAGATTATCATTCCAATATAGTTGATGACATCTTCTAAAGAAAAAAAAGAAGTGTGCTCAGTATATTTTTAACATATGATGTCACATTTAGACTTCTCATTTTTTTTAAAAAAGTATCAAACTGTATGGTAGAAAAGCAAAGAAAGGTCTTTAAAGCTTCCCAGATTTAATTTTTATCAGAGGAACCAGAAAGAGAATTTTGTTGAAGATCAAATACTTTCCAATACATTAAAAACTATTTTCATGACAGAAGCTTAATAAGAAACTATATAAGTGGTGGGTGAAACTTGAGAACAGGCATAAATTGCTAGTAGGAAATGAAAATAATATTCTAGTTTTCACTTGCTGTCAGGAAGATGATGGGGCAAATTTTGATCACCTGGCTCACACAAGTAGTACCACTAGCTATAATGAGCTACTTCTGTGAGTAGGGAGTAGGATTTAACTTGATATCACAGGGCCTGATCCAAAGCCCTTTGAAGTCAGTGGAAAGCTTCCATTGACTTCTGTGGTCTTTGCACCATGTCCATGGAATATTACACCACCTGAGCTGTTTCTGCAGAAGATGCAGCAAGTTTTCAGCAATCCTTTCTCCTTTGATTTCCTCATTTATTATATTTTTTTTTTAAAGTGCATCCAACTGGGTAAATACAAGGCTCAAATTTGTATCTTGGTGTTCTAATATGTCTCAGGGTATACTTTACTGGACAGATGCAAAAAAGCAAGAAAAAAACAGAAACCCAATTAATTCTGTTGCTGGACTATGCACCGATAAAGTTTCTCTAGATTGTTATAATAATGGTATTATTGATTAAAGTGTAGAATTATACCAGAATATGAATGGAGTAAAGAGAATGCAGGTTCTGAAGACAATGTAGTGTTCTACTTTGTTGAGCCAAGGGACCTACTGTAGAGAGTGAAATTAACTTGAGTTAAGTTTCCAGAGACTTGAGAGAGAACCATGGAATGAAAAACAAGTTAAAACAGAGCTCTAATAGTCTGAATTTTATTTTTACTGTATCACCAATAGGCTCAGGAGTAAAGAGGTCATAGATGGGCAAGATGGAAAAGAGAACATATTATCTGACTCTCAGAAAAAGGCCCAGCTGGTTTGTGAAAAGAAAAGTAAGCTTCCTGTTGTTGGGGGCTCTAACTTTAGATCTATCAATTGTGTCTCGATAGCTGAGAAATTGCTAGAAGGCAGAGTTTTGAGAGCCAGTTTGAAGTTCAGAATCTCTCTGTAGGTATCACTGTATGTGAAAGACTACATCTTAGAAGGTGTAAGCAAGAAGTTGAGGAGGCATTGATAGACAGACCGATTGTGACAGGTGATGAATCCAGGATGGCACTAAGGTTATGGATAGAGAACAGTAACAAGGCAGGTGGCAAATTTTTGAGATTGGTCTTCCTGCCCAAGAGAATTACTCCTGTCTTTGAGATGCTTGGCTAATAAGAAGCCAGCATTTTATATTAAGATAGGGAAAGAGTGTGGGAACAGGAAGAACTCAGCTATCAAAAAGATATGTGTACATGAATATCATTACTGGAAAAAAGGATAGCTTAGATAAATGATAAGGAAGAGGTAGATACACAAAAGAGCAGAGGAACAACAGTGGAACCTTCTGAAGGGTCTTGGCAAAGAGGGGAAGATGCCACCAGAAAGAGAGAGGGAATGAATGTATCTGATCAAGACACTGTAGTATGAGTGGAGCCATAGGTCAGGAGGGAACTAGATTGTGAGAAAATGTCTGAGGTGCAGGGGATAGTTTGTGATTTGAAAGAAAGATGCTAATAGCTTGCCATTTGCTGAGTGCCCCATAAATCCAAAAAGCTTCCGCACAATCTCTGACCCTGGGATATATTTTGAGCAAAAAGATATTGATGTTGATGCATTTAAATTTATTCTACATTGAGTGCTGTATTTGTGGCATATGCTGCCTTAGGCTTATCTCATTGGCAGGGAAGGGGCCCTTCCTTTAATGTGTTGTTTCTGGAGGGTTTAGGGTTCTTTGAGCAAGTAAAGTGGTGTTAAAATGTAAAATTGTTGCACAAATGCAACTGGGGAAGATGTTTGAGAAATGTAAAGTCATTTGACTAAAATTCCACCCTGAAAAATGCCTTGGGATATAATACATTAAACTTTCTAGTTTTACCATTATGTCGTCATGGTACAACAATCAGGTTTGAAAAGAAATCAAAATTTTATTCCTGCCAAAAGTTCAGATTCTGATACCCTTTCTCAGATTGAGTAGCATTTTACTCCTCAAGAAGACCCAAAACAGTGAGTGGGGCCTGCTTGAGAGGTAAGTATTACTCAATGCGGGTGGGCTTCTCAGAATCTGCCCCCCAAATTTTTTTATTAAAACCCCAGGATATAATCAACGTCACATTTTATTTTCTCCTTGAGACAGAAATATAATCAGAACAGTTAAGTTGGCATATTGCTATTTCATTTCTTGTTTTATTTTTTTTTAAATGAGAGAAAAATAAATATAGCTTGATAAAGCTATAGGAGAGAAACATTCTTTATACTTCCAATTGTAATTATGTTCCTATAATCATTTCAGTTCAGCTGAGATATTTTTGTTTCCTGTTCTTCTCTGAATAATAAAAATAATGAAAATTAATAAAATGTATGAGACCTCTTGCCAGAAACTGGAGCATTACACAGATTTCCTCTGGATTGTTAAATTAACATAAACAAAATGTTCTAGAAGAACACAATGTTCTTCTTTTGTCTAGTTTTTTCCCCTGTTTTATATTATGTTTGCTTCACCTTTGCCTTGTCCTGTTAGCTGAGCTCAGCAGCGCAGACCCATAGAGTTTGAGTGTGATTGGCACAACTTTTACAAACCAGCTAACCAGGAATGACATTCTTGGTTTGAAATCAGAGTTCTTCTCCCAGGTGGACTGCCTGCTGTGGCTGAGGAACTCCACCTGCCAGAGATACAGAGCGGCAAAGTGACTTGTCCAAGGTTATCCCACAGGTCCGTGGCAGATCCAAGAATAGAATCCAGGTGCCCTGAGTCTCAGTCCTGCATCCTCTGTATTGGACCACACTGTCTCCCCTCCTTTGTTGTTGGGGGGAAATTTAGACAGATAAAATAATGATAAATGTCAAAACAAATATATCAACGAAACTGCGTTGTTAGGTAAAAACATATAGCTCACTGTGTTAAAAGTACCGAGATGTGATTTGAACAAATTAAGCTATACTAATGTCTGTAAATGTTTTAAATAATGTATCGTTGACCCGTGGAACTCATTGCCACGAGGTGTCATTGAGGCCAGGAGCTTAGTGGTATTCAATAACAGGATTAGGCAAATATATCGATAACAGGAAAATGCACAGTTACATTAGAAAAGAGCTTTATAAAATTGAGGATATAAATCTTCATGTTTCAGGGGATCAGACCAAATACTAAGTACATGTGGTTAAGAAGAAAAGTTATCTGAAAGTTATATGGAAAGTTTTTTTCCATAATTGAGCATTCCTCTGAAGCATCTGGTACTGGTCACTGTCACAGACAGAATACTGGACTGGATGGCCACTGGGTCTGCTCCCATGTGGCACTTCTTATGTTCTTGTACATAGCACTGAAATGTTTCTATGTAGCAGAAACCTCCAAACATTACAGATAGCACATACCCTAAAACATCTGCTTGGTGATGTTTCAGGGGTGCTTTGAAATGCTATAAGAGTTCTGCCCCCATTAAAATGATCCAGTTTTTGTGAGCTTATGCTTTCCCATATAGCTGGCATTTTTCAAGATTGAATTATTTAGCATACCATCAGCAGTCTGAGTTAATTCCTAAAGATACAGGCCCATTGCTTTCATCCTGAAAACTGAACTGAAGAAACAGCATGTCAGAACATATGGCCCTACAGAATTTGAAGGTCGTATTATTTATGAAGATAGCCACAACCTTGACTTTTAGAAAGGGCAAAGTCACTCTTTTCTTTCCCTCCTCTAGCAGTTATCTCAAAAAAATACCATATTGTTGTGATTTACAGAGACATGCCAGGAAAATATCCGAAATTCTGATTTGTGTTCTGTTTTTTGTTTTTGTTTTTTTGTGGGGGGTTTTGTTTTTTGGAACGGGGAAAGGGAAATATTTTGATAACATTTCACCTTGGGCTACTAAATATATGTTTTGTTAAACTTATTTTTAATCCATTTTATTAAGACAAAATGTTTTATTTCCACATATTATTATACCACTTTTTCCACTCCAGAGAGAATGATGTCTCCTTGCATTATTTATTGCCTTGAATTTTTTTTTTTTTTTTTTTTTGCCTTTAGGCAAGAGTGTGTGTTGGGGAAAAAAACAGCATCTCCATCCTTATCAGAATATAAACAAGTATAAGCTTTTCATCTAATAGTTCTACCCATTCAGAATGTGAACTCTTGCTATCCAGTATATGTGCCACTAGACAGCTCTGTTAATAAAATTTTAATAGTCATGTAAGTGCAAAACTAACTTAAACATTTAATGAAAAATGCAAACCCCTCCCAGAAAGGCTTCTCACACTTCATATGTTTTGATAGAATGATACTGTGATGGGGTGGACTAGGCTCAAAGGCCCTCTGCTGGAGGCCTCAGGGTCCTGCCACACCCGTCCCAGGAAAGGAACAGCGGAGCTAGGTCCTCTAAGCGGGCTAGAGTGACTGTGGGGGAAGCAACCAGTGAGAGAGGCTGCAGGGAGCAGCCCTATAAAAGGATCTGCAGAGCTAGAGACAGTCCCTTGCTGGAGCCAGAGGAGCAGCACCATGGACAGCTCAGTGCTGGCAAGGACTGTGGGAGTGAGAAAGAGCTCCTGGCTGGCTGCTGGGCCTGAACAAAGAGCCTTGAGCTAAGGGTGACGCTTTGGTGAAGGCTGGGGCTGCAGAGAAATGGCCCAGGGAACTGAAAGCAGCTTCTTTAAAGGGACACGGTGGCACGTGGCTGTATACTTAGGGTCCCTGGGCTGGGACCCAGAGTAGTGGGTGGGCCCAGGTCCTCCCCAGAGGCCACTGAGGAAGTGGTCTACAATCAGACAGCGATAAACCTCCGGAAGGTGGGACTGAACTGTTAAAGAGGCCCAGCTGAAGAGCTGGGACCAGAACAGACCAAGAGGGCAAAACCATTGCCTCTAGGGAGGGAAGCTCTGGCGGTACGGCCCAATACCGGGGCTCCGACTGTTTAAAGACTGCAGACACACCCAACCAGAAAAGGCACTCACAAGAGGTGGGTGCCATGCCATTACAGATACCAAGGCTAGTTAATTTTTACCCAGACAGGAGCTAATCCTATGAGGCACTGAGCAATCCCGAGTGACCCAAAGCAGGCCAGACAGTATACTTACTGTGGCTAACAGGGTGGTTTCTTTGTAAGTAGTCTCTCAAACCTCCATTCTCTCTATTCCCCCTTTGTGTCCCTTCCTCTCTAATATTTGTTGGGCAGGTGCATTCATGGAGCTAACTTAGATAGTGAATGGGGTTTGTCATTTAGCCAACATTTTAAAAAGTGAAACTTGATGTCTCTTATATTGCATTTGAACAGCTAAAGAACAGTAAAAAGTCTAATTTCTAGCACTCTTTTTGCTTTCCTTTAACAGCTTTCCAGGAGGGTGGAAGTAAATTCCGATAGGGTTTCTCACTGCAGGATTCACACAACCATCTGGCACATACTGCACATGCACAAATGGGAATCGAGATACTGGTATTCCCTTTCTATCTCTTCCCTCCCTCAAGCCTTCTCCCGGGAGGCTGTTGCCTGTAAGGCTTGAGTCTCTGGAACTGAACTGGGCACTGGCCTATGGAGTGATCACCTATCTAAGTAAGTAAGTAATGCACACGGGGGGAAAATAATCCTAAATTTCTAAATTTTCTAAATTAACTGTTACCACCCAGAAAGAGATCAGGGTGTCACTGTGGATAGTTCTCAGAAAACTTCCACTCAGTGCATGGCAGTGGTCAAAAAGGCTAATTGCATGTTGGGAACTATTAGGAAAGGGGTAAAAAATAAGACAGAAAATATAATGCCACTATGTAAATCCATGGTGCAGCCACACCTTGAATACTGTGTCTAGTTCTGGTCACCCCATCTCAAAAAGGATATAGTGGAACTGGCCAAGTTTCTGATGATCAAGGGTATGGAGTGGCTTCCCTATGAGGAAAGACTAAAATGATTAGAGGTTGTTCAATTTAGAAAAGAGACAACTAAGGGATGCGTGATGGGGTGGATAAGGCCCAGAGGCCCCCTCTTGGAGGCCTCTGGGTCCTGTCACACCCGTCCCAGAGAGAAGCAAAAGAGAAGCCCTCCAAGCAGCCTAGAATGGTTTCAAGGAAGCAGCCAGTGAAGGAGCCTGCAGGGAGCATCCAATTAGGTTCACATAAAAGGAGTTGCAGGGTTCCTTGCATGGATGGTGTTACCTGTCTGGTGAGGGAGCTCTGGGACCTCAGACAGACCAGTGCTATTACAGAACAGAGACTGGCATTAGTGAGAAGCAGCTCCGGGCTGGCGCCTGGGACTCCACCAGGATAAGGCCCTGAGGTAAGGGTGAAGACTGTGCTGGGACTGCGGGGAAGTGGCTCAGGGAATCATAACAGCAACACAGCTTAGTTAGAGACACGGTGGACTTCTGCTCTCTTTAGGGTCCCTGGGCTGGGACCCGGAGTAGAGGGCAGGCCTGGATCGCCCCCATCAGCCACTGATGAAATGGCCTGGACTTTGACGCACCCCCGGAAGGGGAACTGAACTCTTTAGTGGCCCAGCTGGAGATCTGGGGCCAGAAAGACCCAGAGAGGGAGTCCTGGGGGATGCGGCCCTACACCAGGGACAAGCGGAGAGAGTCCAGAAGGGGCTGAGAGACAGTCCGAACCAGGCTACTGGGCAGATTGAGGATGGAGCCTAGGGATAAGGCTGCAGATACAAGAACCTTACAGGGGCACTGAGGGATGCCCCCTATTGGACTTGTACCCCAGAAGGGGTTTGATTTTATACAGACGATGTGTGATTTGGCCAGAGGGCTGAGTCACTGAAGACTCCACTGCAAGCCAGAGAGAATGTGCAGGCACATGCACTCAGACAGGGGGCACTCATGAGAAGTGAGTGCCACCCCCCTACAGGAAGATATAATAGAGGTCTACAAAATCATGAATGGTGTGAAAAAAGTGTGTAGAGAAGTGATATTTACCTTTTCATACAACCCAAAAACCAGGGGCACCCAATGAAATTAATAGGCAGTAGGGACAATATAAAAAATAGGAAGTACATTTTCATACAACATGCAACTAAGGTGTGGAATTCATTGCCATGGGATGTTGTGATGGCCAAAAGTATAAGTGGGTTTTAAAAAGAACTGTATAAGTTCCTAAGGGATAGGTCCATCAATGGCTATTAGCTAAAGTGATCAGGGGCTGCAACCCCATACTCAATGCGACCCTAAACCTCTGACTGCCAGATATGGGGAGTAGAAGACAGAGTGGATCACTCAATAATTGCCGTGTTGTGTACACTCCCCCTGCAGGTCTAGTACGGGCCACTGTTGGAGACAGGATACTGGGCAAGATGGACCATGATCTGATGCAGTATGGGAATTTTAACTAACATAAGGATTGAATTTTCATTAAGGTGTAATAAAGAGACATTTAGTCAGTTCCCATTAACTATAACAGTTTTGGTGTGTTTAGCTCCATAAAGAGTAATAAGCCGTTGGTGGTACACTCTTGGTGATCTCTATTGCCATTCACATAATTTTGTCTTTGTAAATGCTAGAAAGGTGCTGTCACTTCCCCAATACCTGACATTAATAGAAAAATCTTAATAGAATTAAAAATTAGCAAAGACTTGCTGTTTGGATTTTAAAAGTCATCTGCAGTTTTAGCATCCCAAACGTTGCAGCATTGGCTGTGTTTAGTGTCCAAGACCAGTGAGGTACAAGGAGGAAACAGGTATTTCTCCTTTGTGTTGATGGCTGATGTTGTAGGACTCAAGAAAGTTGGACAGGTTTCAGGAGGTACCTATTTTGATGTGTAACCTGGAGCTCAGAAGTGTGGGCTGGGGCCAGGCAGTCTCCAGGAAAACGCAGGTCCCACAGCATGCAACACTGGGCTCTACTCATGTTCAGTAAAATTCACTTTCCCGTTGTTTCTGCCTGCTACATCAGTTATTTCTAATGAAACAGCCATGACCTCTCTGGGCAAGTGTCCCATCCAGTTGCACCTGAGGAGGAGCCCAATTGTCAGCCCCATCTTCTACATATGCAGACAAATCTTTTTACATGGGCTTTGTTCCCTTCCCAGGACTTTGTCTGAGGGGTCTTCCCTTGAATTCAGCAAGAATTTAGCTGACAGTCCTGGACTTGGCTCTGTAGCAAAGTTGCACAGTTCAATCACGCGTATTGGGGTCTCTAAACTATGCAGTGTTTAGCTGTCAGGGAGATAAACTCCTTCCCTGTATTAAAGGGAGGGAACTTGTTTTCTCCTAGTGTTTGTCTTAGCTGCTAAGAATGGAAGAAGGTGCCTCTAGGTGAGGGTGAAACAAGGTCATTAGCTGAGCAATACAGCATGTGTATTTAGCACATACAGTCTGAAAAGAGGAAAGGAAACCTTTTATTTCGAGTCTCCCCTTGTTGGCCCTTGCCAGCCTTTGTCTGGCTCTGACATCAAGACTTGGGTCTGAGTATTGGAAGGAGGGATTCTTTTGATACCATTCTGAAAGAGATATTTTTTTAGTTACTTTCTTAAGAAAATAATCCTGATTCTCCACTGTCTGTCACTTTGTTGTAGTCACTTACACCCAGGCAAAGTGCTACTAAATCAGACTTCTCCACTGACATCCATTTTGCATGAATGATACCCAAGGTGGTAGGTAGTGGAGAAACAGGCCCAAAGTAGCTGAGTACATTTTATGGACTCCAGTAGGGTTCAGTGAGCCAGAGAGATGCTGGGAAAAGGGGAGATGACATGCCTTTGCAGTGGAGGAGAGAGCATAATGCCTTTAGGTTGCAGATTAATGCAACTGAGATCAGTATTTGCTACACCTGTTGCACGGGGTATAGTCTGAACTTCTCCAGTAATGATCTGAAATTGCACATTGATGCTCTGAAAGCAGAATTGTTACCATGCCCCGTGCTCCATCCTCTGTAGTATTGTGGTCAGCAATAACTGACCACTCTGTTAGCAGTTCTGAAGCAACCAAATCAGGGCTGCATAGGTATGCTGGTCAGGGAAACTGCTTCCTGTGCCCTCTTCCACGGTATAAATCCCCAATGATCTCTATGACCTAGATTCAGTGGTGCACTTCATTATTGTAGGGTTTGCAGAGCTGGTTGGTGAGGCCTGGCAAAGGACTTGCCCAGTCACTCACATGTGTAAAAGTTAATTTTAGAGAGTGGGAGACAGATGGGGAAGGAGGGAAGGCCAAGCCTGCTTCATTGTCTCCTTCACAGAATTGTTAATCTTCCTAATTTATAAAATATTCAGCACATTGTTTGAAGAATAAAACAACACGCATGTCTCTGTTCCGAGCCTTTAGGATAAAGAAAATTCCTCCTGGTTATGATTTATATTCATTGTGTAAGCTTTGGTGTGGTTGGTGAGTCAATGAGAGATGAGACAGCAGGAGGAGGGAGAGGGTCTGAAAAAGATGTTCTGTGCTGTAGCTCGCAGCTTTTGTGATGCAGAAATCTGATTTATTTCGGTACCTCACTAACAAGACTCTCTGGTGAGATAGATGTTAATCTCTGCAGACTGCTCTTCCTCGGGAAAAAAAAACATTCCTGGAAGATATTTTAATGAAGCAAAAGCAGTAGCATATCCTTATCTGTGCCTCATATTGAAATGAAAGCAATAGACTTCGTAAGACAACTTTACTGCAAATGTTAAAGAAAAGCAACCAAAAGAAAGTGCTTTCCGAAATATTCTGCTGACATATTTCCTCCAGAGTTTCTTCCTGACATTTTCACTACTCAGTGTTCTGTGATTGCTCCTGGATTTGGGTGGAGGAGGAGGAAGAAGGTCTCAAAGCTGCAGGCTGAGTTGAATAATGGCATCTTTACTCTTCTTCCTCACCTGTTTCACCCAGGTGTGTACACACACACACGCATTGGGTCCATAAACTAACCTGTGATCTCCTTTCACATCAATACCAACCTCCTCCACTTCACTTTCAAGGCCCTTTGCCCTGGCCTGCTAAGATATTTAAAACTAGTTAATGATTTTTGGGTGCCCAACTTGCTTTAAATGGGTCTGCTTTCCAGAAAGTGCTGAGCACCCATCCTCTGAGAATCAGGTCTCTCTAAGCTTTCCCTAGACCGAAAAGCTAATACTTACAAGCTCATCTCTTTAGAAAATCTTGGATCTTATCTCTGAATTCCCTCACTACCTATTTTATGCCATACTGTGCTCTGCCAACGTGGTTCTCCTTGTTCTTCTGTTAGGGTCTGATAGAAAGCCCATTGAGGTCAATGGGAAGATTCTCATTGACTTCATCAGGCTTTGGATCAGCCTTCTCATCTCCCACAACCAACACTGCACCCTTTTTCTGCTGCCCCCGTCAAGCTGTCCTGCACTGGCTCAAGAGCATGGGTACTAGCCTCAGGGCAGACTGGTAGAAAACATGGCACAAACCCCAAATTGGTTGTGAGTTCTATATTTAGATTTCACCAACCAATTATCCAGTGTAAACTCCTCAGGCACTGTAACAGCCTTAACATGGAGTCACAGACAGTTCTGCTGGGTATTCCGATCTGTCTTGCCCACCAGGTGAACTTACCTTTGTATTAGATTACAACAAAGATTACAGCAGTATTCAGGTTACTCCCAGTCCCAAAGGACCAGTCACTTACCTCAGGTCAATTGCACTTTAGATCTCACACCAGACAACACTTGTAGCCAATCCTATAATAAACTAAATAAAGATTTATTTTATAGGAAAAGGAAACGAGTTATTTACAAGGTTAAAGTAGGTAAACTTATATACACACAAATGAGTTCCAATCTTAAATTTCAAAAAGTAATAGAATAATCTAGAATAATCAAGCTCTATATGCCCTTTAGGGCTAACCTAGGCTAAGCACTGGGGATCTTTGGTTTATGCTTAGTAATCCTTATACCTCAGAGTCCAAGCAGTATAAAGATACAGTTCCTCCTTGTAGAGGGTTTTATCCATTCCCCCCTTCTGCTTTGAGTTGCAGACTCAGCTATTGGGAGGAATTCACTTGCATGTCTCCTCTTCATGGGGATGAAAGAACAATCATCAAAGTCTTTTTGTCCTCTTTGATGTTCCACAATAGTTTGTCTGGTGTCGATGGGCCTTCTTTGTGGGGCAAGACATAACTCCGTCTGTTGGAAGCCAGCATTTTGCACTGAGTAATCTCTCTCCCCTGCCTGGTGATTTACACAGTTACAGAGGCTTACGATGCAAGTGCTCAAATATTACCTTACAATATGGACTAGAGATGTTGTAAGTGAGATTGATGCACTCAGCAACTTACAAGCATATAATAAAGTCTAAACACTAACCACATTTTTATAATTCTAATACCTATTGTAACAATTCTAACACACAGGGGAGCCAGTCTGATTCTAGTTGTGGGGTTTGTCAGTATGCAAGTGAGGCACAGGCACCTGGTTTGCCAGTGTCACACCGCAGGCCCCTAGAATATTTTCCCTGATCTTCTGCACTACTCAGCCTTTCTCTTTTCCTTCCCCTCCTTCGCCTTCCATCTGATGCTGATCTCACAGTTATCGATTATTGTTCCTTCAGTTCTAGTTAGTTAATGGGTATTTATACTCAGATTCTCCCCTGCGGCCAGATACTGGACTGAACAACTAAGTAGCTGGCTCCAGGAGGACTGTCAGTAGCCTCATGCTTCCAACATGGTGGTGTGGTCAGGGAAAATGTGATGTGGCCAGCATTTCCTTCCAGCCTGGTGATCTCCCGTTGCTGTATCAGCCCCTTGGGACCATTGCTGCCATCATAACAAAGAGGAGCCTTCAGGCTGCTGTAAATTTATGTTGGGGTTTGGCCCAAGGCACAACCAGCATAAAGGCCACCTTTGCACCTTCTCTTCTGACCTCCTTGGCCGTAGTTGATGGTGTTAAGTTCTAGTTTTTCCATTAGTATATTAGCTGTATGAAATATATCCTTCAAGATCTGTATTTACTTTTACTTCAAAAAGGGAACTGGTTCATCAATAATGTAAGCATATTTCATGATCTTTTACTGCTGAATTGAGAGCCAAGCTAATAATTCCCAACCAGTAATTTGTTTGAATGTTGCCTCTTTCTGTGCTCATAGAAAGTTTGAGTAAATCAGTTTCCTCATATGTATTTTTCCCCATTTATTCTATAGATATATTTTTTCTTTTCAAACTGTGTATGGACTGATTGCAAATATTTGAAATTTGAGTTGTATTGCTTAATTGTGATTGGTCAAAGGAGTCATGTGGTATTGTTTCTTTTCCCTAGTTGGTTGAGACTGCAGGCACTACAATCTGATTTCTGTAAATACTCATGCATGCAACATTGAAGTTCATCTTCTGCAATCATTTGTGCCAGTAAAAATTCAATTGCTACAAAATTTGTTTAGAGCAAATATACAAGGATCACAAATCTGAGCCAAACACATTAATTTAAAAATGTGAGTGACTATTCAGACACATTCGCTTTATTCACCCAGCTTTATCTATCTGGGAACTCATGGTGCTAGTCACTATAATTTCTGAGTACCTTTGAAGTATTTATGGATTTATCTTCACAACACCCCAGCCAAGTAGGGAAGTGTTGTTATCCTCATTTTGAGGCTGTGGAATTGAGGAACAGAGAAATGTATGTGACTTTACCAAGAATATGGGAAGTCTGGCAGAGTCCAAAATTGAACTCAAATCTGTTGAGGTCTACTCGAGTTCCTTTATCGTAAGACCATTCTTGCTCGCGGTGTCTCTTGTCCTCTTCAGACATCCCACAATTACCACCACCCTCACTACCACCTTTTGTTTTTTCCATGCTTGCTATATCTGAATTCGATAGAAACTTGTATGGAGGAGGCCCTATCATTTTTTATTTGCTCAGTGCTCCACCGGGCACACCCATAGCACAACATAAACATTCAGCAATAAGTAAGAAAATAAGAGTGCAAACTATAAATAAGCAATATATTAGAGAAACAGAGAAGAAACATTCTCTAGATAACAAGTTATTGAACTCCTAGAATCAGAGGTCAGCTATTTGAGAGTGGAAAGTCTCTCCACAAATAATTCACTATCATTTTCTTAACCCACAACAGAAGCACTTTTCCTGTTCTATGTATATTTGTATATAACTGTTACAACAAGTGGTGAGAGATGGCAGTTAGGCTGTTAATGTCTGTGTACTGAAAGCTCCTTTAGAATAGTGCATTGGCAACAACTTAGGGCTGTCTCCTGCAAGGGATCACTAGGGAGGACCCATGAATTCAATTTTATAGGATCCTATCCTGCACAAGGTATCTCAGACCACCTGAGTCACCTAGGCTACATAAAGTTATGGAGGAGGTTCACCACAGCTAGTCCATTCAGTGGAAAGATCAGCCATCTTCAGAAGACACGAAGGGCTCTGCAAACCAGGTGGCTAGGAGTTGCCTAGAGAAAGGAGAATACAGTCTAGTAAACACACCATTTTACACACACTATTGTTCCCTATGTTGGGCCAGTCCCTCTCCCACTCCTAGGATGGGGACTCAGTGGTGCCAAGATTCTCCTGCACAACACAGAAAGGAGATATATGTGTCCCGTGCCCAGTTAAATGTCCAGCTCTCTCTCAGCAAAAATAGTGTGTGTAGGAGGAACTCCTTCCCTGGTGTCAGGAAGTGGTGAGCCCTTTGTGGGAAAAATCTAGGGGGAAAGCTTCCAATTGTCACTTCTTTGGAAGAAAAGAGTAAATCTTCTGCCCAGTAGGTTCATTCCTTCTCTCTGTCTGAGAAGCGTTAAACTTCTAACCAGAAATACGTTTCTGGGTGCAGGACGTGCACCCTCTTTAGAAACCTTCCCCAGTGGAGACCTAGGTGAGTACCCACTTCTATCAGTAAGTAGGAGTGTGCAAGTGTGTTCCCCAATAATCATTCTCAAGTATGGCATTGACATGAAATTTGAATTGGACAGAGTCAGCTCTGCTCCTGGGAGTGGGGTGATGAAGAGAGGAGGGATGGTCCAGAAGTTAGGGTGCTAGCCTGGGACACCCAGGATCAGTTCTCTGCTCTGCCACCGACTTCCTGTGTGACCTTGGGCCAAGTCACTTAGGTCCAGGTTTTCAAAGGTAGTGAGGCATTGCTGCTCTGACACTTGCAACACCAAACTGATTTAAGTATTTAAATCTCATCTTAAAAAGGGATTTAGACATTTTTAAAAATTAGTTTGACTCCTAAATCAGTTAGGTGTTGCAATGCTGAGTGCAGGAATATCTAAATCTCTTTAAAATTCTGGGCCTAGATGCCTAAAGATGCATTTTCTAAAGCACCTAGTCACCTACTCCCACTGAAATCCATAGAATTTAGGCATCTAGACATTTTTGAAAATCCTATTTGCATTGTTAGGGACCTAAATACCTTTAAAATTGCATAGATTCCAAGGGCCGAAGGGACCATTGTTATCATCTGGTCCGACCTCCTGTAGAACACAGCCCACAGAACGTCCCCACACTAATTCCTAGAACATATATTTTTTTTAAATCCAATTTTGATTTAAAAAATGTGTAGTGATGGAGAATCCACCACAGCACTTGGTAAATTGTTCCAATGGTTAATCACCCCCCATTGTCAAAAATGTATGCCCTATTAATAATCTGAATTTGGCTTGAACTTCCAGCCATTGGATCATGTTGTACCTGTCTCTGCTAGATTGAAGAGCCCATTATTAAGTACATTCTCTCCCCTTGTAGATACTTACAGACTGTAATCAAGTCACCCCCTTAACCTTCTCTTTGTTAGACTGAAAGAGCTCAACCTATTTAGCTTATTATTATAAGGCATATTTTCAAATCCTTGAATCATTCTCCTGGCTCTTCTCTGAACCCTTTCCAATTTAACTACATCCTTGTTGAATTGTGGGCACCAGAATTGGGCACAGTATTCCAGCAGTGGTCACATCTCTATTCGTACTCGAGCTTCCCCTTATGCATCCCAGTACTGCATTAGCCCTTATGGCTACAATGTCACACTCAGAGCTCATTTAATGTGTGCCAGATTAATTTTTTATCATTGTAGTTTTTTAATCAAAATGTTGTGTGGCACTAAATCAAATGCCATACAGAAGTCTTAAGTATATTACATCAACACTATTACCCCTTTCAACCAAACTTGTAATCTCATTAAAATAAAAAGACATCGGTTCAGTTTGACAGGATCTATTTACCATAAAACCATGATGATTTGCATTAATTACATTACCGTCTTTTAAGGCTTAGTTAATATAATCCCATATCTGCCACTCCATTATCTTGTCCGGGATCAATGCCAGGCTGGTAGGCCTATAATTACCTAGATCATCTCATTTAACCTTTTTTAAAAATGGCACAAGATTATCTTTCTTGCAGTCTTCTGGAACTTCCTCAGTTCTCCAATACTTATTTGGAATCAACATGAATGTTCCAATGAGCTCCTCATCCAACTCTTTTAAAATTCTTGGTTGCAAGTTATCTGGACTTGCTGATTTTAAAATGTCTGGCTTAGTAGCTTCTGTTTAACATCCTCCATAGATACTAGAGAGACAAACACATCTTTTTAAAAATTGGAACTCAAATCCTACTGAGGAAAATAGAAAGAAACATAAACTCTGTCAAATGAAGTGTAGACATATAATTAGGCAGGCCAAAACAAAATGGAAGGGCAACTAGCAAAAGACACACAAACTAACTCCAATTTAACTACAGTACTTCAGAAGCAGGAAGCCTACCAAACAAACAGTGGAGCCACTGGATGATCAAGATGCTAAAGGGGCACTCAAGGAAGACAACGCCATTGCAGAGAAGCAAAATGAATTATTTGCATTGGTCTTCACTGCAGGGGATGTGGGAGAGATCCAGGAGCGGCGCCAGGGTTTTTGGCGACCTAGGCAGGGGTCCTTCCGTGCTCCCGGTCGTCATTGGCAATTCTGCGGCGGGGTGGGGGGGGTCCTTCCGTGCTCCCGGTCTTCGGGGCACTTCGGCGGCGGGTCCCGGAGCGAGTGAAGGACCTGCCGCAGAATTGCCGCCAAAGACCCGGAGCGCGGAAGGACCCCCCCGCCGCCGAATTGCCACCTCCCCAAATCCTGGTGCCCGAGGCAGCCGCCTAGGTCGCCTAAATGGAAGCGCCGGCCCTGGAGAGATCCCTACACTGAAGCCATTCTTTTTAGGTGACAGAACCAAGGAGCTGTCCCAGATCGAGTTGTCAATAAAGAAAGTTTTGGGACAGATTAATAAATTAAAGAGTAATAAGTCACCAGAACCAGATGGTATTCACCTCAGACTTCTGAAGGAACTCAAATAGGAACTTGAAGAACTAGCACTTAAATCAGTCTCTGTACCGGATGACTGGGGGATAACTAATGTGATGCCGATTTAAAAAAAAAAAAGGCTCCAAAGGCAATCCTGGCAATTACAGGTAGATAAACTGAACTTCAGTATTAGGCAAATTGGTTGAAACCATAATAAAAAACAGATTTATCAGACATAGATGAACACACTATGCTGGGGAAGAGTCAAGTCTGTTTTTGTAAAGGGAAATCATGCCTTGCCAACCTATTAGAATTCTTTGAGAGGGCCAACAGATACGCGGACAAAGGCAATACAGTGGATATAGTGTACTTGTACTTTCAGAAAGCCTTTCACAAGGTCCCACACCAAAAGCTCTTAAGCAAAGTCAGGAATCATGGGATAAGAGGGATGGTCCTTTCATGGGTCAGCAACTGTTTAATAGATTAGACAAAGGGTAGGACTAAATGGTCAGTTTTCATAGTGGAGAGAGATAAATAGCAAGCTCCCCCAAACATATTCATGCGTTCAACATATTCATAAATGGTCTGGAAAAAGGGGTAAACAGTGAGGTGGCAAAGTTTGCAGACAGTAGAAAATCACTCAAGATAGTTAAGTCCAAAGCTGACCACAAAGAGTTACAAAGGGATCTCACAAAACTGGGTGACTGGGCAAAAAAATGGCAGATGAAATTGAATGTTGATAAATGCAAAGCAATGCCCATTGGAAAACATAATCCCACCTATACATATAAAAGGACAGGGTCTAAATTAGCTATTACCACTGAAGGAAGAGATCTTGGATCAATACCATTGGTCCATTACAAGAGGCCTTAGTGTCTCTATGCTTCAGTTTCCCATCTGTAAAATGGGGCTAATCGCACGTCTCTACCTCACAGGGATGTTATGAAGATAAAAACATTGCAGATTGTGAGGAGCTCAGATACTGCAGTACTGGGGGCCATACCAGAACCTAAAATAGATAGGAAACCATCATTTTACAGACAATACAGAGAGCCCTGGAGTTGAGGCCCTTAGTGTAGATTATTATATGATTAAATATTTTATATTGCAGTAGCTGTCATTGTATATTGGACTAGCTCTTCCTAGTGGAGAGGATAACAGCGAGAGTGTTACTTTTGCAGTTCAGGGAAGGAGCAAAGGAAAAATAATTGTTAATATTTTTCCAAGGAAATGTTAAGCTCTAATGCTGATTTTTATGAAAAAAATCAGATGTTGGTATAAAAATGTCTGTTGCTATTGTTTTTCTGAATAGCAGCTGTATGTGAATGACAGCCTTTGTGCAGCTTTATCGTCTGAGCTAAAAAAAAAAAATGTTTTTCTCTCACCAAAGAAGGCCAGATTTGTTGATCCCTTTCTACATGAGTTAGAGGATGGATATGATAGAAAAGAAGCATGCCTTCCCATGGGGTTTGAAGTATATCTAGAAGCTATCAAGTCCTGCAAAATATAAGATGCCCTTCCCATTTAGTATCAAAATCCATGGTGTTTTCTGTACCTTATCTGAAATAAGCACACATCACTCCATTTTTTTCATCTTGGCCAGGTTTATCAAATGCTGCAGAAGTAGATTCTCTTGCAATGGGAGGGAGGCTGAATATTATTTATTAGGAAATTATATAATTCTCTGCATGGTTGCAGTTCTTTTCTTGGGCAGCCACTGCCATCTGACAGTTCAGCTCCAAACATTCAGCAAACAAATGATTAGATTTGAAAAGCAAATTAGTTGATTTCAGTTTTCACTACCAGCAATTTTGACTTGCAAACAAAAATTATTCTCCATCTGGTGGGGCCAGAGTACCTCCTGAAGGGTCCTGAGTGCCCTAAATTTAAACTGAGTTTAGTGAGAGTTGAGGATGCTTAACAGAGTGTTGAGATGGACCGGGTTTAGAGTGACCTGCTCCTTCTACTTCTCCAGCTAGAACTCCAGGGATCTGAATACTGACACTGTCATCCCTCATATTGAGGAACTGATATTCACTGTGCTCTGAAATCCACAAATGTGCCTAGTCATTATAATTGCAGCGTTTCCCTGCCACATTAGAGCAGAATTAAGAGATGTCCTGAGACCTTTTCCAAGCAACACTCCACAGCATTAGCCTCTTTAGGATATGTCTACACTGCACAAAGAGGTGTGTTCTTAACTCAAGTTAGCCAACTCAGGTTCAAGTACTAGTGAAGACATGCTAACTCAGCTTTTAACTTAAGTTAGCAGCTCAAATTCATGCCTAAAGGGCAGCCTGGGGTTGAATTTGAGCTGTTAACCCAAGTTAAAAGCCATGTCTTCACTGCTGTTTTAACTCAAGTTAGCTAATGAAGGTTAACTAACCCAAGTAAAGAACATACTTTATTTTGCAGTGTAGACATACTCTTAGAGTATCAGGCTATAGTGCTGGCATCTCAGAAAAATAAAACAGTTTTTGGTCTATTCTGGAAGAAAACAATATTCTCCCACTATCCTCCTAAGGGTGGGGGTTTTAATTACTGGAGGCTAAGGTGAATTTTTTCTGCTTTAACCGTTTGCTTTCTTTTAGTAATTTTAAAATACAAAGACAGCAAGTGGGAAAAGATCATTGTTTTTTATTAAAGACAGACATTCATTTAACCTATTTGAAGCTCAGTTTAAAAGTGCTGCTTTCTTTGAATGTAAAATAAAAAATCAATTTAATGTTAATGATTACGGAAAATTTTTTACTTCTGACTGTAAGAAATATAACTCATCTTTTCTTTAATGGGAACAGTAAGTAAAATAATTATTCATGCATGCTTGCCATCTCATTAAGCATTTGATGTAAAAATCTCTCCAATAAAAACGCTAAGTGGATTTTTTTTTTTTTGCAAGGTTGAGTTTTAGAAGGTTTATTATTTCCATTAGGCCTTGGAATATGATTATTCAATCAGCCCACTTCAGTCCAGAAAATCTCTTATGGCCTACTAATTTAGTGATGCTTCTTGCTTCGTACCATGATTGTTTAAAAAGATGTGCAGATAGAGAGATCGTCACTCTCCCCAACTGCTTTTTCTTCTCTTTCTTTTCTGGGTTATATAACTCTTGCTGCACTTCATTTGTGATAAGCACATTTTACAGTCTTTCTTGATAAGCCAGTTTAACTAGGATGGTGGGACGGGGAGACCTCAAAAACCATAAGCGAGATTGATATACAGGTGCAGGCTGGCATTCCTCCCAATGTATTGTTCAGCTGCTCAATAGTAAATTAGATATTTCTCGTCTTTGCATTTTAAAATGCCTTCATCTTTATTAAAATTAACTTTTTTTAACTCCTGATTTCTGCCGTTTTTTGTAACAACATCTGGGATAGTTTTCTTGTAAACTGAACAGTTTCACTGCAGCTTGAAAAATGTAGGAGCTTGGAATCTAAATATGTTTGTGGACTCCAGGCCTACACTGGTATCAGGAGAATTCTGATTTGGTAGCATTTGACACCTGCTTTTGCATTCAAATGTTAGGCCCTCATTCAGAAAAACATTTAAGCATGTGCTTAAGTTCCATTTACTTCAGTGGGTCTTAACCCCATGCTTAAATGTTCTTTCTGAGTTAGGGATGCTTTCCTGAATCAAGGCTTAAATGACAACACAAAGTACAAGGCAGTGGGGGGTTAAAACACATTTGCCTTATCTGCAGTAGACTTTTCTTATTACTGCTACTACCTGTTCAGCTTTACTGGTGGTGGTAGCAATGGAAGGATTAGTGTAGACAGAATTTTAAGCATTGTGTCTTATAGACCTGGTCTAAACAGAGTTAGATGACACTGTGCTAAAAATGCTGACAACTTTCCGGATCCTGTGTACACTAATGCTCCTGCTGTTGCTGCAACAGAAGTATCTGAAAGGAAGTTAGCCAGAGCTGGGAATATGGCGGGGGGATGGGGGACCTAGAGAAGATAACCCTTTTTGTCTCAAGATAATGCTGTCACACCCTGCAAGGCTGAAGAAATACCCTGTGAGTGCCACCCTGAGCTAGGTGAATAACTGATCTTTTGGTTCATTGGCAATTTCCAAAAATCAAAACAATATTTTGGCTCAAACCAAAAGTGAACATTTTCAACATTTTTTGATGAATTGAAACATCAGAAAATAATGGTTTGGGGTTGAATGAAACCTTTTGTTTTGTTTTCGAGCTTTCGTAAACATTTTTAACTTTTAAAATAAAATTGGAGGAAATTTTGAAACAAAAAGTCCTTTTGAACAAAAAAATTGAAACACTTAATTTCCAAAATGTTTTTCCCTTAACAAATAATTTGGCAAAACCAACATGAAGCTGAGGAATATTTTGGGGTCACTGAATCTGCATTTTTCACTGAAAAAAAAGTTTTGGTCAAAATATTTTGCCCAGCTCTAGTGCCAACAACTTTTACTAAATATCTCTGAAATATGGGGCAGGAAATGTCTTCTGTGGGGTTTTAAAAATACCCTGTACTGTATAATCCATAGTGACCTTAACAATTAGGCCTCAATTTGGTGAGATACTTAAGCACGTGCCTAATTTAAGTATGTGAATAGTCTTATTCACTTCAATGAGACAATTCACGTGATTAAGGTTAGGCACCTGCTTAAGTACATAGATGAATTGCATTCCATTCTGTATCCATAGAACTCAAAGTGGGAGACACAAGATCACACTGTAAATCAGTGGCAAATCCGAGAAAAAAGCCTAAATCTTCTGCCTCCACATTGAGTGCTGTGTCCATTAACTAACCTATGGTATTTGCTGATGGTAGTAAATTGCTCCCATGGTTCAGTCACTTCATTAGGTCTTCCATCTTTGCTTTATTGTTATGATCTACCAAAGTCTTTGGCTGAAATCCTGATGACTCACCCTGGAATTTTGCTTGAAACTTTTGAACTCCGTTTTGAGGCTGTAATATAGATTACTCTTTGAATATGATATAACTCTTTGAATATGATAAGCTTTCGTGGGTAAGAACCTCACTTCTTCAGATGCAAGTCAAAGTTATTTAAGTCAACTGTTATTTCAAGAGGTTTTCAGAATGATGGATTTCTTCTCCTGAAGAACTTTCCCTAGTATAAGGTAAATTATAAAGGTACTTAACAAATCTATAGTACTGGTAGTAGTTCCGCTTTCTCCCAGAAAATTAGCAATAAACAATTTCAAACCATGTAACAAATTTAATGTAGCTCACTTTCTGTCATCCACTCCTGGTCTGGTTACAGATTACATATGGAGGAACTTCAAAAAAATTAAAGTTTGGGTTCAGCTTGGATAAGCAAATAAAAATGTAACTAAAGCTTTCCAAATTTCTCTTTCCAGATCCTCCGCTCATGTAAAGTGATGTGGCTCCATTGAAAGTCAGTGGAACTACACAGATCTGAACTGGCTGAGGAGCTGGTAACTTCAGTGTGGAAATTATATGGGGAAAACTAATGAAAATATGCACTTCTGAAACATTTCCAATATTACTACTTACCAGTCAGGCAAGACAGTCCCTCTCTTATTGTCTCAGCAATTTTGTCAGAGGGACCAAAACAAACCCCCAGATCTAAGCACCTATGAAAAATCTAAACTTTGTCTCAGGCTGATTTCTAATTTTCACTGAGTTTGTAAAAGGGTTTTATCAATTAACAGCAGTAAAATGAAGTCTTACAGAAAGCTAAGCACGAGAACACTCTTTATTTGTAGTCTGTGACCCTTTCATTTCTACACTTTACTGGAAGCAGAGATGTGTAACGTTAGAAAAAATAATCAAGGGGAAGAAAATTAACTGTCCTTTTTGATCCTGAGAGAGGATTTTTATTGAAATTTGGACAAAACTCGGGGACATTCTCTTATTTATTTCTTTATTGGAGCCCATTCACTCATCTCTGTTATTGATCTCACTTCAGAGAATTTTGACCCCAAGTTAGCACGTGCCCAGCATTAAAGCATGTGAGAAATCCCATTGACTTCAACTTAAGCGTGTGCTTCAGTGACTTGCTGAATCAAGGCCTTTGTGCCCTCTTTTCCAAAGAGACAACCTTCCACACCAGTGAGTCGTTTTGTTCTTTAAACACTTGAGAAATCGGTTACCTTTTTGCCACTTTTTTTTCTTTCAAATGACTTCAGTGCTGGTAAAAGCTGATGCACTGACAGCCCTGGAGATTGAAGTCTGTATGTACAGAGTGAGTACAGCGTGGGGCACTGGCAGTACAAGTCTCCTTACATCTCCCCATTCATGGTCTTCAACAAAATTTCTCCTAGAACTTCAGTCTCTAAGGATGAGAGCATTTACTCTTCAAACTGATTCAATTCTGTATCTGTCTGGAGAGCCCACTTAGGTTGTACTGATTAGTGACAATTTTGATGTAGACACTGGAAACTGGACTGGGCCCATCAAAGCCTCATTTGCAGGCTCTTGATGATTACTGTGGTATTGGAAACTGTGCCCGGACTTTAAAGGCTGAGCTTCCCAGACAGAAGGTATATCTAGACCACAGTTGGGGGCTGTAATTACCCAAGCCAGCTTGTCCTAGCTAGCTTACATACCTACAACAATGAAGCTGCAGCAGCACAGACTTCAGCACAGCTAATTACCCAGCATCCCAGACAAGCTCACAGTGCTCTCCATTGCTATCAGTAGTCGAGCTAGCTAGATTAACGCTCACTCACATATGTCAACGCATGCTGGGATCGCACACCCCGGTTTCAATGTAGATATACCCAACGGGTCTGGGCTGGGTACTGTGGCTGCTCTTGTTATGCCAAGTTGGAATTGGATACAGAATAAAGCAGCTCTCTTTCGAGTACCTTAAGCACCGAGTGATTGCTGAACACCAGAGTTCTGACTTTGTCATTACTGACCTGAGACAAATTTAAACTGGTGACCTAAAGTTGAAAGGGCTCCAGATCCCATCAATAGCCTTTAAAGCTGATCTTTTTCTTTACTGTATTTTCTTTATTGTATTTTTCTTACTACTGCAGAGGTTTTGCAACTAGATTTTTATTCTCTACAAATGGACATTTAACACTTCAAAAAAATCAATACCAATTGGTATTTTCGCCATTTATTTTGATGCCCTGGATCTTTTATGTCCTCTTCCTGCAGGTTCTTTTATCAGTACAGAATTGAAAAAGAAAGCTAATTTAGCTGAATCATGTGGATTCTTCCTGTTCTCGGAGGGAAACGCTGATTCTTTAACATATTCCTTCCACTCATCCATGTGGATGTGCACATCACCGTTTCAGCTGTGTCTTGTGACAACATTAGCAACTTCTCTTTAGAGTGAAACAAAGTGTCAAGTTCAATGGCATTACTGTCAAGGCGCTTCTCTCAGTACAGTTATTGACAATGAGACCACCGCCCTGACGGCAGTCTGTGGGGTTAAAAAAAAATCATTGATTTGTTTGTGAATGTTTAGTGCTAGTGAATAGTTTGACAGATCTGGAAACTGAAGTTTTCTATGTCAAGGGATGGCGAAGTCTAGCACAGGCAGCTGTACCACAAGTGTCTCCATGCTGCTTGGTCAACGTGTCTCAGCCATGAGCTGATCAGCCCTCTTCTGAAGTGAGAAAATCGTTCTGTCTACAAACCCACCCAGGCCTCATCCTTGCCTGATGAGGCTGACAGTAAAGCAGTAATTGTGACTGTGGTGTCTTGCACTGTGGGAGCTCTCAGACTGCAGAGCTGGTTTAACATAGGCCATCAAGCAGCCACCAGATAATGAATAGCCTGGGCTGGAATCCTACCAGGAAAGAAGGGGGCAAATGCTCTATATCCCATTCTCAGTAGGCTGGGCCATTAAGATCACTGTTACATTATGTTTATATTATATTTCTCTTGTGTAGACCAAGTTGTTGGTTGTCTTGGGTGGCAGGACAATAGATTTTCCCATGACTACACAGGGCCCTCTAGCTATGTGCAAAAGAACATATCTGATGGCACACTACTGTATCAGCAGTGGTTGTAAGAAGCTAGGGTGTTCTCTCTGAGAAGCAGTATGTGTAGATAGTAGAATTCTCTTCCAGCTTGTAGAATGTGGCCATATATAATGCATACTGAATCGGAGCAGTGTTAATTGATTTCAAAAATCATTCTCCCCCCATGAACACTCCTCTATAAGGCTGAGTTTTGTACCTGTTGCATCTTTGTAGACAGGAGATAAGTAAATGGGAGTACTTGAAAAAACTCTTGATGTCCACTGTGGGGAAAGCTTGATACTTTCCTGTACACTGAAAGAATGTCAGGAGACATTCTGCTCATTACAGGTGTCACTGGGCAGTAGCAAGGGTAGATGAATTTAAGAAATTATGTGGGGAGTTTTATTCATCCATTCCCACGTGCAGCATCAGATCTCTAAGCTAGATGTCTAATCTCAAATGTTATCCCAAATTGTTCCTGTGTTTACTAATCCGCAGTGAAATATTGATAATCAGAACATGTTCTCGCTGCTGCACCATGTAACAGATAAACACAATTGATTAAGGTCACCTGAAAATAAACAGAATATAATTAGTAAACTTGTCCATCTTGGCAGCAAGTTTCAGGAAAAATTGCTTTTATGGGTGGGAATTGTGAATTAATTCGATTCCTGCCCTTTCGTCTTTCGTTCACCCACGGTCTGGGCTCTGACTGAACATTCTTTCATTAGGTTTATCACAGAGATTCTATGGCCACATTTTCAGTGGGAGATGCTGGGTGCTTATCACTTCTGAAAATTTGGCCAGTATAGTCTGCACAATTCCTCTGGCAGAAGAGGAGAGTCAAAGCGCAGCACTGTTGTCAAGTACTGTCTGCAACTGCTACAGCAATTCCACTGTTGAGTACGTGGGGCAAACCATTTTACAAATTGGAAAAACCTCTAAGTCTGTTACTTAAACCTGTATCTTACACTCTACATCCTATAATATTTTAGAAATGTATTTGGTATGTGGGTTTCATCTAAAATATTTACATTTATTGGAGCGATACACTGGCAGAATCCATTCTGTACTGCACATTTTGGATTATACAAAGCTGCTTGGACTTTTTATTATGTGAAATAAACAGATTAGGGTGCTAACAGGAATGGGGGACACATTAGGGAAAATTCCCAAATACTAAAGAATCGCCCTCCACAAAGTATAATTTTAGTAAATTAAGAAAAGACAAATATATATTTTTTATTTCCTTTTCAATGCTAACCCCCCAGTCAGGCATAGCTTTCAACTACAGGTTTAAGTGCTTTGCTAAATCAGGATTTAAGGGAAGAACAGTTTCTCTTTCCACACTTCCTTTTTTTAAAAATCTGCTAGTCACAATCTCTGTCACTCAGCCACCCAGATGGTCTCATCATCTAATTATATACCTACTGCAGTAGTCTAGATATTAATGGTGAAAACCTGACTCCGTTGAAGTCAACAGGAGTTTTTCTATTGACTTGAATGGACCAGGATTTCACTGTACAGGTTCAGTTGTGGCGTTCTTATTGGTGAACACTTCATTGAGCCATTCCATTGACTTCAATGGGTTTGCTTATCTAGTATGTGCTTACCAAGATGTATGGGGGCTGCGCAATTGGGCCCTTAATCTTCACAAGAGGTCTATAAATGTACATAAGAATGGCCAGACTGGGTCAGACCAACAGTCCATCTAGTCCAGTATCCTGTCTTCCAACAGTGGCCAATACCAGGTGCCCCAGAGGGAGTGAACAGAACAGATAATTATCAACTGATCCATTCCCTGTCACCCATTCCCAGCTTCTGGCAAACAGAGGCTAGGGATACCATCCCTGCCTATCCTGGCTAATAGCCATTGATGGACTATCCTCCATGAATTTATCTAATTCTTTTTTGAACCCTGTTATCATCTTGAACTTCACGACATCCTCTGGCAAAGAGTTTCACAGGTTGACTGTGCATTGTGCGAAGAAATACTTCCTTTTGTTTAGTATCGGGGGTAGCCGTGTTAGTCTGTATCCACAAAAACAACAAGGAGTCCGGTGGCACCTTAAAGACTAACAGATTTATTTGGGCATAAGTTTTCGTGGGTAAAAAAACCTCACTTCTTACATCTGAAGAAGTGAGGTTTTTACCCACGAAAGCTTATGCCCAAATAAATCTGTTAGTCTTTAAGGTGCCACCAGACTCCTTGTTGTTTTCCTTTTGTTTGTTTTAAACCAGCTGCCTATTAATTTCATTTGGTGACCCCTAGTTCTTGTGTTATGAGAAGGGGTAAATAACACTTCCTTATTTACTTTCTCCACACCAGTCTTAATTTTATAGACCACTGTCATATAGTCTCTTTTCCAAGTTGAAAAGTCCCAGTCTTATTAATCTCGCATCATACGGAAACCGTTCCATACCCCTAATCGTTTTTGTTGCTCTTTTCTGAAAATTTTCAAATTCCAATACATCTTTTTTGAGATGGGGTGACCACATCTGCATGCAGTATTCAAGATGTGGGCGTACCATAGATTTATATAGAGGCAATATGATATTTTCTATCATATTATCTATCCCTTTCTTAATGATTCCCAACATTCTGTTTGCTTTTTTGACTGCCGCTGCACATTGAGTGGATGTTTTCAGAGAACTGTCCACAATGACTCCACTTTCTTAAGTGGTAACAGCTAAGTTAGACCCCATCATTTTATATGTATAGTTGGGATTATGTTTTCCAATGTCCATTACTTTGCATTTATCAACATTGAATTTCATCTCCCATTTTGTTGCCCAGTCACCCAGTTTTGAGAAATCCTTTTGTAGCTCTTTGCAGTATGCTGGGATTTAATTATTTTGAGTAGTTTTGTATCATCTGCAAATGTTGCCACCTCACTTTTTACCCCTTGTTCCAGACCATTTATGAATATGTTGAATAGGACTGGTCCCAGTACAGACCCCTAAGGGACACCACTATTTACCTCTTTCCATTCTGAAAACTGACCATTTATTCCTACCTTTTCCCCCTGTCTTTTTACCAGTTACCAATCTACAAGAGAACCTTCCCTGTTATCCCATAACAGCTTACTTTGCTTAAGAGCCTTTGGTGAGGGATCTTGTCAAAGGTTTTCTGAAAATCAAAGTACACTATATCCACTGGATTCCCTTTGTCCACATGATTGTTGACCCCCTCAAAGAATTCTAGTAGATTGGTGAGGCACGATTTCCCTTTACAAAAAACATGTTGACTCTTCCCCAACAAGTTATGTTCATCTATGTGTCTGACAATATTGTCCTTTACTACAGTTTCAAACACTTTTCCCAGTACTGAAGTCAAGTTTACTGGCCTGTAATTGCCGGGATCACCTCTGGAGCCCTTTTTAAAAATTGACGTCACATTGGCTATCTTCTAGTCATTTAGTACAGAAGCTGATTTAAATGACAGGTTACAGACTACAGTTAGTACTTCTTCAATTTCACATTTGAGTTCCTTCAGAACTCTTGGGTGAATACCATCTGGTCCTGGTGATTTATTACTGTGTTGTTTATCAGTTTGTTCCAAAACCACCTCTAATGACACCTCAATCTGGGACAGTTCCTCAGATTTGTCACCTAAAAAGAATGGCTCAGGTTTGGGAATCTCCCTCACTGCCTCAGCTGTGAAGACTGATGCAAAGAATGTATTTAGTTTCTCCGCAATGGCCTTATTGTCCTTGAGTGCTCCTTTAGAATCTCGATCATCCAGTGGCCCCACAGTTGTTTAGCAGGCTTTCTGCTTCTGATGTACTTTTAAAAAAATTATTACTTTTTGAGTCTTTGGCTAGCTGTTCTTCAAATTATTTTTGACCTTCCTAATTATATTTTTACATTTCATTTGGTAGTATATCAATCACGAACCGATGGGTTCAAGTCTCTGGGGATGCTGAAGATGATAGCAAAGAAAGCTAACATGATTTTCAGATGTATAAGCAAGGTAATGTCAAGTAGCGGGGGCAGGTGGTGCTACCCCTCTCTACACCATTAGTGAGGGAAACTCTGGAAAGGTGTGTCCAGTTTTGATATCCACAGCTCAAAAAGAATGTTGCCAGATTGGATAGGATTGAGTAAAGAGCAACAAGAATGATTTGAAGTCTGGAAAACATGCCTTTGAGTGAGACGCTTAAGAAGCTCGCTATGTTTAGTTTATCCAGGAGAAGATTAAGAGAGGACTTGATCTTGATCTACAAGTACCTATACGAGGAAGAGATTTCTGATAATAGAGGACTCCTTAATCTATTAGAAAAATATAACAAGATCCAAAAGTTGGAAGCAGAAGCTAGACAAATTTTGACTAGAGATAAGGGACAATTTTTTAACAAAGTAGTTAATCATTGGAACAACTTATCTAGGGATGCAGAGGTACTCCATCATGTCAAGTATTCAAGTCTTTCTAAAAGATATGCTATAGCTCATACAGAAGTTATGGGCTTGATGCAGAAATTACTAGGTGAGGGTTGGTGTACACTGGGGGGGATTGATCTAAGTTATGCAACTTCAGCTACATGAATAATTTAGCTGAAGTCGACGTACTTAGATCTACTTACTGCAGTGTCTCAATGGTTGACGCTCTTCCGTCGACTCCGCCTGCGCCTCTCGCCCTGGTGGAGTACCGGAGTCAGCAGGAGAGTGCTCAGTGGTCAATTTATCACATCTGGACTAGACGAGATAAATCGACCCCCACGGGCTCGATCGCTGCCCGTCAATCCAGTGGGTAATGTAGACAAGCCCCGAGTTTCGTTCGCTTTTGTAATGTTGGGAGTCAGGCTAAATGATCACATTGTTCCCTCTGCACTTAAATTTTTTTAATCTAACCACAGATAAAATCAGTACTCTATCCTATCTCAAAATATGTAATTCTATTTTTCAAATGGTATAACTTTTTTAAATGAAAAAGGCATTTTTTAAAAAAGTGAAAAAGGACATTGGTTTTTCAACAATATTCACAATTTTCCCCCATTTTTTTAACCACTTGTACTCTTAAAACTAGGGGTGAAGTTCTCTCCTCATTCAAGTCAGTGGGAGTTTTGTAACTGATTGAATGATATCAGGATTTCACCCTATGAGTTCATGAGAATATTAGCTCCTGTTACCATGCTGGAATTGACTTGTTCTCCCTATTAAAAAATGAAAGGCAAGCCAGTAATCAGAATTATCTGGTTTTATGTAAGATTGTAATCTATTTTATCAGCTATTGAATGTTAATCACGTAAAATTTTCAGTAGTTGTACACATCATAAGGAAATGTTAATATCCACACCACAGCCTCTCTCAGCCAATGCTGAAAGAATATTTGAGTTCCATGCTAGTGCTGCCATCCTAAGAATTTTTTTTTCTTTTCACATTGAAGAGGAGCAACATCACCTCTATGAATATAACTTGAGAAAATATCAGGGGCCAAAGGAATAAATATTGTCAATCTTTTACTGGATTCATTAAGGATAGTGCTAGTTATTTTTAAATAATTTTGTGTTTAATAAATTATTTGGATTAGATTTATTTTAGATTGATATTTATAGCCATAATTACTGTAATGCGTCTTCAGCTATAATTACTTACTGGCAGGTGAGAATGGAATACTATAAAATTCTATGTGTGTGTGTACACATATTGAAATATAACAAGAAATAAAGTAAAATAATGTTTAAAAGATAAATAAGGCCTGTATTTCCTCTATTTCCACTTCCACTGTTGTATCTCCTCTGGATCATAGAACTTGGGGAGAGGCAGTTCTTATCTGAGTCCTAAGTAGAGCACATAGTCTGGTCCAGAAGGTGAAAACAGCTGGAATGCTGGATAATAGCAAACATAGTGCAATTACATTTGACATCATTTTAGGAGGGGAGTGTGGCGAACTGCCAAAGAAACTGCCCACAGCAGCAATTAACTTCAAAAAGGGGAACTACGCAAAAATGAGGAATCTAGTTAAATGGAAATTAAAAGGAACAGCCACAAGGGTGAAATGCCTGCAAACTGCATTGAGACTATTACAAATGCCATAATGGAGACTCAAACTAAATATATACCCCCCATTTTTTTTAAAAAAAGTAAGAGGACTGAAAAATGCCACCAGGGGTAAACAGCAGAGTAAAAGAGGCAGTTAGAGGCAAGAAAATTGGAAGTCAAAACCTAGTAAGGAAAATAGAAAAGAGCATAGACTCTGGCAAGTCGAATGTAAAAGTATAACTAGGCAGGATGCTGCTGCAGGTGCTTGGCTCCCTCTCGGTAGGGTGAAGAGGAGGTGACGACAGCAGCAGAGGAGGAGGAGTGCACCCATTCAATAGGGAGGCACCACCAAGGAGCCATTGTCACTCCAGGTTGCAAAACCTGGCTCTGCCACTGGGGAGGAGGAGGAAGAAGGGAGAGGTGTCTGCTTGCAATGGAAGGGCAGGATACTTATATCTCTGCATGAGGGAGAACGCATGTCAGTTACACACTTAATTTCTCTCTTCCTTAGTTTAGTCATCTGATAATGAGGCTCAGAACAGTTTCTGTATCTGTGAGGGTAAATTAATTGATATTTTAAGTGCATTGGGATCCTGGTGTGGAAGGCATTATATAGACATACAGGATATTAAGGTACCAAAATACCACAGCGATCAACATATTAGAAATGCAGAGAAAAGGAAACATCTGTTACCTTTTCCAAGCAAAATGACATTTTCTGCCTGTGACACCTACCTTTAGTTTTCCTGAAAATATTGTGACTGGAATAAGAAACATATAACTGTTTAACCACCCAAGGAAACTGAATCTTTTTTTGCAGTAATAAGACTTTTTGCTGCATTCGTGTTTATGATGCAACCTACATACATAGCGCAGAAACTTCTGCTGCAAATGTTTGGTGAAGAAAATAATCAATAGGAAGGAAGATGAGTTGGATACATTTGTCACTCAATGGAAACCTATTCTGAATGCTCTGCAGAGGTCAGCAGAACCTGGAAGGACTCATGTTAACCTGTTCTTATTAAATGTGAAGTGTTGTTTGTGGGATCATGCTGGATTTTTAACAGAAACAGTGCTTCTGGATAGAAACTTGTGTGACTTCTTGTTTTTGGTTTGTTTGACTGCCAACCTGGGTTGTACTTGAAAGTGCACTTTTTGCTCATCATTTATCTACACAATATGTATTGGGTGACAGAGAGAGGCAGCGTGAAAGCTCTGATGTGTGAATAACTGATTTTTTCTGTTCTCTGGCAGTTTGGAAAACTTGAAAAAATAATTTATGTTGACCGGGGGAAAAAATGGTTGTTTGTCAGACAGAACATTTAAATTTTGAGTGTTTTTAACTTAAAAGTAAAACTAACGGAAATTTCTAAAAAAAAGTAAATTTGAATTGAAAAATCAAAATGTTTCACATTAAAAAGGTCAAAATGAAACATTTTTACTTCTGGGGAGTTTGTTTTGGGGGGTGGGATGTGACGAGGTTCAACATTAACAGTTCCATGAACTGACACAAAATTGCTATGTGTCGGTGCAGAAAAAAAACTTCAGCTGAAAACTTTCACTCAGATCTACCACTTAACTCCCAATTAAGCCTCAAAATAGGGCCCTGCACAGGAGTGAATTTAACCCATTGTGTATTGCTTGATATGTATACTGCATGTGTTGAGCGTTTAGATTCTGGGCTGAGTTGAATCAATGTAAACCTAGACTAATCCCATTCATCTCAACAGAAAAGGACATAGGAGGAGGATTAAAACAGCATTGCTTTTCACCTGGCTTGGTGAGTCAATACAACCTGAACCTGCTTCTGTTCCACCTATTCCACCTGGTGATTTACCATCCACTTCAACAGGAACAGGTCCTAAGGGCCAGTTCCTCAGTGTTTACTTGCGGGAAAAGGGAATAACATACACCCTCCTAAAGGTGTAAGTCTGTGATGAAGTTAAAATAAAAGGCACCGAAATCCTGCTATTTGAGAGAAATGGCTGTAGGTTTTATTGCATGATGAAAGGCTACATAGGAAAAGGTGACTAGAAAATGGGTGTGAATGCCAGCAAATGGACAGGCATCTCTGATACAGAGCCCGTGGAGAAATAAATGTAAACAGGGGATTTTTGGCTTGAACAGCAATTACCTACATTTTACACAGTGAGCTTGTCCAGCACTAAATGCTGAGATGTCAGAGAGCTACCTACATGCTGATTTTGTGCTGTCATGTGGCACACCTGACAAATCAGCAAAAGATCTGTGGCACCAGCATTTGATGCCACACCCAGTAGTGTACCAGTATGTAACAGACATAATTGCAGTACAGAGAAATAGTGGCGGTAGCATTGACTATTGCTTCTTTGCTAGAGCCAGCACTCAAACAAATGCCTGCCACATCACAGAGGAACCGAATTACAGTGAAGCACTCATTGACTTATACAAGTGTGAGAAAAACTGTGTGACTAGCCAACAAAATGGGGACGTGGTGTTACTATGTCGGCAAAATGGGGCGCTTACATCAGTGGGAGACAAATTTAAGCATAGACACAATCACAAGTAGGTTGACGCAAGGCGGCTTATGTTGACCTAATTTTGTAGTGTAGACCAGGCCTAAGCATAAATGTTCAAGTCCCCATCAGTGCCTTAAACTGCCCATAGAATTCTTGAAAATTTCCAAATATCCATCCCATTAGGTATGGGAGTTGCTTCTCAGTGGTGACAGCATCTTCTCCCCTGCTCTGGAGAAGGAAAATCAGACTTGACACTGTCCTGACATCATTGATTCTCCACACATCATTGATTCATAGATTATAAGGCCAGAAGGAACAGTTGTGATCATTTAGTCCGACTTATATAACACAGGTTATAGGATTTCCCTGAATAAATTTCTGTTTCAACTAGACCCTATCTTTTAGAAAAACGTCCAGTCTTAGTTTTAAAATGTCCAGTGATGGACAGTCTGCCACACACCTTGGTGCATTGGTCCAGTGATTCATTATCCTCACTGTTAAAAATGTGTATCTTATTTCTACTCTGAATTTGCCTGGTTTCAACTTCCAGCCTTTGGATCTTGTTATACCATTGTCTGCAAGACTAATGTACCCTTTATCATCACAATTCTGTTCCCCACGGAGGAACTTACAGACTGTGATCAAGTCACCCCCTAACCTTCCTTTTGTTAAGCTAAACAGATTGAGCTCTTTGAGCCTTTCTCTATAAAGAGAACCTATCAGTTAAGCTGTGGTCATTAATGGGGAAAACAAGCCTGTTCGGAGGAATTTTAAGACTCATTAAATTGGCATAATAATTAGTTCTTGGGAAAATATTTAAATAATTAATATGTGTAGGGTTGGTAAAAGAGGATACTTTTAAAGGTAAATCCAAATTAAATTTAAGATCTGCTCCTGCTTATTCTACAGTTGTCAGTAGACCCGATGAATCCAGTAGCACTGTTCACATAGTGTATGTCTACACTACGACATTAGATCGAATTAATAGAAGCCAGTTTTATAGAAATCGGTTGTATACAGCCGATTGTGTGTGTCCCCACATAAAATGCTCTAAGTGCATTACGTCGGCGGACCGCGTCCACAGTACCGAGGCTAGCGTCGACTTCCGGCGCATTGCACTATGGGTAGCTATCCCACAGTTCCTGCAGTCTCCGGCGCCCATTGGAATTATGGGTTGAGATCGCAATGCCCGAATGATGCAAAACAGTGCCGCGGGGGGTTCTGGGTACATGTCGTCAGGCCCCTCCCCCTCCGTCACAGCAACGGCAGACAATAGATTCGCGCCTTTTTACCTGGGTTACCTGTGCAGACAACATACCACGGCAAGCATGGAGCCCGCTCAGCTCAGCTCACCGTCACCATATGTCATCCGGGTGCCGGCAGACGTGGGACTGCATTGCTACACAGCAGCAGCAGCTAACTGCCTTTTGGCGGTAGACGGTGCAGCATGACTGGTAGCCTTCATCGGCGATCTGGGTGCTGGTAGCTGTGGGGCTGGCAGCCGTAGGGCTGCATTGCACCAGCCCCTTACCTTTTGCCTTTTGGCAGTAGATGGTTTATTACGACTGGTAACCGTCCTCGTCGTACAGCAGTGGCTGTCAATCATTGGCACCTGGGCAGACATGCTCTGTCCTATCGAACTGTCTTGACAATGATGGCTATCAGTCGTAGTATACTATTTTCTGCCAAGCGCCCAGTATTTTCTGCTAAGCACCCAGAAGAGGCCGAGGGCGATCTGGGTGCTGGCAGACATGGGGCTGGCAGACGTGGGGCTACATTGCTACACAGCAGCAACCCCTTGCCTTTTGGCAGTAGATAGTATATTATGATTGGTATCCGTCATCATCATACTGCAGTGGGTATCAGATCGTGCAATAGACCTGAAGGCTAACTGCCAAGCGCCCAGTATTTGCAGCCAAGCACCCAGAAAATGCCGAGGGCTATCAGTCATGCTGCACCGTCGTCTTAAGATGTAAAAAATAGATTTGTTCTGTATTCATTTCCTTCCCCCCTCCCTCCGTCAAATCAATGGCCCGCTAAACCCAGGCTTAGGAGTTCAATCTCTGGGGGGGGGGGGCATTCTGTGTGACAGTTGTTTGTATTTCTCCCTGATGCACAGCCACCTTTCTTGATTTTAATTCCCTGTACCTGTACGCCATGTCGTCACTCGCCCCTCCCTCCCTCCCTCCTTCCCCTGGTCCTTCAGATACTAGTTTCGCGCCTTTTTTCAGACCAGACGCCATAGCTAGCACTGGGATCATGGAGCCCGCTCAGATCACCGCGGCAATTATGAGCACTATGAACACCACGCGCATTGTCCTGGAGTATATGCAGAGCCAGGACATGCCAAAGCAAAACCAGGACCAGCGGAGGAGGAGGCGATTGCAGCGCGGCGACGAGAGTGATGAGGAAATGGACATGGACCTAGACCAAGTCACAGGCCCCAGCAATGTGGAAATCATGGTGTTCCTGGGGCAGGTTGATGCCGTGGAACGCCGATTCTGGGCCCGGGAAACAAGCACAGACTGGTGGGACCGCATCGTGCTGCAGGTGTGGGACGATTCCCAGTGGCTGCGAAACTTTCGCATGCGTAAGGGCACTTTCATGGAACTTTGTGACTTGCTTTCCCCTGCCCTGAAGCGCCAGAATACCAGGATGAGAGCAGCCCTCACAGTTGAGAAGCGAGTGGCGATAGCCTGTGGAAGCTTGCAACGCCAGACAGCTACCGGTCAGTCGGGAATCAATTTGGAGTGGGCAAATCTACTGTGGGGGCTGCTGTGATCCAAGTTGCCAGGGCAATGAAAGACCTGGTGATATCAAGGGTAGTGACTCTGGGAAACGTGCAGGACATAGTGGATGGCTTTGCTGCAATGGGATTCCCAAACTGTGGTGGGGCGATAGATGGAACCCATATCCCTATCTTGGCACCGGAGCACCAAGCCACCGAGTACATAAACCGCAAGGGGTACTTTTCAATGCTGCTGCAAGCCCTGGTGGATCACAAGGGACGTTTCACCGACATCAACGTGGGCTGGCCGGGAAGGGTACATGATGCTCGCGTCTTCAGGCACTCTGTTCTGTTTCGAAAGCTGGAGGAAGGGACTTTCTTCCCGGACCAGAAAATAACCGTTGGGGATGTTGAAATGCCTATCGTGATCCTTGGGGATCCAGCCTACCCCTTAATGCCATGGCTCATGAAGCCGTACACAGGCAGCCTGGACAGCAGTCAGGACCTGTTCAACTACAGGCTGAGCAAGTGCCAAATGGTGGTGGAATGTGCATTTGGGCGTTTAAAAGTGCGCTGGCGCAGCTTACTGACTCGCTCAGACCTCAGCGAAAAGAATATCCCCATTGTTATTGCTGCTTGCTGTGCGCTCCACAATATCTGTGAGAGTAAGGGGGAGACATTTATGGCGGGGTGGGAGGTAGAGGCAAATCGCCTGGCCGCTGATTACGCGCAGCCAGACACCAGGTCGGTTAGAGGAGCACAGCAGGGCGCGGTGCGCATCAGAGAAGCTTTGAAAACTAGTTTTGTGACTGGCCAGGCTACGGTGTGAAACTTCTGTTTGTTTCTCCTTGATGAAATCTCCGCCTCCCCACCCACCCGGTTAACTCTACTTCCCTGTAAACCAACCACCCCACCCTCCCCTACCCTGCCCCCTTCAAGCACCACTTGCAGAGGCAATAAAGTCATTGTTACTTCACATTCATGCATTCTTTATTAATTCATCACACAACTAGGGGGATAATTGCAAAGGTAGCCCGGGATGGGTGGGGGAGGAGGGAAGGAAAAGGACACACTGCAGTTTAAAACTTTAAAACTTTAACACTTATTGCTCGGGAAATCATCTAGGGTGGAGTGACTGGGTGGCCGGAGGCCCCCCCACCGTGTTCTTGGGCGTCTGGGTGAGGAGGCAATGGGACTTGGGGAGGAGGGCTGTTGGTTACACAGGGGCTGTAGCGGCGGTCTCTGCTCCTGCTGCCTTTCCTGCAGCTCAACCATACGCTGGAGCATATCAGTTTGATGCTCCAGCAGCCGGAGCATCGACTCTTGCCTTCTGTGTGCAAGCTGATGCCACCTCTCATCTTCAGCCCGCGATTCAGCACGCAACCTCTGCTCTTCAGCCCGCGATTCAGCACGCCACCTCTCCTCTCGCTCATATTGGGCTTTTCTATAATCAGTAATTGACTGCCTCCACGCATTCTGCTGTGCTCTGTCAGCGTGGGAGGCAGTCTGTAGTTCTGTAAACATTTCATCACGCGTCCTTCGCTTCCGCTTTCGAATATTCACTAGCCTCTGTGAAGGAGAAACATTTGCAGCTGGTGTAGGAGAAGGGAGAGGTGGTTAAAAAAGATACATTTTAGAGAACAATGGGTACACTCTTTCACGTTAAATTTTGCTGTTCACATCACACAGCACATGTGCTTTCGTTACAAGGTCGCATTTTTCCTCTTATATTGAGGGCCTGCCGGTTTGGTGTGAGAGATCACTCACGCAGTGCCAGGCCACAGATTTCAGCTTGCAGGCAGCCATGGTAAGACACAGTCTTTTGGCTTTTTTAACCTTGTTAACATGTGGGGATGGTTTAAAACAGTACTGCTCTCATTAACCATACCAAGCACCGGTTGGGTTGGCCATTTAAAATGGGTTTGCAATGTAAAAGGAGGGGCTGCAGTTTCAGGGTTAACGTGCAGCACAAACCCAACTAATTCCCCTCCCCCACACACCCAATTCTCTGGGATGATCACTTCACCCCTCCCCCCCACCGCGTGGCTAACAGCGGGGAATATTTCTGTTCAGCAGAGCAGGAAGGAGCACCTCTGAATGTCCCCTTAATAAAATTGCCCCATTTCAACCAGGTGACCGTGAATGATATCACTCTCCTGAGGATAACAAAGAGCGATAAGGAATGAATGTTGTCTGCATGCCAGCAAACACCGGGACCATACGCTGCCATGCTTTGTTATGCAATGATTCCAGACTACGTGCTACTGGCCTGGCGTGGTAAAGTGTCCTACCATGGCGGACGGGATAAGGCAGCCCTCCCCAGAAACCTTTTGCAAAGGCTTTGGGAGTACATGAAGGAGAGCTTTCTGGAGATGTCCCTGGAGGATTTCCGCTCCATCCCCATACACGTTAACAGACTTTTCCAGTAGCTGTACTGGCCGCGATTGCCAGGGCAAATTAATCATTAATCATTAAACATGCTTGCTTTTAAACCATGTGTAATATTTACAAAGGTACACTCACCAGAGGTCCCCTGTGTGCCCACAGGGTCTTGGGTGAGTTCGGGGGTTACTGGTTCCAGGTCCAGGGTGATAAACATATCCTGGCTGTTGGGGAAACCGGTTTCTCCGCTTCCTTGCTGCTGTGAGCTATTTACATTATCTTCATCCTCATCTTCCTCGTACCCCGAACCCGCTTCCCTGTGTGTTTCTCCAGTGAGGGACTCATAGCACACGGTTGGGGTAGTGGTTGCTGCACCCCCTAGAATGGCATGCAGCTCCGCGTAGAAGCGGCATGTTTGCGGCTCAGCCCAGGACCTTCCGTTTGCTTCTCTGGCTTTGTGGTAGGCTTGCCTTAGCTCCTTAATTTTCACGCGGCAATGCTGTGCGTCCCTGTTATGGCCTCTGTCCTTCATGGCCTTGGAGACCTTTTCTAATATTTTGCCATTTCGTTTACTGCTTTGGAGTTCAGCCAGCACTGATTCATCTCCCATATGGCGAGCAGATCCCGTACATCCCGTTCTGTCCATGCTGGAGCTCTTTTGCGATCCTGGGACTCCATCACGGTTACCTGTGCTGATGAGCTCTGCGTGGTCACCTGTGCTCTCCACGCTCAGCAAACAGGAAATGAAATTCAAACGTTCGCGGGGCTTTTCCTGTCTACCTGGCCAGTGCATCTGAGTTGAGAGTGCTGTCCAGAGCGATCACAATGAAGCACTGTGGGATAGCTCCCGGAGGCCAATAACGTCGAATTCCGTCCACACTAACCCAATTCCGACCCCCTAAGGCCGATTTTATCGCTAATCCCCTCGTCGGAGGTGGAGTACAGAAACCGGTTTAAAGGGCCCTTTAAGTCGAAAGAAAGGGCTTCGTCGTGTGAACGTGTCCAGGCTAAATTCGATTTAACGCGGCTAAAGTCGACCTAAACTCGTAGTGTAGACCAGGCCATAAGTAGACCCAGCAGGATTAGGCCTTTAACGTGTGATTTTTAAAATCACAATAAAAGCTCAAATATTGTGCTTTCTAACCTTCACCAGATAATTAATTTTAGATGAAAAGCAGAGAATCGTGGATAAAATATTTCAAACATTGCTTTGGTTGCTGCTTAGAGAAAATGATGTTTTCATAAAAATGCATCAGTTGTCTCAGATATTTGATTTGATGAATTCTTGATATGTGACCTAGACCTTGACTGTGAGTTATGTTGACTTGAACAATATAGCTTATTTCATACACTATGCAAATTTACCCATTTGAGTTTTTTATGGTGATGTTTAAGTGCAATTTCCAATTCTCAGGTACATTTTCTAGTTGTTGCTGTATCCTGGATGGTGAAATATTTACACTTTTTTTAAAAATGTGGAATATAAGTATTCTATCACAAGTTAATACATCCTATTTCTGATTTACCAACTGTATGAATAACCAAATATAAACAAGGGTATGTTTGGTACTTGGATTGATTGAACTGTTATGCTTCCAAACTACAGGGGGTTTCTTCCAAGATGAAAGGGCTCATGCCCAGAAATAAACATTTGTCTTAACTTTCCACTGCATTGTAGTAATAATCAGCTCTAATCTGTGTGTTTCAAATACAGCAAATGATGTGGTTTGTCAGTATCAGTGTGGTGGCAGCACAGGGACATGTAACACGGGGTCCCTGAGATAAGGATCCTGACGGTACAATACATTTGTTAATAATATTACTCTACATTTTCAAAGTGCTATATAGACATTAACTAACTACACCTCAAAACACCTCTGTAAGATAGAAGTACTGTTATCTTCATTGTACAAATTAGGTGATTGAGATCCCGAAAGGTTAGGTGATTTGCCCAGAGCCACTGAGTGGCATTGGATGAGCATTAGTGATTAGGACTCAGGAGAGTACTGAGCTCCAACTTCATGCTCAATCCAGTAGAAAATGCTGCTTCTGTTTTAAAAAAACAACCGCCATGCCATCTGTAAGAGTACCTGTAAGATACTGACTAGAGCTTATCAGAACATGGAAGGACGGGTTACATGGAACATTTCTATGAAAATGAAAAAAAAAGTCATACATTTCCATGAAAACGGGTTTTTGTTCTTTATGTTTAAAATCCCCATTCTCCTCAATGGCCCAGGTTCCCTGGACAGATTACATTAAGTGACTGGGGCATGGTCTTTGGAACCCTGATCCAGGACAGGTGACTGGGACTAGGAAAGAGAGTTAAATCTCTCTTACCAGCCTTCCTATGTGTGTCAAAGCTTTATTACACCATCCACTGACCTTAGGAAGGGGTTAATATAGAGACAGACCCTAAATGGGGTATGTTCACAGCAATATAAAGGATGAAAGTTCAACATAAGTTTGAAGTCGAATACATAGACTCGTAAGATTGTTACACAGAATTCTCGTGTGATCCAGCTCATGGGAAAGAAACTGCTTTGATTTGTATTTTTAATTAAACAATGGAGAGATGAAACCACCAGTAAATACAAAATAAAACGGAAAGTTATCTGTGCTCTCTTCCGAATTTAACAGACTGCTTAGTTCCCAGTGGGTTTGTTTGTAACACTTACATTTTCTGGTTTGGAGTAAAGGGGATTGTGTGTTTGTTTTGGGGGCAGGTTTTGCCTTTCTCACTGGTTGAAAGCAGGCCAAAATAGTCCAAATAAAGAGTTAATCCTATAAAGAAAAGAATACCTCAGTATTTCCATCTCTTCAGGGGCAGTGGCAATTCAATTCATCCTCAGCTTATTGCTGGATACTAAGACTATAATAAGACTAATAACTTTGATAATTCTGTTGCTGTAGGTTTGTCAAAGCTTTTCTTTTTAAATGTATCCTTCTCCATGGCAAGTTGTTGCCATCCCCCCCCCAACCACCAAAGAAACACCACAAAGCTGACATCACATAACCTTCAAGACACATTAGTCAGACCCTTTTATTATTATTCTATTATTATTTATGTGTAAGGCATTTTTCAGGTGTCAGAGCACTGTAAGGGAAAGCACAATGTAAATGTATATGGATGCAATAAAGTCTTGAAGTTTGGGTGAGGATTCAACTTTCCCAGCATAGCTCAGACTGAGCAGTTTGGTTTAACCTCTTGTTAGATCCAGCTGTGAAATTCTGAGCAAGAAACGATCGGTTCCAAACTACAGGAGTGTTTAGATTTGTAACTTGGATTATGGCTTGTCTCTAAACAATACTAGAAAGAGAAAGAAAATAGTGTTTCCAAATGACATTTAAATGTAGAAGAAGAAGAGATAACACAAAGTTTAAAAAAAAAGGATTTATACCTGATAAGGCATTAAATCCTCAATTTAGCAAGGTACTTAAGTATACCTAATTTTAAGCACAGCAAGGTGCTTAAACAGCCCTAACTTTAAGTATATAAGTAATCCCATTTAAATCTATAGTGCTTAAAGTTAGGCATGCTTAATTAACTTGCTGTGCTTAAAATGAGGTATGATGAAGTATCTTGATGACTCAGGGCCTATGTGCTTAAAGGTCTGTTATCCAGAATGCTGCACAGGATACCGGTGGTAATACTAAGTATAAATCAGATATGAAGTGCACATCACAAAGTTGCATATAAACATGAATTAAATTGTGATTTGAAGGAAATTCTCATTCTTGGAGAAGACTGGCTTAGTGGTTAGCTTGGGACTTAGGAGACCCAGCTTCAGTTCCTGCTCTGACACAGCCTTCCTGTGTGACCTTTGCAAGTCAATTAATCTCTTTTCGTCTTCATTCCCCATCTGTAAAATGGGACAGATAATACTTCCCTACTTTACAGACGTGTAGTGATGATAAATGCATTGAAGACTGTGAGGTGCTCAGATTCAGTAACTCCTCACTTAAAGTTGTCCCGGTTGTTTCGTTGCTGACCAATTAGGGAACATGCTAGTTTAAAGTTGTGCAAGGCTCCTTTCTAAACGTTTGGTGGCCGCCTGCTTTGTCCACTGCTTGCAGGAAGAGCAGCCCGTTGCAGCTAGCTGGTGGGGGCCTGTAACCAGGGTGGACCGGCAGCCCCCCTATCAGCTCCCCCTATCAGCTCCCCGCTCCCCTAAGTTCCCTGTGCTGCAGCCACCCAGCAGGCTAGCAATTGCAGCTTCCCTCCCCCCGCTGCCATGTGCTGCTCCTGCCCTCTGCCTTGGAGCTGCTCCCAGAGACTCAGCTTGCTGTGCGGGGGGGGAGGGGAGAGCTAATGTCAGGGTGTCTCCCTCCCCCCTGCTCCTGCACCCCGCTTACCCCTTCTCCATATAGGGCAGGGAGGAGACATGGACGGAGAGAGACAGAGAGAGCCTGGGGCAGCAGCCGCTACTGTCTCAACTTCCTGATCCACTTAAAAAGACAATGCACTTAAGAGTGGGTCAGCTAACTTAAAGGGGCAGTGTGCATCTCTCTCTCTCTCTCTCTCTCTCTCTCCCCCTCTCCCACACACAACGTGTGTGTCTGTCTCTGTCTGCTATGCTGTCTCCCCTCCCTCCTGTTCGTGCTGCCTTGTGTGAGAGGCTACATTAACAACAATGTTTTAACCCTTGAGGGCTCAGCCAAGTGCTAGTTCATCATTTAGCAGCAAGGCATTCCCTGGGAAATATCCCTCCCTCTTCCACCCTCTAACTTCACCACCTCAACCAAGCTTCACAATCATCATAGCTGTGAACAGTATTAAATTGTTTGTTTAAAACGTATACTGTGTGTATATCTATATAATATATAGTTTTTTGTCTGGAACCTAACCCCCCCATTTACATGAATTCTTATGGGGAAATTGGATTCGCTTAACATCGTTTCACTTAAAGTTGCATTTTTCCGGAACATAACTACAACGTTAAGCGAGGAGTTACTGTGCTACTTTAATGGGGGCCATTTAACTACCTAAAATACACAGATATGTGCAGAGGATCCAAAGTAATGCCTGAATGGACAAGTAACATTAAGAGAGAGCGACAACGCATACATCAATTTTTGGTAGTTCTCTAGTTTTAGGTCTTTCTCATCCCTGATCATAAAAAATTGCTTTTCCTACTTACCCGTGTAATATTATTAAGCATACAAAATTAGTTGTCATATAGCCACCAGAAGAAACTGAAGTGCTGCTATTTGTTCTCATATGCTTTATTCTTGTGTTGACAGAGGCCTGTTAGATCACCTCCCACTCAAGGTAATGATCCAATGTCTAAGACATAAACTGCACCATTAACTTTTTGTGGTGCTAAAGCAGGAAGGCTATATATGGTGTTTTCACTCTAGCTTCAATTTTTTTTAAGAGCACTGCTTATCTATCATACCTAAACACTCACTCAAAGTCTAGGGCCTTTTTCTGGATTCTCCTCCTCATCCTCCTCAACAGGATTAAATAAATGAAGCTGTACAAGCACTACAAGATAATCAACAAGTGTGGTTTCTGGTACCATTTGCTATCAGCTACTTTCTTTTTTTCACCCACCCCTCCACCCACAGGCAATAACAATAAAAAATCCCTCTTGCCTCCATTGTGAAGTGGTTAAATTGCCCTGGAATCTATAAATAAGTGATATATTTCACCAGCTGTCAGAGCCAAAAGTAAATAGCCTGTTTTTAACACCATATTATGTTTTAGTTTTCTTGACTATAAACTGTAGGCAGAAGTTCTCCACCTAAGAAATGATTCATTCAAACAGACAAAGGAGTAAACAAACAATAATAAATAATATAATATTTGACTCTTACGAGGCCTGATTGAAAGGCCATTGAAGTCAGTGGGAGCCTTTCCACTGACTGCAGTGAACTTTGGAGTAAGCCCATGTGATGTTTTTTATTCATAGATCTCCAAGCACTTCACAAAGGAAGGTATATATCAATATCACTATCTCCTGCATAGAAAAGCAGGGATCTCCTTGCTGTGCACTAGTTGGTGTTTCAAAGTTTGCATTTGCCCCTTCATTTGCCTCTTTGCATAGCAAGAACTAGGTGCTGTGTGACAAAAATCCCAGCCATGCACAAACTATGAGAATTCTTGTGAACTGTGCTGGGGACCAGTCCCTCCAGTGTTCCATGCCAGGCAAAGATGCCTTTGTGGGAATCTGGGTCTTCCTCTCCAATTCATAATAATGAGTATTATATTCCACTGTAAGAGCATAGTCTTTGTTATCCAGTATGAAAAGGCTTGATGGATGGGATGGAATTCCGCTGGGGGGGGGGAGGAACCATGGGATCTGAGGCTTTGATATGCAGTGCTACAACAAACTGGACATATAGAACAACTTCTTCAAGTTATGCATTTGTACCAATCTGCTAATCCTTTGTTCTGTAATTGTGCTTTTCTGCTCCCATACGAATGCATTTTGTCATTTCTGATCTCAGTTGTCTTGGTATAAATCTTCCGGTTTCAAAGATCAGATCATTCCTAACTCATGGAATGTCTAAAGCTCTGTCCCTGGTGGTAGACACAACAGTTGTTTTTCTTTTGGCCAGCAATGTGGATAACTGTGTATCCTGCTTATTGGCAGGCTTTAGCTCTCTCTGTTTCCTATCTGACACAGGTAAACTGGGCATGACTGAATTCAGTTGTACATCTAAAGACTCTGTTTCTGACAGTATCTGACAATCAGGAAGTCTGCTTACATTTCCTTTGACTGGAGTATTCTTCCCTGGACTGTGTTGAACCACAAAGTTGCATTTCTACAAGAACTATATCATTCTTCATAGTTTTAGAGGTGCTACTATAGGGGCGTTTTCCATTGTTGCCCTCAGAGGGTGATAGATTCCACTGCCACTTTTTTTCCAAGAAACACATTGATAGAAGCGCTCCGAGCCAAACTCCATTGCATACATCTCCCTTTCAATACGTGCATGGGTTATTTCTGAACCACCGTCTTCCCTTTTGGCAGTAACACACAGCCCCAAGTCCTCACTTGAATTTATCCGCCTGCACTGATGATCTCTATTTTAGTGTCCTATTCAGCCAGTGTGCCTTCAGTGGCAATTAGTCGCTTCAGTTTGGACAAGGCAGAATCCTGCTGGGCATCTTACTGAAACTCTGCCTTTAGAAGACCTTTTAGTGAAGCCTAAGTTAATGTACGCCTTGGTCTAAACTTGGCAAGGTGAATCACCATCCCTAATATCTTGTCTAGCCCAGCGTGACTTTTCAATGACTTCATATCAGTGATTGCTGCCTGCATATTGTGAGCTTTTAAATTCCCGGTATAAAACAAGAAAACTAAATGAACCCTTGCCGGTGGTCTGGAACTGCAGAGAGAATATGACCAACTAATGTAGTTTCTTTTGTGAAATCCTTCTCTCTCCGATGAGTAAGAAAAGGTGATGATATCAATAAATAAAATATGTGCCTGAAATGGACTTTAAAAATATGTGAATCCGGGGGAACATCTCTCAGCTCAGGGGGAAACTGTTTACTGGGTACCTGAAAATGACTGCACTAGTGGCTGGAGTAGCTGCCTATGTGCTGGACATATGTGCAAGAAGCAGGAGGAAGGAATGTTTCTTTCAGTCCTTGGAGTCATCCATGGCACTGATGCATCCTCTCCTGATCCCACAGAAACCAAAACTAAAGGATCCATCCAGAGTTAGATCCACTAGCCCCACACTTGTCCCCCTCCTGCACCCCTCGCCCATGCACTGCCATGCCAGGAACCACTGTAGAGCAGGGCTCTACATCACAGGAGGACTACACACACCCAGTGCTCTTCCCAACCCCACCCCTGGAATGCTGCCTCCTGGAGTAGCAGAGTAGCACTGGACACCCTCTGTAAAGTCACAGGCAAGATTTCGTCCTTGGTGCTTCCTCTCAGGTCCAGTTTTGATTTGTGCGTCCCTGTGGTGGTTTTCCAGAAAGGGCACATTTGGTGCACTCCTAGGCAGAATATAAAAATGGAATCTTATCATTCATGCACATAATTTAACAGCAACCCCATCCCAATATGACCCTAAAGAAAGACAGTGATAATGCTAAGGCCAGGTGAGGGATGGGTGGCAATAAAACTCACCTGAGGGCTAGAGGAGCTGTCTTCTGAGGGACAAATTGGACGCTGAGCATGCAGAATTTGGAGAAATGGTGACTGAGGGTGTGACTTCACTTTAGGGTTTAAATCCCCTAAGAGATAACATAAAGACCTAAGAAATGCCCCCAGACTCCAGGGATATGGCATTGTTGGCTGTCATAATGCAAAACTGAGGAAGAGAGAGGTTTTAGGCTAGATATGAGGAAGTGTGTTTTATTTTAAAGGGTTGCAGGAACTTAGAATAGTTTTCAGAAGACCATAGCTAGGTCTACCTTCTGGTAGCCACTTCTCACTCAGCTGCCAGAGAGAGATAAATTTAAGCCTCCAATTTATATTTAGATACAATTTCAACCTGTGGTCCAGCATGGATTCTCTCCAGTCTTAAAAAACTATGAAGTGTATCTAAATAGAGAGCTAAGATTTAAACCCCTTGGCAAGGAATTGCCAGGGAGAACTCTTCCCCTTGCTCACCACTTAAGAGAGGGAAGTAGTGGATAAGTGTGGCTAGGAGAAAAGCCTCTTGCTCCTTAAGGGACTTGGATCTCTCACCAATCTCCTAAGGGAAACTCCATTTTATTTGCTCTAGCATGGTTTACTGAACATCTCTGCTAACACCGGGGTCATACACACAACGGATGAAAGTAATAATAATAATTAATAATAAATACTTTGCTTTTCTAGAGAGCTTTTCACCTGTGAATCACAAATCTAGGTGATAATAATACCTAACATGCCAGAGGTAATCCAGTAAGGATGCTTTCATGAGTTGCTGTGGTGCATTTGCTGCAGCAGAGGGGACTGAAATGTCCAGTGCAATGCATTCGCTTTGCTTATGGCAGTGCAGCAGAGGCAGCATTATTTAGGGCCTGATCACACACAATTGAAATCATTGGGAACGAGATCCATCCTTTAAGCAGCCTTAGAACTACTGCACATTGCTTTGTAACCCTGAATGTTTAATGAAGTGTTTGTATGCCCTTCATTAAACATATATAGATAGATAGATATAAAATAATGTGATTAGGGAAGGTGGCTGCATATAGCCTTTATTAGAGCACACAGTAGTAACCATAATACTGAAACTAAAAAGAAATTGCTTCTATCCTGACCCATCCTGATTTCAGACAGCTGAGTGAATGACTTTTCCACCGTTATTTACAAGGAAAAACACTGTAGTATAGGGGAACTGGATGGCTTTGGGCACTGGTAATTCAGTAAAGAACCTTTCACTTCTTTGTCATTAGTTCATATCCAGCATAGAGCAGTACTGAAGCACACTAGAGAAATGTGAAATATTCAAAGAGCATTTTTGTTCATTTTGTTGCAAATGTTGAAATAGGTCTCATTTTTGTATTTAAAAAGAGATTTTTTTTTTAATAGGGAAAATGCACTGATTTTCAAAGGAAAATAGACCTATTTAGAGCCAAACAGGAATAAACTGATGAACTCAGTTAGGTTCCTAATGGATGACTGTCTGTATCTCAAAAGACACTGCTTGGCACTCTCATTGATAGTCCTAGCAGAGAGGCAAAGGAGCAAATGAGCTTGGAAAAGACACTGCCCTTTCATCCTTCACAGGGGTCCCTGAAAATCAAAGCTGAGGCATATTGGCCACTGCCCATACTGTATTTGTAATAAGGCTTAAAAGCACTTCAGTTCCAGGGTTGTTAGTTCAACACCTTTCACAAGCAATAAAGTTACTTTAAAAAGAGGAGAGAGGGAGAAATTCTAAAAGGCATTGTGCGACTTGCAAAGCATTTACAAAAGAGAGAGCTTATGATTTCATATTTGTAAATTAATGTACATGAAACATTTGTATCTAGTCTTGCTTTAGACCTTGATCCAAGAAAAAAATCACATTGAAATGGCTGTTTGAGTCAATTATTTTAAAACAAGATAGTGATTGCCAAAAAGCACATTTTGCAGTGCTTTAATGTTAATAACTGCTAGAGTTTCATATGTCTGGCATTGCATGTGCATTTCTAAATGAATTTTGGACAATTATGGGAACAATTGTCTTGATGAGTTCTGAACCTGTGCAAATCTTCTATCATCTAAGCTGCCAGATGATATCCAAGTATAAGAAATTAACTGAGTTAAAAATGTTTCTAGCCAGTCTTAAATTCCATGCCATGCTTTTAAGTTAATCTCTCAAATGGAGATTCATTTGGGAAAAGGCACCAAATTCAAAGGTGATGTGTAAGGCAAATCCCTGGACTAGATTCTGATCTCACAGACCCTCCTATGATTTCAAAAGAGAGGTTCCAGATTTATATCAATGTAACTACCACCCTGGAATTGCTTTTGATTTACACCGGTGTAAGAGAGAATCAGGATCTAGCATTCTCACCCTCTCTTACACTCCATTCAGCCTATTTATACCTACTTACTGTTCTTTAATGGGGAGTAAGGATGTCTAAGTTGGTCTAGAGGAGCTGTAAGAAAATTCAAGTGAATATGATGTTTGATCTGTTTTAGCAAACACCTTCTAACTAGAACTGGGTGAATTTTTTGAATGAAACTTTTTTTTGTCAAAAAATGAAGACAGAGTGACACTGAAACGTCTCATGAATTCATGCCTCTTTTGCCAAATTGCTCATTTTTAAAAAGTCCAGAAATGTTGAAATGTTTTGTTCAACTTTTTTTTTTTAAATGAAACACTTTCATTTTTCGGTTCAAAAACAATTTTTTGTACTGACATTTCCATTTTATTTTTTTAAAATACAAAACTTTAGAAAATGCTCAAAATCAAATGAAATGATTTATTTCAGTCAAATGTAAAGTCTCATTCTACCCAAAACCTTTTTTTTTTTTTCCCCAAGAGTCACCAAAAATTTCAAAAACATATATTTTTGGTCCAACGAGAAGCATTGTTTTTCAAAATGGCCAAAGACCTGAAAAAGTTAGTTATTCATGCAATGCTATTCCATACAAAGTGCTCCTTTGCTGGCTCACTCCTGTCTTCTGGCATTGTACTATCTGAGCTGCACCAACTCAGACCTTCTTAGCCTTAGTGGGCCAAGTGCAGAGGTGATGTGTAAGGGGGGAAGTGTAAGTTACACACAGGAAGTCCATGTCAGTCTTAAAGGTGTAAATTGCAGAATTTAGACCCCACTAGAACCACTGGGCCTGATTCTCCACTGCCTGCCTGTTGAGTAGTAATTTATACTTGACCAAAATGGGTCTGGGATGCTACCATCCTTATCTGGCGGTATATTGCACAGGTGAAAACAATTACATGAAAGGCAGTGGCGAATCAGTCACATTTAAGTCTTAGATAGACTCATTTAGACTCAACTCTGAATTTAGCCGGAGGAATACAATCATGCCCCTTCTTCCTTTAATGCAGGCCACTTATCCCATATAGCAGAAGGCTGACATTTTATTACTACGCTCCTTAATCATTTTTGAAATGCCTAGACTTAAATATATAGAAACACATAGGTTTTAACCTTGGATCCTGCTAACAGAAAATGCAAACTATGAATTAGAAAAATAATTCATAAGTTGCCATCTGCAAACCCATAGTTATTTATTTTAACGGCTGAGGATGTAATAAATCATTCCGAAGTAATATTGACATTTATGTATTCAGCTACCATGGCAATTTAACAGCCTGTTTGTTACACTGCTGCTTGAGTTGAGGATTTGCTGTTGCATATGGAGGGCTCGTTATCCCAGTCTTGACACAGCAGGCAATAGCATTGCCATTGCAGAGTGGCAAACTGAGGGAAAGGCCAATAAATTGGACTGAATCAACCGCAATAAGACAAGTATCATGACCTTTAATATTGCCTCACCATCACCAGTATGGATAGAGGATAATGTTCTCACCAATGTAGAAACATTCACATACTTGGGCAGCACCATCAGCCAGGACGGTGGAACAAGCCAGGACATCTGGAACAAAATCAATAAAGCCAGGAACTCCTTCAGGAGCTTAAATACAGTCTGGAAATCATCAAAATAAAACACCAAAACCAAACTAAAGATTTATCAGAGCTGTGTACTTTCAACACTACTTTGTAGTACAGAATGCTGGGGAATGAGAAAGTATGACATGTCCAAATTGTCTTCATTCCATACAACCTGCCTCGGAAAAATCCTCCATATCTTTCGGCCCAGAACAATCTCAAACCAAGATCTATTGACACAGTGCAGCCAAGAGGATCTGAGCACCATCATTGCAAGGAGGCGTTGGAGATGGATCAATCATGTGCTTTGGATGGAAACTGATTCCATCACCAGAGTAGCAATAAGATGGACACCTGAAGGCAAGCAAAAATGAGGCCGCCCAAAAACAACATGGCGAAGAGCTGTAGAAGCCAAGCTGAAAAACCTGGGGCACAGCTGGGGAACCATTGAAAGACATGCCAGAAACAGACAGGAGTGGAGGAGCTTCGTCACTGCCCTAAACGCCAGAGTCGTAATAGGAACATGATGATGATGATGATGACCATTTCTTACACCCTGAGGAGACCTAAGTTTCTCACCATGTGTGCTGATTATTTACTGTTCTCCTTGTTAGGTTTGTCCATAAGCAGAGCAACCATATATTTGTAGTCAGAATAACATTTAGAAACTGACAAAGCAAGAAAGAACAAAAGTAAGGTTGCCTTGAGAGTGTATTGTGTATGGGTGTCCGCTCTGGAGCAGGGTGCATCCGGACACAATGGCAACTGCATCTGTAGTAGGAAGGTGTACCCTCCCCAAATATCAAAACCCATGCCATAACAAATATAAGCTACACACACAATGCCCATCCTCTTAGGGTCAACATTTGCTCATATGCTGATGTCTTGCTTTTTCCTGTGGGTGTGTGTATCTCTTTCTGCCACTTGTTGGGTATATATTATTCTCCCATAACCAGGTATAAAAATCACATGAGCAACCCCTATGAAGAGATTTAAATCCCTTTGAACTTTCTACAGTCATATCTCACTCTGAGCAGTGCTCATCCTATGTATGGTGATGTTCTCCTGGTGAAGAAGACTGATAGAGGCATAAAGCAGACTTCTGCAACCTACTTGGAAGGTATGGCAGAAGGGGTGAGCTCTGGATCAGTTGATGCTACTGTGGGGATGTCAGGAACAGTTTGTCAGCTCGGTGTGGGGTTCAGATTGTTTCTCACACAGGAGATGGGTTGCATTTCAGGAGCTGGCAGGCGGATGGGATCAGGGTACTGACTCCTCTCTCCCCATGGAGAAAGAGGTGCTAGGTGTGTGTTGGGAGGGAATGCTGACCAAAGTCAGCTCCAAGATGTTCAGGGTATTTTCTTGCCATGTACTGGGCACTTGCCCAGGACAGGATTGAGCTATGAGGGAGATAGCTACATTCTTTACATCCAGAGTAATTAAAACTCCCTCAATCTTTTTAACATGATCTCCTGACCGCCAGTAGGTCCTCCTGTATAATACAAGCCATAGAACTTCCCCAGGATAATTATTTTCAGTCTTGCACTAACTTTGCAAGTACATGTCAGCACATAAGCTTGTATCTTTTTTGTACTCCTATTGGATATGGATCTGGGACTTGGGGTTTTATTTTTAAAAAGCTATCAAACATCATTGCAAAAATATTTCAATTAAATCAGCTGCTTTTACCAGGCAATTATGAAAATAATCTGAAGGACTCAAGTGTTATCACACTTGTTTAATCCAGTTGTGTGTTTCTGGAAACAAAGTGGAGACAACAATGGAGATGAGTGTTCAAGTTGGTCCTTACTCTTGTATTTTGATTTGAAACAGCGTAGGAACATTTAAAGGTTTCTTCCGTTTCGTTCAATAACTGAACTCCCTTTCCTTGAGTATCTCACTAACGTAGTGATGAGGATTGTGAGTTGGCCCGAATTTAACATACTGGCTGCAAGATGGTTTCTGCTGTATTATGTTACTTTTCTCCATGTTTTCATAGTCACGTGGCTAATTTGCTATTGTAATATTGTCCTTGTTCCTCCATGTTACCTCTATCATAATGTTTCTTCTATTAGCTGTGCCATTGGATCCGGGTATGAGTGTGATATGTAAAGGAGTCACATATGGTAGATATATGCTAGGGTAGTATGATTTTCCTTGACCTATTTTCAGGGCAGCATGCATGTTCCATTTCCTCTGTTTTCCCTACTGCATGTGGTCTGCTTCACGTTACACTGTTGTTTGGTCCTATGTAGTCACACTTATATTTTCAATCGGTAGCTTGAAGCTGATGATCCTATTCTTGTTCCCTCCAGTGACAGTTTATCAACACTGATGTCCTTTTGATGAAAAGTGAGAGGGGTTATCCCTATTTGTTGCCCATTAGATGTTGTGGGGATAGGTCCAAGCCAGAGTTTGGATCCAGATCATAACTTTGGAGTGTGTATTTGGGGGAATGTCAGATTAGATTCAGTGTTCCAGTTTGATATCATCTGTGAGGTTTGCCTCTCAACCTGATCTTCAGAATTCAAGGGGATTTGACCCTCTGCTCCAGTTCAAGTTTGTCTCAGGTATGTTGACTTTCTTTACATGCCAGCATCTCCTTTCTTCCTCTGCTCCTTATCACTAGCTTTGATTGCATATGTTTTCTCTCTCAACTTCACTCCCATAATCTGTGGGCAGGGCGTTGTTTTAGTTTTCAGAACTTTGCTCTCTTCTGAGTCCCTGCACCATCTCATGCTGCTGTTGGCAAACCTCATTCTCTGACTCAGTTCATAATTCCCTTTCACTAGCAGTCCAAGTAAGTTTGAAAGCATCACAATCTCCCTCCTCTTCACTGCTGCTACTAAAGTTGCAGTGAGGAATTGTGGGAAATCCCACTCAACCAATCTCTTGAAAGAGTAGTCAATGTTTGTATGGTATTGTCTGATGCTCTCAGTTGTTGCCATGGAAGTTGCCATTTAGTTATTTCTGCATTAGTGCCATCTGGTTCATATTGAACCTCGTTGCTTCTACTCCTTTTTTGCTCTTCTCCTTGGTTTTTTGCTACCATGCACTGCATTACTTAATACCTCTATAGATGTTGGTAAGAAACATTACCTAGTATAAGCAGGATGTTCACTAAGAAGAACATATGCTCCCTTCCATAGATTTGCACAGAAAAAAAATCATTGATTTCAATAGCAGTTTTTCTGAATAAAGTGAAGAATTGGATCATTGAAAATGAGATTCTTTTCTGAAAGTGACTATAAAAATGCCCTTGTGGGGTTCCATGTTTATTGTGCTTTGAGGAGTTCCATATCAGATCACCTTAGTTTTCCAGTACAACGCGATTTCCCACTGCCAACACTAGAAACTCAACCTGGGAGTGGAAAGTCAAGTTGGGTTCTTTCTATCTTGTTCATCACTAGTCATAAAGGTACTATAAGTGGAACAAGGGAAGGATATATCTTGCAAATAAGCACTCAACCACTTCCAAAGACTTCTGTGTTGCCTAACATTAAAACTACATATCTGCACTAGATTGCTGAAGTGATACATTTGGTCATCCAGCCTGTACAGAAGTGAGACCTGGACACTTTAAAAGGTCACTGAGAAATGGGTCCGAGTGTTCAAGTTTTGATGTTACAGAAGAATGTTAAAAAGTAGCCAAAACTATGAATAATGAGATGATGATGAAGGATGAATTTTAAAAGAGCACAATTATTTGAGACCCTACATAAGATAATAACATCTTTCTCCAGACACATTGTTCACCAATCGCAAAGTGACTCAATTCCAGTGCTCATACTATCAGGCAAGATCACAGGCAATGCAAGAACAAGAAGAAAGAGAGCCAGCTAAGCGGGGAAACATCACCAAATGGACTGGTATCCAAAGGAGAGTGGAAGTTTTACAACTCTGTTGCAACTGTGAAAGATGCAACAGTCAACAGTTGTCAAATCAGAGATGACACTTGACAAAAAAGAAGAATTGAAACTTAGTTAATAATTATGTTGATGCTTGTGACAGAGTACAGTCCAACTCACTCCTCAATTAGTTTTGGCTCTTGAGGACTAAATGGATTAAAGAATGTCAAAAATGTATTTTAGCCTATAAGTAAGCAGATACAATTCTAAATAATACACAGTCTCTTTACTGACCATAGCTGCACTTCACAAGTGTCTTAAGTTACATATGAATTAGTAGAGAAGCCTATGATAGGACCCAGTTGTCCATTGTGTTTCTAGAATGAGTTTTCATTAATGCAAGCCCAGATCCAGCATGTCTGAATGGTGGTCTAACTTATATACCTTATTGTCACAGTTCAGGGCAATTGCACCTGTATTTCTCCCTAGTAGTCCACCAAGGACCGCTCTAGACTCCCGGCTCCTCAGCAGTCACCTCTTTTGGGCAGAGAACTGCATCTCACTTTCTCCTGACTGGAGTTTTTTCAGGCTGCACTGTTCCCTTCCTACATTGTGATATTCCCAGCAAGCCAGACTGCCTAAGCAAGCTAGCCTCTGCCCTTTGCTTTCTCTCCAAAGGCTTTGAATATCTGTAATTGCTAGCAGTCACAAGTTATCACACAGCTCTTCATAAGCAAGCACATTTATTCTTAAGGTGAAAGCATTACAGAGAAAACATATAAAAACAAAAAAAGTTCCTATGTGCATGCTAAAAACTTACCAGAGGTCACCCATCACTCTGATGGAGCCTCAGTAGGCCAAAGTCCTCCACTACTTCCCAGGAAGAGCTGGGGCTCCCATTAGACAGAAGGGCCTGTCTATTTGTTGAATCAGAAAGAAGGACCAGAATTAGCCTGAGTTGAAATTATTTATCCAAAAGTCCCTTCTTTGTTTGTTGGTCTCTGTGGAATCCAGTTTGAACTTGTGTATGTGAGCCTCTCCAGGTGATGGTACTTCTCTGGAGGTGTTACAACCTGTGTGAATTTGCCTAATCAGACAGACAGACAGAGACACACACACACACACACACACACACACTTCTTAATTCCTGGAGGAGCTGTGCTCATCCGCCTATGTGGAATTACATACAATCCACGGTGGTCCATAATGATACATAAACTCAATACAGTAAGATGTCCCAAAGATATTGCAGGAAATTGCTATATCTGTCTCACCAATTTTTCAAGATTTCCAAATGCCTGATGAACAAGACAGATGTGTAACTTGCTCATGTGGGCCTGTTATTTGCTTATTTCTGTACTTAGATATGCGCCTCTCCCCTTACATAATTTGCAAATGTCCTGAAATGATTTAGGAGAGAAAGTAATGACGTGAAGTAACTTAAAATGAGAGAGTCATGTTATGGCACTCTTTTGATGGCATTATGTAAGAAAAAATCATTTGTAGGGCATGAGAGACCTCAGATAGAGGCTTAAATATAAGGTGTCACAACAGCTCAACTCTCCCTTTCTCAGTCTGTCTGGTTCATTTGTGTAAAGCAGAAGTTCAACTGAGAAAACTTGAAATTGCGGAACTCTTGAAGTGATATGATATATTTCCCATGAAAGCTTTTACATGTACAGGCAATTGGAAGCGACTCCCTCAAACATCAGGACGACTTTAATAACTGTCAACTGTCGATGGAATACACACGCAAACAGCAGCAATGTTGCAGTCCATCAGCCATTCCTTATTTCTCCAGTTGCCTTTCCATTGCTTTTACTCACTTCTGTGTGTGTGTGTGTGTGTGTGTGTGTGTGTGTGTGTGTGTGTGTGTGTGTGTGTATAAGAAATCCTTTGCATAAAAGTTCTGTACTTTATTTGCTACTGAGAGATGCTGCTATATCCATTTCCCACATTCTTTGCCTGCATCTCTCTTAGTGTGAGAATTGGTTTTTCATTTTTAAATTTAAGAATAACCTCTCCTTAAAGAGTGATTATAGTAAGAAAATTGACATTCATATTTATTCTCCTTCAGTAATTTCTATATTGAATCTGCTCAGTGTACATTCAAAGCCAAGCTATGTCTAGCTGCCACAAGGGCAAACTCAGCTTGGTATCTGAAAACAGAGCTACGGGTCTCTTTCTGCTCTCACTTCCCCCAGTGGAAAATACTGAACTTTGTGAAATGGTACCAGTGTTAAACTGAAGAGAGATCAGAATCAGACTTATTTTCTGCTTTGTACATCTTAAGGAACAATAAAGCATGTGGAATCAGAAATAAGCACCAGATACTTGACTCATGTATATGCCCATTACTTTCATTACAGCAAAAGTGAGCTTTGCAGGCTTAGACTTGTAACCTGGTGAAATGACTTAGCGGGGTTGTGGAAAGCACATTTGCAAATCAAGATGGTCTGTCTTCAAAGGACACTGTTTATAACAAAACAAAACAAAACAAAAAAGAGCCAACCGAGTCAGAAAGAGCAACAAATGTCCCAGCTTGGGGCTTTAACCCACTGCTATGACTCCTGGGCAGTGGAGCTCAGCCTTCCCTTAGGCAAGCTCCCCATTTATCTGCCAAGCAGCCCTTGATAGCCCTTCCCTGAGCACCTGTTCAAGGAAAGGGAGAAGTTAATGCCTTGTTTACCAGGGAGCAGGTGACACCCCTGCACTCTGTCAGACGCTCCTAAGACCACAATTGTACTGATGATACATGAAGTGGAATGAAATTCTATATTTCTATAACCCATGCTTATAACCCCCTCCAGTGGCTGGATCTTGGAGGTTTATGTCTCCTCTAGAGATGTAACAGAGCTGGGTCTTTTGGATCACGCACTTAAAGCTCATGCTTTCTGGGGGTCATAGTGGATCACAAGCTAAATATGAGTCAACAGTATAACAAAAAAAATAAGCAAAACATTCTGGGACGTATTAGAAGAAGTGTGTAAGCAAGACACAAGAAGTAACTCTTCTGCTCTACTCCGCACTGATTAGGCCTCAACTGGAGTATTGTGTCCAGTTCTGGGCACCACATTTCAGGAAAGATGTGGACAAATTGGAGAAAGTCCAGAGAAGAGCAACAAGAACGAGTAAAGGTCTAGAAAACATGACATATGAGAGAATATTGAAAAAATTGGGTTTGTTTAGTCTGGAGAAGAGAAGACTGAGAGGGGACATAACAGTTTTCAAGTACATAAAAGGTTGCTGCAAGGAGGAGGGAGAAAAAATTGTTCTCATTAAGCTCTGAGGACAGGACAAGAAGCAATGGGCTTAAATTGCAGTAAGGGAGGTTTAGGTTGGACATTAGGAAAAACTTCTTAACTGTCAGGGTGGTTAAGCACTGGAATATATTGCCTAGGGAGGTTGTGGAATCTCCATCATTGGAGATTTGTAAGAGCAGGTTAGACAAACACCTGTCAGGGATGATCTAGATAATATTTAGTCCTGCCATGAGTGCAGGGGACTGATCTAGATCAGTGCTTCTCAAAGTGGTGGTCCGCGGACCAGTGCCAGTCCGCGAGCCATCGGCTGCTGGTCCGCGGCGAGTTTCCTCATAAGAGCGTCGAATAGGATAATAATATGGCACCGGTCCCTGGCACATTGGGAAAAAAAATTGCCGGTCCTCCACATCAGATAGCTTGAGAAGCACTGATCTAGATGACATCTTGAGGTCCCTTCCAGTCCTATGATTCTATGATATTAGAGGACAAACTAGATGACCTTAGTGGCCCTTTTCAGCCTTAAATCCTGTGGAACTATGAAAGTGAACACTGGGGACGACAGATACTTTTGTGCAAAAAATTCAGGAAAACTAAATGTTTGAATTTTGCAGAATTCTAGTTTGCAGTTTTAAAAGATGAAAAACATACAGCCATTACCAAGGTAGTTTTCACAAATGCGTAATGAAGCTGATATTTGCAATAGTTCTGACTCTTGACTGGCGACAACATTCAGTTTGGTACCATCAGATATATTTAGAAAGTCAGGAGGCCTGAAATATGCTCTCATTCACTACTAGCACATCCATTTATTTCCCTCCAATTTGTTTGTCTACTACAGTTTTTCATTTCAGCTTTCTTCATAACAGAAGCAACTCATATGGATACCCACTGAACACAATCCCTCACGTCTTGTTAAATTCCCCTAGCAAAATACATGTAGTCTCTAAATTACTTCCCTCCTCTTCCTTCATTGTATTTTCTGTAGAGGAAGAAACTCTGCAGGGAATTTTGATCAACGAAGGAGATTGATAGGGATGTAACCTCAAGAGAATTATGTGGAGTATAACTTGACTATGATTAGACTGGGAGGAACTGTCAGTGTGATGACTCTGAGGTGGTACTGTAACAGGACTGCTAGATGCATTGGGAGCAAGTGAATACAGGCTGCTCAAACAGCAAGGTGACTGGAAACAGACTGCAGGGCTCTAACTGACTAACCTGTGGCTGTGGTACTGCTACAATGCTTTGTCTGTGGTTTATGCATATGTATACATAGGGCTAAAATCTGCCTTTCGGGCTCAGTAAAGCCAGTGGTATGGATCTGAGGCTGAACCAGAGCTAGAATCTGGGTTCAGATTTGATGGTGCTGAAATCTCATGAGCTGGCCTCATGGGATTTCAGCTCAAAATGGCCAGTTTTAGAAAGAGATGCAAGATGTCCCTCTTTACCAAAGGCATTATTCCACTTAATGTGAAATACTGAACATTGACAAGCTGGCCAGTTCACTTTCTGCTCTTACAACCTGATTCTGCTCTCACTTACACCAATATAGCCCTGTTTTCACTGGAATTACTTCTGTTTTACAATAGTGCAAGTGAGAGGTGAATCAAGGCCCAATTCTATAACTGTAGCATGTGATCAATCTACTTCAGGAAACATGACTAAACCCATCTTCAAGCTATGTAAAGTGTGCCTAGATACAGCAGCACCTGTAAAGTGCGTACAGTAAGTGTCTTGAGTAATCAAAATGATCCGATCTGCTGCTCTCACAAAAGCTCTGCTAATGTAGGCTGCATGCAAACTGGATCTAGAAAATAGGCCCCTTCCAGTTTTTTTGATTCAGTGTCAAATCAAAAGCCACAGGCAAAGTTTTAGATCCAGGAATTTGATTAGTTTGATGTGAATAACTTTTAAAGCATATTGGATCCCCTGCAACACGAAGATGGAAAGGAACGACAGATGCTGGAGAAATGGGGCAGCAGGTGGCCTGTAGCTATATATTCTGGTCTAACATCGTGAAGGGGCTGTAATTAAAAAGTCAAGTAACCTTGCCTCACAGTACTATTGGGCGGACAAATGGATTAAGGATTGTGAGGTGCTCAGGTACTATGGTAATGGGGGATAGATAGGTCGCCTGCTCTGGTGCACCCAGCTTTTTCAAGTTACAGCGGAGAATCTTGCCTAGTATGCTTAAGGAGACCCTGAGGCCAGGAGATTGTCAGTATTGGTGCTCTATTGTCCATGTTTCACTATGTAAACATTGTGTTCACAAAAACAATATAACAAAATACTGGGTGTTTTGGGTTATTTCCTTTTTTTAAATGTGTCCACAGATTTTTTTCCCCCCTGTTTCCAGTTATCCTTGCTTGTAATGTGTTCTTTAAATATGTCAAAACAATACAACTGTAAATCCCAGGTCCCAAGCATCTTAATGATAAGGTTTTGACACAATGACTGCAGGGGGGAAGGCTGTGCAAGCAGTAGATATTTTTGTGGTGTATAGCTTCATTCGAACATTTTGAGGTCTCCAGTTTAATCCAGTTGGCCCCTGAAGTGCAGAAGATCCTTTCTGATCTTTTGTTTTTAGCCCAGAGTCCTCACTTGCAGCCTATCTTGTCAGAACTAACTGCTTAGCTTTAAAATGATTGGCCAAGTGCTTCTGAAACAGTTACATTCATCTGAGAAACTAAAACTATTAAAAATTATAGTACAGCAGCCCTGAATAGCTGCACTTTGAGATTGCCATGGCATCGAGATGAGCGGATTCCTTGTGCTGAGGGGAAGTATGGATGGACCCTAGCCTTAGAGAGGGAGAGAAAGATGTTTAGTTGCTTGTCTGCTCCAGGAAAAATCCATTTATAGCAAGCTAACATGACTGTTTTTGAATTACCTTATAAAAGCGGCCCTGTATATTTGAGAGCTACCTTTGGCCCTATGCAGAGTGCACTGTAGGGAAGGCCAAAACAATCTTTTGTGCAGACATGCTTGTTATATATTGTACATTTCCCCCATACTATAACAATCAAACCATTGTAGAAAACATCAGAAAGATGTTACTTATAGCCAAGCGTGCCACTCTTTCTGAGCTTGATTTATAGACCCAAATAGGAATCGACAAGAGTATCCAGAAGGGGTTCATTCTTCGGATAATTATAGAATTGTGCAGTTGATTTTCTTATAAGCAAGGGATGCTGATTTAGCAGGACTTAAATAATCGTATAGTTTGTTGTTGTTGTTGACAGCAATGAGTTTTTTAGGCTCATAAAAGTGACGGACTATTATAGCCCTGGCTAGTGTTAGATTGTATAGGCAAGCACTGTGTTTTAGGGTTCTTCAGACACTTAAGTTTAATCCCAACCTGCAGCAAACAGACCCTGTGTCCTCAATAACAAGATAAATGGCTAAATCCTAAAGCCACTCTTGTTGTTTTGTTTCATTTCGGTGGAAAGCTGACTTAACCACCCTCTTGAATATTCCTGACTGAGGAATCCTTGGGGGGCAGAGAGCTGCTATAGTGAGTGAATCCCATGTCGCTGCCCCTGCTGAAATCCGGCACTGGTGATGTGGCCAAGGGATCCAGGACCATGGATGGAGCATCCCTATCTCTAGGCAATCTCTGACTGCCGGAGCAGTCCCTTGGAGGGTCAAGGTCACCATAGAAGAGTCCCAGGACCTAGAGCCCCAAGACCCAGAGCCAGCCAGATCAGCACTAAAAAAAGTAGCCTTTGCTGGCTTAACGCAAGCATAGCAGCAATGCGAAGGTCTCCCAAGAAGTAGTGCAATTTAGTGAGGTCCTGTTGTAATTTAAGATATCTAGACTGGAATTATTTCCTGGCTTTCTCTCAGACTCCTCAGTCTTTTCAGTCTGGTGGCGGGGGGTGGGGGGGTGGAGGGAGTTCTGTTCGATGCCCTGCTGCTAGAAACACTTGAAAAACTAGAGTTCCCTTAAATATAGCCATTTTCAAAAAGAACATCTATTCTGACAGCAGTCAGGAATTAATGACAGCTTTATATACTTAAAAATGCATTCTGAGTAGCTATTCTCCAAGTCATTATTTCTTTTATCTCTAGCATATACTTTTACTATTTGGAAAAATTGTAGAAGACAGTGGTTTCATTTGTCTCCCTCAAAAAAACCCAACAACTTGGTTTAGAAGATGACTAGCTTGCAGGTGTAGATGCAACTTCTGTCTCCCTGCCCCCCAAGTCATGATCAATTTGACTTTGTGATCCAATGTTTCACTTAAAAAAATGCATTGGGAAAAATACCTGCTTTGAGCTGAAATCTAGAGGGTGGATCTGTGTAATCGCGAAAGATGGAGGCAAAAATAAAAAGACTTACTGCTGTGATTGCAATGTATAAAATGTCATTTTACTTGTTATGCATGTTATTGCGCTAGAGCAGTGTTTCTCAAACTCGGCTCGCCGCTTGTGTAGGGAAAGCCCCTGGAGGGCTGGGCCGGTTTGTTTACCTGCCCCGTCCGCAGGTCCGGCTGATCATGGCTCCCACTGGCCGTGGTTCGCCGCTCCAAGCCAATGGGCGCTGCTGGAAGCGGCGGCCAGTACATCCCTCGGCCCGCGCCACTTACAGCAGCTCCCATTGGCCCAGAGCAGCGAACCGCGGCCAGTGGGAGCCGCGATCGGCCGGACCTGCAGACGGGGCAGGTAAACAAACCGGCCCGCCAGGGGCTTTCCCTACACAAGTGGCGACCCCAGTTTGAGAACCACTGCGCTAGAGTTCATGTGGGTGTGAAGTCCCTACCTTTGAAGTCCATGGCAAAACACCCATTTGTTTCAATGGCATAGCGCTGAACATCATCTTTTTTGATTCATAGACTGCACTGTAGAGAAAGGAGAAAGTCTTTCATAGGGATGTAGTTTTATAAATTGTACGTTTACCCCTTTCCCCAATTCACAGATTTGTGTAACAGCTTTTCTGTAGAATACAAGTAAATTAAAGACATTAATGAACTTAATCAAATTAATAGGTAGAGAACAATTGCCTCTTTATATACAATGGGATAGAATGAATAGCTTCTTGTACACGGAAGTTTACATACGTATATAGAAATATATGCAGGTGTGTACACACGTACATCTGCATGTGTACAGCATTTCTAATGTGAGTGTTAATATAATGAGCTATTCAGTAGAAGTGAAATTCAGCCCCCACAAACCTAGTGACTCAGGACGTTAAGGAAGGTGTGGGGAATGAATTCATCTCTGCAGCCCATAAACAGGGTGGCTGCAACACAGTCCTACAGGCTTGAACAGCAACCACTCTCATTCGCACAAGGAATTGGGGCACTGGATCTGGAGAGTCATTCTTCTTGTGGCTCATCACCAAACATGTTCTGTGTTCAAAGCCAGGAATGAGACCTCCCCTCATGGAATATGGGAAGTGCAGCATTCATCCCTCTCCCCCCAGCAAAGCCTTACTGTGAGGCTTAAGTGGCCTTGTGTCAGCTCCCCAAACACATCTGATTTCACTCTAGCTAAGGGAGGGTAGCAGTGGCATAGGTCTCAGCCAGGGGATCACGACCAGACTGCCCTGCTCAGATTGCTAAAAGGGAAGGGTGGTCCCACTACGGAAGCATGAGAATCACTGAAATAGACTCAATGCAGAACAAGAATTAGGTCAAGGTTTTTGGAGGACGGGTGTTGGGTACTTTCTGAAAATCAGGCCTTTTTAGGTCCCTCATGTTGGGCACCCAAAATCACTAGTCACTTTTGAAAATCTTTGGCCTGCAGGTTATTTCTTTTCTTTTCTTTTCTATAATGAGATGAGAGTAGTGAGGCAAACTGATTTGATTACAGCATGTAATGATTATTGTGCTGGACAAAGCACACAGGAAACACATGCCAGGGTCATACATTGGGCAATACCCAAATTTCTGTTCCTCTATTATAGGTTGGCAAAAGATACAGAGGCAGGTTGAAAAGTCCACCTAATCACTGTAATTGCAGCCATAAAAAAGCCTTCACACCCTTAACAATTATTTTTGGTACTAAAAGCATTCAGGTTAATTGGTTTATTTGTTAACTGCTACTGATTAAGTAGATACTTTTGATCCAAACATGAGTTGTTGCCATTGGAAGCACAGCCTTAAAAACCACAAACCTGCCATCTTCATATAGGGATATCGAGGTTTTAAGCTCAACCCTGAGTAAGAGGCTCTTCCCCAGGGAAGAATTATGATGTGGAGTCACAATTCTTCCCATCCTCCCCCTCTTGCTCTTGGGGGGAAGTTAAACCACCTCTTCAAACGTGTCACTTACTTCCACTCTCACCTAGCAAGCTTCACTGGCCGGTGCATTAGAGCTCTGCTACACCCCCAGTAACTTCCCTCAGGGACTTTACATCAATGGTGTAAATAACAGCTGCTCCCCTGCAGCCCTAACTCATACCCGGTGGTCTGGGATCAGGGAGTGGCCTCCGGCTGCCTAATGGACCACTCACCTAGTGCATTCGAGTGGAGTTTAGTTGCAGTTGTGAATCCTTTCCAGTGTTTCATTGTTACTTTGATTTTTACTGGCCTGCATCTCATACAGAATAAGCTAAAAGATATGGTTTCTGGAAAGTGGGAAATGTGACCTTTCTTTTGTTCAGTGTATCGTATAGGTTCAGGTAATGCCCCCTTCTCTTAGTATAGCCCCAGGCTCAGGGGTTCAAAAAACTGTGGGAGGTTACAGCAGAGATCAGTCACAACTTCCTCTTTGCCAGGGGTCCTCAATGGATCTGTGCTGGCTGGGGGAGGGGCATGACCAAGGCATGTGCTGATCCAGCATGGTGCCACAGCCTCCACTAGTGGGGTTTCTATGGAGCCACAGAAAGATTTGAAAGTTTCCAAAGGGTATGCAGGTGGCAAGACCAATACCTGTCCTCCCTAGGAATGGCCCCGCACCCAGTTATACAGGAGCCAACACACAGACTTGTAGTTTATACTTGCCTGCACCAGCAAGAGTAAGCCTAATCCTACATCTATAGGGCAGCTCCAAATTATCCTCTCTGTCCTCTATCTGCCCGTGCCTGGTTTGGCGCATTTGGACACTCCAAAATTTTGCTTGAGATCAAAAGCCCAACTCCCCACACCATTTCTTTTGGCTTTACCAGACTAATTGTAAGCTAATACAAAAAACTTGTTCTGTTTTCTTAATTCTATAGATAGATGGCCCTTTTGTATCTCCAACTGACAGATCACACTGTTATATTGCATTAAGTAACATTATATCATCAAAAGTATTTATTTAGGAGTGTAGCGAGGCAGAGTGGCCTCCCTCCGGACTGGAGAGAGAGGGATCACTACACTTCCCCTGGTGGGTGGAGCCAAGCCCGCCCCGCCCCCCTCACCGGAAGTGCCGGGGCGGGACAGGAAGCATAAAGGGAGGGCTCTGCAGCTAAGTTGAGCGGGAGCCAGGGAAGGAGATGGACACTGCCATGCTACTGCAGCACCCGGGAGCCGAATCTGCACCCTGCAGGAGGAGATGGACCCAGAAGGGGAATTGTCGAGACTACCATCCACTGTGTACCCAGAGGACCTGTGGATTCCAGTGGTACCAAACCCCAGGGAGGTAGGACGTAGCCCAGGGATAGCTGACAACGGTCTGGCTACGTGGCTGGTTGCTTCCAGGTCAGGGTGTTGTGGCTGGATCCCCGCTGACCCAGTGGCGGACCACTCTGCTGCTGTTAGGGCCCTGGGCTGGGATGCGGTGGAGTTGGGCGGGCCAGCGTCCCCCTTACCCCTGCCACCCACCCCAGGGTGGCCAAACCCCCACCATAGACCAGGAGGCCTTTGTGGATCTACCATCCATCAAGCTAGGATGCTAGATCCAGTGGGTGCTTCCCCCTTCCTGAGCCCCTAGACTGTGTGGGTGCTCCCCCCTTCCAGAACCCCGAGACTGTGTGTGTTTGCTGGCTACCTTAGCCTACAAGCTGAGGCTAAAGCCTGCTCCCAGCTCAGCCATGCCCTATGGGCGAGGGCCCCAGACTGCTAATTACTCTCAGCCCCAGCTGAGGGGCTACGAGCTAAAGACGACTCCGTGCTCTGCCTCTCCCAAGGGTGGGGGAAAGAGCACCAGACTATTGTTATTTGTTTGCCTCTGTTAGATGTGCCCAGAACTATAGGCTACTTATGGCTCGACCCCGTCAGTGTGACCCGAGCCCAAGGGTTACCGTCCAATACTACGAGGCAGAATGGCCTCCCTCCCCACTGGAGAGGGAGAGATCACTACAAGGAGGTTTGGCAAAAATAAATAATGCAATCGTCAAGATATAGTGCAAGAAGGTTACAGTTATGAAGCAAGAAAAAATATATGCTAGACTATAACACACAATATTTTCACCCTTTACTAACCCAGAGTTGTAATCTTGCTGGAATGTTTTATTAAGATGCTGTATGTAACCCCTCATGACAGACAGACTTCCAGCCATATGGCTCACTAGAGAGTCCTCTCCTGACTCTGCATACTCTCTTTCCAGACATAGCTTGACTTTTGAGTGGTCAATTAAAGAAAAAAAAATGTTGATACTCGAGATAGCATTTGAGGAATGTGATAGGTTTCCTCCAAATGTGTATTCACAGCCCTTGTTTGTCAGGAAGCGAACTGCAGTAATTCAGTCATTGGATTTATATATCTCGTTTCATCAAAACCACTATTAATCATGAAATGTATATAGTCAATTACAGAACAGGGCTATCTACTAAGGATATTGCCCATTGAATTCACAGCCTTGTTTGAAATGTATTTTTCAAGTAAGATAGTTTTTCAACCTTCCAGACTCTTAAGTACACATTGTCTGCTGCTAATTCAGTACCAGTCTGAATTAGTTGTCCTAACAACTCCCTGTAGTGAAATAACTTCCTGTGAATTACTCTGGATTCCAGACTGAATTGCCTTGCCTTGTCAATATACAAATTAAAAATCCGAATGTAGTGGTAACTTGTACATGAATGAAACCACAGGCCTATAAACACCCATCTTCTAATCTAAATGCTTTGTCAAGTGTGAGAGAAGCATTGTTTCCAATGACGCAGTTCTGAATTTCAGGAAAATGTCTGTTTTAAGGAGGTAGCCTTTTCAATAGCTTTTCCTGAGCTCCAGAGAAAAATATTGCTTTTGCTATTGATTCTTCATAGTGAGCTGAACTTCAGATGGTTAGCTGAGAATTCACATATAGGCTGTCAAATACTAGCCTTATTCAGCAGCGAAGGGTTATTTCACTTTAACATAGTTCTGCATTGCCTTGTCTACAGAAGGAAATGTACCCACTGCTGACAATGGGTGTCATCAATGGAGGCTATTGAACTGGTGCTGAAAAAGGCTTAAATGTTTTCAACCCTGGTTCAGGTGCATTTGTTGCTAATGCCCATTATCAATAATGAATACATTTTGTAGTGGAGACGAGGCTTCAGAATAAAGCCAGAGCAATGGAACTATTCTCTATAATGGACCATCTTCTTTATTTCGTCGTTTTGTTTTTATAGTATAATTTAGGGCTTGTGAAATGTGACAGACAGAAACAGCTTGTGTTTAGAAGCAGAACATACAGCTCAAGTAACAGAAGTGCAAAGTTCTTAATGCTTCTCCATCAATATGTCACAACCCTGATTTGGTTGGAGCACATCTTGAGAAGGTAATTAATCCTCCACATCAGTTTAATGTCTGCCTTCTCTCCTGAAACTACCAGTTGTGGTAGTGGCTTTTGTAATGCAGATATCTGGCCCACTGGAAACTGAACTGAAACCACAAAACTGATTTAATGTAAGCCACAGAACATCTAGTGGACAACAATGTCTGTTCACAACCTACGTGGGCTGGATTTGAACTAGCCACCTAGAGATGAAAGACTCTACAGCCCATTTACAATTTCGTGTGCCTTCCAGTTCCCTTTTTTCGTATTACATTTTATTTGTTATGTATTGTAAATGTTAAATGCAGCTTATTTGTGAAAAGCAGTATAGCCACAGAACTATAAACTGAATCAACAGTATCCATGAGAAGTTCGTGGCTTTCATATGGGATGCTGTATATTCTGCCTTTCTTTACATTTATTAGGGAAGAATTGTCAATCCTCTTCTTTGAGGAAGGAAAGGATGTTAGAAAAAGTAGCAATAAACTTTCAAAAAGGAGTCATTTACAACTGGTCAATATATCCCTATACACTAACACAATTTGTCCAGAGAAAGCATGTGGTTGGGTTACCTCACTGAAGACCCATGTTAGGTATGGTGAATTGGGTTGTCATGGGCACCTGAGGGCAGGTGTGTTTGTACAGCACCTAGCACAATGAGGGCCCGGTCCATAAATAGGGCTCCTGGGCAATACAGTGATACAAATAATCAGTAATAATGAAGATACAAACTACTCTTTTTCTTGAGTCTTTGTATGTACATATGTAGCCTCCATAACTATAATATCTGATCTTCTTGTTAGCAGGGAGGGGTGCTATTAAATGCAATGAAGGCACCCAAAAGATTCTGCGAAGACAGGGACAGTTTAGAAGTAGATGGGATTAGGGTCTTCTGTGTGGATAGAGGGCAAGAGAGTCCTCTTGACCCTTCCCTGATGATCTGACAGCACAGGACAAAGTGAATATTCTGACCTAACCATAATGTAATCTTTCACCATAGCTTTCATAGATTTTAGCCATATGCAACATCGATTGTTTCAGCTCCCAAGCCTGCAACCAGTTCTTCATTGTGTGAGAGCATGTTAATTCTTCCCTTGTTTACAACATGCCATGTGGATCCATTTGCCATGTGACACAGGGTTAATCTGAAAACATATCTCCATTTCAAAATAAACATTGAAAAAATAAGGGATAATATGGTAACCCTGGGGGCATAGCCAGTGCATCCACCCAGTGATGGAGCCACTTTCCCTTACCTCCCCTTCTCCCCAATCTGTCCCTAACTTAATCCCCACATCATGCTGGATAGGTACTCATGGGAAGACCTGTAGAACTAGGGTCCAAGGAATTCAGAGAGTGCAGGCCCTCTGAAAAGGCTCCCTGACCTTGTAGAACACTCTTATGCAATTTAATAGAAAATATTAATTATTCTGTTTGTATGTTTTGTACCAACATATAGAATTTAATAGAGAATTACTGGTATATCCAGGCAATATAAATGTATAGGGTAGTAAAAAAAAATCTTCTATCCTCCATTAAATTCTATTGCTTTTTAGAGTAATTTTTGCAGAAATGTATTATATTCTGGAGGAGTTTCCCATTATGGCAAAACCTCTGCCTTCTCTGCATGCATGGAGAGGTTGCAGGCAGGGCCGGCTCCAGGTTTTTTGCCACCCCAAGCAAAAAAAATAAAATAAATAAGCTGCCAAAACAAAACAAAAACAACAAAAAAAGCCAAAGTGCCGCCCCTTGAAAAGTGCCGCCCCAAGCACATGCTTGGGATGCTGGTGCCTAGAGCCGGCCCTGGTTGCAGGGTTTGTCCTACCAGGAAAGAGGTGGTGAAATAAAGAGTGCAGAGTAGTAAAACTTTTGAAAGACTAGCCCATCACCTATAACTTCTACATCACAAACTACTACTTTTTTTTTATTTCTGACAATTGAAAGCACTTCAGGTGTTGCAGAATTAATATGTGAATAATTGCATTAAGGGGCACTGAAGGAAACAGACTATTTTCCTCTCTTGCCAATGCGTACATGCAGTTGTTTTAGACCTCTTCTGTCTTGCAGTAACTCACTGCAAAAGAAAAAGTTTTACACATGAGTCTTAATAGTCTTTGACTTTTCTAAGTAAATGCAGTAGACAGGGATCGCATTTCACACTAAAGCAGAGTTTTGGACGCTAAAATCCATGTTCAAATGGGTTTGAGTCAGGCTTAAGCCACCAATGGCTAAGCCCTGGTCTACACTGGGGCAGGGTCGACCTAAGATACACAACTTCAGCAACGTGAATAGCGTAGCTGAAGTCAGAGTATCAAAGGTCGACTTACCTGGCCGTGAGGACGGCGGCAAGTCGACTGCTGCCGCTCTCCCGTCGACTCAGATTCCACCTCTCGCGAGCTGGAGTTCCGGAGTCGACGGGGAGCGCGTTTGGGGATCGATTTATCCGTGTCTAGACGAGACACGATAAATCGATCCCCGATAGATCGATCTATACCCGCTGATCCGGCGGCTAGTGAAGACCTGCCCTAAGAATCAAAGCTGATGCTGTGTCCTTTGCTCGAGTCAGTATCTCAGAGGGCCCAAGAATAATGAGTAAACTCTCCTCCATGGACTGCAGGCAAAATAGGCTTAGTGAAGTAGAGTATTTCAGCATTGACATTAGATTCTGTAGTGTTTATAGGCTAATCCAGTCTCTAAATGTTATTTCCATGTTGTCTTTTTGCATCTTGTGGTTGCGTGGCAAACCTGAGCCCTTGCCATTTGTGGCAGTAACAATAAATTGCATTTCACATACTGCTTTTTATTCTAAACAATCCCAAAATGATTTACAAAGCTAGGACCCTCCCCCTGTTCCTTGGAAGACCAAGGGACCCTTTGGAACCACTGGGCTCTATCATATAAACATGAGTCTAGATAATTTTTGAAGCATTTGAAACCAGCTGCAGTCTTTCTGAAGGGCAGATTGTGAACCTTTTATTCCAGCTGCTCAGCAGTTACTGACACGAGTGGTCTGAAGTCAATGGGACTTCTTGTTTAAGTAGCTGCTTACCATTTTGAGTAAGAAATTGTCAATCTGGCCTTAAAAATCCATATTCAGAATCTTTGGAGCCATTCTAATGTAGTTTATCAATGCGCACTCCAGGATGGAGATGTTAATTGGTTCCTTGACAGAATACAGTATCTCTAAATACTTTGGCTTAGGGCTTCTTTGTGCCCAACTCGTCTGAACTAGAGAGAGAAAAAGAAACACTGAGGGGATGCTGCTGTTCCACTTTGTAAAACAGATTTACCCTCTGCAGAAGGGTCAGAGCACAGGTAATTGCCTGGGCTTGCTAGAAGAATATTTTTATTTCCAAGTTATGTTTGAGGTATGAGGGGGCTTCAGAGAAACTTCAAGTAAGAATCCCAGCAGAGTCCCCGAAGTGAGAGAGAGGTTATATTGCCTGTTTATCAAAGGCCTGGGAGAACTGAACTCCAGATGCCTGGTGTTGATGTTATAATCTTAAAGCCAGTCTTTGGCAGGCTTGTGGCATGCCTTTAAGCATGTGCTACAAAGGAGATTTGTTTATTGACATGTTTCCTTTGTTTTGTGTCTCTGTTCTAGCAAGTGTATCAGAGGGGAGGATGTGTCCTGAGTGTAAGAATGGATTGAATGGTGCTGGTCTGTAATTCACTGATTGATGCTCTTGTCATTTCGATAGGAAACTCTGTAGTTACAGCAGGGGGCAGCAACTTGGAGAGGGAAGTCGATTTTGAATCAGTGCAGTGAACTGGAAGAGGAGACTTTCCCTCTGCTCTAATGAAGGGAAAAAGTCGAGAGGAAAGAAATGTTTTGAAAAGGGAGAGAAAACAATTAGAAATGAAAACACACCAAAATCCTGTAGTCCAAATGAGTAAAACAGAGTTCTCTCCCCATGGGCTTTGGGTTAAGAGAGAGATTACATGTGAGATTGTGCTTTGTGGCTCCATGTAGTAGAGGGAGAATTAAGGATATGAAGCTTGAAGCAGAGGGGGAAAGCAAATACTGAGTCGGTTTGCGTAAAACGCAGCTGCACTCCACCACTCACTGTTGGTGCATTTATTTATGTAATGTCTTTCATTTTAAACGTGTTGTTAAATAATGTTCAGAAGCAGAGGAAGCCCGGGGCCCCTAATTTGATTTAGCAATGTGCAATGAAGTAGCTCTGCCATCATAAAAACATTGTTACCTATTTGCAATTGCAAACAATTTTTTTTTCAGGTTTATCTGCATCAGAGCAGGGGGGGAAATATATGTTCAGTCACTACACAGTGAAAGGCAGATTGATGTAACAAAAACGGGTGCCAACTTATTTGGATGCTTTAATTAAGTTTTTTTTTTTTTTTTTTTACTTTGCTTGGCAAGAACAATGTGAATTTTAACAGTAACCTCATGAATACACAGATATACTTTTCCACTTGACCTTGTTGCATATAATTCATTTTTAAGGCAGAGCATATATAATGGAGAGAGAGTGTATGGCATAAGAACCAGGCATCGCGGGTAAAATGAGGGTCCGGCTGTAGAATCTTGCCTGTATGCTCGGGGTACTGCTGATCGCCATATTTGGGGTCGGGAAGGAATTTTCCTCCAGGGTAGATTGGCAGAGGCCCTGGAGGTTTTTCGCCTTCCTCCGCAGCATAGGGCAGGGGTCGCAGGCTGGAAGATTCTGTTGTGGGTGGGTCAGCTTTTGTGGCCTGCATCATGCGGGAGGTCAGACTAGATGACCATATTGGTCCCTTCTGACCTTAAAGTCTATGAGTCTATGAGTCTAAAGCATTATATAGAACGGCCTTGATATTATCAGACCTGCAGCTCATTTAATTCAGAAACTGAATTTATGTTGCTCTGTTCTTATTTGTCTTTCGAGATAGTCAAATCAAAATTGATTTGCTCAGAATTGCTTGGATTTTTTTTAACTCTGAAAATTAACTTCGTTTCAACTTTTTTGTCCTCCTCCCCCCACCCATAGATTGCAAGGCCAAAAGGGTCATCTAGACTGATCACCTCTATAGCATAGGCCATAGAACTTCCCCAAAACAATTCCTGCTTGCAGCATTATCTCTCCTTGCCACCTCCTGCAGATCAGGCACAGTCTGAAGGGGGCGGCACACTGTCTAGTACAGGTCCTCTCCTGTCCTTGGCCCTATGTACTTTTTGCACATGTATTGAAGTGAACTTAACATGCCTTTCTTAGTGAGAGAGAGAGAAACTGGAGCAGTGGAGCAGCTACACAACTGCTTTGCACCAAATAATTGGGAGGGGACCAGGATTTGTTTTACCCCAAACTCTCTGAAATCTAATGACGATTATTTAAATGTTAACATTAGCTATTTTAGTGGGAGAAAACATACTGGGGAATTGTAGATGGGGCTTGGGATTGTGGATGGAGTTACCTCCTCTCTTCCCTTCATGTTTGCGATATACACTTCATTAAAGCAAAACAAACAGGAAACATTGTTCACATCAAAGAGTGATATTCGTGCTATTTAAAGACATATACAAATGTTCAGTTTCTAATTCAATTTTTTAAACATATAAATAGTATGCCAGCAATAATAGAAATGGCAACGGCAACTTGCCAGATTAACTAGCAGTTTCTCTAAAGCAAAAGGGGAAAACAGTGGGATACTGAACTATGTATGGATTCTGTTGTTTCAAGAAGCTAATTTTAAAGGAGAGAAAATAACATTACTGCTTCTCAGGGGTTAGTCCAATTATGTGGTTCAGGGTGATCTGCATGGTGCCCCTTGCATCTGGGGAGAAGGGGGGAAGGACAGCAGTAAAGAATATGGGTAATCACCTTTGCAAGTGGACAAGTTTCTTATAAATCAGACCATTTGGAAGCTGTGAAGTGCATATGGCTAGTAGCATGTCGTTCTACAGAACAACTGTTAAAAAATTCAAGAGGCGTTAGAATAACATAGTTATGTATTGTACTTAATGTCAGACTCTGGCCAGCTTTTGTGCTTAAGAAGAAGAGGGACACAAGGAGTTTTTGCCCTTTTACCCTCAGCTGAGTGCAGGGGTGCTGGAACAATTATTATTGTGGAGGTGCTGATGATGGAAACTATGTATTTGGTGTTATTACTACTTCAAAATAGGGGGTGGGGCATCATCCCTAGTTCCAGCCCCACTGACTGAGTGGTTGTCTAGACTCCAAACAGGGAGCGTTCACTCCTAGCCATCCCATGGATACTGTCTGAAGTGGGGCAGGGTGAGTACTAGATTTGGGTGAATAGCAGATTTTTTCAGTTCACTGGCAATTTAAAAAAAACCCCACAAAACCAAACCAAAAAAACCCAACAATTTTGAACCAAAAATGAATGTTTTTGGTGAATCAGAAAGAAAGAAAACAATCATTTTGGATCAAACACAACATTTCATTTCAATTCTGAGCTTTTAAAATGTTTTTTAATTTAAAAAAAAATTAAAAGCCCAGGGGCATGGCTCCCTTCTGCCTGCCAGCAGGGCTGAGGACATACAGAAGGGGAAGTATGCTGCAGCCTCTTCCCAAGTAATATAGCCAGTAATGTTATGTGTTGTCAGGGAGCTCTTGGAGGAATTCTGGCTGACTTCCTGGAGATTCCCTGTGTTTGAGTCACCTTCCCTCATCTTTTCAGTGCCTTCCAATGTCTCCTCTCAAAGCATAGGGCTGAATCTATCCTGGAATGTTTTTATTTTGGCATCACTTTTCTGCATTAGGATATATGATATACATTTAACAAGACATCGATTATCTGGACAATCCAGACCAAAGAACAAAAAAACCCTAGTTTTCAAACCCAAACTGTTTTTTCTGTATAGGTATTTTCTTGATTTAAATTGCGCAGAATATAATTTTGTCCTGCATGTTTTTTCCAATGTCCCTCTGTTACCTTCCTCCTTCTATTGCTTCTCTGTACTGGAAAAAAGACTTCTTGCTGGTCCCCAGCGTGGCATTCCTTCCCACTTAGGAAAACCTCATGTTCACTTACAACAGCCTTTGCCTAATAAATCTGTCTTAACCAGATTAGGTATGCATAAATGCAACCTAAGCCACTCAAGGACATATTCATTAGTTCTGTCATTTTGGATTCACTCTTGAAAAGGAATCTATCCTGGTGGTTGTTTTAGACATTTAAATATGTTGTTTCTAATTCAAAACACATTTGATCATAGGCAATATAGATAAATATAAATATTTAAACAAAGGTGGTATATAAAGTAAATCCTTTTATATTCCACATCCTTTTGCTTACTATATATATATAGTCAAGAATCTGGCCCATATATATAAAAATAAAAGAGAGTAAATGGGCCAGATTCTTAACTATACACACACACACACACACGGATTGCCAACCCAAGCATTAAAAAATCATAAGTCAGGTTCCCCAGATTATAAGATTTATATAATAATACTACCTAACTCTTATCATTAGATCTCGAACTGCCTTATGAAGGAGGTTAGTATCATTATCCCCATTTTACAGATGAGGAAACCGAGGAACAGATGTGTGAAGTGACTTGACTAAGGTCACCCAGCAGACTAGTTGCAGAGCCAACAATAGAACCCAGATCTTGAGTCCAAGACCAGTTCTTTATCCACTAGGCTACACTGCCTCCCTCTATAATTGTAGGTAGCACTTTTTCAAGACCATTTACAAGTATATATGTATTATCCCTATTTCACAGATAGGGTAAGTGAAAAACACAAGGTCACGCAGAGGAAAAGTTTGGAACAGAGCCAACAATTCCTAAAGCAGTGCTTTTAACAGTACACCATCACTAGCCTTTATTAGTTCATTAATTGTTAGTGTTTTATTGTGTGGTAAGTATGTCCAGCTTTATTTCTGAAGGCTTTTTTCAGTTCTATCTTTGATTTTTTTCAAATAAATAATTTATATCTGGTGAAGTTAGCTAATAGAAATAAAAAACCCTCCTCTAGTTTCCCAGTACATCCAGTATTTGTTTTCTTGTTTAGGGAAAAAGCATTCTCTAATTTTGGGTATTGTACAGCACCAAGCACTTAGACAATTAAATCCTTGATCTAAAGAACTTCATTCTGTTGGGGTGAGAAAAGCAGCATAAAAGAACCTCCCAAATAGTATGTCAATCAAGGTTTGCCATAAGGTGTTTTCAAATCCTTAACAATACAGAGAGGATATGCATAATAATGGGTAGGCAGCTGCAGCAGTGATTACAGACAGAAACATCTTATGATTGTTTATATCTTTAAAAAATACAAACAAGAAAACAACTCTCTATCTTGAGGTTTTTTACTGCTGCCCATTACCTTAGTATCTGAGAGGCTTCCCTATAAAAGGTGACCTTCACAGAGGGCTAGATGTTGTGGGGAACATGGAAAATTACAATAGGGTCATAACAGCAACAAGTGGGAAATCACTGAGCGAATCTGTTCAACATCTTAGATGTCTAGACACACATGCAAGCAGTATGGGGAATAAACAGGAAGAGCTGAACGTATTAGAACATAAGCTAAATTCGGACTTAATTGGCATCACTGAGACTTGGGATAAGTCTTATGACTGGAATGCTGGCATAGAGGTGTATAGCTTTTTCAGGAAGGAAAGGCAGCATAAAAAAGGGAGGCGGTGTGGCATTATCCATCAAGAATATATACACCTGTTCTGTGGTTCAGAAGGAGGTGAGAGACAGACCAGTGGAAAGTCTCTGCGTGAACATAAGAGGTATGACATCCTGGTAAGGGTCTACTGTGGACCACCAAATCAGGAGTAGATGATGGACAAATAACAGAAATATCCATAACACGAGACCTGCTAGTTAGTGGCGGTAGAGGGCTTTATCTACTTAGATATCTCTTGGAAAAGCAAATATAGCAAAACACAAAATTTCCAATAAATTCTTGGAATGTATCTGGGACAACTTTTTGTTTCAGAAAGTGGAGGAAATAAGCAAGAGGACAACTATTTTAGATTTGATTCTGACCTACAGGGAGGAATTGATAGCAAATCTGAAGGTGGAAGGCAATTTGGGTGAAAGTGATCATGAAATGACAGATTTCAGACTTTAACAAAGTCAGAACTGGTAGCTAAGATCCAATAAGAAGAAAATTTAAGGGAAAAGGGAGTTCACAAGAGCTGGCAGTTTCTCATGAAGACAATATTAAAGCCACAACTGCAAACTATCCCAATGCAAAGGAAAGTTGGAAAGAGTAGTAAGAGGCTCCAACAGGAGCTCTTTATTGACCTGAAAATCAAAAAGGAATCCTACAAAAAATGGAAACATGGACAAATTGCTAAGGAGGAGTGCAAAAGAACAGTACAAGCATGTAGAGACAAAATAAGAAAGGCTAAGGAACAAAATGAGTCACACCTAGCAAGGGACAAAAAGGCAATAAAAAACGGTTCTTAAATACATTAGGAGTAAGAGAGAGATGAAGGAAAGTGGGGAAGGAGAGCTAATAACTGATGACATCAAGAAGGTTGAGGTGTTGAATGCCTATTTTGTTTCAGTCTTCACTAAAAGGGTTAATGGTGATCGGATACTCAACCCAATTAATATAATCAATAACAGGGGAATTGAATATGAGTCCACAATGTGATGCAATTGTGAAAAAGTCTAATATCATTCTGGGGTGAAGGAGAGTTGTACGTAAGACACTGTCCCACTCTACTCAGCACTTGCAAGGCCTCAGCTGGAGTACTGTGCCCAGTTCTGGATGCCTCACTTTAGGAAAGATGGGGACAAACTGGAGACAGTCCAGAGGAGAGCCACAAACATGACAAAAGGTATAGAAACCTAGCCTTAGGAAAGGTTTAAAAAACTGGGCATGTTTAGTCTTGAGACAAGAAGACTGATAAGATTTCAAGTATGTTAAGGGCTGTTATAAAGAGGACTGCGATCATTTGTTTTCCATGTCCACTGAAGTAGGAAAAAAAGTAATGAGCTTAATCTGCAGCATGGGCGATTTAGGTTAGATATTATGAAAAGCTTTCTAACTATAAGGGTCATTAAGCTCTGGAATAGGCTTCCCAGGGAAATTGTGGACTCCCCATCACTGGAGGTTTTTAAGAACAGGTTGGACAAACTCCTGTCAGGGATGGTTTGTGTTTACTTGGTTCTGCCTCCATGTAGAGAGCTGGACTAGATGGCTTCTCGAGGTCCCTTCCAGCCCTACATTTCTATGATTCTATGATAAAATCTTAGCCATAGTGAAGTCCCTAGTGGACTTCATGGGATCTCTGGCACTTTTTCCCTTCACAGGGTTAACACTTTGTTTGGGGAAAGGGGGTTTGCTTTAGATTTTGTTAATACGCTTTTTATTTTTAAGTTGATTTGTTACAGCGTTTATTTTTTGTTGATTGGCTGGCTGGGATCATTTGGGCGGAAGTAGGTGTTAGAATTAAGTGTGTCACTCTTATGAAGAAACAGCCCTTTCAGAGAGGAGGGTTTTGCAGTGTTTCCTAAATATGGTTAGACTCTAGATTCACTTTATCTTCTCTGGAAATTTGTTCCATTGCCAGGTCTCCTTGACCAAGAATGTTGTGGACCTAGCTCTCGTGCTTTGTCTTGGGTTCTCTAACGTGCTAATTGCCTATACCCCTTTTCCATTCATCCCAAGATTGTATTGAATCTTGGAACCAGTAACTATATGATGGCATCAATAGATAAAACAAATCCTAAAATTAAAACCCAACAGCTTGCGGTCTTGTCAAACAAGTGTTCTCATTTTAATAAACAAACAGAAGTCATAAATCAACCGTATACTTCTATTGACTATTGTACATAATCAGCTATTTTGAATCAAAATGTTGATTGGGGAGATGAGTGAAAGAATGAACCAGATGTGACGGATGTTAGTCACATTACTTAATGTGCTAGTGGAAAGCTCTCAGATGCTGCAGTGATGATGGCAATCTTAGAACGTATATAGAATAGAGTCGTGCTAGAATTCCAAATCCTGGGAAGGAAACTCCTTCCATGTTGTTAATGTGTGGACATCACTCCAATGAAATAACTGACTTGGGTGAAATCCTGACCCTATTGAAATTGATCGGAGTACTCCCATTGACTTTAATAGTGCCAGGATTTCATCCCTTGTGTAAAGAACGAAAACCTTCACACCAAAAAAGGAGCATTTTACACACTCTGAGAACCTCTTTTCTCTCAGACAGGAGTCAAAAGGGGGGTTGACAGCATGTTATAGCTCGAGATAATGTATCTGTAACCCTAAATGGGGAAAGGCTAATATGCAGTCCAGGAGACTTGTGAAGAAATACATCACAAACTGCTAATGCTTTCTCTCCATGGCTAAATGTGGAAATCAGCACAGGAAGTATGCTTATGGTCTTTAGAATCCTTATGGAATCACACAATCTCTTTCTGTGTCTCACTTCATCCAGCAACACCTTTCTTTAAAATACAATTTATCCACCCTGTGGCTGCAGTACAAGATTCAGATGCCAAAAAACCAAACCTGCACTTTTTAGGGTACAAGGGAGGACAAGCCAGAAATCCAAATGTATTTCAACTGTAGATCGTCCATAATGTCAGGGTTAGGGTGGCAGAATCTGGCCAAAAGTAAGTGGCAAAACCCCTTATCCACTACCACTTAAGAGGAATGGTGATCTCTCGTATGCATTAGCTACATAGGTGATTTTATCAGCCCTATTTCAATTTCCCATTATTTGTGTGTATTCCTGTTGAGGGGTATGACTGCGACCCATCTCTGTTAGGGTTCCATTTTATCCTTATAGCTGAAGATTTGGCCAATATTAAGATGAGTGACTGATCCAACTGTAAAGGTAGTTAGAACTTGGAATATATATTAAGAATGCTTATATGTTGCAATGGGAAATGTTGCAAATTGCAAATTCATAACATTTGATTATAAATTATGTTCAAGTGCTCATTAGGGCACAAGAGCATGCATTTCATTACCAAAACATAGGGATTTAATACAGGTAGAAAGTCATTATGATACCCACAGGGATAATAAACTATGAACAATGTACCATTCCTCTGTAGCAGTGAACTAATATATATTCTGTTCTAGGCCTTACTCTAATAAATAGGCTCCAATACCAGGCAACTTTCCAAAGAGTCCAGAAATGGAAATGCAATATTTGGAGCCTGTAGTTTCTTTGGCCAATATGTGATCAACTTTGATTTAAGGCTTTTTGAATTGAAATTTGGCCTAATGGGAATTTGACATTATTACTGACAGTTTTATTTTAGAGTAGTCACAAGGAGGCATTAATTGTGTGATCAAAAGTACAATTCTCTGTCTACAGATGAAAAAAAATTGCAACAAATCAACAAAATGCCAAACTACTAAAACAAAGGTTACAAAATGATGCTCATAATCTAGTCAGCAGAGATCCTTGTTCATGACCTTGTTTCATGTCATTCTGCAAGCATCTCTGAATACAAATACAGCTGTCTTCCTCCACAAACCTCACTAGCCTCCTTAGTTGTTTGTCCAGGAATCTCTAGTTATGACAATTACAATGCACTGATCAATTAATGATAATTCACTTCTATAGTACCTTCAATCCAATGACTTTCAGTGTGCTTTCCAAACATTAATTAAGCTTCACAATCCCCCTGTGACATACTCTAAGTGTTATTACAGATGATGAGGAAACTGAAGTACAGCGAGATGAAGTAGTGTACCCAAGGTCAGGCAGACAGCCTGTGGCAGAACTAGGAAGTGAACTAAGGTCTCTTGAGTCCTAGTCCTCTGAGCTAACCGCAAGACGATTTGTCCACCGATTGTCAGTCTAATTCAAAATGAATAACAACCTGGAGACACCAGGAACTTTGAGTAGGAGTAGAAAACAGCTGTCCTGCTCTGTGCCATTTAGCACAGGTCAGTAAGTTGCATGTGACAGTTACAGGAGAAAAGAGAGAAAATAACAGTCAATTACAGTTGGATCAGATTGCATGGTTTTCTAACCGTTCCAGGTAAGATATATGACAGTTTTTAAGGGCCTAAACCTATGAAACGTTGAGTATCTCCTGTGCTTAAGTCCTTTGCTGGAGCCAAAGTGCCCAGCTTCTTGCAACATCAAGCCCTTACAAGCCAGGATTTGGTATGATTAGGCAAGCCTGTGAATCAATTTTTGCTATTATCCCATCCCAAATACAACCAATTCCTGTGCACCATTATTATACCATTTTCACACAATGCACCCGTGGAACTCCTTGCCAGCAGATGTTGTGAAGGCCAAGACTATAACAGGGTTTTAAAAAGAACTAGATACATTCATGGAGGATAGGTCCATCAATGGCTATTAGCCAGGATGGGCAGGGATGGTGTTATTAGCTTCTGAAGTCTGCATTAAACAAGGTCTATGGGAAGCTCAGGCATTACTATCATCTGTTTGACTTTTATGTCCTTTGGATTCATTTTAGGGACAGCTAACCGGTTTGGTGCATATCGTGGAATGCCTCCTAGTCATCACAGTATATTCAGAGGAATCAAAAAGACACTGAATATCAAAGTTCACTGCTGCACGATACGAAGTGTGTGTCATGCTATACCACTTCCCTTGGAATACACTGTTAGGAAAAGAAAGAAAAATCTACTGTATTTAAGTACAAGACATGACACACTGTGTATTTGTAGGAGTTATTGTAATCATTGGGTGCATTTCATGTGCCAAATTGGGTAATTTAACATGCTGTTTAAAGGAGATGTGGATAATGTTTCCTATTGTGGGCCAAATTCAGTAGTGACTTAAATGGCTGTGTTACTTTCACAGTGGATGTAAGTTGGTCAGAAAGTAGGGGAAAAGGAGGGGGAGAGCAGGTAGGAAGAGTAACTGAGGGGATTTGAGGGGTTGTATCTTCTCACCTTTTAATCTTACACCCTCCTGTTAGTTGGTTTAGCTGTCCTCATTTACAATTGTTAATGAGGGCCATTCCACACTGGGAATGGCCCAAACACAAGGTGCTCACCCAGTGTCCTCCATCACACAAGCCAGGGATTGGCCTTCATACGGGGAATCCTCTCTATCACAAAGGGGGATATATCAGGGGATGAAGATCAGACCCAGCATCTAACTTATCACTGTTTACATCATGGCTGAATTTTGCCTAGAGAATTCCATAGGTATTGATCAGGTTATACCTGATCTGAATTTGCCCTGTGAGTTGAATTCTTCCCACAGTTGTATCCATGTATATGTAACTGAGGGCAGAATTTGCCCCCTAACCTACCAGTCTGTTAATATCCCAGGGTTCAGAAGTATCTCTATTTTAAATCTTTAAAAAATCTTTCTTTCAGCTCTTCTGCTCCACAATATTTATTAATCACCAACAAACAAATCTTGTTAAATATCCTGCTTTAGTTGCTGTAATCCAACATGCTGCCTTCTAAGCACGGCAAAGGGCTCAATCCTGAAAAAACCTTACTTGTTCCTCACTTAGGGACAGAGTCTGCCACCTTTACTCAGTGTGAATAGTAACTTAGTATATGCATAGTCCAATGGGACTCCATTTGAGTAAGATACTACTCCATTTGAGTACAGGTGGCAGAGTATGGCTATAAATAAGGACTTTGCAGTGGGAACCATTATTATTAAAGCTAGCATTTGATCACTGATTCATGTTACTATCTAACTGCCTTCTCTACACTCTGACCCTTCTATTTTCTTCTCTTTTCATTGCTGACCCAGAAATAATTTAGTTTTCTGGAACAGGTCTGTAGAAAACTGACAAGGCAAATCGGTTGATCACTGGCTCAATGATCTCAGTAATGTCAAAAAGCCAATGTCTTGCCAAATGTGTTGTTCTGACCCCTGATGAGTTGACATAATGAATCAGCCTTCCGTAGTGGGTTTTTTGCTTTGTTTAGTTTTGTGTGTTCATAATGTCTGCTTCTCTCTCTCTCTCTCTCTCTGTTCCCCTCGTTGGCAATTCTATTAGAAATGGATGGGATGTGTGCATCAAGCACCCATGGCACTGATAGTTCACTACAGTAACGCAGTAATGCTTTGACCAACAGAAATGTCAGTCAGCATAACAGCTCAGTCTCTGAAGTCTTAGTGATGGCGGCTAGTTGCTGTGCACTTACTTGCTTCCTGCTGAAATAAAAGAAGGCTGAGGTTAGCTCTTTGTTGTTCATTCTGAAACCTGTAATATATCATCCAAAAGCTCAAGTCGTTTGATTGAAAGAGTATCAAGAAATGTATTAAACATTCTGTCCATGAGCCATGTCTGTTTAGATGGTAGGAAAAGACGGGAAATATTAATCTTGCTTCACTGTGTTGTTGCTCCTGTTTTACACTAGCGTAATTCCATTTGAAATCAGCAGTTACACCAGCATAGAACTGGAGTATAACCCAATTTTGTATAAAGCCCGTTACTTTGGGCATAGCAGTCCTTTGGCAGAACATCTAGGGAATGTAAACTATGCTTATTACACAAAGACCAAATGGCATCCAGGAACTGCTGCTGCAGGACCATGCATCAAGTTTCCCCCCATTCTGTAGCATCTCACAGTCAAGATGGCCCTTGCCCTGTCTGTGCTATGAGGTGCCATATAAAAAAGGCCATAAAGTTTGTTTGGAGGTGTTCTGAGGGAAATCATCTGCTTTCTCGGGTGGTATATTTTATTGTGGAGAATATTCATTTTTATCATTCTTAAAAAAAAAAAAATTAATTTTAGAACTTAAAATGTGAAATCCGTTTTACCCATACAGACCTGAGGAAGCAGCCAGTTAACATGTTAAAGCTTGTATTCCTTGATACAGTATAAGCTGGTTCAATGTCTCATTGGAAGAAGAACAATTGCAGTCAGGAATAGTGCTCCTCTAGGGACAATGTTCATATCAGCCACGTAAAACAGTAGTAGTAGTAGTTCTTTTCTATATTACCATATTTATCCACAGTGTGCCAGGCATCTTGCAGGCAGAAACACATTCACTGCCCATGAGAGCTTATGAGTTAATATACTGGGCAGGAATGAGGGAATGTGAAAGATCAAATAAGCTGCATGATTGGGGTATATGAGAATGAGATGGCTGGGCCTGAGTGCAGTTGAAATAGAAATGATATTTGTTGGTTAGAAGCATCATCTAGAGCAGTGGTTCCCAAACTTTAACAAGACTGTGAACCCCTTTCACTAAAATGTCAAGTCTCGTGAACCCCCTCTTAAAAATGAATATTTCCAGGGATTTTCTCCTTTACCTGAGTATAAATTATAAAAGCAGTGATCTTGGAAATATAAAATGTGTTTTTGTGACATGCTTATTACACACTATGTATTATTAATTATTATTTATCATTACAGTCTTTTTATTGCATTATGAAAATGGCAACACTCTTCCAAGATCTCACTTTCGTAGCTTGTATCACTTTGAATAAGCCTGTTATAAGACAAGGCTCCTATGTTTCATCAAGGAGTATCAGATGTGAAACAGCATGAAGGTATTTAAGAAGCCAACTCAAAGAGTTCCTCCTATACAAGCATTCAGGTCTTGAGCAGTCCAGGCAAACAACACACGTTACAACAAAGCTTAATCTTGTTCTTCATAATAATTTTAAAAACAACACTAGCTGCCTATTTAATTTTAAAAACAGCAAAAAATATCCACCTCCCTTTCCATTTCTTATAAGGAGTCTTGAAGGTTAAGTCTCCTCAGTGTGATAGAGCTGCTTGCTTTGATCTGCTTAGCTCTTGGAAGTCTAGGGGCTCCGGGCTGCTGGCCCCGTGCTGCCCGGGGTCCCTAGGGACAGCTCTGTCCGCCATTAGGGAATTTTTCCCCAAGAACCCCCTGTAACATTTCACGAACCCCCAGGGGTTCACAAATCCCAGTTTGGGAACCACTGATCTAGAGAGAACTGAGTTGAAGATACCAGTGTTAGTTGCCTTTGAAATGCTTGAGACAGACTGACAGGAATAGTGCTTGCCCTTTGAATTGGAGTTTGCCATTTCAGGATACTTCTGTATCCCTGATTGCTCCATGCTTAGTCTTGATAGAGTTAAGCTGCCATCAGGTTAAATTAGCAATAATACTAATTTGCATACATGAGTCCAGAGACATTGTGATTGGTGCATTCTTTTTTAAGTAAAATAATCAATGTAAGTAAGTTTGTTGCTGGAACACCTTATAATTCTCTGCCTCATGGTCCCATTACATTTATGTCCAGACTCTGGACTATAACAAGTTTGTGCTTTCCTGTAGTTTGGCAGGAGCTGAGGGGTGCAGTGCGGGCATTCATTTCTAAAGATGTAATTTTAGGGAAACTTAACTTTTATTGGTACTTCCACCACAATAATTCAGCATTAGTTACATTTTGCCATCTCCAGTTGGAGTAACCTACAAACTAATGAATGTAATTTGTAAATGAACTGTTTGTTTCTCCGAGAGGATATTTGTAGTCATCTAGCTGTCAAGTCTCCTCTGAATTGCTGCATTGTTAATCAAGGATGTCAAAGTCTAGCCATTTCAAATTAGAGAGGCTTTCTGGACTTGTCACTCTGCTCGGCTCTTGGACAAAGAATCTGAAAGGCAGACAGGAGTTCTGTTTCCTATTTTTCTCAGAACCCCGATGAAGCAGAAGCGTATGCTACAGTAGGTCTTCCATCTCATTGCTTGACAATGTAAGACAGTGCTTAACAATCAGATCTCCTTGTAGAACATTTCCCAGTTTTGCATTCATCATTCTGTGGCATGACAGAGATGAGAGCTAAGAACAATTGCTTTATGATTATGAAAAAAATCAAATATGAAAATCGCACAGTCCACTTTCTGGAGTAATGATAACATGTGATGCAGAGCCCAGGGCTCGGTAAGCCCTGAAGAGGTTTACATTATTTTTCTTTAAGAAGGGAGGCACTTTCTCATGTTATTTCTGCTCCTGCTGCCAGCTAGCTCTGTTTGTTATGGTTCTTTGGGCCCTCCTGAAATAGGACGAGTGTCATTTACATTCTCTTTCTGATGGGCTGTGATGTGCATGCATGTAAGTCTGTTCTGGGTGCACGCGTAACCCTAATAATAGAGCTGGCGCTGGCTTACTGATTTCCTATAACATTTATTAGGGGAGAGTGTGCAGCCAAAATGGAGCGCAGTAAATTGCAGAGCCTATTGTAAGAGGAGTATAAAGGGCAGGCTACAGCACAATATACAAGGTTCAAGATTTCAGAATTCAAACCCCAGATCCCAATCAGTCACACTGGTTGATTCTTTCCTATCTATTTCACACTCAAAAGCTTTGAGGGCCAAATGTTTTACTACAAGCACCTACTTTGTACCAGAAAATGTGTAAGCGTGCCATTGTTCATGCAGCTGGGTACTCCGTAGGTACAGTTGCTACTTCAATTCAATTGAGTCTTGATATATTTGATTTTTGTTTCTTAAAGACACACTCCGACATTCATGTGATTAGTTGAAAATTTCAGCTTGAGCCCAAGATTTATTACTTTTTTCAAAAATGTCATGATTTTTAAGCCAATTTCATGATTTTTGAGACCCAGACTCATGATTTTTGAACAGCTTGTGACACAGTTATCCATTTTGTTAATACAGTGAGCATGTTTGTGTTCAATAAACTTGTTCACAGATGAGTACAAAAATTTTGTACTCACAAATTAGGCACATATATTGGAAATTTGGATCCTGAATGTTCTTAAGACTTGAGATGATGCCTGTCACCAGAATTCAGGACAGGATTCAAAAATGACATACACATCATGATGTATAAAAATAGAAGCATGAACAGCTAATGTCCCTTCCTTCCCCCACCCCTGCTCCTTGCCAAATTAAAATGGCACTTTGATTTCTCCCTAATGATGCAATCGAGACATTATTAGAGCTGAATGAATAATTAGCAATGAATAATTTAATCAACAATTTTGCTTTTCTGTCAGTTTATCGGTTGTCAGCAAACAGATTATGAAATTCTCATATTTACTCATTATTTTAATTTATTTGTGGATTTCTTCAGTGAATAATTCTTGGTCGGCAGATTTTGCATGCAAAGTTTATTGGCAAACATTTACAATGTGTGTTGTAATTCAGCTGCAGAAGTCACATGTTGTTGATTCTGTTCTGACTGGATGACTTCTGTGATGAATGATGAATTTTACAATCACATATATAATTCCAATATTTGACTATTCAAGCTTAAAATTCATTTTGTTTGTTTGTGATTATTTGTGCTAGAAAAGTTTGAGCAATATAGAACCAGAGGGTTAGAAGGGACCTCATGGGTCATCTAGTCCAACTGCCTGCCAAGATGCAGGATTTGTTGTGTCTAAATCATCCAAGACAGCTATCGAGCCTCTTTATGAAAATCTCCAGTGAGGAGCTTCCACAACTGCCCTAGGCAGTTTGTTCCATTGTCCTACTATGCTTACAATTAGGAAGGTTTTCCTGAGATTTAATCTAAATCTGCTGTGCTGTAGTTTGAACCCATTGCCTCTTGTCCTGCCCTCTATAGCAAGAGAGAACAACTTTTCTTTGGCAGCCTTTCAAGTATTTGAAGATGGCTATCATGTCCCTCCCTCCCACCCTTAATCTCCTCTTTTCCAAACTAAACATACCCAGTTCCTTCAGCCTTTGCTCACATGGCTCGCATTCCATCCCTTTGACCATCTTTGTCACTCACCTCTGGATCCTTTCCAGTTTCTCTCTACATCCTTTCTATACAGTGGTGACCAAAACTGGACATAGTACTCCAGCGCCCGAGTAGGGCGGTACTACATTTGAATGTTTGTGTAAAGCAAAACAGACATGCAAACATTTAACACATGGTTAAATCAAAGTTAACTTTTGAATTTGAATGGATATTCCTGAAAAAATACTCCGCTCTGTTTGTTATGAAGACTAAGGTGTGTTCCTCTGTAAGGGCAGCATTGTATCTTTACAATCTAATGTAAGGTTTCCATTCCATTGCAAGAGTAAGGGGCAGTGTATAGCTGATATCAGAGAAGTTAATTCACTCGCTTTATGAGTCATTGCCAGATTTTCCTCCTGATCCCTCTTGCTATGTGGAGGAAGAAGTTACTTTTCCTAGAGCAGCTTACTTCCCTCCTGCGTGCTTGGCCAAGGGTCTGCTCATTCCCTGGCACTCTAGGCTCTTTCTCCACCCATTTGCTTGCACCAGGGAATGTTAGACAAGTATTTCTTGCTTTCCCTATGTGAGCCAGAGTTGCAATCTGAGCAAGGGGGTAAGAGTGGCTGAGTAAGGACTATGACGGTCTAGCCTCAAATTAGCTAAAGTATGTGGAGATTAAGTTGAACTCTACTGAATATGGATTTTGAGGGTCTGAGATCACATTCAGGTGCTGTTCGGTGTGTACTCGATTTTTCGCTAGATCACATTTACTGCAAATGAAGGGATAAATATGCTGGCAATTGGAGACATTTGGGAAATATAAGAGCTCAGCCCTTTGAATTTGATTTAGATGTTCTCAGTGATTGATCAGCCCTGTGCAGTGGTCCAGCCTTTCATTAATGGCACTATTTAGGTTCATAGGTTCTGCCAGCTCAACAGACAGGAAGGTCACTCAATTTCTTCCTCTGTCCTCCTTTTCTTATTTCCCCTGAGTTCAGCGCTCTGCAATCTAACTCCACATTAACCAACTGGAACTGAAACCTCTTCTATCTCATAAACCAGACTCTAAAAATGCTCTTCTTTCATTGCCCTCTTGTATATATTTATGCAGTGCTATTTTATCTTGGTAGGGGGGAAAAAATCCATCTTCTGCATTAGTCTTGGCATTTTTTCAGATAGCACTTCTGGCTACAGACCTCTCATATCGCTAGATAGATAGATAAACATTCATATGTACAGCACACATACACCCACGATTTCCTCTGTGTGTTTGTCCCTTTCAAACATACACAATTTGGATAGGACTGGAGAACTGGCTTAAATCAACAGTGATCTTTAGTAATGGAAGAGACTGTGTTGTTTATTTCCCTTTAGGCCAATGGATTTTCATGCTTATTGGACCGTTGAAAGGTTTTTCAAAATTCATTGCTACAGCTTCCCTCAACTCTTATAGAAGCTTAAATCACAGTATCTCTGTTTTAGGGTTTGTTTTTTGGTATTTGGGGGGGGGGTTGTTTGTTTTTTAATATGTATCTGACTTGTTTTCTTCACATCTAAAGTTTGAAGAAGTTCTGTGGGAAAGCACAAGTCTTTCTGACACAAAGTCACTTGAGATGGTTTGATCTGTAGGAAACTGGTCAGTCAACCAGTTAAAATCTATAAAGAAAATGGGATTTGAGCTTTCTCTGGCCTGCCACACATTCCTTTTTCATATCTATCTTGTCTATAGCATTTGAAGTGTGAATAATATGTAGCACTATCTTTTCTGACACAACATGCAATCGTCTTTTAAGGATTCTGTCCCCATAGTATTGCTGTTAAGTACAGTACAGCTTATTTAAGCCATGCAGGATGTTTGGTTGAGTGATACTGAATAAAAGAAGAGGGCATGCAGTGTGTGCCAGAAGGGGCAACCAGGGGAAGAGTGATATGTCTTGCCATTGTTTCCATGATTTTCCTCTAGCCCACCTATCTCCAGCAGTTGGTCCCTTGCCCAGCACTTTTTCTACAGCTCCTAATGAAAGCGAATAGCTGCCTCTTTAGCTATCCAGTCCCTTGGATTTTCACCTTGGTGGCAAGCTTGAGCTCTGCCAGCCAAAGGGGCTGGAAAATCAAATCAGGATACAAACTCAGGTGTCTGCCATCATATCTTCAGGCCAGCTGGTTTAATTAATGTATACGTTCTATCCACAGAGTTTTAGAGCAGTATTTTATCACTCCATATAATGAATGTGCAGATGGTGAAGTATGCAATCTGTGTAAATATAGTGTATTATAAATGAGCAAGTCTAATGACTTATAAGAAATAAAGCATCACATACAGACAAACGCACATGAACAAGGTAATTTCTTCTCAAGTCCTGTCCCTGGGTTGACTTGTATTTAGCTGCCTGAGTGACTTCACTCAAACAACCAACACAAAAATCTGACTCAGGACTGCACTTACAAATAGTTCAACATAACCTTTAGCTCCTGAGTCCCCCGGCTGCTCCCATAGCTTTTCTCCACAGGGCTTTGAATCCCTTCTTCTTACAGAGACACTCAGCCTTTCTTCTCTCTGAGTTTAAGTTAATAAGACATTCTGTACCTGGTCAGGTTGTCTGGGTGAGTCAGCAGAATAGGACTGTATCTCCATCCAGGGTCCTAAAGCCTGATAATCTATTACAATATCTGTTAGAAAAGTTAGCTGGCTTTGGAGTTATCTAATTTAAAAATTAAAAATGATCGTGGGGTTGTGATACAAACACCACATCTGTAAGGAAGAGGGTTAAGCAGCTGCTCTGGGCCCAGGCAACTCCACTGCGCCACACCTGGAAAGCATGCTTCACTTGGAAGAGGAGCTCAAAAAGTAGAGCAGCCCAGCAGCAGAGGGGGAGGTGAGCTGACCTGGCCTGCACTCTGACCTCCTGGGAAGGAGCTCCACAGAGGCTCTTGCTACCTGCTGCCTTGCAGTAGTGACCTGACCAAGCCTACAAAGACGGGACCTGAAGGTGTTTTAGTTATTTATTCTTCCCTGTGGGAAAAGAGAGGACTGGTAGCACGTGATCTAGGGAAGTAGCTGTATAGCACCCCGAGGTGCAGGCTTTAGCTGCCTACTATTGGGCCCTGGATCAGAGCCTGTTGGAGAGCATGGGCCCAGGCTTTCCTGCCAACCCCTAAAGAGGGACATCTACAGACATCTCTCCTTTGGCTGGGAACCTAGTTGGGGGAAGACCAATGGTCCACACCACAAGACCCTGACCCTGAATCTTTCACTGAATTCTGAAAAGTATTAGACTCTTTTGTATGTACCCTGAAAGAGGAGGACTTGAAAGCATGACCTGGCCAGAGGTCTGAGTCACTGAAAGGACCGACCACTGCAGGGCGGAACTGCAGTAAGAAAGGGGAATGCCCAGGAGGAAGGCAACCTGCCACCCAGCCCCCTACCCAACCATTAGGAGGCACTGGGAGTGAGTGTTCCCATTCACGGGAGGGGGGGCGAGACCAGGATTGGATACTCTATACCCAATAATAGAGTGCACTAGAGTGGATGATTAACTATCAAGGGCAAAATCCTGCTTTCATTTCCACATGGTGAATCCTGATTTGGTGCCCTACTTTCCTGACACATAGGGGAGAGTAGATGGGTGTTCCCCGCAGGTAGGAGGATCTCAATATCCAGATCATGGTCTGCCATGTTACTCTGAGAATAAATTTTTGCCACAAAATAAGAAGCGAGGTGGAGTATATTCCCAATAGAAAAAAATAAATAAAAAGAGTTGAAGATTTTTAAGATTGTGGCATTCCCAGTATGAGAAAGTCACACTGGTTTAGGTAAAATTGATTTTTAGACTGTCAAGACAGAACAGTTCCTGAATAGGCTATGTGCTTTTAACACAAGGAGCTCTGATCCAGTCTTGGACAAACATGCTGGGTGGTAACGCCATTTGCGTATGTTTGTGATTAATTGAAAGTTATGCACTATATGTATAGCCAGCTTACAAAATCACTGCCTTTTTCTCCATAAAACAGCAATAAATTCCTTTGATTCTTTAGCTCTTTTTAACATCTGCAAAAGAGTGAGATTAACCAAACTGAAATGTAGAATTAACCTCTGGTCAGAACATTAGCTCGGTTTCTGAAGGGTTTCCAAACCCCAACTATTCCCAAATGTTTCCTCTTTGTACTATTTAATAGAAGAGGACATCACTGTTCCTGTCACTGTGGCTTTTGCTGTCTCTTTTATTCTTTTTGCAGTCAGATTAGGGGGGTTTATTGCTGGAAATTACTTTGCGTTTGAGTTTGAATATGATACAATTAGCCTGCTCCCTAGAGAAGGAGGAGGTGGAAACACTGAAAGAAAGTAATGCATTTGCTACAAAAACTTGTGAAATAAAGGCTTCCATTTTTCTTGGCAGTCCAAATCAAGTAAATGATGACAACCAAATATAGAGACTCTCACATAGCCTTTGTTTTGCAAAGGAGAACTTTTGTCTTACCTTCCATTAGAGATCCATGTGTTGTCTACTTAGTGGGATGCAGTGTATTTCAGCAAGATACAAACTAGAAACCAGAATTCCCAGACAATTTATGCTGAATCATCATCAGCCTTCTTGTAAACTTCTCTTCTCCTCCACTGCTGTAACTGGTGTGGTGTCTTGCCATCCCTTGCTATAACAAGTGTCCTGGCAGTCCACAATCTAACCATTTATAAGGGACGTATGGCCACTTGCATAGCCGCATGCAAACGAGTCAGGAGATTTTGGAGGCGGGGAAGAGGAAGAGTAGTATTTTTGTTTTTATCTAATTTTTATGAGTGTCTAGCTGGGCTAACACTGTATATGGTCAGAACTACAGTGCACACTGCTTGGGCTGCAGTCTGACAGATCCAGCTGTGTATGGGTATGTACGTTTTCTAGTTGATCTCTGCTTGGGCCCTTTAGGTACCAAATATGCTCAATTGTGCAGGAAAAAAACACTTGTCAATTGTCATGTATAAGTAAATATCATCACCTCAGTATTAGCAGTATTCCTACAGTGAGTATGGGTAAGCATCACAGAGGGGCAGATACTGAGTTAACGTGATCTGAAGCAGAACTGGCAAGTTTTGGAAAGGTAACAGTGGTAGGCTGGGGCTGGCTCGCCTTGTGCGGCTAGAAGAGGTGGTCATGGCTGCAGGAACTCTCTGGGCATTACTGACTCCGGGCTGATAATGGTGCTGCTGAGCTGCAGGCCCTTCTCAGGGGAAGAGTTATAGAATTATTATTTGTCTAGTTTATAATCACAGCTGATTGGCCTACCTGTTAGATGTTTCTCAGGGAGAGACAAGAAATAAACATATACATAGAGAATGCCCCTTTGTTCTCTCCCTCCCCCCCGAAAAAGGTAGTATTTTGTATAACGTTAAGTTTCCTCCAATGCAGCGTACTTGCATTTTACACCTTCTTCTGAAATCCCCAACAAATATAGCAATATACTGTTCCAAATCACAGTGGGGCAGGTGGGTTTTCCTCACTGAAATTGGTGTACAATATTAGATTTCTTTCCGTTTCTTTATTCCCTGATTTCTACAGCAGTAGACCATGATGCGGAAATGAAGAAGTGGTTTCCCTGGCAACGATAACCATATGAAAGCTCTCAGAAGTCCCTCTTCTACTCAAGTGACTCCCTTCTATTCTTTCTAAACTGCTAAGTAAAGGCAGAAAATAAATTAATAAATTATCCCCATATTATTGTGGCAGGCGTTAATGTGCCTCCAGTACATAGAGGCTGGCAGATAATCACTAACACACAGGCTATGTGAGTCACTTTCAACTAGTGGGACTTTCTGACGACCTCTCTATCTTTTGATTCAGTTTAACAGCATAATCTATTACTGGTGTATCTCTTCTTATTTTAAAGAGATATGCAGTTTTAGAAGGATAAGATTTTTCTGTTCTTTAGCCCTGTTAGAGACCATTCTGCCTGGAATTCCACTGGACCTTGGCTCTCCAGGTAGGGTTGCCAACTTTCAAACCGAACACCCCTGTCCCGCCCCTTCTCCGAGGCCCCACCCTTCTCTGAGGCCCCGGCCCCACTTGCTCCATCCCCCCTCCCTCCGTCGCTCACTGTCCCCCATCCGCACTCACTTTCACCGGGCTGGGGCAAGGAGTTGGGGTGCAGGAGGGGAGTGAGGGCTCTGGCTGGGGGTTCAGGCTCTGGGGTGGGGCCGGGGATATGCGGTTTAGGGGTGCAGGAGGGGGCTCTGGACTGGGGCCGAGGGGTTCAGAGTGTGTGGGGGGGTTCGGACTCTGGGGTGGGGCCAGGGATGAGGAGTTTGGGGTGAAGGAAGAGGCTCCAGGCTGGGGCAAAGGGTTGGAGTGCGGAGCAGGGGGGATAGAGGACTCCAGTTGGGGGTGTGGGCTCTTGGGTGGGGCCAGGGATGAGGGGTATGGGATACAGGGGGGGCTGGGGCAGTGGGTTGAGGGGGGTGCGGGCTCCGGGATGGAGTTTGGGTGTGGGAGGGGACTCCAGGCTAGGGCAGGGGGTTGGGGTGCGGGAGAAGGTTCGGAGTGCGGGTCCCAGCCAACGGGAGCTGCGGACCTGGCCCTTGGGGTGAGGGCAGTGCGCGAAGCCTCCCTGGCCCCCATGTGTCTAGGGGCTGCAGGGACCTGGTGACCATTTCCGGGAGCCACGCAGCACTAGGGCTGGCAGGAAGCCTGCCTTAGACGCACTGCTCTGCCGACCGGAGCCACCAGGGTCCCTTTTCAAGCGGGAGTTCCGGTCGAAAACCAGAAGTCTGGGAACCCTGGCTCCAGGACTCTCCACCCTTCTTTTAGAAAATTAGAGACTGTTAGATTGCTTCACACTGCTCCTTATGCCTCCCTGGAATTGAAGGTGTTAATACAGTCAGTAATAATGAACCTCCTGCATTAATTAATGATTTTAAAATTATGGAGCTCTTACATCCAATTTGGATGCAATTTGTTTTTACTTAAATAGTGATCTCTTGATCCTGCATTCCTAATGGGAGCTTTCTATGGAGAAGTAGTATAACATTGAGCCTATAAGCCTTTATAACTCATGCAGAGACACTCTGTTCACTACAGTCATATCAACCATAAGAAATATATATTTTCTCTAAACGAGTGCATTTCCAAAGCAAAACTTTCAACTAGTCTTATTTTTCCTTTATTTTTTTTAGGAAACAAACTCAATGCAGCATCTTAACAAGGGAGATGTTCACTGTTGCCCATTCTCCTGAGTTCATTGAGAGTCTCACAATATTTGGTGTTTAGCTCCTTGAGTCAGGTGATTATATGATAATCACTAGAGGTTTTTAGGTTATTTTTTTAAGTTTCTAGCCCACATGATTGCTTACAAAAGCTTGAAAACATGAAACCTAAAGTGGCTCAAGACTCATTAGGCAAATGGAAAGAATACAAAGCTGGCATTATTATTATTAATTATTATTATTATAATTTTAATCTCATAGTAATCATTTTTGAATAATCATAATTTTTGGACATTTGGGGTTGACAGTACTGAATTTTCCAGCTTTAATTTTCCTCTGGCAGACTTTAAGCAGTTTAGCCTAGTGAACAGAGCACAGGCCTGGGACTCAGGGGACTCTGCCACTGGGCAAGTCACTTCTGTCTGTGCCTCAATCTTCCTATCTGTAAAATAGGGATAATGACGATTGATTTGTGCTTTACTGATTAAAAAGCACTATATAAGAACTAGGTGGTAATATTATTTATAATTTATTATTCACCTGAGGAGTCTGTAACCTATCATTTAAATCAGCTTCTGTACCAAATGACTGGAGGATAGCTAATGTGACGCCAATTTTTTAAAAGGGGTCCAGAGCTCATCCCGGCAATTACAGGCTGGTAAGCCTGACTTCAGTACCGGGCAAACTGGTTGAAACTATAGTAAAGAACAAAATTGTCAGACACATAGATTAACGTAATTTGTTGGAAGAGTCCACATGGTTTTTGTAAAGGGAAATCATGCATCACCAATCTACTAGAATTCTTTGAGGGGGTCAACTAGCATGTGGACAAGGGGCATCCAGTGGATATAGTGTACTTAGATTTTCCGAAAGCTTTGACAAGGTCCCTCACCAAAGCTCTTAAGCAATGTTAGCTGTTATGGGATAAGAGGGAAGGTCCTCTTGTGGATTGGTAACTGGTTAAAAGGAAACAGAGGGTAGGAATAAATGGTCAGTTTTCAGAATGGAGAGAGGTAAATAGGGGTGTCCCCCAGGGGTCTGTACTGGGCCCAGTCCTATTCAACATATTCATAAATGATCTGGAAAAAAAGGGTAAACAGTGAGGTGGCAAAATTTGCAGATGATACAAAACTACTCAAGATAGTTAAGTCCCAGGCAGGCTGCGAAGAGCTACAAAAGGATCTCTCAAAAGTAGGTGACTGGGCAACAAAATGGCAGATCAACTTCAATGTTGATAAATGCAAAGTAATGGACATTGGAAAACATAATCCCAACTATGCATATAAAATGATGGGGTCTAAATTAGCTGTTACCACTCAAGAAAGAGATCTTGGAGTCACTGAGGATAGTTCTCTAAAAACAGCCACTCAATATGCAGCGGCAGTCAAAAAAGCAAACAGAATGTTGGGAATCATTAAGAAAGGGATAGATAATAAGACAGAAAATATCATATTGCCTCTATATAAATCCATGGTATGCCCACATCTTGAATGCTGTGCAGATGTGGTCATCCCATCTCAAAAAAGATATCGTGGAATTGGAAAAGGTTCAGAACAGGGCAACAAAAATTATTAGGGGTATGGAACGGCTTCCGTATGAGGAGTGATTAATAATGCCAGAAGCTGGGAATGAACGACAGGGGATGGATCACTTGATGATTACCTGTTCTGTTCATTCCTTCTGGGGCACCTGGCACTGCCCACTGTCAGAAGAGAGGATACTGGGCTAGATGGACCTTTGGTCTGACCCAGTAGGGCCATTCTTATGTTGACTGGGACTTTTCAGCTTAGAAAAGAGACAGCTAAGGGGCGATATGATTGAGGTGTATAAAATCATGCCTGGTGTGGAGAAAGTAAATAAGGAAGTGTTATTTACTCCTTCTCATAACACAAGAATTAGAGATCACCAAATTAAATTAATAGGCAGCAGGTTTAAAACAAACAAAAGGAAGTATTTTTTTCACACAGAGGACAGTCAACCTGTGGAACTCTGCCAGAGGATGTTGTGAAGGCCAAGACTATAACAGGGTTCAAAGAAGAACTAGATAAATTCATGGAGAATAGGTCCATCAATTGCTATTATCCAGGATGGGCAGGGATGGTGTCCCTAGCCTCTGTTTGCCAGAAGCTGGGAATGGGCGACAGGGAATGGATCACTCGATGATTAACTGTTCTGTTCATTCCCTCTGGGGCATCTGGCATTGGCCACTGTAAGAAGACAGGATACTGGGCTAGATGGACCTTTGGTCTGACCCAGTATGGCCGTTCTTATGAGTCGCATTGACTTCAGTCAGCCTCCTCTGCAGAGTGAGGGTTGCAAGACTACTCTCTTTTTGAACTCTTTAAAATAAAGTCTTGAGTGGGGTGTAACCAGGAGTGCAGAAGGGTTTTCTTTACATAATTCACATCATGGAAATGTGCAGGTTATTGAGAAGATAGGACAGGAAGGACTTGGAAGTATGCATGGGTGACTGACAGGAGAGTTGAAAATCCTATTACATTTGATATACATGCCTTGAAAATTTGAACTTGAAAAATCAGCAGCCTGACTGAAAATATACATTTTCCACTGCACTTGCTTATGGATGGCTAGCATAGCATTAGCCTATTGCATCAGATGTACCATGCTATTATAGCTACAGCAAAACTACAGCCGTGTGAGGTAAGCTGTCTCAAGACTCTTTTTGGAGTCTGCTTACCTTATATCCCTTGCTCCCACAATCTCATAAGAAAAACATTTAAACGTTTTGCTAGATTTTTGTTTAAGTTGCTAAAGCTGTTTTCACCCTCATGGGCAGCTTTATGTTTCCATGTATTATGTCAAAGGGAACATTGTTCTTTAGATTCAGTGCATCAAAAGTAAATTAGTGTTTGTGTTTACAAACAACAATGAAGTCTTGCTTCTATTAATCTCAGCTCTGTAATCCACATAGTGAAACCTGAAGGATGGCCCTTCAGACCCAGCTCCCTAATTCGCTCTTGGTTGTCTGAAACAGGAAGTGGGTGGCTACAATTATTTGCTTTCTCTCAAATGGTAAGAATGCAAAGCAAATAGTCTTTTGGGGGGAAATGTATAAAGCTGGTGGGCCAAATTCATCTTTGTACATCGAGTTGCTCTGTGGATGAATCTGGCCCAGTTGCTGTTAGAAAAATCCCTGTAAGAGTAGCCGTTTGCTGTGAAACTTGGATAATAGCATTCCGAAGAGGAGTAGTTGAGTTGTATTTGTGAATTGCCCCTGGTTAGAATGATGATACATATTATGATTCAGGCTGCTTTTCTCCTGAAATATATTGTCTGGAATAGCTTCACTTTAATTTGTTGGAGGGGTTACAATGAGAAAGCCTCTGTCCCAGAATGAAATATATGAACAGAAGGCTAAGATGCCATGAAAGAAATTGAAATGGGGAGATGAGATGAGATGAGGTCAGAAATTTAGCAGGACAGACGACTGGTGATCTGATTTATTTTGCTCGGGGACAATCATTTCGTACTCTTTTGATTTGCAGAGATCATGCCACTATCTCCGGCCCTGATACCCTATCTGACTGGGAGCTGTAACTAGAATACCACAGAATACTTCACTGGTGATTTAATGCTTGGTTCTGAGCTGTGCAGAGCACCACCTGCAAGGTGCTGGGTGCCATCAAATCTCATTTAAGTCTATGGAATTTGAGGATGCCCGGCGCCATACAAAAGAGAACTCAGCACCTTGTAGAACTGGCCCCTAAAGACATGTGAAAATCCCATATCTGAGCTTGCCATTTGCCGAACTTTCTGATCGAAAGATAAACTAACAGCTTGTGTTTTGAACTATGAAAACATTCTGAAAATTATCTGTCAGTGATCTGCTAGAGTTTCCTTCAAACTTATACAAAACTTTCAAAATTACTTTTATCATGATCCCAGAGGTCTCAAAATATTATTGTGCAAACTACCCACTTTTGTATTTAGAAAACTTTGATTTTCATGATTTCACATGGATAATTTCACCATGAATTTTCCCTAAGAAGCCCTCTGGATCTGAGCTCTGTCAACAGCTGAGGACTGGGACATAACATTGGACCCCTTTCCATCCAGTGACCTTAGGTCAGATGAGTATTTTGTCCTGGAAAGAATCTTCTGTAATCATCCAAGTCAAATTCAGGCCTTCCCAGAATTCTCTGGAGCAGATCTTCCTTATTAAGAATGAGGCTAAGATGTTTAAAATGCAGCTTGTGGTAGAAAAGGATAATACTAGTCATCTCCTGTGTTTTGAAGGAATATAAGACATGGGAAGAAAATATTTCTGGTTTCTCTTAGGTAGAAGAGATACCTAATGCTTGCTGGAAGACCAAAGATGCACATCTTTGCACATCTATGAATAAGTACAGTTAGCTGGAAAAATGTTTGAATACTTGTTTAACTGCCTCTTGGGGTGGACCCTTCTATGACACTATGCGTGAAGGCCTCAATTCAGAGAAGCACTTAATCATATGCATACCTTTTATTGACATCACTGAGACTACTCACATACTTAAAGTGACACAAGTGCTTTAGTGGTTTACTGGATCAGGACGGATATCTTCATCCATTCCATTAGAGGCCAACCTCTCTAACCTTAATCTGAAGATTGAGGAGGATAACATCATGATAGAAATATTGATTGTGGCCTATTTGCCAGTCTGCCAAAAGAGGAGGAGCTTCTCATTCCTCCTGTATTTTCAGAACCAGGGCACAGAGTGGAATGATCAGGTAAGAAATTCTCCTTTTGTATAACGTTTCTATTTAGAATTTGTGCAGTATGTCCTTCTACCTGAGTAAGAAATGCAGTCATTTACATTTTTAATCAACCTCCAGCTGCCTAAACTGGAATTATAGCAGCAGTACTGTATACAGTATGGGTCTGGTATATCTTTAATAATAAAAATGTATGACTGCCTCTGATGCTGACCTTTGTTTCACACACACAGTTTACATTTTTGTAACCCAATTTACAAAAAAGTACTCAATCTTGAGTCTAACAAAGCAGACCTCTTTATATGAGTATTCTTTATATATTATATATATATTGGCAGGCATAAAGAATGCCACTTCTAATCATGACCAACCAATCTTCAGGTCTAATTTGTATCAACATGGTGCAAGTGAGAGAGAATTTTAACTTTTGTTTGCATGTTTATTCTACCTATCTATTCTATGGTGCCTATCACTAGTATTTAAGGGCAGAATTTTCAAAAACAACCTAAGTCCAATTTTCAAAAGTGATTTAGGCCCAGTTCCTAAAAGGTATTTAGGTGCCCAACTCCCACTGATTTCAACCAGCCATTTGGGGCTTGATTTTCAAAAGAACTCAGCATCCAGCAGCTCCTGCTATGGATACTAGCTCTAGACCAACATTTTCAGAAGGGACCAGTGATTGTGGCTGCCTTAGTTTCTAGATGCCCAACTTGAGACACCTCAAGGGCAGCACCGTATTATTGCCCAGGCCGACAAGGCCTAGGCCTAGGGCGGCAAATTTGCAAGGGCAGAAGCTCCCCTCCGCGCCCCGCCCCCCTGCTCCAGCTCACCTCCACCTCCTCTGCAAGCGCGCCGCTGCGTCCTGTTTCTCTCCCCTCCCAGCGCTTGCGCCGCAAAACAGCTGTTTCGCGGGGCAGGGAGGGAGGGGGGAGGAGGGGGAACACCGCGCGCTGGGGGAAGAGGCGGGGCCGGGGGCGGGGATTTGGGGAAGGGATCCAATAGGGGAAGGGAGGGGCGGAGTTGGGGCGGGGACTTTGGGGAGGGGGTTGGAATGGGGATGGGGACTTTGGGGAGGGGGTTGGAATGGGGGCGGGAAAAGGGCAGAGTCGGGGCGGGGCCAGGGCGGCAATTATTTCCCGGCCTAGGGGCGGCAAGATTATTAATCGGCCACTGCTCAGGGGTCATGATTTTCAGAAAATGATAAGCACCCCATCTCTGAAAATCGGGGCTTTTTAATGTGTTTCAAGTTGGACATCCAAAATCACGGGTTACTATATAAAAAATCATGGCCCTAGCATTACAATGGCATCTGCTTAGGTGCTGAGCACTGTGGAGAATTGGACCCACAGAACCCAAACCTGAAAGGTGCAGGAGAGTGCTAAGTGCTCCCCACAGTCATTGACTCCAGTGGGGGTTAGAGTGATCAGCACCTAAATGGTACTTTGCCTTACATGCAAACTCTGACTCAGGCAAAGGCCTGGGTGAATAGCTGGGCCTTGCAGCACTTCCTGGAGGTTGCTTGACAGTTTCCAAAACTTGTTAGCAAGCCACAGTTGGTAGAATTTAAACAAGCTTTGGTGAGCAACCCTGCTAACCTCCTCAGCTTCAAAAGAGATGAAAGTGTCTTGCTATCTTAAAATACATTTGCTTCTGCTTTGATGGTGTTTTGAGAGGTTTCTGCTCTGACACTGCATCAAAGCTGAAGTGAGCATGATGTGAAACAGCACAGTTTAAAAAATACTCTTACACTTTCGCCTTCCAGCTGCAGGGTCTTATTCCTAATTCCTGTTTTCAGCCCAATTCAATGCATGTCTTAACTAAAAAGACAGAGCATTTTTGCCCTCTCCTTTCACTTACCATTTTCTGTTTTAAGGCAAGAGTTAATAAATACATTTTGAAATTAATAATATTTTACCCTCTTCCCATCCACAGATTGCCATCTCTCATTCCCATTTCATGACAAAATTAAAAGACATCTTCATTTCTACCTTCTTCCTCTGGGCTACAGGTTCCTATCCAACACCTTTTCAGCCATGATACTAACACGCAGTAGTCCAAATTCACCTTTGTTATAATTCCATTGCAGTCATCCACTGCAGAGTTGTGTTGGGGGATGAATGTTGCCTAAGATGATTAAAAGGCTTCTCCTGTCCCAGATGAAGTACTAAGTAGGTTCAATGCAAATGAACAAGGCAGGGTTGATTTAAGGATAAAAGCCCTGTGAGCAATGAACTCTGAGACTCAAATAGCAAGACCCATCGTGGGTTATGAGACATCGGCCATAGAAATGATACATCATCTTTTCCAGCCGTCAGATCTCTGACCTTCTCCCATTCTAGTCCATTCAACACACTACAGCTAAAATTATCTTCCTTGCCCTCTAAACTGATTGTGACATATACAGTTCTACACACTCAGGTCCCTCCGCTGGCTTCTGATCCCATTCCACCCCAATTTCAAATACCAGCCTCACTTTTCAAGGCTCTGCACACTGGCTCTTTACTACGACCGTGCCTTTTGGTGACTTGTTTGTTGATTTTTCGTTTGATTGAAATGCATCCAGCCATAACTCTGCCACCCTCCTGGGAATTTTTTTCCCCACTACATTTTTGTTTCACACCTCTTCCTCCATCTGGAACAACCTCCTCCCTCCATTATGCCAAACAGCCTCCCTCTGCTCTTTCAAATCCATCCTAAAACCTCTTTTTTCAAGCTAGCGTTCTGGCAGCAACAACTGGCCTATTCATTTGCTTCACCTTATAATCCTTTAATTTACCTCACAGTATGGAATAATATATTTCCATCTTTAAAAAATCCCCAACCTTTAAGGCTGACCTTGTCTCATCTCACTGGTTCAATCACTCTGTTTCCCGGCTGCATTCTTTCCACCCTCACTTTCTGTATTTTGTCACTCCTGCCTTGTTACAGTTCTTTAAGGTAGTATTTACCCAGTGGCTTTCTATAAATTAGCAATCAATAAGACAATAAAATCAGGAGCCTGAATAAATAAAATAAAGTTCACTCACCATTCAAAGTTGTTAGTTCTTGCTCCCCCTTTTATTTCATTTTTCCCTAACTCTCCTTTCTTTCTCTTCTCTTCTCTTCTCTTCTCTTCCTCACTCCTTTTGCACCTGTTGCCTTCTTTTGCAACATTCCTTTCAGTTTTCTCCCCTTTGTTTCCTGTTCTGCCTTTTCTCTTGGTCTCCATTTTCTTCCTGTGTCCTTTCCTTTCTTCCCCCTGTTGCCTGGCCATCCCATCTCCTTTTTTCTCTCTCCTCTAAAACCTTCCCTGATCTTTTTCCTTTCTTTCCTTTTTTCCTGAGTCCCTTAAGTTTTCTTGCCTTTTCCCTTTAGATTCATTGTCTTTCCCTTGCCTTAGGGTCCCCAAACATCTTTTGTCTTCTTTCTATCCTTCTTACTCCAGGCTCCCGCACCTCTATTCCCTTCTCATTTTTATAAGGCTTCTTATAGATTCATAGATTCTAGGACTGGAAGGGACCTCGAGAGGTCATCGAGTCCAGTCCCCTGCCCGCATGGCAGGACCAAATACTGTCTAGACCATCCCTGATAGACATTTATCTAACCTACTCTTAAATATCTCCAGAGATGGAGATTCCACAACCTCCCTAGGCAATTTATTCCAGTGTTTAACCACCCTGACAGTTAGGAACTTTTTCCTAATGTTCTTGGAGCTCTATTCCTTCCATAAATCTCCCATCTCTATCAGTGCCGGATTTACATCTTACGCACCCTTAGGCACAGCATCTTCAGCGCCCCTCTGCCTACAGCTGACCTTTGTGTTTTTTCCATAAAAAATTAAACTTTTAATCATTTTTTAAATTTTAGGCATCCCTAGGCATGTGCCTACTGTGCCTAATTGGAAATCCGGCCCTGATCTCTGTTCCCTCTCCCCAGCCCTGAGAGTGGGGCAATGGGTGAAGTTGATGCTGGCACCTCCATTCCTGCAGAGGAAACCTGCCACTCCCTTTGCTGTTCCACTCCATTTATCCACTCCTCTCCCCATATTGGACTTCCCTCTGCACACACTATTGTCTTCTTTCTTACCTCTTTTGGGACCCCATACTCAGTCCCTCCCTACCATATTTCCTCTTTGCCTCTGCATCCCCTTCTAATTCTCTTGTCCCTGAGCCCTCTTCCCACGCAGGGGTTCCCAAATTTTTTACCGGCACGACCCCATTTCAATGAAGTATTTCCTGCCTGGGCCCCAAACAGCACAGAAGATGCAATTTTGAAGAGCTAAATGGCATCCTCTGCACAGTAGGGATTGCCATGACCCCATCTGCTGGTGGCACACCCCCATTTGGGGTCGTGACCCACAGTTTGGGAACAGGTGCCCTATGGCTTCCTCCCACAGTTTTCTCCCACCTCTTTCTCTGAGCCCTTGTCCCAGTTCTGTCAGCCCTCTCCAGCTCTGTGGTTCCTCTTACCCTTTTATCTCTCTCCCCCAGCTACCATTTTCTCTCCTGTCTCTTTGGACCCTCACTTCAGCTTATTAAAAGGAAAGGTGCTCCTGAGCCATGGTTGCAGCAGCAGCACGGTCGTCTCCTGCGTTACACCCACTGACATGTCCATCCCAGGAAGGGAGGCTCAGCCGGGCTGGGCAGAGGCAATCTGCCCCATGCAGTGTTTTGCTAGCTCAGAGCAGAGTGCTGGAGGCAGAGCCAGGGAAGTGGCAAGGGCCAATGTGCAGGCTTCAAGACAGTCTAGTTTCCTAGGCGAGTTAGCTGCTGGGTGCTGAAGTCAGTCCCTTAGACAAGGGAGGGTAGGAGCAGGAGCTGGGGTTGAATCCAGCCAGCAGCCCATTTGTTTACACAGAGCTCATGGATTTGGGGGCGGGGAAAGACAGTCAGCCTTTGCGGACCTTGCTGCTCCTTAGATCTACGCTGCTCCAAGGTGAGCTGCAGGCAGGTCTGACAGGTAACTAGAGTGGGGCATGTTAGTATGTTTCATGCCAGCCTACAGTGGCTTATTCACTAGAGTTTGAATTGCCTGTGTATAGCTCTCATTTAAGCCACAAATGTCAAAATATTTTATTCAGTAGCAAACATAATGTATTATCAGGGCTGACTGTTCTTGAGTTCATGCCTTTTAGCAAACAACTTTTGAAACGGTGCCCCCACCTCACTTTAGAACAGCACTCAACAGTTCACATGCTTTTTCGGTTGGGTTTTTTTTTTTAAGCCCTCCTTAAAAGCAAAGTTTTTCTAACATAGAGGAGCTGATCTTGTTCCCATTAAAGTCAACTGCGAAATTGCCACAGATTCTCAATGCGAGAAGAGCCACTATAATGGGGCTGTCCTGGGAATTAGCTCTCGTTTCACCAGAGCACCCTTGTCTAGTGTTGTCTCGTCCGTCATCACTCTCGCCTGTGGTGTCCTCGTCTTGTTTCTCTCCCCCCTTCCCGGAGACCCAACCGTCCTCAGCCCACCCACTTGCCTCGGTGGCAAACTGCAGTATCTGGTCTAGCCACTTGCCTCGGTGGCAAACTGCAGTTCACGCACTGGCCACTCCCCTCAGTGGCAAGTGGAGGGGGCAAATGAGTTGGGGGACCCAGGCCCGCCTGCTACTCCGGGTCCCGGGCCAGGGACCCTATAGCAGGCAGCCACATACTGCCCCTTCTCCTACTCCACTGTCTGTTTCCCTGGGCCACTTCCCCACAGCCCTAGCCACCTTCTCCACCCTTGTATCAGGGCCTCAGTCTGGCAGCCCTCTGGCTGGAGCTCCCTCTTGCTCCCTGATCCTGCCCAGCACTGCTCTGTCCATGGTGCTGTTTCTCTCTACCCTCCAACAGGGCAGGCAGGCAGCCAGTCCTCTTCCCTTAGCCTTCAGGGAGAGACTGCCTCTGTTCTGCTCAGCAGCCCTTCTTATATGGGCCAGCCTGGCCCTGATTGTCTGCTTCATTAAGCCTTCTCCCTATCGGCTCAATAAGCCCTCTTCTAATTGGCTGGGTTCTGCACAGCCTCCCCAAGGCTGCTTTAACCCTTGTTCTGCCTGTGTGGGGCAGCCGCCCCACCACAGCCACAATATACATCAGGCCAGATCCTCAGCTGGTAATAACTTCAAGATGTGAACATACGGTGAGGGGAAAAAAGACAGAAATGTTGCAAAGAGGACAAAAGTGTGATTAGAACTAAAACATCTATCTACCGTCATACAAATACATATACAAATACATTAGAAGCAAGAGGAAGACCAAGGACAGAGTAGACCCATTACTCAATGAGAGGGGGAAGACAATAACAGAAAATGTGGAAATGGCAGAGGTGCTTAATGACTTCTTTGTTTCAGTTTTCACCAAGAAGGTTGGTGGTGATTGGATGTCTAACATAGTGAATGCCAGTGAAAATGAGGTTGGATCAGTCTAAAATAGGGAAAGAACAAGTCAAAAATTACTTAAACAAGTTAGATGTCTTCAAATCACCAAGGCCTAATGAAATGCATCCTAGAATACCGAAGAAGCTGACTGAGGAGATATCTGAGCCATAAGGACAACCCGGGGAATTACAGACCAGTCAGTTTAACTGCTGTACCCAGAAAGAGAATGGAGCAAATAATTAAGCAATCAATTTGCAAACACCTAGAAGATAATAAGGTGATAAATAACAGTCAGAATGGATTTGTCAAGAACAAATCTTGTCAAACCAACCTGATAGCCTTCTTTGACACATAGGGGGAAGTGGTAGATGTGGTATATCTTGACTTTAGTAAGGCTTTTGATACTGTCTCGCATGACCGTCTCATAAACAAACTAGGGAAATACAACCTAGATGGATCTACTATAAGGTGGGTGCATAACTAGGTGGAAAACCATTCCCAGAGGGTAGTTATCAGTGGTTCATAATTAGTGGGGTCCCGAAGGGTTCAGTTCTGGGTCCAGTTCTGTTCAATATCTTCATCAGTGATTTAGATAATGGCATAGAGAGTACACTTATAAAGTTTGCACTGGGAGGGGTGCAAGTGCTTTGGAGGACAGGATTAAAATTCAAAATGATCTGGACAAACTGGAGAAATGGTCTGAAGTAAATAGGATGAAATTCAATAAAGACAAATGCAAAGTACTCCACTTAGGAAGGAACAGTCAGTTGCACACATACAAAATGGGAAATGACTGCCTAGGAAGGAGTGCTGCCGAAAAGGATCTGGGGGTCATAGTGGATCACGAGCTAAATATGAGTCAACAGTGTAACACTGTTGCAAAAAAAAGCAAACATCATTCTGGGATGTATTAGTAGGAGTATTGTAAGCAAGACACGAGAAGTCATTCTTCCGCTCTACTCCGCGCTGATTAGGCCTCAGCTGGAGTATTGTGTCCAGTTCTGGGCACCACATTTCAGGAAAGATGTGGACAAATTAGAGAAAGTCCAGAGAAGAGAAACAAAAATGATTAAAGGTCTAGAAAACATGACCTATGAAGGAAGATTGAAAAAATTGGGTTTGTTTAGTCTGGAGAAGAGAAGACTGAGAGGGGTCATAACAGTTTTCAAGTACATAAAAGGATGTTATAAGGAAGAGGGAGAAAAATTGTTCTTCTTAACCTTTGTGGATAGGACAAGAAGCAATGGGTTTAAACTGCAGCAAGGGCTGTTTAGGTTGGACATTAGGAAAAACTTCCTAACTGTCAGAGTGGTTAAGCACTGGAATAAATTGCCTAGGGAGGTTGTGGAATCTCTGTCCAACCTGCTCTTAAAAATCCCCAATGATAAACACCTGTTAGGGATGGAATACTTAGTCCTGCCTTGAGTGCAGGGGACTGGACTAGATGACCTCTCGAGGTCCCTTCCAGATCTATGATTCTATGCTTTTCATATAGAGTAAAATATTAAAATGTGCCTTAATTTACATAAAAGGAAGCAATTCTGCTTTTCCCTGCCAATAGCCTTGTAGAGAACTAGTTAAAATAATGTTTATAATTTATCTGCAGCTCTGCAATCCTTTAATTTGCTATCCTAAACAAACCCTCTCCTGATAGGTTAAACAGAAATATTGCCTTTTAGCTAATTCTCAGTCTCTTCTACAGAATATGCAAATTAGTGGCCTGATTCTATTTCCCCCCCCCCCCAAGGTTCTAAGCTCCCCCTAAATACCATGGGAGCTTCTAGGCTGTGATGGTGTTCAGCTCCTCTAGAATCAGGTCATAGGATTTTACTCAAAATCATTCACAGTCCACAACATGCATCTTTAAAAGCATCCTGTATACTAAGGGCTATAGGTTGTGTAATACAGAAGAACAGAAAATGCCTTCAGTGCTGTAAGAAGTTTGTGCAATGTTTTGCAGTGCACTGCAGAATAAAATGTAACAGAATCTTTTAATATCTCTACTCTAGGTGGGTGGTGGTAGGGAACAAGATTTTATTTATGAAAGCCTCTGTATTTTTAATATCTCACATTAGGACATTCTAAAAGTTTCTAGTGATCATTCAGAGAATGCGTATGAACTTTAAAACAGTAGCAATCATTCACGATTCTCAGCCTGTATGTCAAATTGAATGCAATCTGTCATGGAAGAGATTGCATAATCAGAGCCACAGCATTTGGACATATTCAAGATGCTGATAGATCCTAAATTCAGGCAGGTGGAATCTGAATAAAAGGAAGAAATAAAAAAATTTCACATTTCATGACACATTTTATCCTAAACAAAATTCTGCCCTTTGCTCCATCAGAATTGAGCTGTAAAGCTGGAGTAAGTTTATCAGAAAGTAGGTTGCTGTATAAAAATTTGAACTGCTCTGTGTTTACAATCCTACTAAATCTAAACAATTCAGGTTACTAGAGAACAAATCTCATCTCTTTTTTTCTTTGCTTAGGATGCCTGTAAATTATGTTAAACTCAAGTCATTCTCATTTTGTGACGTGACTAATGATAGTTAATACAACCTTTCTGAACCACCATTATTCATCCTAAAGAGAAATTGATATTACCAGAAACAATGATTGCCCCATCACCAGAATACAAAAGAGTTTGTATTATTATCTCCTGATTGAATTTTTTAATGCATGTATGATAACAAAGCCTTATTTATTTTTAAAAAATATTAACACACAAAATCACACACAATGCCTAACATTAAAAAAACTTTAACAGTAAAACAACCTTCCTTTTGTCAGAAATAAAAACAAAGAACAATGGCTTTTAAAATAAATTAGACCCAGGAAAACCTAGTAAAAGAAAAAAAAATCTCGCATCATGATAGGAAGCTTGCAAACCATCAGGGGAAGCCAATTACGTAAGGAAGAAACCCCTATTCCTACATCTGTGAGTATGTCTACACTGCAATTGAAAACCTGTGGCTAGCCTGTGCCAGCTGGCTTGGGCTGTGGGGCTGTTTAATTGCAATGTAGATGTTCAGGCTTGGGCTGCAGCACTGTGCAAAGTGGGAGGATCCCAGAGCTCGGGCTGCAGCCTGAGCCAGAATATCCACACTGCAATTAAACAGCCCCACAAGCTCAATTCAGCTGGCACGGGCCAGCTGCCTGTATCTAATGACCATGTAGACATACTCTGACCAATGGAAAGAGCTTCCCAGGTGATTTTAGTTGCCTTGAGAAGGTGAGGGTCTCTCTTCCAGATAAGAGAGACACAGCAAAGCACAGATAGGTGAAGTGATTTTAAAATTCTCAATATTCTCTCTCCAATTCTAGTAATCTTTCACTGTATGATGATGTTTAAACTGGATTTCATGGTGTCTAGTGTAGTGATGGTGTCTGTCTACTTCTATAAAGTATCAGACAGCATAGAATAAATAATGAACATAAAAAGTATGTGTGTTACCCTAAATTGGGCTCGATCCTGCAAGGTGCTGAGAATTGCTGAATTGCTAATAATGTATATACATATCAATATATTAATTCTTGTGGATTGCAAATTTTGTTAGGATTTGAGATTGCAGTTTATATTAGCATTTGGGGAAAAAAAGTCCTTGTGGCTTATTCCCTGTATTCACTAAACAGGCTGTTAAATGTGTATTTGGGTATTTTCAAAGGTTATTTATACTCACATCCATAATGCCTCTGAAGGAAGGAGCCATTAGCATCCTTTATATATGGACAAGTTAGAAAAGACCAAAGGAAAAAAAATCCCCTGGTTGTGAGTGAGAAATGGCCTGGTAGACCCGAATTGTTTATTTTCAGCCCTTGCCGTCTAAGATATAAATCCATTCTAATGCACAGCTTATACCTCGTGTGCTGAGTTTGACTGGAGTGATTTTTATGGCTGAGTTATAAACCCCTGAAAATAAGAGTGTATAATGGAAACATGGACAAACCTTTAACTAACATAGCTGGCAGGCTCTGCTGCACCGGTGCCTCTTTCCTCAGGACTCCAGCAATAAACAAACTGTCAAAGATGTCTCCTCTCTGAGCGGCTTCTATGCTGTACCAAAGTGCTGATAGCCAAGAGGTCATGGATGACTGTGTCCTCAGAAATCTCCAGGCAAACATTTGGGTAAAGCCAGAGGGAACGAACTTAGGAGCAGACGTTTTTTCCTTCGTTGCTTTGCTTCCAAACATTAATGCTGCACCTCAGCAGCATTAAATCCATTTCAGACATATATATTTTTAATGGAGGATTAAGGTTAGCCTTTGCATCATTCATTTCAACATTAGTGCAGACTGTCTTGCAAGTATCAAACTGAAGAGACTGTTGGCCTAATTTAGTGCAGCGGCTGCAGCAGTAGGAGCACCAGATAAATTATTTCAGCCAGGCTCTTTAATTAAGTTTTCAGGTACCTTATATACCTATGTGTAGAAAGATACATAGATATGAACTGAAAAGTCATTTAAAAGATATAAATAGACCCTTTGATATTAAATGACTCTGAGTTCTGTGTGTGGGGGGAGCATTCAGGAAGGCATCTCAGTGGAGATGATCTCACAGGTATCAAATGTAATTCATATGATGATTAGGCACTAGCATGCACAGGAGCATAGCAGCCATACCACTATATGACAAGGATGTGTCCTATTAGGCTTTCTAGATATTGGAGTTGTGGCACAGTAGCCTTAGAAGGATGTATGATGGCGAACAGAGAGCAGGAGTCTCAGACATGCCTTTACCCCATCAATGACTGTAATCATTTAGAGGATGGCAGCAGGTTGGCAAATGAGGGGTCATTGCCAGTCCCTTCTTCTTACTTGGATTCTCTGTCACATCAAACAGCAGTAGCAGGAAAGTCCAAGTCCCAGAGGTAAAGCTTATACTGTGTACTGTGCTGTTAAATTGCTTCCATTCTGTAGCCACGCTGTGCATTGCATGTGTTGATCTGAGGAAAGCTAGTCCAGGCGTTCATTCCATTCTGTATGCCCAGAAAGTTTATATGGGGGGAGATTGTCTAACTATGTGACAAAGTGGGTGTTTCATTATTTTATCTTGTAGCCCATCAAATATGTTCTGCAAAAAGAACAGGAGTACTTGTGGCACCTTAGAGACTAACAAATTTATTAGAGCATAAGCTTTCATGGGCTACAACCCACTTCTTCGGATGCATATAGAGTGAAACATATATTGAGGAGATATATATACACACATACAGAGAGCATGAACAGGTGGGAGACTCCAACGAGAGACTGCTGAGCTGGAATTGATATGCAAACTAGACACAATCAACTCAGGATTAAATAAGGACTGGGAATGGCTGAGCCATTACAAACATTGAATCTATCTCCCCTTGTAAGTATTTTCACACTTGCTTCTTATCAAACTGTCTGTACTGAGCTATCTTGATTATCACTTCAAAAGTTTTTTTTCTCTTACTTAATTGGCCTCTCAGAGTTGGTAAGACAACTCCCACCTGTTCATGCTCTCTGTATGTGTGTATATATATCTCCTCAATATATGTTTCACTCTATATGCATCCGAAGAAGTGGGTTGTAGCCCACGAAAGCTTATGCTCTAATAAATTTGTTAGTCTCTAAGGTGCCACAAGTACTCCTGTTCTTTTTGCGGATACAGACTAACACGGCTGCTACTCTGAAACCTGTCAAATATGTTCTCAAATTCTTGGACTAGAGATATTCATTTGATTAGGGGTTGTTGTTTTTTTCTAAACAAGCTTTGGTTTTTAAGTTTCAAACTTAGTGAAAATTATTTTTCCCCCTTATAAATTAACCAGTTTGGTTGGGAATTATAGAAGATCTATGTATCATTATAATGAAGAAAGGCTGATGACCTGTGGATTATGTTGCTTTTAACTTTTGTTTACTCCCCATCCCACAAAATTGTAAGGACATAATGTGTCTCTATATAATCTTTTCATGAATCTCTGTTGTGGGAGAAGCATATGTGAACTGTCACTTGGCAAAAGATCAATACTAGGATCTTACAATACCCGATTGTTGCTCTGTTCGTGCTTCATGTTACATGGTCCTTTTTGTGTGTGTGAAAGATTGCGGGGGGGGGGGGGGAGAGGGGGATTGGCTTGTTCTGTGGGAGCCTCTTCTAGAGAAACTTCATTATAATGTTTTATTGTTCCCAGCCTGGCTCTCTGAATAATCTACATGATAAAATTTCACCTTTCATCACCATAGAGATTTCCATGTGTCTCTGTGTCAAGGCCAGTTCAAAGCCATATTATCAGGCACCACTATGATATGGGTTAAGTATAGAGAAAAATTTCCTTATGGTGCTTAACACCTATGGCCTGATTCCCTCTTACTTAAACTGGTGTGATTCCCCTGACTTCAGTGAAGTTACTTCTGATTTTCACGGTGTGAGAAGGAACTCTCACCCCTCGTCTTTTATTGTGCGAACTGAAGCAACATTAAGATCAGGTAAGGAAAGTTCTGGTTTTGCGTGGGGCTGTTGAGCAATTCTGCACAAGGCGGCATTATTTAAAAAGCAGGTAAGTTAGAACAGATAAAGAGAACTGTATTCAGTTCTAAATCTCTGGAGGAAGGCTGGTGGTTAGATGTAGTTGCTGTTTTGTTCCCTGAGATTTTTTGAAGAGAGTGTTACTTAGTACATACACTGCAGAAGTTGAGGATAAATTACCTCACTAAATTCTATTATTCTGGGGAACAGTGAAATAACAAGCTGAGACTGATGAATTCAGAGAAATATGAATAACACATTACTGCTCAAGATGTATCAACGGCATGATGACTGGCCTGGGGACATACATTTCAAGGATGCTAGGGAGCCCCAGAATGGTTTTCTCAATGGCAGATCTGGAGATGGAGGTCTCAGCATGAGATCTGAAAGACCACTTTCGATGGCTCTGGAGAAGAGAGGCTCAGACCAGGGGGATGAGAAGTCTCTCCAAGAAGAAAGCAAGGTTTTTCATCTCTACAAGTGTCATTAAACTACATATAAAAACAGGGGGGCACGAGTGCATACACACAGAACGTTGTATTAAGGTATGGTACTTGACTGCTTATATTGCAGAATTACTGCTCCTCCAACCCAGGCTTCTGGCTTGACACCCAGAAGAGCATGAGGACATGATACAGTTTCAGAGGAAGGTGGAGCCCTGTTGAAATCTATTCCCCTGTTGACCTGAGTGCATGACATCATGGTACAATATAGCCCTTAACATGGCACAGTGTCTGGATATAAACAGTAAATAAACATGTTCTCTGTCACACACAATTCAATCCACCTTTGTTTTTTTATCATCATGCAGAATGCACCGTTTTTTTATTTCATTTGAATGTAGTGAAATGTACTGAATTAACACACCTAACAACAAGAGTTTTCTGTCCATAGAACAAGCAGTATAGATTTCCCCACTGCTCGACCGGTGTGCTTCACTCCTGACCAGGCAGGGACTTCTCCGGATGGATGTGTAGTTAACTGTCCATATCCTTTCAGTCACTGGCATCTCCTCTGAAACAGCCAACAGTGTGTGTTGATATTACACCACTGGAAACTGGACTGAGAGCACCAATTCATTTCACAAAGGCCATCTAACACCCATGATGGGGCCAACTTTGTCACTACCAACCTGGTGACCTGGAAGTTAAAGGTTGCCAATCCCTTGAGCCGTGTAGTCCCTTCAATTTTTTTTTTTTTGTGTGTGTTCTGTCCTCTACTTACAGAATATATGTACAGAATATATAAGGGAAATGGAGATCAGTGAAAAGGTAACCTGTTGTGTCAGACTGGTCGGCTGTAGCTCAACAGTAAGTTCAGCACCGTTGGCAATCAGTCAAAGCAGTCTGGAATACATGCCAATATCTCAAACCCTGTGAGTGTTGTTGGAAACCAGCAGAGATCTCTGCTCTTTTAAACCCAAATTTCAAATTTGATGCTGTAGGTTGTCATACTTTAAGGTTGTCATTCTCCATGTGGTATCATCTTAGATACTACTAGAAGATGCTCTAGAGGAGAACGGCAGAACCGGATTATATAAGGTAGAGTTGTTTTGATTTTTGCAGAATGAAGTCAGGGCCTGACTATAATTTTTAACTTGGCCTTAATTTTATAATTTCCTGTAGTAATAATACAAATCCCATTCATAAATAAAAAATAACCTGGCTTGTAGCTAGGCTTACAGTTTAATTTTTCATTGTGGCTTCTGGAGCTTGAACTGTGCTCAAGGAGGAGAGGTGCATTTCTGCCCAAACTCCGGTGGCTGGAGCAGGGCCGCCCAGAGGATTCAGGGGGCCTGGGGCAAAGCGGGGGAGCTGCGGCGCTTGTACTCACCCGGCGGCGGTCCGGGTCTTCGGCGGCGTTTCGGCGGCGGGGGGCCCTTCAGTCGCTCCGCGTCTTCGGCAGCACTGAAGGGCCCCCTGCCGCCGAAATGCCGCTGAAGACCCGGACTGCCGCCGGGCCAGGGCTTGCGGGGCCCCTGTGGGGCCCGGGGCCTGGGGCAAATTGCCCCACTTGCCCCCCCCCCCCGGGCGGCCCTGGGCTGGAGGCATTATGCATGCCTTGGGCAGGAGGATGTGGGAATCTGCATCATCCAGTGAATAGGAAACTGGACACTGGGAATCAGGAGACCTGAGTTCTCTTATCTCCGTCAGTGGCCTTCTGTATGGCCTCAGGCAAGTCATTCCTCTCTTTGCTTCCCTTTTCAGATCTATACAATAGGGATAATGATACTTACCTTCCTCTGTTAAGCACTTTGAGAGCTACAGGTGAAAAGTGCTGTGTAAGAGAAGATATTATCTGCATATTGCAATAATAGTCACATTATAATCTAATAGCTTTGTTGGGGGTTGCATGCTCATACATAGCAGGTGTTTGCCCTAGTGCAGCCCGGTAGGAGCTGTCTCACATTCTGGGCTATGGCTCCATCCTCTCTAGCCAGTTGATGCTGATGTTGCTTCTTAGACTCCTGTGGCCTGATCTAGGGCCCACTGAAGTGAGAGGAGATGCTCCCATTGACTTTAATGCACTTTTCAATCAGGTCTTCAGTGCCCTTGTGTTGGGACAGGACAGATATCTACTTCTGCAATGTATATCTGGGCATATACTGGTGATGCTGATGAAACCTGACTACTCCAATACTTCCAAATGTTTCAGTGGCCCTGTCTTCCCTCACCACTGCCTGACCCATGAGCAGAGTCACATTTTCTATCCTCCCCAAGTCCTTCCCACTGATGAAGCAGCTGTGCTTTTCTTTCCTGGAAATGCTGCTTCCCCATCAAAGCAATATTTTCTGGAACACTGTTACCATGATCACTTTTTTTTCTCCCCTGATGCTATTACATCATGCTTTGTGGTACTGCTGGGAATAATGTATTAGCAGTTTGGCATGCCCACAGGTGCATGAGTTTATAGGTAGTGCCCGGGAGCACAGTCAGGTAATGGATACCTATGTGAAAATCCACCTGTAATTACTGGCAGACTTAATGTGCAGGCAAAACCAGTATGGCACATTAGGAAATGCCTGGGTGAAGAACAGCTAATAGTTCAGTCCTCTAAGGGTTAATTAGGAAGGGAGCCCCCTTCAGGACCAGGAACTGTTTACTTCAGTAGTTTTCATGCAAACTACAGTGTTTCACTTGGGCACTAATTGTGCCTGATGGACCCATTAGTTTGTAATCAGAGCAGCTCTGTAGCTGATTCCCCAGGGGTTAATTAAATGGATGAGGTAGTGCCCAGATCTTGGTAGCAGACAAGACCACCTGAATTTTCCACCATCCGTACAGGGGAAACTATTGTTACTACAAGCAATTGAGTTGCTCTGCACCAGTGGTGTCTTTTACCTCTCAAGTTTATTAGGTTACTACACTAAGACAATGCAGAGCGATCCATCAATGTTCCCCTTCGTGACTTGGCCTTGCAGCTGCACACACAGGACCTCATGAGGCTCCGGAAACTTAAACTGCTTTCAGCCAGGCTTATTTCCCATAAAGGTTGTTTCCTGACAAGGTTAAAGGTGCAGCACTTGTGAAAATGACTGTGCCTTCAGCGGAAAGGCATTTAAAAGACAGGAAAGCTGTCACTTAACTGCTGTTCACTTCACAACATACTAAGCATGGCGGGAGGCCAAAAGGAATGGTAAGGTGATTACATCTTTTTATGATTTCTTGTTATTGCTGCCACTGTGGTCTGACCTGATATGACAGGACTTTCATGAGCTGTGGCTACATGGTCCTCAGTGTAATTGTGTTGTTTAATTGCAGTGAATCCATGGGAAAGGGGGTGGGGGCTATGTGAAATTTGGCATCAAGGAGCGCATGAGTGGAAGAGGAGAGCAGGCTCAGAGAAATAATAACTGAATAGGTGCTTGTGTGGTTTTTAATGTGTGTGTGGTGAACGCAGATAAGGAATAACAGCAATATGTATTTTTATGCCAGGAAACCATTCTTCCTGCAGTAGCTGTTGAATTCAAACACAGGCACACCAGCTGTGCTAAGCACAGACATTGCAGTTTACAGATGTTCATGAAAACGTTCTGCTCCGTCTAGGCTCTGCCAGTGCTTAAAGGGGACTGGGTTGCACTGGCCAAAACAATTAGTTAGCTACCTTTGCAGGAAGGCGTGTCTTTAGTGAGGAGGCAACATCAGTAATAAAAAGAGAAGTGTCTGAGACTCCGATTCAGCAAAGCATTGAAGCACATGCTTATTCTGTATTCAGCAGCATACTTAACCAAGTGTTTGAAGGCAGTGGGAGTTAAGCATGGGCCTAGGTGCTTTGCTGAATACAGATGGAATTTAGCACCTCTCCAGGTGAAATTTGTGCATAAGTGCTTTGCTGAACTGGGGCTTGAGGCTCCGCCCCCTCTCCCGCATCCTGTGCTTTATTGTGAATTAGTGAAATACCATCATCAGGAAATAACTTCTTTGAAATCACTTGTGCATTCTGTTTTCTCTCCAGCCCCGTTTTGCTTTGAGTATCGCAAAACTCAGTTTTACACCACCTAGCTTCACCTGATTGTACAACAAAACTGCAAATTTCAGATGGCTGCAGTGGGGTGTCATGGGTCCTCTGGAAAGATTCATTACCTCTGGAGTAGATTTGACTGCCTGGTTTGGGGTTTCACTGCAAACTGTTTGCTCAGCTTTTGCTGATCCTTACTATCATAAATCTGTATTTACTATTAACATATTAAGGGATAGACACATTTGGGATACTGTTGTATAGGTTTATTGATGTTGCTAAGGGCATTTATGGGATTTTAAAAAAAAAGATTTCAAGAGACTAATGTAGGAAATGTTTTGTTTTAGGTTTGCATTGTTGAGTTAGGTTATAAAGCTGAGAGCAGGGAGCCAGCCTAATAACTGGCTAATTAATCTTTATGCTGCCATGTGAGAGACTCCTTCATCCAAATGAGGAGTTCTGCGAGGCACCTTGAGGTGCTATGCAATAATCCCTTCCAGTCATTAGATGGATAGGGCTGGCTGAAAATTTTCTGTCAGATTTTGACTACAATAGTATTTTCCAAGCAAAGTGTCTGCTGTCCATGGATGATTTTGACTTTTCACTGCAAAAACAAATACCCCAAAAGCTTTCAATTTTTGGCTGAAATCCAAAAAATGAAAAGTCAAAATTCTTTGCAGGAAAAGGCCCTTGACATGACCTTTATGAAAGGAGGGAGTACATTAAAGAACAAATTGGGGGTGGGGGAACTCTCAGGGAGGTATGTGGAGAATTCCTAGGGTGGGGAGGGAATTCAGGCTCAAAAATCCCATGAAGAGAGAAGCTGCATTTTCTTCAGCATGTACTGTACATAACCCCAGGGGGAAAGTCTGAGCTGCATTCATATAAGATGCAGCCCAGCAGTGGAATCAGAGTAACTAATTCCATGCTGACAAACAGTAATTGCAGAATGACCAAGACATATCCAGAGTCTTAATGGGAGATCTGATGATCTCTTTCAGTAGGTCCATTTTTTTTCATGGAATAAATAAACAGTCATGAGCTGTTTGTGCAGTTGTGCATACTGAGTAACACTCCTGCATCCCGATTCACATTCTTTGTCACGCTTGGTGTCCTTGGATCTCTTAAGCGCATTTAACCTTATTGATCGAAGCACCTTTTAACATTCCTAGGGCCTATACGGGTCTTATTTGGGGGTACAGCCATGGCATAATTTAAATAGTACTACTTGCATTATTTGATCTTGATTTCATTAGATTACTATAGCCTCAATTCTGCTTCTATTTGCTGTGCTGGTGTTACAATTATGATTTATTGATTTGTTAAATGTTATGTGTGCTCAGCGCTGTGTAAGAGGCACAGATAAAGACAGTCTTTGCCCTAAAAGTCTAAAAGACAGGTACCAAAAAAAAAAGGGAGGGGGGGAGGAGGACTGGAAAATCCCAGCAGAGTGATGTTCCCTGGGGAACTGATTTTACAACTTTTTGTAATCCTTAATACTTAGACTTGGCTCCATTTATAAAGAGCCAGATTCTGATGCCCTTACATTGAATAATAGTGTACTCACTGTTTACTTCAGTGGCACTACTTCAGAAGTAAATTGCTATTCTTTGCATTTAAGGGCACCAAAATCTGTCCCAGAGAGAAATGAAGTCTGGATTTTCATGAAGGGTTGGCTTACTCAAGATTGTGGGTTTCAAATTTAGAACTTAACTTTCAATATTATTGGGGTCTCTTTCTGCTTGTGGGAGATTGTGAAAGAAGAAATAGTTCAGGGGCAGAAAGAAAAATGTCCAATGGAATAAAAATAGGGAGAAGCAGTGAGAGGAGGAAATTCTAGTGAAAAATAAGTTTCTCTCTCTAATGTATATAGAGCGCAATCAACTTGTACCATTATTTTAGGAATGAAGATGGCAGGGGATAACAGGGTATTCTGGGTCCACTAAGTAACTCTCTTTAGCTAGAAAAATTCTTGGAGTGTTCCTCAAAAGATGGCCTCATCTTTGTGGGAAAAGGGGGTTAAATTACAGGAAAAACCATGTTTGTGAACCCAAAAATATAGTTTGAGAGAGATGCCCGTCTCTCATTTTTAATCTTACACAGATTCTGGCCTGCTACAGCAAGAGTCAGTGGGATTTTCAAAAGCGCCTAGAAGGTTGAGTGCTTTGTAAACCCCACTAGATGCCTAAAAGGTTTTGAAACACTGTCCTTAAGGCACTGGCCTGGGGTCATACAGGAAGTCCATGGTGGGAGTAGAACCCAGGTCTCTCAGCGCTAGCTCCCTATCCAGCAGGCCAGCTTCTCTCTTGTTGCTGCATGCACCCTTACCCCTGTCCACTCCCCTCCCCTCCCCCCCCCCCGAGTTGGGGCGGGGAGCAAGGACATTTTTCTGGGAGGGGGGGACCTGGATGGGATAAGGGGGGCGAGGGTGGGGCTGGCAGCCGGGGCTCCGGGTGCGCGGCTGGCAGCGGGGCCCCCTGTACCCCTAGTTCCTGTGCTTATGCTGTTCCCGCCACAGCGGGGCGAGCAGGCGCTCGCGTCTCCAGCCCCGGAGGCCGGATGAAATTAAGCAACGGTTCCCCACCCCTGAGATCTAGTCTCAGAGCACTGCAGATGAGCAGCACTCCCTCTCTGCTAATTTTGCATGACGGTGTTCAGTTGACTCCACCTTCCAGCATGAAAAGCCTGGCTGTTGCATTGTCCTCAGATTTATGAATGGCTACCCACCTTCAAGCTGGGATTTAAACGTAACTTTATCCTTTACGCAATATTGGCAGACTGAGACTATTGTTCAGCAGGACAGATTTAGAACTGCTGCTGGATGCCCTTGTTTTTTCAAGGCTGGATCACTATAATTCTTTATTTTCTAGAGTATCCAATTGTATGATCTCAAGGATGCAGATTATTCAGAATGCAGCATCTTGCATCCATTCGGGTATATGGGTGTCTCAGCATATCACTTCTAGTTTACAATCATGTTGTACACTTCCTTCCTGTACAGTTTCACATGGATTTCAAAACTCTTCATTTTATTTATAATGTGGCCCGGTATACTTGAGTGATCTTTTGCAATTAACTTACAGCCGTTCCTTCACATCTGCATAAATTGGTTTCTTAAATCACCCTGTTTACAACCTCATCACAATGGGAACCAAAGCTTGGTGTAGCTATTCCCCCGCCTTTCTCCCCTCCAGTTACAGAGTATATTTGCCATTCAAAATGCTCCATCTGTGTCAACCTTTGAAAAGCAACAGAGGGTCCTGTGGCACCTTTAAGACTAACAGAAGTATTGGGAGCATAAGCTTTCGTGGGTAAGAACCTCACTTCTTCAGATGCAAGGCCTTTGAAAGTAGCTTACTTATTTTATTTACCTTTTTGATTTTGTAATATATACCTGTCACAATTAGGATGGCCCGGGTGCCTTTGAAATCCTGGAATCTCCCTCATTTCAGGTCCTGTCTCAGTGTCCCAGCTGATTTCAGATTTTTATTTTTTTTCTTCTTCGAGTTTTTGTAAACGCACGTGCGACACACAGCAGACTCCAGCAACCCATCGGCCAGCTCAGGCTGTGGAATTGACAGTAGGCTGGCCAAGGCTTTGTCTGTTCTCATGCTGCTCTCCTGCCTTTCCACATCCTTCCAGCAAATAGACTGAGCAGCACCTCTGGAAAGAGAAGAACCTCCCAGTTTCTGAAGGGCCACTTCCATCTCTTGCTCTGATTTACAATGGTGGTGGGTACCCTTCCTGATTATAGTAAACTGCTCCAGAGATGCTCCTAAGCCTACTGTGCTGCTGCAGGAGAGCAAAAGAAAGGTGCATGCATCCTTTTCAACAAATACACAAGAACATAAAAATGGCCATACAGGGTCAGACCAAAAGGTCCATCCAGCCCAGTATCCTGTCTACCGACAGTGGCCAATGCCAGGTGCCCCAGAGGGAGTGAACCTAACAGGCAATAATCAAGTGATCTCTCTCTGCCATCCATCTCCACCCTCTGACAAACAGAGGCTAGGGACACCATTCCTTATCCATCCTGGCTAATAGCCATTAATGGACTTAACCTCTCTTTTAAACCCTGTTATAGTCCTAACCTTCACAACCTCCTCAGGCAAGGAGTTCCACAGGTTGGCTGTGTGCTGTGTGAAGAACAACTTCCTTTTATTTTAAACCTGCTGCCCATTAATTTCATTTGGTGGCCCCTAGTTCTTGTATTATGGGAACAAGTAAATAACTTTTCCTTATTCACTTTCTCCACACCACTCATGATTTTATATACCTCTACCATATCCCCCCCTTACTCTCCTCTTTTCCAAGCTGAAAGTCCTAGACTCTTTAATCTCTTTTCGTATGGGACCCATTCCAAACTCCTAATCATTTTAGTTGCCCTTTTCTGAACTTTTTCTAATGCCAGTATGTCTTTTTTGAGATGAGGAGACCACATCTGTACGCCGTATTCAAGATGTGGGCCTACCATGGATGTATATAAGGGCAATAAGATATTCTCCATCTTATTCTCTATCCCTTTTTTAACAAGGCTGCCCAAATGCTCCCAGATGCACCTTGTGGCTTCCCCATCATGTACTCACCTGTCCCCTACTCCCTCTGGCACACGTTTGTCTCGAGGAGAGTTTCTCCCGTGCCACTCGGGGAAGGCAGAGCTGGCCTGAGTTTCAGAAATGCTGAGCATCCACTGAAGTCCAAGGAAGATGCAGGTGCTCAGCACCTTTAATTGTAGAGAGCCCTGTGACTCTTTAGTTGTCAGGGTTCCTTCCCACTCTGAACTCCAGTGTACAGATGTGGGGACCCGCATGAAAGCCCCCTAAGCTTATTTCTGCCAGCTTAGGTTAAAACCTGGTACGCTGCCACCACCAAGTGATTTAACAAGAAACAGGGAAAGGACCACTTGGAGTTCCTCTTCCCGCAAAATATCTCCCCAAGCCCTTACACCCCCTTTCCTAGGGAGGCTTGAGAATATCCTAACCAATTGGTTACAAAGTGATCACAGACCCAAACCCCTAGATCTTTGGACAATGGAAAAATCAGTCAGGTTCTTAAAAGAAGGATGTTATTAAAAAGAAAAGGTAAAAATCATCTCTGTAAAATCAGGATGGAAAATAACTTTACAGGGTAATCAGATTCAGAGAGCCCAGAGGAACCCCCTCTAGCCTTAGTTTCAAAGTTACCTCACTCTGGCAAAGGGAACATTCACAAGTGGAGAAAAACAAAGATAAACTAATACGCCTTGCCTGGCTGTTACTTACAAGTTTGAAATATGAGAGACTTGTTCAGAAAGATTTGGAGAACATGGATTAGTCCCAAGAGCGAACGCCACCAAAACACAGAGCACAAACAAAAGCCTTCCCCCCCCTCCTCCCCCCAAGATTTGAAAGAATCTTGTCCCCTTATTGGTCCTTTGGGTCAGGTGTCAGCCAGGTTACCTGAGCTTCTTAACCCTTTACAGGTAAAAGGATTTTGGTGCCTCTGGCCAGGAGGGATTTTATAGTATTGTATACAGGAGGGTTGTTACCCTTCCCTTTATAGTTATGACATTAGTAAAGGGCATCATGGACCAAGCCCTGTACTCTGTTATACCCTTAGAACCTCACAGAGGTCAGGAGGCTTGTACGTGTGTAAATGAAGGCAGAATTTCTGCCTTTAGTGGCGTTGCTGTGTAGTAGCTCCAGAAAAAAGAAGCCCAGTATGGATCATAACCAAAGCCAAGCCCCATTAATCAGTTCCTCACAGCAAAGGTTCCTTGTAGAATCTGTTTAATGTTAGCTAGTAGCAGAAGTGGGGGGAGCGCACATTATTCTAAATCACTGAGGTCACCAGAATAAGAATTAAGTTAAAAACAAGCGCTGTGGTGGAGTTTGGATCCTATTAGTTTTCAGAGGAGCTGCTCAAAGACAGCACTGTTAAGAGGGTGTGGGGACAAGAGGCAATTCTGTAATACAATGTGATGCCTCAGTGGAAGAACAGGAAAGGAAGTTACGAGGCTAGTCACAATGAATAATGAAAAAAATATCCTCAGAAGTGACAGTATTAGCTTCCTCTCTCTTTTCCTGAGCTGTTTCCCAGCAGAGCTAATAACAGGTCATTTTACGTTATTCTTAGGAATGGGCAGCAGAATTAAGGGACAGACCTCATGCAAGAAGGCGCTGAGGCTGCACTTGTCAGAAGTCATCTGCAAGTTTAGTGGTTTTAAAAAAGAAAAGAAAAGAAAGAAAAAAGGTTTAAAGGTCTTCACCAAAGTTATTCTGACATCTTAAATGACTTGGGAATGGTAAATGGGGACCATGTTAACAAGCATGAATCAGTAGCATGAATTCATCCCTAGAAACTAAACTATGCCCCTTCTGTGCGTACTATTATAAGGTCTAAGAGGTAGTTAGCATTCACAACTCCCAGAGACTTCAACAGAATTTATGCTGGCTTATTATCTCTCAAGCCCATAGGAAGGAAAGTTGGCCCTTAACTGGGAGTTAGGAGATCTGGATTCAGTTCCTGGCTCTGCCACAGACTTCCTGTGTGAGTTTAGAAAGTGACTTCACTCTCTCTCTGCCTCAGTTTCCCGTGTTGGAGAACAGGAATAGTAAAACTCCTTTCAGCACAGAAGTATAATGACGTTCCACTCATTAATAATCAGAGAGTTTTAAAGCATAAAGTTTGAGATTCAGTGATGAAAGGCACTAGAGAAATACAAATTACAGTTAATAATTTATGGTATTGCTATCCAATGAGCCAGCCCAGTAGAATAAAAATCTGCAGTACTGCATATTCTATAACAAATATAGGGGGGGAAATTCTTGTATTTTTAGAAGAATTATGAGTATAAAGCTACAAAATTGGAGCTGAAATTCATTTCAGAAGTGAGATCCAACAAGGTTTTGGGGAATTTAAATGGGAATTCTTAATCAGAAACAGAGCTCCTAGGGCTGCCTATAGTTAGGATTTTATAATGGAAACTGTCAAGTAACCTTGTTTTCAATTGCCAATAATTTTGCCAAGCTTTAACCAGTCTCCACGTCAGGTGTCTGCCTCATGCTGAACTTTTTTGGCGACTTGGACTGACTGTGTGAGGAGATTTAAATGAGGAGTCTGAAATGAGAGACGAATGAGATCAGATGAGGAGCCTGGAATTGGGGGGAAGGGAGGGAAGGAGGATGACGGGGACTGAGAATCTGGGTGGAGATTCCCAGTCCCGGTAGGGGGTTGGATCCAAGATGTTGGCTCAGCTGGATGGAGAATTGTTGCGAAATGTGGATATGGGTCCTGGTTTAGTGGCATTTGGATACAGACTGTGCTTCAGACCCAGCTCTTTATATGACTATAGTATGGGATTCTGCACATCCTTGTAGTGGAGAAAATACCACAGAAACTCACTACAGAGCATTTAACTTCAAAAAGGGGAACTACACAAAAATGAGGATGCTAGTTAGATGAAAATTAAAAGGAATAGTCACAAGAGTGAAATGCCTGCAAACTGCATGGAAACTATTTAAAAACAGAGACATTCAGTGACTTGCCGAAAATAGAGACTGGGTCAGAGTTAGGACTAGAGCTCAGGAGTTCATGGGTCCCGATCGTGTGCCCAGTATTCTTGCATACTGTGTCCTAGATTTTTGGAATATTACATCAGTCACAGATATGTTGCAATTGCCCTGCTCTTATAAGATATAGAGTGAAAGATATTTGTAAAAACCTAATGGGAGAATTGATGATGCGTAGAACCATGAGTGAGGTATGTCAGTCTGTTAGGAATATTCTTGTGGTACTAAAATAGAGACCTGAGTTTGAGAGGTGACGGTTTCTGTGTATCCAATACCCAGTGGCCCAGACCTTGGAGAAAATAATGAAACTATGATTCCTTTTCTTTTACAAAAGAAAACTGTTGCTGCTAAAGCTAAATGAATATGGCAGGAGAACATGAATAGTCAATCTTGAGTCAGATTCTCAAATCATGAGACTGGCTTAAAAATCATACAATTTAAAAAATAGTAAATGCGGGGGGGAAGGGAGGGCTGGTATTTGCTTCTGAGTTTTGAGCCTTTAGGGCACTCACTCACCAGAAGGCTTGTTCAGAGCTGCTGCAAGTCCTGAGCCTTGTTCCCTCTCCCCTGCTGGTGCAGGGGTTGGGGGAGGGAGACACCCTGACATCAGCGTCTTCCTTTTCCCCCACCCCCACTCTGCACAGCCAGCAGGAGGGTCCCGGGAGCAGCTGCAGGAGTAACCTGGCTGCACTGTTGCAAAGCGGCAGCGGGGAGGGACACCTGAACACACAGTGCTGGCTGGATGTGCGTGGCTCTGCTAATCAAGTGCACGGCACTTTAATTTCTCCTGGGTGGCTGCCCAACTGCGCAACTTAGAGGGAACACAGGGTTGCCTTTCTCAGGCAACAGGGATACTGACTGATGAGGGTTACCTGAGTAAAGCATGTAGAATCAGAGCCCAGATTTATAAATATAAACATCCGCAGACATTGAAACCAACACTAAGGACATGCACTGCAAGTAGGCTACCATCTGGCCTAAGCAACCACTCTAAAGTAGTCACAAAGATTTCCAATATAGTTTTGATTGACTTTTTGAAAAAGTCCTTCCACTAAGCAGCTGATTTTTGCTGGTTTCTTTGGTGATTATCTGAGCCAGGTTTCTAGCCACCATTTGCCTTCTCTTTCCATTAAATTAAAATAAAATTAAAAGGTAGGGGGAAAGATTGAAATAAGTAAATTAAGTTATCACCATGTATGCTCCCTCCTACTATGAAAATCCACAAGAAGCAATTGCAACCCAAAAAGTTGTGCCTGATTAGAAATTAAAATTTGTATATTTTGATAAATAATAATGAGATTTTTTTAAAGGCAGACTTTACTAGTAGTGCAGATCTCTGAGCTTAGCATGCAAAGATGATTTCTAAAGGAAGTGAAGTAATAACCAGCACTGATTCCCTTGTGCATTTTACTAGCACAGATTTTTTTTTCTACTGATGCTATTAAGCAAGCAGAAAGCTGAGCTTTTTTCCCAAAAATTCTCTTTTATGTTCTCTGATGAATTTCAGAAACTCCTTTTAGATTATGTTTGTAATGCTGTGATTCTGACCAGATATGGAGCATTCCCCTTTTTACTAGTGTGGCTTGTCAAGTCATTCAGTAAATGTATCCAGTGGGCTTAGCACAAAAGCGTCTATGCACACACATGCTAGCACATCCTTGCAAACCAATAACTGGTTTCATATGTATGAGGAAGTGACTCCCTTATTAGGCAAGTTGAGTATTCCGCAACTTATTCCTCATGGTAAACATCAGCTTTAAATGCCCTCAAGATATACGCTGATGTCCTCTATGTGTAATGTTTGCGCAGTGGAGGAGATGGTGTGTGCTGGGACAGCCTGTGGGCTCCATCATTAGCCAAAACTCTGTGGGTTGCAGACTCAAGCATGTGCATAGGTACAGTATTCCCAGTACTCCCCTTGAATATGCTAAAATCTCATCAGGACAGAAAAAGTGCTTGTTTCTGTAGAAACTTCCACGCTAGATTTCTCTTCCCCCTAAGCTCCCCCTTCTTTCCCCCCCCCCTTTTTTCCTCTGTGCTACTGAACCATGTAATTAGCTAACACAGCTCTATTGAAATGACAGGCAGCAATATTTCTTTAATTAGTGCCATCTTCACAATTTTATTCAAAATAGTCCTCCATGTAATTACTGATACTTGTTAAGACAGAGAGGGGAAAAGAATGAGAGACATTATTTACTGCAGTAGGTTGTGAATGCAGAGAGCATATTATAGTCTCACGATTCAAAAAGGGACTCTGAAATGGAGACTGTAACAAATAGATTAAAGATGTGAGGTTTCTGGAAGGCCTGGGACAGAATTAAAATAGATATAATATGGAATGTTTCATGAGAACGATGACAAACTGGTGCCAGGCAGCAAGGTGTCATAAAGTGGTAACAAAGGTCTGTTGGTTCTCCAAGGCTTTTTCAGGGCATTCTCTCTATGCCTTTCCTAATGAAAAGGTGAATGAACCAGGCCCCCCTTTCGTTAAAATTTATTAACATGACGATCTCTCTGTGACATATCACATCAGATTCTCATTGTGTGCCTGTGACTTTTTCATATGTTCTGTTTACTAAACGCTGTGGTGGCAACTTGCCAATTTCTTCCGAGATGAGATTTCACTGGTGTGCAGATTGCTTCCTACTGGATTGAAAGAAAGAAAGAAAGAAAGATGTGCACTCTAATTTTGTTGCAAATTTGATTATCTTACTATTTGCAAGAAAATGTTGGAATTTTATGCAGAGGGGTGCCTTACCTAAGAAGAATATTCATGCAGATCAACATTCTTCTGCCAATATCAGCTGATTTTTATCAGGCTTTCTGATTAGGTAGATATAATGAGCAATTCCGAGAGTTTCACAGGAGTAAAGGGATCACATGTCTACTTGATCAGACAAGATATATGTGTGGCTTTCTCTTTTTGACTCAGAATGTACTCCTTATGCAATTTGATTAACTGTTGTATGCTGGATAGTGAAGTTGGGGGATGATCACTGATTTTTTTTTAAAAAATACACAATCTTTATGTAATCTAGAAATCTTTAAGAGTGGCTTTTTAAAAGGAATAAAATGAATATAGAAAATTAGCAATTGAGGAAGTTTTATGAGGCATGGAAACCAGAAAACCCAACTACATTTTTGCATCCAGTTTGTATTTGATTAAATTATCCATCTATCCTGATTCTTCCATCGACATCCATACCCATAGTATCTAGATAGATTTTTCCTTCCTAGTCCCAAAGGTCTTGAGTTCAAAAACTTTTGTTGCATATGGAAGTTTGGGGCTGAACTTTTCAAGCATGTATCCTAGAATAGCAAAGCTACTGAGGTTTCTCTTTTATATATCCCTAATACCATGCAGCATGCTGATTGCAAAAGATTTCTTCCTATTTTTCTAATACCAGCCATCCCCTAGGAGAAGGTTTATATTAGAGCTGGTTGGGAATTTTTGAACGAAATAATTTTTCAACAGAAAATGCAGTTACCACAAAATCAAAACTTTCCACATGAAATTTCAGATTTGGAGTAATTTTTCTATTTTCCATCGGGAAAATTGAAACAAAAGATTTCATTTTGAGGAGGTTGTGCCTGAATTGAAACATTTGTTTTGTTGAGCTGAACCAAAACATTTAATTTTGAGTAAGTTTCACATTAAACATCATCTGCCTAAGGTGCCACAATGACTCTTCGGAGTTGTAGTTTGGTGTCTCGTGACTCTATTCTCCCCTACACTCAGGGCTTCTTTTCTGAACTACAAAACATGCTATGGCTGCCTTCTGACTGAGCTGCATGGTGCTTCTTGGGGGACATATGATTTGAGGTGCATTATGGGAAATGTAGGCCATCCAGGAGGCCAGTCTGTAGAGAAGAATGGGGACATGCAGCATCTAAACTACAACTCCATGAGGTACAGGGACACTTTAGGGACATGCACTTAAATAGCAAATTGACATTGAAAGTGAAATGTTTTGATTCAGTTCAACAAACCATAACAAAATATTAACATCTCCAAACTAAAATTTTTCAGGCATTTTTGTTGCATGAAAACTTGTGACATTTTGACTTTTTTGTGTCTATTCATGATGAAAATCTATGTCTACATATTGGACTTTGCCACAGGATAGAAATTCCAATAAGTGCTCATCTCTAGTTTATAGCCAAAGCAATGTCAGTGTCCCTTAGGTTTGGTCACACCACATAGATTATTTTTTGCTGTGTCATTTGCACCAAACAACAACAAATATATGCAAGCCTTCAGAGTTGTCCAAGAGGGGAAGGATGGTCTTCTGACTCAAATGGACAGCCATGGGTAGGGCACAAGACTGGAACTCTGCAGCCTAGGTTCTAATTCTGGCTCTACCACTGATCTTGGGCAATTTTTCCCCAACCACCATTTGTGTGACTTGCCTATTTAGAAAGGTAGATACTTGTATATTGGGGCCCAAATCTCATCTGGGACCTTTAGTCACTATCTTATTTGTATTAAGGATTGGGGGGAGGGGCCCTCAGGAGATCTGTGTTCTCTGTTCACCTAGGCACAGGCTTCTTGCGTGTATTTGAGCAAGTCATTTATCTGATTGTGCCTCAGTTGTTTCTGTCCTGAAAGTGGTGTTGGTTCATTCAGGTTTCTATCCACTGAGATCCTTGCATAAAAGATGTGTTAGAAGTGCAAAGCCGTATATTATTAATTATATTTACTGTGAGGAAAGGGAAGTTTTTAGTGTTTGTTTACATGAAAAAATAAAGAAAATCAAGCTCCATTTACAAATTAATATGGGGATTAAAAGTACTTCTTTCAGCAAATAAGTGCAGGACACTTGCTATCAACTTTTTAAGCATGTATATCGTATGCATATTTTTTAAAAATATGTATCCTTTAAAGCATCCAGGAGAATAAAATAATAGGTCTGTTTCTTATGTTTACGGAATACTCTAAACATTTATCTGTCAGATGCTTGTGTAGCTGCTCCATTTTAGTCAGAGAGCCCTCCACGTACATCCAAAATTAGAATTAAGCCCTTTGCTTTCTCTCTAGGGAAAAAAAATTGTGTAAAGTTAATAGCCAGGATGGGAGCAAAGGTGTCTGAGAATCTCAACAGCAGGTATATCTCCCCCACAAATGTCTACTTTGCTGGGCAATGAAGGGAGTACATTTAATGAGAGAAGTTATCCTATTTTTTCCCATACAAGCTTCATTAGCTTCCTGCATAGCTGTTCCTTGCCATAAACAAGAAGGAACTTGCTTTTTTATCAGGAAGACATTTTTGGAGTGTCTGGCCATTGAGTTAGTGTGTCTTTATTACACCTGGTGTGGCAGCGACACTTCCACACTCTCCATTCACCGTTGAGACCTCACCCTTCTACATTTAAATGGACTGGTCCAAACTATAGCATCAATAATCTTCTTTAATTTGCCAGAGATTAAACTGCCCCATTTCTGGTTACCACTGATGCTGCAAAGCCAGTAAAGGGAGCATGTGTCCTTTTAAAAAGTTTTCCCAGTGTTCCCGTTTTAAATTCTAATCTTCTTAAATAATACATCTTGAAAATGATATATCTAAAATGCTGGAATATGTGCTATAGTAATTTTGTAGGGCCTAAAAAGTCTTTTGTACATTTGAGTCAACAAATTATTTCAAAATGGTTTCTGGAACCTAATGTTCCCCAAAAGAGCTTTTGTGCTGTGCCTGATCCTGAGAGGCCTGTGCTCCACACAAAAGGAGCTTGAAACTCAGTGATGTTCAGTATTATTAACTAAAGAGCAGATACAACGGCAGGAATAACTACAAAACTAGTAAAGCCACTGTGAGATACATATGTACAGACTCTGCAAAAAGAAAAGGGTTTATAAAAGCAAGATTTAAATTATAACACATTATAACAGAAGGAAAAACGCTTTGTATAGAAAGGGAAAATAATTCAAGAATATCTTCATTAACCAAAAATATGATCATGGGTCCTTATTATCTCTTATGTTAATATGAAGTCTTACCCATTGCGTCTCACAACAGCTTATGAGTGTCTTGCCCTGGAGATGTCCTGTGTGTGTCCTTTCATAACCATTAGAGAATTTCCAGCATAGACACCTTTAATCTTTCAGGCAATCTCAAGAAGACATTGAGTCCTGGTCTACCCTGGGGGGGCGGGGGGGATCGATCTAAGTTATGCAACTTCAGCTACGTGAATAACATAGCTGAAGTCGATGTACTTAGATCAACTTACCGTGGTGTCTTCACGGCGGTGAGTCGACTGCTGCCGCTCCCCCATCGACTGCACCTGCGCCTCTCGCAGCGCTGGAGTACAGGAGTCGACGGGAGAGCGCTCCAGGGTCCTTTTATCGCGTCTTGACTAGACGCGATAAATCGATTCCCGCTGGATCGATCGCTGCCCGCCAATCCGGCGGATAGTGTAGACATACCATTAGACTGAGACTCCAACCTCTCTCAGGCTATTAAGTATTCACTCCTTTCCCTTCCCAGGTTTTGGAGCAATTGAACACTTTATTGGTATAGCTTCCAGCTCAGTCTGAAACTTGGAAGTAATTAGACTCTAACTAAAAGATGCATGGAAATGTGCATTCTTGGGAGGCCTCAGAGAAGCTGCTTGGACTTCTGACTTTGGGTTCTGCAGAATTCAGCTAGAATACTCATACAGTACAGTACTCAGACCTCACATGTACCTCTGTGTAATGCTCCAGTTACACCCTTCGTAAGAATAATGTTGTCCAAGCATGTGATCAGAATTTGATGTTAGAATTCAGTGGCGATTCATCCATGCCTTGCAGAATATAATGAAAAAGTGATATATCTTAAAGATCCTTACTTAAACTAAGAAACACACCCCTGAGTAATATTACTCTGTAGGGTGCTGCTAAATATTGTAGCTGGCATTTTGCAAGAGTGTTCTTGCAACTTTTTTTGATCCAATAACCCGTGGTGAAAAATCAAGCCATAGGAGTGACCATTTTTATAACAAGTATTGCTATCCCCTGAAAGATAAACAACATTTGGTTAAATGCCTCCTTGTACGTAGTTAAATGCTTCCATCTGCTTTATTTTTCCCAGAAGGTGGGAAGTTGGGGGGGAGTTGGGAGAGCATATACCCATAGATGTATGGGGCCTTCGTTTTTCTCTAACTCGTTATTTTGGGGGCATTGATTGTATCATTTCATTAATCCTAGTGTGAGTACTCTGAATTTTATTGAAGTAGTAGCCTAAAACCTTCCTATGTAGACTAACAAATGTTCACAGCATGATACTGTTAAAAATAGAAGTAATGGACAGTTTTATTCAGTGCAGCAAGTAGCCTGACAAAGGATCATTGCTATTAATGTCTACGTTATTAATCTTGTCACAAAATGAAATGTTTATAAATTAAATAAATAGGAAAAATAGATTTTTTTTTCTCTTGGAAGTCTAGGCTATCTTTTCTATTCCAGGGCTACAGTACAAACCAATCCCTTCCATCTCCCATATAAACTAATTAATTATATTCATGATGGAAAAGCAACTCTATAACAGCAGTTGATTGCACAATCTGTAAATCCAGCTAGGGAGCTGGAGTGAATTCTGTTAACTTTTAATGAATCAGTCTGCTTTTATGATAATAAAGAAATAGGAAATTAGAACTGAAGTGAAGTTACGAAAAGGGTAACAGTCATCTTTCAATATCCAAGAAATGCTATAAAGGAAGGCAGCAAAATGGATTTTAAAAATGTTCCAAGACACAAAATAATTCATCTTACCTTATGCTGATTAACATACAAGCACTTCATGCTTTTTTAATCAAACCCTAATTAAAAAAATAAATAACATTGTTACTAAGAGGAGGACACTCCCCTGCCCCCAAAACAGTCTATTATCGCTTATTTACAGACAGTGCCCCAATTCAGTAAGGACAGTAAGAAAAAAAGGGAATATAAGTATGTCCAGGAAAAAAACAGTTTTGAGAACTATATAGGGTCGATGTAAGAATTGTATGCACTAAATTGAATATTTATAGATGATCTGTGAATTTGGAGATGGTCCTTAGAAGTTGTTTTGTAAAATATTGTTCTGATTTATTCATGCCCTCTAATTCTTGTTGAACAGTAAACAAATTATTTTTATCATTCCTTCCCTGGTTTTTAAAGAACCCCAGGAAGATTACAAAATACATCATCTTATTTGCATCATGTGATTGATGCAGAAGCTAAGGATGACTGTGTTGTGATAAACAATGTAAGACTTATAAATGAATGGGAGCCACAGGTATTGTTAGCAATAGCAAGGCTAGGTTTTCCTTATGTAAATCCATTATAGGAATTAACGCTTTGTCTGTTTACAAAACTATTCCCTGACATTTAACATAAAGCATTTGAACTTTAGCAAATAACTTGATTTGTCAATAACTGGAGATATACTGTTATGTGTTAGTGAGGCTAGGGCTGAATTTGTATGTGCGCGAGTTATCCTTTCTCACTTGTTAAAAATGCCTGCTGAAATGTGTTTTGTTTATCACTGTCAGACAGCTATAGTGAGTTACAGTTTTCACTCGATCTGTAAAGTACTCAAAATCAGGTAGTCTGATGGTATTTTACAACCCAACAATGATTTGTTAGAATTGTTGAATGGAAACTTTGTGCAAACTCTTTTGTTCTATCTAGATTTCCAGAGACAATTTCCAGCTGCCACTTGCCAGTGCATTTTGAGTCCAATCTGTGTTCATGGGGAAGGTCACCTCCAGCAAGTCTTGTGGTATTTTCTAAATACAGAAGCACATCAGAATGGAACATAAAAGAGGGAAATATTGAACCAAACTTCATTGATACCAAGTTCCACTGTCGTATCAGGCAAACCTGTGTGAACATGAACAAGTGTGTATGAACCTATAAAACCCAGACCTTGCCAATAGCTTTGCACAAATATTTGACCATGGTTTATTTGAACCAGCCTTGAACTTCAGAGCATGCAAAGTTTACTGGTTAGGATATGCAAAATTTGTGAACCCATTACTAACAAAACCCAGAAGTATGAAAGCAATTCTCTACTCGATGGTATTTAAAGCATTTAAAGCATTCTTTGATAGAGGCAACTGGTTGTCATTCCAAAAAAAAAAAAAAAAAAAAAAAAAAGCACAGGTATAGTTCCCATGCATGGTACTAGACATTTCATATTTTCTGATATGTCCTATTGCACTTTACTTAGGCAGTACAGTAACTCCTCGCTTAACGTTGTAGTTATGTTCCTGAAAAATGCAACTTTAAGCGAAACGATGTTAAGTGAATCCAATTTCCCCATAAGAATTAATGTAAATGGGGGGGGGGGGTTAGGTTCCAGGGAAATTTTTTTCACCAGGCATAAAAGGTTATATATACATATAAAAACACACACACACACAATAAGATTTAAACAAACAATTTAATACTGGTACATAGTGATGATGATTGTAAAGCTTGGTTGAGGTGGTGAAGTCCGAGGGTGGGATATTTCCCAGGGAATGCCTTACTGCTAAATGATGAACTAGCAATTGGCTGAGCCCTCAAGGGTTAACTCGTTGTTAATGTAGCCTCACACTCTACAAGGCAGCACAAATGGAGGGAGGGGAGACAGCATGGCAGACAGAGACACACACCGTGTATGTGTGAGAGAGAGACGCACATTACTCCTTTAAGTATGCTGACCCCACGCTAAGTACACTGCCTTTTTAAGTAGCTCAGGCAGCTGCAGCCAGGAATCTCCCTCCATCCTGGGCCCTGTTGTGTGTGTCCCCTGCTCTATGGAGATGGGGTAAGCGGGGGTCAGAAGTAGGGGGGAGGGGGACACCCTGACATTAGCCCCTCTCTTCCCTCCGCCCCATCCACACAGCAAGCAGGAGACTCCCGGGAGCAGCTCCAAGGCAGAGGGGAGGAGCAGCTGAACTGCTGGCAATTGATAGCCTGCTGGGCAGCTGCCGCACAGAGAACTTAGGGGAGTGGGGAGCTGCTGGGGGGCTGCCGGTCCACCCTGGTTCCAAGCCCCCCCAAGCTAGCTGCAATGGGCTGCTCTTCCTGTAAGCAGTGGACAAAGCAGGCGGCTGCTAAATGACCTTATAAGGGAGCATTGCGCAACTTTAAACGAGCATGTTCTCTAATTGATCAGCAATGTAACAACGAAACAGCATTAACCAGGATGACTTTAAGTGAGGAGTTACTGTATCTGAGGGTTTGTTTTTTCTTATCAATGATGTCTTTCTCTCAGGGTTAGGAGAATGAAGCACATATATGATTGAATGAAATACTGTAAACTGCATTTTGCAATGTCTTATATGAAAAAACACATTGAATTGAATGCCTTTGTTTTCCCAGTATTACCCAAATACACTAAAATGTCAACTTGTGGAAACTTAAGCATTGTTCAGTTAGGTAGTAACTCCTCAAAAGGAAAGGAGAACCTACTGCGTGGTAATTCCATTATCGGCTCACTGCAGTAAAAATAGTTTTACTTGAATCAAAATCCACTTTACTGGTTATTAGGAAGGGATGGCTTGGATTTGGTAAAATGAAAGCTCCTCCCTCATTCAAATTTTTAACCAAACCTCAGCTGAACTTGTAATAAGGTTGGAAAAGTTTGGTTCAATATTTCCCTCTTTTATGTTCCATTCTGATTTGCTTCTGTGTTCCCAGATATTTGCCAGGGCTCAAAAGAAAAACAAACCATAAATACAAAAAATAGAAAAGATTTATCAGCTTAGCCCATCCCACCTTTTCATCCCACCACGGTAAAGCTGGTTCCTTGTTCTCCAGTTCTTTCTCCAGACTAGTTTTAAATGTCTCCAGAGGGATAGGGAGTGTGACTAGAGATGGCTTGACTGCTCCAATCACATTCAAACATACAGGAAGTTTGGAATCTGTATTCAAACTTTTTAGATGAACCCAGCTCCTCATGTGAGCACCCCTGAGCTTTGGGGGAATTCAGATTGAGACATGATCTTTACGGTTTCAGACTAGAAATCAAAGACCTTCATCACAATCCCAAAAAATAATTATATTTGGCAAACAGGTATTATAGCTTTAAGACATCTTTTTAGAATAGCCACTGGTGAACCACTTGTCTCAAGACTCAGCTTCCACAACAATTTATCCTACAAACTTTGTACATGCAAGATTTGCAGATTTTAGGATTATGTCTTCGTATCTGCATAATATACATCCTCTACACATAGCTCTTCCATCTATAAGCTTGTCTCACTTTAATAAAAGTGAAAATATAGGGTAGATGCGACAGTGGCCTACTCTGTCAGCAGAACTTGTCAGTCCTCACCTACTCACTACACCTAACACACTGTCCATGTAAGATATAATTGGTAAACAAATAATTCACTGATCTTTAATATTCTTGTATGATGTATGCACAGCGTGTGTATAAAAAGTTTTGAATATTTACTAGAATTATATTCTTTAAATGTGTTTGCCAAGCAATGCATAAGCACAGTATGCCTTAGACCAGGGGTAGGCAACCTATGGCACGCGTGCCGAAGGCGGCACGCGAGCTGATTTTCAGTGGCACTCACACTGCCCAGGTCCTGACCACCGGTCCAGGGGGCTCTGCAGTTTAATTTAATTTTAAATGAAGCTTCTTAAACATTTTAAAAACCTTATTTACTTTACATACAGCAATAGTTTAGTTATATATTATGGACTTATAGAAAGAGACCTTCTAAAAACGTTAAAATGTATTACTGGCACATGAAACCTTAAATTAGAGTGAATAAATGAAGACTCGGCACACCACTTCTGAAAGGTTGCCGACCCCTGCCTTAGACAAAGGAATGTGGGTTTACCTCAATTTACATATAAGCAGTAAATAAATGAACTAGGTGGGGAGATTGCAGGAAACAGAACAAGTTGCATTTTAGCAAACACCAGCAGGGGAGGAAAGAGCATGGAGCGTCCTTCACCACCAGACTCCACGTGGCCTTCCTGACAACTAGAATAAACTTCACTTTGAGGGGTAATCTTCAGAAGAATCCATTTTAAAGTTTTACTGGTCTATAAAGACAAGGGAACTGAACCTCAAGTGAGAAGCAATTGAATCAACTGGTTGTATACAATATTACTATATTATTATAGTGTACAGAGTGAGTTTTTTTTCTAAAAGCTGATGACACTGGTGATTAATGTTATTGTGATATATACATTTTAACACTATATGAGGAAATATGGAGATTTAATGCTTTAAAGCCTATGACCAAACAGGGAGAAACTGGTTCCCTCCCAGACAGGAGAGAAGGCAGCAGTCTCCTATGTAAATTAAGCATGGTAGAATCAAAGCAAAGGACACTCCATTTACATACTGGGGGATGAGAAGCCCACAGGAAGGAAATAAGAGCATGAGGCCATCCTGCCTCTTGAAACATGGTATTTGAACTTTGAAAGATATAAGCAAGAACAGAAGCCATCTTTGGCATCCATCATTAGGCAGACACAAGAGGCCAGAACTCTTGCAAGTGAGAATGATGGACCCAAGGAGAGGTTGAAGTCTCTAGAAACTGAATATAGGTGAGAAAACTGCTTAGGCAAAGAGCTTTCACCTAGGAAGAAAAGACAGGCCAGAATCTTGTACTTTTGTGGAAGGTCCTTACTGAGGGAAAGTCAGCCATGGCTGAGAAGAAGAATGACTCGTAAAGGAAACCATTTTGAAAACAGCCTGTACCCTGCTAGATTAAGTTGTAGACTTTTAGATATGTTTTCACTTTTATTTGCTTGTAACCATTTCTAATTTTGTTCCTTTTACTTGGCGTCACTTAACCTATGTCCTATTGTTAATAAATGTGTTTTATTTTTGCTATAAACCAACTCTGTGCTGTGTTTGCAAGGAAGGGTGTATTTACCCTAGTTAAGTTAATAAGCTGTGATGTGCTTTTGTCTCTTTAAAGGAAGAAACCAATCTTATTATTTCCCTGAACTGTCCAGGAGAGGGCTGGACATCTCAGGGCGCACGGTTTTGGGAAAATTCGGGACTGGGAGTGTGTTGGGGTCACCTTGATGGCTGTAACCAGGGATGGTGGAAGCCAAAGTGGGCCTGTGGGGCTGCTAGGGTCAGAGCTGCTGCACCAAGGCTCTCTAGCACACAGATTCTTAGGGTGTGACCTGCTTGCTTGTAGGCTGGCTGTGATCATGCCAGACTAGGAGCTACAGCAGCAAGGGATGGTAAGGCACCCAGGGTTGCAGGGCAAGTGGTAACACAGCTCCTCACTGGTCTGGATTGCACCCCGAATTCCATGACAGTGGGATTTTCAAAAATGCTCAGCATTGACCTAACTGTTCTGTCACTGAAGTAAATAATAAAACTCCTTGTCTTCAACTGGAGCAGAGTTAGGCCAATGCTTTTGAAAACCCCACCTTTAGAATATGGCAGGATGGGATTGCACAGACAAAGTGAGTAGAGATAAACAATACTGGAAAGGGAGCTATCAAACTGGCCAGATAACAGGTATCTCTTCTACTAAAGAACACTTTAAGGACCATAATTTAACCCACACTACTGTTCAGCAATGAAATTCCAATGTATTCAGTGTGTCAGGGGAGTTAATGTCTACAGCCATGAAGCTGAAAATGAGTGCACTTTCTTTCTTTGACTCATAGACTTTAAGGTCAGAAGGGACCACTGTGATCATCTAGTCTGACCTCCCGCATGCTGCAGGCCACAAAAGCTGACCCACCCACTCCTGGAATAATTCTCTCCCTTGACTCAGCTGTTGAAGTCCCCAAATCATGATTTAAAGACTTCAAGTCGCAGAGAATCCTCCAGCAAGCGACCCCTGCCCCATGCTGCGGAGGAAGGCGAAAAACCTCCAGTGCCTCTGCCAATCTACCCTGGAGGAAAATTCCTTCCTGACCCCAAATATGGCGATCAGCTGAACCCCGAGCATGCGGGCAAGATTCTCCAGCCAGACCCTCCGGAAAATGTTCTCTGTAGTAACTTTTAATATCCCATCATTGACCATTGTTACTAATTACCAGCGATGGCACGTTATTGACCTATTGACTAAAATCATGTTATCCCATCAAACCATCCCCTCCATAAACTTATCAAGCTTAATCTTAAAGCCAGAGAGGTCTTTCGCCCCCACTGTTTCCCTCGGAAGGCTGTTCCAGAACTTCACCCCTCTGATGGTTAGAAACCTTCGTCTAATTTCAAGCCTAAACTTCCCGACAGCCAGTTTATATCCATTTGTTCTCGTGTCCACATTAGTACTGAGCTGAAATAATTCCTCTCCCTCCCTGGTATTTATCCCTCTGATATATTTCAAGAGAGCAATCATATCCCCCCTCAGCCTTCTTTTGGTTAGGGTAAACAAACCGAGCTCCTCCAGTCTCCTTTCATACAACAGGTTTTCCATTCCTCGGATCATCCTAGTGGCCCTTCTCTGTACCTGTTCCAGTTTGAGTTCATCCTTTTTAAACATGGGAGACCAGAACTGCACACAGTACTCCAAATGAGGTCTCACCAGTGCCTTGTATAACGGAACCAGCACCTCCTTATCCCTACTAGTAATACCTCGCCTAATGCATCCCAAGACCGCATTAGCTTTTTTCACGGCCACGTCACATTGCCGACTCATAGTCATCCTGCGATCAACCAGGACTCCGAGGTCCTTCTCCTCTTCTGTTACTTCCAACTGATGCGTCCCCAGCTTATAACTAAAATTCTTGTTAATCATCCCTAAATGCATAACCTTACACTTCTCACTATTAAATTTCATCCTATTACTATTACTCCAGTTTACAAGGTCATCCAAATCTCCCTGCAGGATATCCCGATCCTTCTCCGAATTGGCAATACCTCCCAACTTTGTGTCATCCACAAACTTTATCAGCCCACTCTTACATTTGGTTCCGAGGTCAGTAATAAATAGATTAAATAAAATTGGACCCAAAACCGAACCTTGAGGAACTCCACTGGTAACCTCCCTCCAACCTGACAGTTCACCTTTCAGTACGACCTGCTGCAGTCTCCCCTTTAACCAGTTCTTTATCCACCTCTGGATTTTCATATCGATCCCCATCTTTTCCAATTTAACCAATAATTCCTCATGCGGTACCGTATCAAGCGCTTTACTGAAATCTAGGTATATTAGATCCACCGCATTTCCTTTATCTAAAAAATCTGTTACTTTCTCAAAGAAGGAGATCAGGTTGGTTTGGCACGATCTACCTTTTGTAAAACCATGTTGTAATTTGTCCCAATTGCCATTGACCTCAAGGTCCTTAACTACTTTCTCCTTCAAAAAATTTTCCAAGACCTTGCGTATTACAGATGTTAAACTAACAGGCCTGTAGTTACCCGGGTCACTTTTTTTCCCCTTCTTGAAAATAGGAACCACATTAGCTATTCTCCAGTCCAACGGTACCACCCCCGAGTTTACAGATTCATTAAAAATTATCGCTAACGGGCTTGCAATTTCTTGCGCCAGTTCCTTTAATATTCTCGGAAGAAGATCATCCGGTCCGCCCGATTTAGTCCCATTAAGCTGTTCGAGTTTGGCTTCTACCTCGGATACGGTAATGTGAACCCCCCCTCCTTTATTCCCATCCGTCACGCTGCCACTGTTCCTAAGCCCTTCATTAGCCTCATTAAAGACCGATGCAAAATATTTGTTTAGATATTGTGCCATGCCTAGATTATCCTTAATCTCCACTCCATCTACAGTCTTCAGCGGTCCCACTTCTTCTTTCTTTGTTTTCTTCCTATTTATATGGCTTTAAAACCTCTTACTATTGGTTTTAATTCCCCTCGCAAGGTCCAACTCTACACGGCTTTTGGCCTTTCTCACTCCATCTCTACATGCTCTGACCTCAATAAGGTAGGTTTCTTTGCTGATCCCTCCCATCTTCCACTTCTTGTACGCTTTCTGTTTTTTCTTAATCACCCCTCTGAGATGCTCGCTCATCCAGCACGGTCTAAATCTCCTGCCTACGAACCGTTTTCCCTTTCTCGGGATACAGGCCTCCGACAGCTCCTGCAACTTCAACTTGAAATAATCCCAGGCGCCTTCCGCCTTTAGATCCATAAATATGTTAGTCCAATCCACTTCCCTAACTAGTCGCCTTAATTTATTAAAGTTAGCCCTTTTGAAATCGTAAACCTTAGTCTCCGATTTAATTCTGTTAATCCTTCCATTTAGTTTAAACCGAATTAGCTCATGATCACTCGAGCCAAGGTTGTCCCCTACAACCATTTCCTCAACGAGGTCCTCACTACTCACCAAAACCAAATCTAAAATGGCATCCCCCCTTGTCGGTTCAGCAACTACTTCATGAAGGAATTCATCAGCTATCACGTCTAGGAAAATCTGAGCCCTATTATTGTTACTAGCATTTGTTCCCCAATCTATATCCTGGAAGTTAAAGTCTCCCATGATTACACAGTTCCTATTACTATTTACTTCCCTAAAAACATTAAAGAGTTCTCTGTCCATATCCAGGCTAGATCCCGGCAGTCTATAGCACACCCCAAGCACTATCCCAGGGGAGGCTCTAGTAGTTCTTTTACCCAATGTGAGTATTGCCCAGACAGACTCCGTCTTATCCATTCCATCACTTATTATTTCTTTACAGTTTACCTCATTATTGACATACAATGCTACTCCCCCACCTTTACCTTTGTTCCGGTCTTTCCTAAACAGCACATACCCTTCCATACCTGTACTCCAGTCATGACTACCGTTCCACCACGTTTCGGTTATTCCTACGATATCCGGTTTCATTTCTCGGACCAGGAGCTCCAATTCCTCCATTTTGTTACCTAGGCTTCTTGCATTGGTGTATAAACATCTTAATTTATGCCGTTTAGCCTCTCTCACATTCGTTCTCCAATTTGGTACGGACACCGTACCGCCAGTATGACCTATTAGTCTAGTATCCATCACCCCCCCCCTCCTCCTTATGTCCAATCTCTTCCCCCCGGCTGTATCCGTTCTTATCTCGTCGTCCTCCCTCTCAATGTTAAAATCTGGTGTGGAGATTAACTGGACATCTCCCAACCGTCTCCCCCAAATTCCTAGTTTAAAGCTCTTTTGATGAGATGAGCCAGCCTCCCTCCCAGAAGTCTATTTCCTTCCCTACTTAGGTGAAGTCCATCCCGTGAGAACAGTTTTCTGTCCTCGAAAGCCTCCCAGTGGCCATACATCCCAAAGCCCTCCTTATAGCACCACTCCCTTAGCCAACTATTTATCATCACAATCCTGTCACCCCTTTGCTGCCCTTCTCTAGGAACAGGCAGAATCCCACTGAAGATGATCTGAGCCTCGATTTCCTTAAGCGTCTTCCCCAGCCTGGCATAATCTCCCTTGATTCTCTCCAGCGAGAACCCAGCCGTGTCATTCATTCTTACGTGAAGGATGATCAAGGGGTTCTTACCTACTCCTTTTAGGATCCTTTTCAACCGCAGGTCCACATCCCGTATCTTAGCGCCCGGTAGACAGCACACCCTTCTGTTCTCTGGGTCCGCCCTGGTCACAGGCCTGTCTAACCTCCTCAGTAAGGAGTCCCCAATCACGTAAACCTGCCTTTGCCTGGTGACAGTGTGATCTACTAATCTATCCCCTGTTCCCTCTAGTTGCAACCCCCGTCCATTCCTATTTTCCTTTATAATCCCCCTTATGCCATCTTGTATCCTCCCGGGGCCCAGATTTGGTGCTGTGTCCATCAACTCCTCCCCTCTTTCTATGGGACTAGCCGCTCTTCTCTTCTTCCTTACCCTCCCACCTTCAGTTACCACCTGCTGCACCCCTTCCTCATTGTCCAAACACCCAAACCTGCTCCTGAGCTCTATTTCTCCTTCACTGGCCCTCCTTTTCCTTGGCCTGCTTCTCACGGTCACATGCTTCCACTGCCCTTGTTCTCCCCCCGGAATTCCCCCCTCACAGGCCTCTGCCCCTGCTTCCACCTGTACCCCTGAGCATTCCCCTTCAGCCACTCCTTCCCTTTGCTCCATCAGCTGCTCGAACCCCCTTCTAAACTCTACCAGGGTATCTACCTGCATCTCCAAACCTCAGATCTTTTCTTCCAGCAGCTCTATTAGGCGGTATGAATGGCTCAAAGTGAGGACACAGTGCAAGAACAGATTGAATTTAGAATCTTTTCCCAGGTGGGCTAAATCATTTCACAAAATGTGGCCTCATTTTCCTAAGCTGCCATTACAGGATGTGGTTCAGCATTGCTGAATCAACAGAATAGATGTACTGAGTATAGGGCTACAGTGTTTTATTTGCTCAACATAAAATAAATATTTGGACTTGGTGAGTCTGTAATGGCTAGTCTGTCTCCTCCCCTGCTGAAATCTATTTATTAATTAATGTTCTAGTCAGAGTTTCAAGACTTACTCTGCAGTGGCTTAAAAGCTTTGGGAAGTACTGGCTAAATAAATAAATAAATAAAACAAAGAGCACTGTTCGTTTTCCCACATGGTCATCTCGGGAGCAAAAACCCACTTGCCTTACATTTAATTGAGTTAGGCCCCTTTGGATTATTCCTCGGATCAAATTTTAAGAAACACATTGATTTTTACGGTAGAACACACAAGTTCAAAGTCCACATCTTAAATAAGTCCTGAAAACTCCCTTAATGCTTCTCCAACCTGGGCTACACAAATCTCTCCAAAGAGCAAATTGGGAGAGAAAAGCAAAGTGTGACAGAAAAGTTGCAGTTCACTGACCATTTTTTAAAGAAGTAGAATTTGGCTACGGCCAAAACAAAGGTCCTGAGCATAGATCGTGTCACTTATTAAAGGTTTGTGTTATTTCTTTTCATTTATTTTCCGACAAGAATCCTTAGCAGAGGGTGTATTAAGTATGCAGAGCAGAGCTGTACTTGATTAAATGAAAGGAAGGATGGTCTTGTGGCTAAGCACAGGACTGGGACTCAGAAGATCTGGGCATATTTCTTGGCTCTGCCAGAGACTCCCTGTGGGATCTTGGGCGAGTCACTTAACCTCCCTGTGCCTCAGTTCCCCATTTGTAAAATCAGGATAACATTTCATTTCTCCCACCCTTTGCCTGTCTTGTCTATTTCCTTTGGGGAAGTTCTTTGGGGAAAGGGCTGTCTTACTATATTCTTTGTACAGTGCACTTTGTACAGGGAGCTCAGTCTTAGTAGGGGCTGCACTGATACCCATAGCAAATAACTATTGTGAAGATTGCAAATATTGTTGAATTATTGTTGTGACTAGATTCCTTGGAGACCACAGGGTGACATTAATTTCAATGGAAAATGTGTGTGCTCAGAACCTCTTAGGGTCAGCGGGCGGGATAGCTCAGTGGTTTGAGCATTGGCCTGCTAAACCCAGGGTTGTGAGTTCAGTCCTTGAGGGTGCCATTTAGGGATCTGGGGCAAAAATCGGTCTGGAGATTGGTCCTCCTCTGAGCAGGGGGTTGGACTAGATGACCTCCTGAGGTCCCTTCCAACCCTGATATTCTATGATTCAGGCCCAAAGTCACAAGAGCCATCCAATATTTGTTCATTAAGCATCAAGCTATAACCCAAACCAATTAGCTGCCTGTGACATTTGATTTAAAACAAAGTAGAAAATTGGTAGAGTTTTATAATAACCAGAGATGGACTAAAAAAGTTAAACACAATTTTTTTGTGCATCTGATTGGGAAAAATTGAAGATGAAAAGAGGTTCAATTAATCAAATTATCTGCTGTGGATTGTTTGCTCGGGTCTGTAACCTTGGCTAACAGCTTGGCTTTTTAAACCTATTATGGAATTTGTTAACCACTTTTGCTGGTATTTGGAAGATGGAGATAGAGGACAGAAGAGATTATCAAAATGATCACTTCTAGCATTATAATCTGTGAATCTAAAATCTATGAATTTTGTTTAAACCAAATTAAAATGTCTTTTCCATATTCTAGTCTAAGATTGTCTCTTGGTTACCTGTTTTAAAATCTGGAATAAGTCCACATAACTCAGTGGATTTTCTCTAACTGGTAACAGAGAGCAGAATTTGGCCCTCCTTCCTATCCAAATACATGGTCTAGAATGACAAAATTAACTTTTTTTTTATTCTCAGGCTTCAATTTTTTTTTACATACATCTTTTTCATGATGATCAAGGCCTCACATCCTCTCTGGCCCATTTGACCCAATTATGCAGCAGAGATCCTGGAATTATTTTTTTTTTTTTTACTGTCCCTAAACCCTCTCCTGTTCACTATCCCCTAAGTCCAATCCAATCAACGCAGTATCTCTTGTGCTGTTCTAGATTTCATTTGGGTTTGAATTCATTTTGGTATACTCTGCCCACAAACTTTCCATATGCAAATTCTTGTATTGTAACATGTAACTGCGTTGTCGCAATTGTCAGGGAAGGGCGGAGTTCTGGGGCTTTTGTCACCTAAGAATGCATTAGATGTGGTCTTGTAATTTTAACAGTCAGGAGGCAGTTGAGGCTTTTGGCATCTGGGAGGGTGGGTGCATCTGCTTCTTCTCTTCCCCCTTTTTTGGGTGTGGGGTGGAGAACTTAAAATTTGGCTGGTTTCCATTCCCCATGACAGCAACTTGATGCCCCACTGCACTCAGCTCCAAAATCTGAAATTACATCTAACACCCAGGGATAATCATGTTAGCTTGATGTTTCTGCTGAAATGATCAGCAATTAAGTTTTCACACCTTGACGTTTTACATTGACACCATTAGGTTTCAGAGTTAATAATCTATGGGGATGAATGGAATCCATTCACTTTCTCAGAGCTGTTGCTTCAGGCTTTCTGCAGATTCAGGCAGACAGCCCTATGTTGGTTACACTTTGCTCACGTTTTTAAGGTTAACTTCACAACTAGAAGAGCTAGATTTTTTTAATGAAAGTTTAAACTCTGATACACAATTATGGGGATTTTTAAAATGGGGAATTATATTGCTGTTCAAGTGGCTGTATAGTCATGTTATACATGTGCCCTGCTTTATGGTTCATAAAACTGAAGAAAAGTCAGTACGTTCCTAGATCCATAGTTCTGAGGTCATGGCTGCATAACGCAGCACTATATGAGGTGTAAACCATATTGTATTGTTTACATCGCTCTCATTTTTTTCAAGAACTCCTGGTATGGGGGCACTTGGCTTTTTACTGTTCAACACTCTGTAGTACTTAGAGAACAGAGAGAGAACATTGTACGCAGTTTAATGAAGCAAGGGGTAAAAATGATCTATCCTGAAAAGACATTCCAGTTGGGCACCCTGTACAGTATGATCTTTTCCAGGGAATTTAATTTTAACTCTGGTTTGAATTTGAGGCAAATGCTGAATATGTGAACATTTATACCAGGGCATATTAGCCAAATCCTTTGGCTTCGGTTTAAATCATTTACCATCTTTTCAGCATCGCTCTGCTTTCCCTCCCAAAGACAATATCTATCCATTTGAGGCCAGGTCTGTACTACAAAGTACTGTTGATGTAGCTGCGTCAGTCAAGGGTGTGAAAAAAATCATACCTGACTCAACATAGGTATGCCAGCAAAACCCCTAGTGTAGACACAGCTATGCTGCCAGAAGAGTACTTCTGTCAACATAGCTAATGTCATTTGGGAAGGTGGTGTTACTATGCCGGCAGAAAAATTCCTTCTGCCAGCATAAGCCGCATCTATACTGCGGGGGGCTCTGCTGGTGTAGTTATATCTGCAAAGCCGTGTAATGTAGACTAGCCCTGAGTCAGCACTGCCCATAACAAAGGTACCCAGCTATGCCCTGAGCCTCAATCTCCGATTGGCATTGAATAAGTTCTCCTTTCCCTCTCTGTGATTGGCTGGTGCAGTAAGGGTGAGTGGATTGCTTGTATTTTATTTGGGGGTGGCTGGGGGTGGAGGGGATTCCATTGAAGCATGGCTTCACCAAATGGTTTCACAATGGAATCCCTAATATCCTCAGCCTTTTCTACAGTGCCTGAAATAGCATAGGACTGCAGAAGAACTGCCTCGTTTCTCTCATTCAATGAGACTAAGCGGGGCATGGTGAGACAGGGGTATGAGAATCGACGGGCTCCATACCATATCTGAGAGAACTGAAATGTGAATAAATGTGATCAATTAACAAGGCACTCAAACACAGTCAATTTTAGGCTCAACCTCACTGAGAGAATTGTAACTAAATGCCTATGTGCCATGGATCTAGAGCTCTCAGCTCTTCTGCTTTCAGCTTACCTCTGGTCTATGCATTGTTCCCCTTTCTTCTGAGTGCCGCTGCCTCTCGCACCCCAACAATATCTAGCTGGTTCATCACGTCAGGGTCCAGAGTCCTATCTTGGAGTGAACAGGATAAAATATTTTCCTTCTTTAAAGATGAATCAGATCTGAACTATTTATCTGGATCTAGCTGACTTCAGTGCTTTGGCCAAACTGGGATCCAGAGCTGGAGCAATTATCACCAGTTAGATTTGCAACTCCCTACCCCTCTCTCTCAGTGTTGCGCATCTTTATTAATTATGGCACCAGAAACATCAAAGAGGAGACCCCCTCCCCCCTTGTCTCTGGCTAATGGGACCTTTGGAAACGAACTGTGAAGGGCTAGCTTATTACCAAAAATGCCCAACATTTAAATAGCTACAGTGCTAATTAACAGAGACCAACCTGAGCATAAAAAAAGAGTGCATGGACCCACATTATCACATCCAAATGCTCTTGCCTTTACAAATGCCTATTTGTGCATGCAGCTACCCATTTTCCATGTGAAATCATGGAAGTGCTGGGTCACATGGTCCATACTCCAGTATCTGAAAACCTGCCTCCAAGATTTGGTGTCCCTGCCACGGTGTGCTCCAACAATCCCAACTGTATTTCATTTGCTTCCTTTCCAGTCTGTCCATCTTTCTTCTCTGCAAATTCCTTCTGTCAACCAGCCCTCTTCACCATCACTCTTTTCATATTATCGTTGCATAAAAGAGTGATCACCAAGAAACCCCCACACACTTTGGCTTGCTAATCTGACATCTGTCGTCTTGTCCCTTCTCTCCCCAGCCTCTCCATGAACCATTCTCTTCTATCCAACCTCTCAGACCATCTGGATCCTAGTTCTTCCCTTCCCCAAATCCCATTCTTTTCCCCAGAGAACCAAATCTCTCTGACCCCTACTCCCTTCGCTCTTTCTCCCCAGTTCCCAGGAGGCCCAATCTTCATGGGCAATCTCAAATATGTCTGTGCTTGCTGAGCTATGATTATTGACTGATCTGTTCAAACCTTTTGCACTCTTTAGCTTCCACAGGTCAGAAGCACCCTGCAATGAATTCCTTCCAGCAGCAGAAGGATTCACAGCATTTGAGTCAAGCTGCATCAAAGCAGAGATTCTAATCTAGCCCAATACTATCTATGGAAGTTTTGACATGGCACCCATTGTTGTAGCGTCTAAGAGCCATACACTAGGGCTCAGATAGTGTAGTATTGTATTCCCATTGTACAGATGGGGAACTGAGGCGCAGAGATATTGTGGTAGCCCATGGTATCACAGTGCAACTGTGGCAGAGCTGGGAGTAGACCTCAGATCTCCTGAAACCCAGTCCAGTGCTTTAATCGGCCAAAACCCTAGATGGGTATGAATTGCCTGGGCACCCGGGAGAGGAAATGGGGTACTTGTCCACTTTTTTTCTTATCTGGAAGGAGGGTTCAGTACTGCAGTTCAGGCCAAATATTAATATTTCCAAAAGTGACTCATTTGCTCATCCCTTCTTCTTATCTGAACTATCAAATAGTACATTCTCTTTTTCTCTCTCCAGTTGCTCCATTGTATCAAAGTGACATTGCTTCTGGCCAAAGAGGAATGAATACAGTGTTCTCCAAAGCCCATCCGTGTTGCTCCAAAGTTAGCTAGAGAAGTAACTAGAGAGTGAAGTGAAGTCGCCTCCTGACGAGACACCTTGATACTAATCTCACCACCCTCCAGTCCATCTAAAATACTGCCTCTCCATCACTTGGACCCATTTCTCCATTCCTTGTTGAATTTACTCCATTGGTTCCCCTTTGCTCAGTGCATCTTGCTTTCAAGGCCATATGTTGCCTACATCTGTGATTCGGCCTCCTTTCATGTTCCTTCTATCTGCTCCACTCGGGCAATGAAGCCAGTCTTGATACCCTCTTCCATCTCCTCTTATCACAGTCTTATCTGTGGTCTTTCATGGTGTCCTTTGTGCTAGAACCCCCTCATTCCCAAATCTCTTTGCCCAACCATCTTCCTTGCCGGATTCAAATCCCTCCTAAAAACTCACTTCTGCCATTCATCTACAGGAAGAAACACAAGAAGAAAAGAAACAACACCAAAAATGATTGGAACTTTTAAACCGTGAACATGCCTCTGAGTAACCATGTGTTAGTATTACTTTCCTCCCCCATCCTTCCTCTCTCCTGTCTGCTCATGATCCTCACTTGCTTTGTCATGCTGAATTTAGATGTTAAACTCTTCATGACAGGAACTGTGTTTTATACTGGTTTCTTGTGAGGTGTCCACGTAGTTGGACACTGGAAAAACTATGCATTATAATGATGTAGGTCCACGTTCCTTGACGGCATAACTTCATTGGATTTATGCCAGCAGAGATTTTGGCCTAAAGTCTTCCTTTCCCTAGGACCGAGCTGTTGCCACAGTGTTCCCAACCCCTCTCAGCTGAGGGGAAAGAATTATGCTCATGCCCTCAACCTGGATCTCTTACCATCAGACCGTCACAGTTTCAGTTAAATACTTTTCATGCCCATTCATGCTTTGCCTACTTCTTTTAAGCAAAACCTGTTATTGATACCGATAATGAGCTCATTTTGTGGTTAAGAAATAAAATGATGCTGAATGGGCCATCAGATATATTTCTATCATGATGAGGCCTGCATTTACGCATAACTACTATTAGCCAAGCAAAAGGTGTGTGCGCTGAAGTATGAAATGTTTATTATACTACATTTCTGAAAGGGCTGCCAGAGATCGTATTGTTGATAGCCAGTAACTCAAGTGGATAGAATGGGAATTATTCTTAAGTATATCTTTAAAATAAGGCAGTGTCCTGTGGTTTCAGCTATTTCTTTTGTGTCCATGTTGGTAGCCCACAGCAGTCTATTTGTCTGTCTCTCTTTCTATGTACCTTGTCCTCCATCACCTTACTATCTGAGCTCCTTCCTATGGTTTCTGAATGTTTCTGGGGTTTGTGAACTTGATACTGGAAACTCCTTTTGATTTCAATTAAGGATCTGAGTGGAGGAAAGAACAGGATAATAATCCAGGTCTTTATTCGTATCCTTTTAGAAGGATAAAATGAAAACATATCAAAGACAACAAAAATACATATATTTAAAAAGCGGTGACCTGAATTGTTGAGCATCATCTGCAGAGGTACAAGTAATTGTTGCATAGTTATTATTCTCATCAGCCTAAAGCATATAAGTAATTGAGTGAAAAAAATCCTCACATTATGTAAAGTGATTACTGCCTTTAAGCCATAATAAACAATGATGTTCTCACAGTGGTGATGTTAAGCACTAGAACAAATGAGTGCAGCCTGCTGATTGTGCACTGTCTGGATCATTACAAGTCACTGTAACCCCGAATAAGTAAATGATTAAATTATTGGGGCATCTGCATGGTCCATTGTTAAAGACATCTCTGCGCAGTGCATGCTCTTCCCTTGGCTTTGGTTCATATTCAACTTTGGTACTCTGCAGGATGGTCAGGATAGTTGTTAAAATACAATGGGTATTCATGGAGTTCAACAGCCAACTCATGTTCCAATGGCTGCTGCCAGTCCTGCTGAATGAAATTCATTACTGCTCCACAAGGGGGACTGTGCTTTAAAGGGAACAGCACTCTGCAGCACCACCATGAAATGTTTATTCGCTGCTACTCCAGTCTTTAAAAGACGTAGAAGGTACTCATCCAAAATTCAGTGATGTGATAGATTTAATGGTGACATTGCTGTCTCCTTCAGTGTATCTTACTATTTGCTTGAGATACAAACTGTTGCTTATGGAAAGAAAGAATAATCCAGCTGAATCATCAGAAATCATCTCAGAGTCTCCCAATTAGCACACTGTGCACAGAGTAGAAACTTCCTTCATGCTGCCTTATTAAATCATAAGTATGTATATATGCTGGGTCAGAATAGAATACCCACTGGAGTGTGGGTATTGGGAACTGCACCATTAAGTGGTTTCATTTCCCAGACTGGAAGTCTGGCAGAAAGACTCCCCAGCACTCCACGTTCTGTTATGCAGAGGCAGTTGGGGAACTGCGTCACTGAATAAAGCGGATCTCTTTCAAGTACCCAGCACGATTAACGAACCCCAGAGAGTGAATAGATAAAGTCACACACAGCTATGCTGACTTATATCGGTGAAAATCGGGGTAAAGTTTTCAAGATTGTCTAAGTAGGTTAGGAGCCTAACTCCCATTTTCCAGTGATTTAGACACTTGGAAGCCTTAGTCTCATTGAAAGTCAGATGTCTCCATCTGTTTTAATTTTCCCCTGCAAGTCAATGGGACTTTTGTCCCTAAGTGCTTTCGTCACATTTGAAAATGAGATGTAGATTCCTAAGTCATGTAGGCGCTTTTGGAAATGTTACCCTATGCCCACTATGTGTACGTACTTACTGTAAGACAGCAAGCACAAAGAAAAGATATCTTCTTGGTTGTATTGCAGACTTTCTCCATCAATTCCTTTATTTTTTTAAGATTGCAAGGGCTTCAGAGCTGGTGCTGAGTTTTCCTTTTTGTATGTACTTTTTAAGTACTTAGCACATTTTGAGCATTACCCCAATATAAGTAATAATCAGCCCTCAGCAAAGCATGTGTCCTGCTGTTCTTATGATGTGATCATGGAGCGTGCACAGCTGTGTATATCTAGCATACAGGCATTTGACTTTGTACTTGCTATAATTTTCTTTGGGCGTGATAAAGGGGTCTTGTGGCTGCAGGTGAGCAGTTCAGTGATTGAGTCACAGCTTCTATGGTCATTAATCTCCATTTCCTCCATCCTCTGTCCAAGACTAAATCACTGCTCAGAATCTGTACTTCACTCTTAATCTTCATCATCATATGCCTCACACTTCTATAGGTCTGGCATTCTGGGGTGCAGTCCAGACCAGTGAGGGTCTGCATCACTCTTGCCCTGCACCTGGGGTGCATCACAATGCTTTGTTGCTCTAGCTCCCACCTGAGTCGCTCACAAACAGCCTTCCATCACACTCTGAGAGTCTCTGTATAGCCACAGCATTGGTCCAGCAGCTCTGACCCCAGCAGCCTGTCAGCAAACACCAGCCACACTCTGACTTCCACAAACCTTGGTTACCACTCACAGGATGACCCCTGGATTTTCCCCAAAAATGTTCTGCACAATCCAGCCTTTTCCTTGACAGTCTAGATATATTCGGTCCATTGCTCCTCTAAGGGGATCAATATACAACAGTCCGCTACCTTAAAATGAAATTCCCCAAATATTTCACAACACTGGATTAGTTTTAATTAAAGAATAAAACAAGTTTATTTAACGACAAAGAGAGAGGTTTTAAGTGAGCATAAGGCATTAAAGTCAGAAATGGCTACAAAAAAAATAAAGATAAAACACTTCCTAGTTCTAAACGTAACAAATTAGACTTGGTTCAAGGTGAAGTCCCTTACCACGTGTTTCCAGTAATATCGCTGACCAAACTCTCATGCCAGGATCTGCTCCCAAAGTCCAGCAGCTGTTTCTTTTGTCTTCTTAGGAGAAACAGAGAGAGATGGATAGAAAGTGATAACTTGAGGCGTTTTTGCCCCACTTCCTTGCCACAGAATAGCAACTTGGTGGGTGATTGCCCATCAGTTTTGATGACACCTGACTATAGGCATCAGCTTGTCCTTTGTCTTTGAGAAACAGGTTTACCCACTCCACAGACTTGTCTGGTAAACACACTTCAGTCATGATTTCAGGTTATGTTTATAACTTTACATATAATGTTACTGCACACATTTCACCATGAATGTATTGACCAGGGAGTTACTACTTTTCAAATGAGACCTCACAAGGCATATTTAGTACAAAGATTATTACAGTAGCATGTGAATACAGGGGTGCATTCCATCACAATAGGGCTGTACATTTTCAAACACTTTGCAAACATTAATGAATCAATCCTCCTTGCATGGTAAGCTAGTATTACTATCCATCCCTATTTTAAGATGGGGGGAGACGAGGACAGTAGACATTAAGTAATTTGTTATGCCCAAATCTGGCATTCAAACTCAAGAGCTCCTGGCTCCTATACCTCACTCAAGCCACTAGACAACAATGTCTGCCTCTGACACTCTCCTTCGCAATTTTGGGCTTTGTGGAGAAGACAATCTGGGCTGGTACTTGTTCATGTTGTACAAAGGGATGAAACAATTTCAAAAGTTTTTGTGTGGCTCCGCATGGCATCACAAAATATCACCTACCACACACCTCCAGTGGATTGGTGTGTGCTGCTTATCCACAGTAACTCTAGAGAAGGTTAGCAACAAATATAGCAAAGAAACAAACTGCACTGGAAAGGTGTTTCCATGAATTAACAGTTGCAGGCTTCATGTCACCCATGACTTTCTCCTTCTTTCTATCCTACTGCTTGTGTTTCTCTGGAAGTGGTTTCTCCTAAATACCATCATGATGATGCAGCCCGCCCTGGTATCAGCACAGAAATATACAAAAGGCAGTTCAGTTCACAAGCAATCAGGGATCCAGGGCGGCCCTAACTCATGTCCGTGTTGCCGTTGCCCCTGAGGCTCATATCTGGGGTGCAGGATCACATGCCCTCTCCCTTCTGCAGTATGTTCCCACCCCAGAACAACCTCTGTTCTGGGGATTCCTGCTGAGATAGTGCAGAGCTGGTTCTTGGGAGTGGGGGGGGAAAGGTGGCTTTCACCTGCCCCTTCATGCTGGCCTAGCTAGCACAAACGGGCTGTTTGGCTACTCTGAATCTGGCCCTTTGTGTGTAGAGTCAGGCTACGGCTTCACTACAGGGGGGGGGTCGATTTAAGATACGCAAATTCAGCTACGCGAATAGCGTAGCTGAATTCGACGTATCGCAGCCGACTTACCCCGCTGTAAGGACGGTGGCAAAATCGACCTCCGCGGCTTCCTGTCGACGGCTCTTACTCCCACCTTCGCTGGTGGAGTAAGAGCGTCGATTCGGGGATCGATTGTCGCATCCCGACGGGACGCGATAAATCGATCCCCGAGAGGTCGATTTCTACCTGCCGATTCAGGCGGGTAGTGTAGACCTAGCCTCAGTTTAACTGTTTCCCCCTGTGTACTCATTTAATCAATTTCACATTTCAGCAGGGGAGACATCTTTTAAAAAAAGTAGGAAAATGTGATTTGTAAAACCACAAAATGTTCAGGGAAGAGACAGGACCAGGTGTAATAATGGAAACTGCTTTTAATGCAGCTCTTTCAAAAGCAGCATACGCTGCAGGTAAAGAAGAGCAAGTGTGTCAGGTAACTTGCAGGCAGTGTAAACAACATCCTGTCCTTTGATAGGATGGGGTCTTTGGAAACCTGGGATCAATTCCCTTCTCTGCCACTGGCCTGCTGAGTGACCTAGGGTAAGTTGCTTCCCCACGTGCCTCGGTTTCCTGTAAAATGGGTATGATACTGACTTCCTTTTGTAAGGTGCTTTGAGATTCATGGATGAAAACATGCTGCAAGAGCTAGGTTTTATTGTTAAGAGGTTCCAATGTACTTTAAAATGGTTATTCAATAGCCAATCACTATATCTCCCACAATCAAGTGAAGAGAAAGCAAACCCAAAGGTAACTAAACACAGTTCACCAACACAACTCTACTTGTTAGATGGGGGCTGGGTACTGTAGTTGTTTCTGTTAATTTGGGGAAATGTGCAGTACTTAGTAGACATCCATCTCAAACTTCCTCTTGTGGGGGTTGATTCTCCAGCAGGGCCGGCTCCAGGCACCAGCTTCTCAAGCAGGTGCTTGGGGCGGCAGTTCCGGACAGGGGCGGCAGTTCCAGGTATTCGGCGGCAATTCGGCGGACGGTCCCTCACTCAGCCTGGGAGTGAAGGACCTCCCGCCGAATTGCCGCCGCAGATCGCGATCGCGGCTTTTTTTTTTTTTTTTTTTTTTGGTTTTGGCTGCTTGGGGCGGCCAAAACCCTGGAGCCGGCCCTGTTCTCCAGTATCAGGAACATGTGTCCAGACCTTGGTAATAAAATGCAGTTTTTCTTATACTGCCTGTGCTGTTTTGTTTATTGAGGCTTGGGGGTTTTATTCCTACATTTATAAAAGGAAACATTAAAGCCCAGCAGGCATTTGATGGATTTGCGTCTGGATGATCTCCCATGTGATTCTAGCAAAGCGTTTTAATGAGAGATGTACAAAATTTCCTGCTGCTGCCTATATTTTTCATAATAAAGGGTTGACTATATTTTGTATCCCATAATCCCCACAGCTGCTAGAAAAACTATCTGAGGCCCAGGTCTGAAAAAGTTACATGTAACAAAACCTTCTCTGGGGTGGTCCAAGACTGAGAGAGTATTACTCTACCCTCTCTTTTATGAGCTCTGTGGAATGTTCCCTGGCATTTTTGCTAGCCAGTAATCTGCCCCACTCCCATCTCTGACATTAGGGGTTGTGCCTGAGGCAGGAGGGACTTGGCTGGGAATCCACAGCACTCCCAAGATCCTCACCAGCATGATGGCTCCTTGGGGGTTGTTACATGCCAGTTCAACGTAGAGTAGTCCTGAGACTGCTCTGAATTGCGCTGCGGGATGAACCAACCTCCAAGATTGGGTTTTGGAGTGGAAGAAAGTCTCCTTAGCTCCATTCCCCCTCAGAGGTGCCATGTGCTGCTCTGATACACCTGAGGATCTCGTCCTACAGATCCAGTAGCTTTTATTTTTTTTTAAATAAGAGTAAGGGTTTTCTCCCAGTGTCCATGGCCCAAATTCCCCCCACCCCAACCCTGCCTGCAGTGTACAATTTGTTGCACATTTATTGCATCCCACAGGTGGTGCATCTCAGTGATGCTGTGCATATAAAGTTCACAACACTTTTTCAGGTCCTTTGGGATGAACAGTGTTACAATAAATGTACAATAGAGTTTGGACTATTTTTTTTTTTAAGGTTCAGGTCTGGCACCAAATTTGGATGAAAAATTCTGGACAGTTCTTGCTTTATCCAAATATCTCCCCTGCCACCCCACCCCTTCCCTTCTTCAGTGTGCTATTTTCTCTTCCATTCTTTCTCCCTTTCTCTTTCAGTTTTTTCCCCAAGTCCTAATTCAGCATATATACAACACCCTACAAAAGTCATGTTCAAAACGAGATATTTAGGAAGCAGTGATGCTCATTCTACAAAAAGCCTTTGGGGCTAGATCCTCACCTGATGTAAATCAGTGCAACTCCAAGGACTGACTAAGGAGCTGAGCTTTTGTCTGTTGGTTTCCATACTTAGACAAAATTCAGTCCCCCCTCCCCCAGTAGTTTGTTGTCACAGTCTTTATTTTATTGTTCTTTTTTCATCACTTTCAAGCTTTCATTGCAAAGTGAAGTTGCTATGGGCAGGGATGTGAGACTCACAAGCTGTCAGAATAGTGGCCAGTAGTTTGCAATGGCTCTCAGCAAGGCTCGTCTCTTTTTGTTTATAATGAACACAGCAAAATAAAATCTGTGTTTCATCATATGTAGATTTCCTTTCCCTCTGACAAGAATAACAAGTTTTTAATAGAATTGCATGGAACCAATCCCTCCTTCTCACAGTCAGCCTGTCCGTTTGGTCAGAACTGCCATCTTCCTGGTGCCCCAGTTTGTCCCCTTTTCCCTCCAGATCATTCATTAAATGCTCTCTGCTGCCCGTTACTGAACTGAATCTCTAATTTAATGAGTTATCTTGAGAGATGCCTACAAAGCAGGCAATACATATTTCTATGAACTTGTTAGGCAGCCTCTTGATCTGACACTGTATCATGGAATTCTTGTAAATTGTTTGCTTGTGAAAATAACGCATACACATACCTTATTTTTAAAACTCCATAAATCTTACATTTATGGCTGAATTCAATGGGCCAGATTTATCCCGTGGTGTAACTCCACTGCCTCCAGTGGAGTTTCTTCAGGGGTGAATTTGGTGCAGTGTGTTTGCGCGAATCCCACTTAGTTTCATAGCTACAATCTCTCTTAAAGAATGGAAGACCATCTTAATAAAGCTGCGATGAAATGAGCCCTGACAAGATAATGTAATTGGAATTACTTTGCATCCTGTCTATCTTTTGTATTGGTCTCACAAAAGAAGAACTATGTGAGACTAACTGCGATCTCAATGGAAAACTCTGGCTAATTACTGTCCCCTCACTCCATGCAGACATGTTTCTAATGGGCTAGTTAGCTAAGCATGCCACCGAATTCTGTCTAAGAGATCTAATCCAGTGCACGTATCATGCAATTATGGAACCCTCCAACATTCTGTGGGCACTGGCATAGCAGTCTGAGATGGGGCAACTAATGGATTTGGGGCAACTGTTATGAAAGAGTTGTACTTATGTCAGAGACTATTGTGACAATTATAATTGAAATATATTTAGTGGTGGGAAAGAGCTTCTTTCTTACCAAAATGGATCGGGTATGTTTTGTGTATTTATTCCATCAGCTCCAAATGATCATTCTTTGGAATAATTTAATTCTTCAAATACACCTCTACCCCGAGGTAACACAACCCGATATAACACAAATTCAGATATAACGCGGTAAAGCAGCACTCTGGGGGAGGGGGGGCTGCGCGCTCTGGCGGATCAAAGCAAGATCAATATAACGCGGTTTCACCTATAACCCGGTAAGATTTTTTGGCTCCCGAGGACAGCGTTATATCGGGACCCCAGCAGAGGTGGGTCCAATAAAAGATATTACCTCAGACACCTTGTCTCTCTAATAGAGTTCATGATTACTAACTGCCTATTTAAAGTAAGGAAACACAAAAAGGAGACATGAAATCCACAGAGGGTAGGTTGCCACAGCTGGCATGTGAGTCCAGCTATTGTTTCAAGATAGCGATGAAATAGGGGAAACCAACCATTAGCTGTGCCATGTGAAGAAACAGAGGTATACGTGAAGCTCTTTGTTACATGGCAGGAGCACTGCCTGAAAAGCTGTGTTAAAGTTTATCCCACCAAATAAAAAAGCCGCCTTTAAATTGGTTTCCCCCATTATTTTGCTAAGTTTGTGTGCAAAACTCAGTGTGAAAAACAGTGAGGAGTGCCAGATGAGGCCCAGACACCCACTGGAAACATACAGAGTAGTGTTGAGGATTTTGGGGACCCCCATACGCCTTACTCTGGATTTTTCCTATTGCTAAGCTGGCAACAGTAGGCCATGGCAGGCCTGCTTAATATTAAAGGTATAAGCAAGATTTGTAAGCTTGTGTGGCATAATGTAAAACCTGTATGGCTCAATCAAAAGGCCAACAGAAGCAAAAGAGGAACCAACGCCTACTGGTAGTTGGGTAACCTGACCTAGGATAACAGGAGTTTAGCTATGGAAAATTAGTAAAGCAGAAGAGTCTTGTATAGTGAAAACCGCAAGTAGGGGGGGCCGTGCAGGAGCCTCTAGCAATAACAGGAAAAGCCCTAAATTGTATCAGGTCCGAATCGCGGCCCCAGAGAGGCTTTGATTGGTTTGCTAGCAAATATACCAAATAAGGCTGATAAGATTTGTAATGCTTGATTACGCGTTGTGGTTTTTACCTTTATAAGCTTGAAACTGTGTAATTTATGCAAGGCGGCTGACCCCCTTGCATGGGGATACGCCGACCTTCCCTTTATGCATAATTGTATTTGTGTTACCTAATAAAGGTGCATTAGTGTGTCTGACCCAAAATCAACGGTGTGGTCAATTTTTCCACGACAATTTGGGGGCTCGTCCGGGATCCACAGATGACATCCCTGGATCAGAGGACCGCGGGCAGTTCTCTTCCAACCCCGGGGCCCATCTGAGAGGTAAGAGACCTTTTGAAATCTCTGCTGTTAGGGGCCTGGGAGAGGACTGGTCCGTAGGCTCTGACTGGGGTAAGTCACAAGCTGGATCCAACCTTGGGACAAAGTCAGACACACTTGACGCCTTCATTAGGTGTGTTAGACTGGGCGGGTCTCAGTCTCCGAAGGGTCTCCGAAGTGTGTCTCTAAAGTGTTTAGGCTGAGTTAGGGTCTCAGTCTCCGAAGGTGCCGGCAGACGTGCCGGGCCTCCGAAGTGTCTAGGCTGAGTTAGGGTCTCAGTCTCCGAAGTGTTGGGCTGGGTTACGCGCCCCAGTCTCAGGAAGTGCCGGCAGCCCCCTCGGACCATGCTCCTTTGGTCCGGAGTAGCCTGATCGCCTATTAGAGCTGGGCGTTCGGGGTCCCGGAGCCGACCAGGTTGGGAGGGACAAGGGGCAGTTTCGCCCTGGCGGCTGTGCCAGGAAATGTGCCTGTGTGTGTGAGGCCGAGCGGCCTGTGTGTGTGTGTATAAGGCCAGGCGGCCGGAGTGTATTGGTCGTGGAAAGACGCCCCAGACCCCCTGCGAAGCAAGTAATTGCTCGTGACCGGGGGTGTTCTGAAAGCAAGCTCCACGACCCGCTTAAGTAAAGACTGAAAAGCTTCCCCGACTGGCAGGCCTTGGTAAGTGGCTAACCAGTCAGGGTGCTTGTGTGTTCCCCATCCCGTTACCCTTACCCCTCCACTTCCCCATGACCCAGTGACCGCTCTTTGAGCACTGCCTTGTAAAAGGCCACGGGGTCCCTTTTGTCCCCCCCGGAGCAATAAGCTCCCTTCCCTACCTCGGAGAGGAGGGAAGCCCCAGGAAACCGTACCGTCGGCTCAAAAGCTACTGCAGCACCGTTGGCTTGAAGGCTGGTGCCCAGGGCTGGAGAGGGACGTACGGGGACCACGGGTTGTCCAGTCAGCCCGCCCCCCTTGTCCGCTTTCCTGTAGGTTCACCAGAAGAGAAAATACCTGGGAACCTGCTCCCTTGTGTTCCTGCCATGAAACAAGGGCAGGCCTGAAGTTGGGCCATTAGTGTAGAACTGTGGTAACCCCCGAGTTAGCATCCTGGTGTGATTGGCTTGAGTGAAAGTAAGCTGTGAAAGAATGGGGGCCAAAGGATCAAAAATCCTGCCGGTCCCACCCAAAGGCACGCCTGCTGCTTATATGTACGTACATTGTGGATCGTCGACGTGTAAATATTTAGATAAGTGGAACTGGTACACTAGAGATAATCCAAAACTGCAGTTTCCCCTGGAGGGTAGCTTTGATCTTGACAGGATGGTGCACCTTAGAGAAGCCCTTCTTGCCAACACGGTGCCCCAGGGTCAGTTTGATGCGTATTTTATGTGGTACAATAAGATGGGAAAGGATTTGCTGTGTAAACTGAATTGTACAATTTTTTGCTCCCCAGACGGGGTGTTTCTGGAGGTGCCCGATCCTGCACAGAATACAGTTTTAGCTCTGCTGCAGGAAGAGCAGGCTCCGATGGGGGACACCCAGTCCAGCCCTTCCTTGTTGCAACAGGAATTGCTGGCAAAGGTCTCACCCACGTTATGGGCAAAACATGCCAACCAGGTTGGGCGCATTGGTTCTGCTCAACCGGTTAAAATCCGTGTAAACCCAGCGAAGCCCCTCCCCAGGATCCGCCAATATCCATTATCCAGACAGGCGGAGGAGGGTATTCGCCCGGTAATGCCCAGGGTTTATAATTGGTCCCCAATTTCTTAACTCATGACGTATTGTTTGTACCCTGTTTGTGTTTTAATGAAATAAAAGAAGCTGGTGAGCTGTTGCTGGTGTGTTGGTCTCCGGACCACACCCCAGTGCGTACTGGTTTGTATGTCAATAAACTGGCCTCAGGCTATGAGTCTGTGAACTAAAATGACTGCGTGGGGTCCCACCGGACCGGAGGACCGTGGACCGCTTCCACACCGATCCCAGGCGCCAGGTAAGAGACCCTTGTCTCTATTTGGGCTTCGGTGGGGAGCTGCCCATAGGCTCTGGGTTCAGGTGAGGGCGCGCTGTGATCCGAACCTTTTGAGGTAAGACTCATTTGCCTGACGCCTGTTCGTTTTGTGTGTGTCTGTTCTGTAACTTGTCTGTTTAAATTCTTGCATCATGCTGCGCTCTCTTAGGCTATAAGCTAGGGGGGAGGGCGTAGGGATTGTCTGTTTTGTGGTGTGTACACAAGGTCTTAGACCCAACGGTTTCTTTGGAACAGCCTCGGTAAAATTACTGGGACATCCGTCTGGCAGTTAAACACTTTTAAAGTGCCAGCCCAGAATAAAAACAAGTTTCGAATGGCAGGAGATTATTCAGGCAGAAACAGAGGCTGAATAGGCTGGGTGATCTCTCTGGGACATAAAGGAAACCACCACTGACTCAAGAACTAAGTGGCCCAAGGACTAGAGGTAAACAACTGAAAGGGTTTCTAATCTTAATAAGAACAAAAAGTACGCCAAACTCCTATGCTTTGCCTTTTTAAGCTTTCTATATTGTTGCTTGCTTAGCTTTGTGGCCATATCCCTCTGGGCAGTGGTTATCTCAAAGGGAGGTAAGGGACCGGCTGCAGGAGCACCCCGGGAAAGTGGACCCCATAGTGAGTAGGGGCGGAATCCACTGCCTGGACTTCAACAGGAGTAGGGGCGTAATCCAGGAAGACCCGGTGCAGCCGAAGGGGCCGAAGTAGCTCCCACTAGCAATAGGCTGGTGGACCACACTAGCAATAGGCTGTGTGAACTAATAAGACCTGCGGCCCGGGGATTAACAGGACTCCCACTAGCAATAGGCTGGGGGCTGGAAAGGACTGTTATAGCAAAGATCCCGAATTAGGTGTGGTGTGATTGTAGGTCGTAAGGTGGTTCCGGGACCTGCTACGGGCGGGGTAAGGGACCGTAAAGTGAAGTAGCGGAGACCCCCGTTTTGTGTAAAGTAAAGTAGTAGGTCCCCACCCTTTTCTACCCAGTTAAGTGACAATTGTGTCCCTCCTTGCTCGGAGAGCGGGAAGGCCCCGGGAAACCGTCCAAGTACTCCTAGGCAGTGGTGCAACCCATCCCGTTCTCTTGAAAACGGGCCGGTGCTCCCTGCTGGGGGAGGAGTGTACGGCGACCACCTCCTTGCTCGGAGAGCGGGGGGGCCCCTAAGGAATCCGTCCTAGTACTCCTAGGTAGTAAAGTATCCCATCCCGTACTCTTGAAAACGGGCCGGTGCTCTCTACTGGGGGAGGAGAGTACGGTGACCGAAGCTTTCCTAAATTTTGTGTGATTGACCTACGACCAAAACCCTTCCCCGAATCTTATCTTCCTCTGGAGCAAGAACTCGCGTGTGGGTTGGATCACTGTGAAGTGAGCTCCCTCCCCTTGCTGTGTGTGAAGGGGAGCCCCTGGAAATCGTTTGCCAAAACCTGGGGCAATCGGGCATCCTACCCCGTTCCCCTCAGGGGCGGATTGATAACTCGTTGCCGGACAGGGTGCATGCGAGGACCTCCCTTATAAATCCTCCCCAGTAGTGTAAATATTAAAAGGGGTGAGGCTACACCCAGGTTTAAAAAGGAGCAAAAGGGAAGGATTGCTCTCCCCCGGAAGAGAGAGCAGAGCTTATTGCAGTGTTCTAATTTGTATAATATAAATTTTAGTGTTGTTTAATTATTCTTCAAGCATAATAGCAAGTGTTTTAGTGTTGTTGTGTTGTTTAACCACTCTTTAAGTATAATAATAATTGTTTTGTTAAATAATTGGTCCTCTTCTACAGGAAGGGTTGGTAAAAACAGCCCACCCTCCCTGCTGAATTAATAGTAAAACAATGCCTGTGCCCATAAAAAAAAAGAATTGGGCCCAAGCGGGCAAACAACCGCAGTTTGAGGAAGTCAGGAGAGGGGGGGTTGAGGGGTTAACTCTGTAGTTGCTGGTAAAAATTAAGTAATTGCAGAGTTGGCTTCTTGCCTTTTTCCTTTCATAATAATAATTGCTTAAATAGTGGTGTAATGTAAAGTCCATATAATTTTATAAAAACATAATAAGTCAATATAATGTAACTAAAATAGTTTTAAAAAAAAATATGGTAATAAATAAATATAACGCAACTGAAATATGCTTTATGCAAAAGGTCTCTTGTAAGGTATCATTACAGAGGTTATAATCTACTAAATATAGTCATCTAATTTGTACCACTCTTGTATCTAAAACTGGAAATATAAAATGTATCTCTCTATCAGTGTTATAAAGGGCAAACAATTTATGAGTTTGCCCTGCATGGGCTTGTGCAGGGTAAAACGGATTTATTTGGGTTTAGACCCCATTGGGATTTGGGCATCTAAGTGCTAAAGACAAGCACACTATTGTAAGCTGTTTTCAGGTAGACTTGCAGCTTTGGGACAAGTGATTCAGCGGGGTCTGTGTTAGAGCAAACTGGAGTGTCTGGCTCAGCAAGACAGGGTGCTGAAGTCCTAAGCTGGCAGGGAAAGCAGGAGCAGAAGTAGTCTTGGTACATTGGGTGGCAGCTCCCAAATGGGTTTCTGTAATCCAACCCGTCACAAATGGCATAAGCGGTGAAACTATGAATAAATGTTAAAAAGGAAATTCTTGGTTTCTTTGCAGCCATTCCTTTAAAAGTGTCTGTAAGTAATCCAGGCAAAAGGTTATTAAGGTAAAATCATTTGACTATAAAAAAAGGTTAGTTAAATTTATTAAAAAACACTCCTGGTGTGTATAATTATTGTTTATAAGTTTAAAATAAGTTAATGTTGTTTTGGGGTTATAAAACCAAGGAAAATATTTTTGCCAAACAAAATAAACTAGTGTTGTTTAGTTTTGGTATTTAGCATTTAATCTTTAAAATAATTTAGTGCTTTGCAAAGTTTAAATTGTTTTAAAATAAAAAATTTTAAATCTGTTTTAAATATTTAAATTAATTTGTTCAAATGTTTAAAAGTTATAATTATAAATGTGTGTTAGTTTTGGTAGTGTATTTTTTTGTAAAGGGGGGCAAATGCAGAATCTTGAATAAAGGTTTTACAACAGTTTTGCATTGGTAAAATATGTCATGCGGGGGCTATTGTGGAGCTTTTGCTTAAGAATTTTGTATCACGGTCTGGCATATCTGAACTAATTATACAAGAGCTATGTGCAGCTTCACAGATCCAGTATGTGTGCAGCTTCACAGATCCAATATGGCCAAATACCCTTTGAAGGCCACCCCCAATCAAGGGACCAAATTCAGCCCTCGTGAAAAATTTTTACCAGGGCACCCAATGCAACTACCAACAGTGCCCTGCTGGCCTAGTTCAAATAAACAGTCATTTAATAAATTATACAATAGTCTAGTCAGGCACTAACAAAATGTGTTAGGTCTTTTTATATACAGCAGTCCTGCCACTCGCGGAAACCAAAGACTGGGTTTGCATAAGGGTCCATCAGCAAAGAACTGCCCTCGCCCCATGCTGTGGGACTCTTGTCCGCTGACCAATCCATTAAGCCTTCGGACCTTGCTAAGAAAACAGCTTCTCCACCTGAGGCCATAATAAAGCCTCCAACCAAGCAAGGTGATTGTGCTGGTAACCCCTCCCTTGCAGCCTCATTGCCGGACAGCTAAGTGAACTGAGACTACGAAATCTTAAAAAATAGCTTGCGGAAGCTAGCCAAAACTACCTAAAGATAAAACTTTTAATATTTTTCAGCCTCTCCTCCTCAACGAACTTGGGGTGGGGAGGAAAAAAAAAAGTAATTTTTTGTGTTGTTTTTGTTTTTTTTAAATCTTGGCCAATCAGTAGCCTTCGGTTTGGCCTGTGTCGTATTGCAGTGTATTCTGGCTCTATATGGTTGCCCATTGTTGTAGTCCCCGCTCCCCAGCTACTCCCCCTTGTATCTTCTCCAATTCCCATACAAATCTGTTTGGCCATAGCCTCAGAAAGATTCAAGTCTCGGAACAACGAATGTGGTATAGCACATCCTACCGATGGAATTGTTGTTTACAGTGGTAAATTGTGCTAAATGCTACTATGAGAACCACCACTTTCTCATTTCCCTCTCTGCTTTCCAAATAACTACCTAGTACCCTAATTATTTTCAGAGAGCGGCCATTCAACTGGCCCAGCTTGTGCAGTGGGAAAGTTTTTATCAAGGAAAAAGAGGTTTGGTGGAAGGAGCTTTGCATGGCCTAACTAAAGTAGCCGCTATTTGGACAATAAATAAAACATCTGTTGTATGTACCTTCCAAGCTTCGGAACCGGTAAATGGCACCTGGGCTCCAGTGCACTTACTTGTGCCAAAACCCTGGGCAAATTGTCTATGGGACTGGGTTATCCACCGGCAGGTATGGGAAGTTAAACCACCCCATGAACCTAGCCATTTTATCACCACTCCCTATGATTTCGCTGCTCAACATATCTGGGTGGGTATCGGAACCTTGTGGTCATTATGGCCCTTGAAACCCCCACAGCTATTTTGCCTCCGCAAATTGCATCCTGGGGAAATAATCAATATATTGGACATGACCTGTTAAAAAAAAAAAGCAATTAAAAGGGACCCAAAGGAAAAATTATTGTTTAGCAAAAAGAATGGGTGTGCCCTGCCATCTCAGCCCCAAATCCCCATTCCATACAGTCTTAACTTAACCACTGCACAAGGCAGCCGTTTATTACCTGGCCTGGTATGCCCCAAATCTATGTGTCCCTCAACCCAGCCATCCCTCTTACTAAAGAATTGGCTCAGCTTGTACCCAGCCTTTCCACTTCTATAGTTGTAAAAATTTTGCTTAGTATTATTTTAGCTGCTTATTGTAAATTGTTAATTGCCTTATTGTGCTGCTTATGTAAAGTTTGTCTCATATCCCAGCCCCAGCCACAACCACCCCTCAGGGCCCTGTTCTTTTCCACTAATGTTAATAATCTTTCAGACCCAACTGTTAACCACCTTAGTATAAACTTGTGTGCTAAGTATTGCCCAATGACCTCCATTCTAAATAAAAATAGTAATGCCTACCTAAAGACCCTGAAACATCTTCCCTAGAAATCTGCCATACTGAGGACTTTCGTGGGTAATGGGGTAGGCCTAAAAGCCTGAACCAAAAATCAGTTTGTGAGGCTATGCAAAAGTACCAACAGAAAAGGAAATGACCCCCCAGCAGTACTGGTAAAATATGTTCATGGCTAATAAAATATAATAATCGCTTGTGTGAAGCAATAGGTAACTTTAGCTAAATGCAAACAGACTCATGCAATTTCTCCTTTGCATAATCTATGACCTATTTCGTAACTCCAGCTATCTGCAAACTAGCCCCCCCCTTAAGCCTTTGTTAAAATCCCCCGGAAAATGACATAGTCCAAATCTTAAGAAATGTACCAAAACTAGGGCCGAGTACCACCCCTGCGGAAACCACCAAGCACCCTTCTACCCAAACAAACACCCACTCCTCGAAAATTAGGTCAGAGGGTAGGGAGGGGGGTGAGAGGACTGACCCCAACCCCAACACCCTAGCTCGTGATATACATGGGTTTCTGTTCTGGGGGCTCATCGGTGGTGGGCTGTTGTTGGGCACCTGTGTATGCTATTGTTGCTGCACACGTTGCCGTCCCCGACCTGCAGTATTGTCCTTCCCTCCACCACCCCCTCACCCCTTGCCCCTCGCCCCTTTGCGAACTTCTGTGTTTGAACCAAAAGATCCAGTATATGACTCACTGGAAATACCCTACTGTGGCGAATATGAAACGCCCCTGGAAAAGAAACCTGAGGTCCAAGCTTTAATGAACATTCATATCGAAAAAGTTAATGCTGTTAAATAAGCATCAAAAGGAGGGAGTTGTTAAGGATTTTGGGGACCCCCATACGCCTTACTCTGGATTTTTCCTATTGCTAAGCTGGCAACAGTAGGCCATGGCAGGCCTGCTTAATATTAAAGGTATAAGCAAGATTTGTAAGCTTGTGTGGCATAATGTAAAACCTGTATGGCTCAATCAAAAGGCCAACAGAAGCAAAAGAGGAACCAACGCCTACTGGTAGTTGGGTAACCTGACCTAGAATAACAGGAGTTTAGCTATGAAAAATTAGTAAAGCAAAAAAGTCTTGTATAGTAAAAACCGCAAGTAGGGGGGGCCGTGCAGGAGCCTCTAGCAATAACAGGAAAAGCCCTAAATTGTATCAGGTCCGAATCGCGGCCCCAGAGAGGCTTTAATTAGTTTGCTAGCAAATATACCAAATAAGGCTAATAAAATTTGTAATGCTTAATTACGCGTTGTGGTTTTTACCTTTATAAGCTTGAAACTGTGTAATTTATGCAAGGCGGCTGACCCCCTTGCATGGGGATACGCCGACCTTCCCTTTATGCATAATTGTATTTGTGTTACCTAATAAAGGTGCATTAGTGTGTCTGACCCAAAATCAACGGTGTGGTCAATTTTTCCACGACAGTAGTTATGTGATGTAAATGCAGCTCATGATGGACTCACTGATTTACTGTACGTGCCGCGTTGCACTTGGTGGTGATCTTACACAGCATTGCATATTTAATCTATTATACTTCTTGTTATTAATTTGTACTATCATAGTGCCTCGGAGCTCTAGTCATGGACCAGACCCCCATTGTGCTAGGCACTGTATAAATGAAGAAAAAAAAAGACTGTCCAATATGTTCCCTTTCCACGCCTTTCAAGGATCAGAAAACACTTTTACAGACAGATACATTAAGCCTCGCATAATCTGTGTGAGGTAGATATTATCATTATACCAATTTAACGGCTGTGGAAATGGAGGAAGAGTGCATCCGTAGCAAAGTCAATAATAGAACTCAAACATCCTGACTCCAATTCCCCTGCTCTAACCATTAGTCCACACTACAATTATTGTTCTAACTGGTTGTTTTGTACTCCCCATTTGCCTCAAATAGTTCCCAAAAGCTGTTACAAGTTTTCCATTGACTAATATACGGTGGTAGGTGTGGGCAAAGCTGCCAAACTGTTTGCAATCTAGCAATTGTCAGGTTAGATTACAGTAGCAGAGGAAGAGATTCAAGTGTTCAGCTCGGTCTCCTGAGGTCATTTTCACACCATAGAAAATGTCAACGGAGAAAATGGTTTGACAGTTTTATTGAAACGTGGAAGGGTTTTTTCATTCATTTTTGGGGAGAATAAAATCCATTTGTTGTATATGAAACATTCAGCTGAGTTCACCAGACACTTGCCTGTCACCGACTTATACAGTGAACTCTTGAAGAATATCTCTCATCCCTTCAGGGATGGCTGAGTTTGGTCAGTTCTAGGATGGGAAACCTTCAAAAACACCCTCTGCATAGTTTTAAAAAAATAGCCATTTATCAGCCATTAATATACTATTATTATTTTTCCTAAGCATAGGAGGAAATGGTGGTAATTTCAAATATCTGTGGAAAATGCTGACTGTAGATGCAGGGAGTAGTACTGGAACACTCATTAAATGGCTTTCCTAGGTTAGTACTTAACTCATGGCCCTCTGTTAACTCACTGGACCACTGTGTTGAAGGAGGTGCTGTCATTCAAATGAGATGTTGAACTTGTGGCTATTAAAGATCCCATGGCATATTTTGTCAGAATTGGGAATGCTAATGCCAGTGTTAGCACTAAATGCCAGTGCTAATGCCTGGCTACATTCTAGCTTTGCTATTCACATTCTGCCTATTTGAATCTCCCCTTGCTTTTTCAATTTAAAATCCCGTCCCAAACTGTTCCATAATGTTGCTGTGCACTGTTAAACAGCTGCTGTATTCGACCAAAGAGATAACTGTATTTAAATGGTACAAGAAGCAACTCCTATATATAGTGAAGTTTGTATACAAGTTTGTAAAATATTTTGAGAGGTTTGTGCACATGTCTATACATATTTGAGAGAGCATAATGTACAATATACAACTCCTAACTCCCAGCCGTGTGCTTCAGTTCAACAGACAAAATAATAGCTTGTGTTCATATAGCCCCTTTCTTCTCAAAGAATCTCCAAAAGCTTTGTATAAACCCTCATCCAAAGCCCACTATTGCTAATGTGGGCATTAATCAGGTCCACAAACAGGAAGCTTGGTTACACTTTATGATACAGAGATAAAAATCACATTTTTAATTACATAGTAGTTATGCTTTCTAATAATTACCACTAATTAATGGAACCAGAAGCTTTATTATATGACTGAATTACTTATTCATTATCATCATCATCACTCCCATAACCACATTGGTCATTGGGGCACCATCACTGATGAGCAATCAACCAATTGTCTCCACCCCTGATGATTGTGTGTCAGTGCTTGAGTCTCCGTGATGTCCATTCCAGTCCACTCTTTTATGTTGTCAATCCATCTCTTCTTCTGTCTACCTCTTCTTCTCTTCCCCTGTACTGTCCCTTGGAGGATGATCTTGGATAGGCCAGATGGTCTTGTTACATGGTCGTACCACTTCAGCTTGCGCTTCTTCATGGTCATCAGGAGGTCTTCATATGACCCAGCACCTTGGGTGATGATGTTACGGATCTCTTCATTAGTGACATGGTCGAAGTAGGGGATGCCCAGGATTTTACGGACGTATCTCATCTCTATTACCTGTATTTTCCATTCAAGTTCTGCCGTAAGGGTCCAATGTCCCGCACACATACAGAAAAATGGAGATGACCAGTGCGTGCAGCAGTGTCAGTTTGGATTCCAGGGAGATGTTCTTGTTCCTCCAAATTGGCTTTAACTTTGCCGCTGCTGTTGTTTGCGCAGTTCTTCTCAGAATTTCTGCCTTGGATCCTTCATCAGTGATGATTGCCCCCAAATACTTGAACTGTTTCACTGTCTCCAGCTCTTGTCCACTGACAGTGATATGTGAGCTGATCCCACCATGGTTGTTTGTCATCAGCTTGGTTTTCTCTGCACTGATTTCCATGCCATATTTTGCAGAGGTTTCATCCAATCATTTCACAAGGTTGGCAAGTTCATCTTCGCTACCTGCCAGGCTGTCAATGTCATCAGCAAACCAAAGATTTTAGATTGTTTGTTTGCCCCCCCAGTGCTGACTGTGCATATGTGATCTTCTAGGGCATCAGTCATTATGCGCTCCAAGTAGATGTTGAACAGTGTGGGCGAAAGAAGGCAGCCTTGCCGGACTCCAGCAGTGGTGCAAAACCATTCTCTTATTGTGCCATTGACGAGAACTGCACTGCTGGCCTTGGCATACAGCTGTTTAATGGTAAGAATAAGCAGAAGACCAACATTGTACAGACAACAAGCAGACGACCAACATTGTACTTCTGTCAAACACCTTCTTGAAGTCAATAAAGACATGGTAGATGTCCTGCTGGTGTTGTAAGTACTTCTCACATAGAACACAAAGATTGAAAATCTCTTCTGTGGTACTTCTTCCAGCACGAAAGCCAGCCTGTTCTTCAGTGATGATATTCTCCGCTTGTGGCTTCAATCTGTTCAATATGACTTTCAACATCACTTTGCTGGGATAGCTCATTAAGCTTATGGTCCGGTAATTTTGACACAATTGCAGGTTGCCTTTCTTTGGCAGTGATGATTAGTGTCTGTGTCCACATGGAGGGCCACTCATCAGTGTTGCAGATCTTGGTGAGTACATCTATTACTGTTTCTCCTCCGAATTTCATCAGTTCAGCTGCGATGTTGTCAATACCTGTAGCCTTTCCGATCTTGAGTGATTTCACAGCTATCTCCACTTCTTCATGCATATTGGAAAGTCATCGTCCTCAGTTGAATCTGGGCTGTGTAGGACACTAGGATCTCCATTTGTCTGGTGATTGTATATATCAGAGCAGTAATTTGTCCACCTATTGATGATGTCCTTCTCTTCTGTAAGACTGTTCCTTTCTTTGTCTTGAATTGCATTAGCTATTAGCTAAACTAACCCAAATTATTTATTACTAATCCTTTAACTTCATAGTTAAAATCCAGGTGCCTCAATTAAATTGTTGTGTTTTCAATTACTCTATCAGCTAGTAACTGCAGTAACCGATTGCAAGCAAGTTGAACTGACCTTTCAAACTTAGCATTCTCATGCATGCTTTTGCATTAATTTGTGTAAAACTAGCTTTTATAAGCAGATAACCAAATTCACAAAAGTTTATCAGGCCAAAATACAGTGTTGTTTTCAAATCACCATTTGACCATGCCAGCCCTGCTGAAATAGTCGAACTTTTAATAGCGTGCAGGAAGCATGAAACAGGAAACAAAATCCAATGTGGCCTCCTGGAGCTATGTTAAAGATTGCCATGAAATTTCTAATTGGTAGAGAACCACTGGATGCTCAGAGTAAAGAAACAGACTGTTTTGCGCTGATGAAATCCCTCCAGGATTCTAAAGGGCATCACCTCATTTTTTTTGCATACGTATTATGTACTCCTACTGAATCTGTTAGTAATTCATGGAAATTATGTCCATTAAACACAAAAATATTCATGGATCTGATTGCTGACATGAATACATTGGTTACAGAGACACTGAGCTACCATCTGTAAATTGAATGAGATGTATTCTGTGAATATAAAGCATCCTGACAGGATGGTATTTCCTTTAGACTTATGAATTCCTGCAAAGTAAAATTATTTCTTTTAGCAAATATGACATGGTGTTTCTAAGTGTTCTGTTGTACTTTAAAGGCATTGGGCCAGATCCTCAGCTGGTGCAAATCTATGTACTTCCATTGACTTCGACAGAAATATGCCAGTTCACACCAGTTGAGGATCTGGCCTGTTGGATCCAAAAGTACATAAATGAAAATGAATTCCAGCCTAGCACCTAAGGACAAGGCTCTGATTAGGACACATGCAAAACAACTACCAAAACACTCCCCAGAAGACACGCACACAGATACATGCACACAGTCTCCATGAGATTGGAACCTGCTGGGTACTGGGTTAAAATAGTTCTTCCGTGCTGGCTCTATGTGTGACTGGGAAATAAGGGGAGGAATATGCTGCTTGTATCAGACAGAAATTTAAGAGGTGGGGATGAAATGTATTCTCTTGCAGGCTCTTACTACAGTGAAATGACGCCAGTAACAAGCAGCATACAGTAGATAAGATGAGGGAAGGTTTGAACAGGCTGCACTGTACAGTCCCTTCACTAAATAAGGAATATGTGTTAGGTATTTGTCAAGTACCATAAAAGTGATTGATATCTCATTCCTTTACTGGAGGACTCAGAAGATCTAGGCTAATATCTTGGCTCTGTTTGACTCCTGGCATGGTTGGGATGAGGAAAACTAGGGCTATGTCTACACAGCGCACCTTACAACAGCATGGCTGTGCCGCTGCAGCCGCACCATTGTAAGGTGCACTGTGTGGCTGCTCTTTATCGCCGGGAGAGAGCTCTCCAGTGACAAAATAAAACCATCCCCAAGCGGTAGCTTCATCAACAGGAGCGTGGCTCCCACCGCTGAAACGCTGTCCACACCGGTGCTTTTTGTCGCTGAAACTTTTGTCGTTCAGGTGAGTGTTTTTTCACACCCCGAGTGACAAAAATTTTAGCAACGGAAGTGCCAGTGTAGACATAGCCTAGGTTACACCGCCACGTCTGTGATTTCAGTCATAGCAGAATGACACATTCCTATTCTTCATGTTTTGGATTATGTGTTTTTTGGACACTTAAAGTAACAAGGCAGGTAAAGGTTAAAAAAAGGCATTGGAGTAGTATTTCCAGTAGCTACTAAAATAGCTAAGGGTATGTCTGTACTAGAGCAGCACAACTACAGCGCTGCACCACTGTAGTGTAGACGCTTCCTATGGTGACAGAAGGGGTTTTCCATCGATGTAGTTAATCCACCTTTCAAAGAGCAAGGCCAATTGAAAGCTTCCATTGACCTAGCTGCATCTACACTAGGGTCGACGTAACTACATCACACAGGGCAATGTACTTTTCACAGTTCTGAGCGATGTAGCTAGGTCTATCTAATTTTTAGGTGTACTCCAGGCCTCAGTAATTCTCTCTAATCCAGTGGCCAGATGGGAAATCCAGTAGCTTCCGATACTGAAAAGGACGTTTGGTTTAGCATGGCACTCTGACCAAACTAAAACTGATGAGTTCTGCAAAACTCAAAAAGAATGTTTGTAGGACCATTGAAACAGATGGAAGGAAACATAAGATGTTCCTTTATAAGTAACATTTTCTACAAACTAATGTTCATGATTCATGAAAGTAATGATTCTAAATAACCTGAAATAATAAAAATGAGACAAAAAAAATAGTTTGTCTAAAATGGCACAATAGTAAATCTGAACCCAACATATAGGACATCCATTGTGATACCTGCTCCAAATGCTCTTATGCTCTTGCAGATTTGAATCTAGAAGCTCAATTCTGTTGTCCTTACTTACAAGCTGCAGTTGCTGGCACTGGCAAGAGAGACCTTCAGAAAGCAAAATGCACAAGAAAAGATTGTAGCTGGATTATATCAAATCATTAGCTACAATCTCAGGTATAATCAATTCTGTTAACCAGGCATAATAATCTGTAAGTAATTATCAGTGAGAAGGCAACCAGAATAAGAGGACTTGTCCAATATCATGTCTAGGTACTGGAGCTGGAAAGACAAATTGCAAAATGCTGGATTTTTTTTATCTTCAGTGCTCCCGTCAGCAGAATACTAGATCAATCCAGCACAGTAGATGTTAGCTAGCACTGGCACTCATTGCCTCAGTTGTGTTTGTGTTTAATGTTTTCAGTCGACAGAGGTGTGAGGTTTTAGCAGATCAGATTTCTAGAACTACAGGTCTCTGAAGCTTGCATGTGAAAGGTGACTCTGACGTTTTCTTACTTTGCTGAAAAGCCCAGGAGCTCATAAGCAGGCTTTCCCCCTTGATCATTTTCATTTCAGAGAGAATATGTTGTTTGCCGTGAATTGATGGTATATGTTGAGTGATGGCACCTCTCACTAAAAAGATCTTTGAGATACTTTTAGAAAAAGATGCTATATTAAAAACAGCAATGGAATTATTATGTGCTAACATCATCCTCTCCTATATTAAAGATACATTTTTCTACCGGACTTAGCCTTCCTAATAAAAATCTTGCTGAGTTTCCCAAGTTGAGCTTTTGTGCTGTTTGACATGGTTTTTCTATAATCCAAACCATTTTATACAATTCTGTATATTCCCCAGCTTGCTGCTGTTAGCTGAATAATGGCTGTGTGAAGTACTCCAATCTGAAATCATTTGTAAAAGCACTCTGTTTCACACTCATGGCTTTTCCCTTATCCATTTTTCCTCTATTGTGCTATTTTTTTACAGTCCTCTATTCCGTGTGTTCTGTGGGTCCTTCCCCCTGCTCCCCATCCCACTTTTAAAACCCTGCCTTGATTCTGCCCTCAATAAAGTCCGGTGAAGTTTTGCTATTAACTTTAATAGGAGCAGCATAAGGGGTCCCTTCTTTGTGAATGTGTTTGTTTGCATTCAGACTCCTTGTTTTCTTAGATAAAAACTTTCAAGCAAATTCTAAGCTCCCATGTGCTTGTTCCTCAGAAGCAACTGCCACATACTACTGATAACACTGGAAATAAATCTCACTGTCTCTGCCCTCTGATAGGCCTAGATCTTTCTCATCTCCCTTTACCCCAGTGATAATTGCTTATCAACACATGCAGACTGTTTCATATGGCTCCGATGCCACCAAGGTTTACTACCCCCAGTAAAGACAGACAAGGTGCTCTGTCCAATGAATCAATTTTTAATGGTTTCAGTAGAACTTGGATGGTGATAGAATATTGTGTGCAGTTGACTCTTGTGTCTAAAGATAAGGCACTTCCATAGATGTATTTTCCTCTCTTTTGAATCCCATCCCTCTCTCTACCTCTGATGCCCCCAAAACATAAGGGGAAACAATAAGAAACATATTCAACCAAAACTAAAAATTAGACTGATTTTTTTTAAAAGAACGCTTCCAGCCATCCTGCAGCTTTCTCCACATTGCAAGATCAAAGGCATGAAGATAAGTAGCATACAGGCACACAGGCCTCATATAAATAAATAAACCCTCAGTATTACGTGTAGCAAAAGTGAAAGCAGCATGGGGTGTCTCAGCTGTCTGGTGGAATAAAAGAATCAGGACTCCAGTTCAGGGACAACAGGGAGGGTTGGACACTCTGGCACAACATGTATGAAGTGTGGGGGGGGGAAAGAATTAAATACATTATTATTAATGCTAATAATTCTTTCTATTATGTTAATGCTAAGGGGCGTCAACTGAGCTTGAGGCCCCATTGCTAGGCACTGTAAGTACACAGTAAAATTCAGTGCCTGCCCCGAATAGTTTACAGTCTATATAGAACAAAGAATGGGAGGAAGGAAGTATTGTTATCCTCATTTTCAGATGGGGAGGCTCAGAGAGAATAAGTGACTTACCCAAGATCTCACAGTCTGTGGCAGAGCTAGGAAATGTACCCAGATCTGCAGAGTCCCGGCCTTAGCCACAAAATTATCCTTTCACCTTCAGGTCATGCTAATTTTCGTACTAATCAGCATTAGTTTATTGTCAGCTTTGCTACTTTAATAGAAACAGCAATTTTATAGCCCCACAACCTGAGCCCCACAAGCCCAACTCAGCTGACATGAGCCAGCCAGGGGTGTTTTGTTGCAGTGTAGACATACCCTCAGTGTCTTTGGTATGGTGTCTGAATCATCACTTACACCCCATGCTGAGGGACAAATCCAGCCTTCATCTCTCTGGCCATGGATGGCTCCTTTGCAACAGGACTACCAGGGTTGTCCAGTGCAAGGTGGAAAGCTGGATGTTGGAGAGCTGTGCGGTCTATTTTGGCTGGGTGCTGGACTCCTGACTGGAGCCTGAGTGGGACTTAAGTGGTAGGGCATTACTCAAACCCTCTGAACTGGAGTGAGTTTCATCCTACTATATATTATTCCTATTATATATCCTAATGTTGCTTGTACTTGCATTTAATAATAGTGGAGTTAGACTATATTTGTTAAACTTAGGGTTTTTTTATATTACCAATGAATGAATATCAGAAAATGTTTGGGTGGGTACAAGGGTTGGCCTAAGGTACCGGAGGTTCTTATTTTATCCTGTCTGGTTTGCTCACCTCATAGCTAACTGGATGTAGTGAATTTATAACTAATGACAATGTAGCACAAACACGGTATGTGATGAACACCTATCAATGGCCAGACACAATCCAGTTGGCCACAGTCATGTGATTAAAGTAGTTTTGCACTATGATCCTTCCCAGTTCACCTTACAGAGGGAGAGGAATTAATAAGCATGGTACATAGAGGAGGAAAGAGAGGAAATTAAGCAAGAGAAAGTGTCAGCTGAATGCCAGGAAGAGGTTTCTGAGAGTGAAACATTTTAGGCTGTGGAATAGATTCCCAAAGGAAATGGTACAATGGAACTTTTTAACAAGGGTAGTGGGCAAAATATTTGAAAAAAGTACTGTGGTTATTAATCCTGCATTGGCATTAATCCTCCATTCCATGGAGATGGAACGGGTGATCCTAAACTTCTGTGATTATGGAGAAGCAGTACTCTCTTCAGAACTAAGGGTACAACCAACATCTATGATAAGGCCTATTTTTGTTCTTTTTAAAAAAAAAAAAAAAGTATTTGTGCTGTGTATATAGTTTATGTCTACTGGTGGGTCAGGAATAAGATTTAATTGTGATTATATAACCATTTCTTTGTACTGGTCAAGAATACAAGCAATACATCTCCCTACTATGTTTATGAAGGTTGTAGAAAGTACTGATTGTGTACAAGGAAGGCATTGCCCCAATATCTTTGCTTTAGTCACTGAAAGAATTCATCAGTGAAAGGGGGGCCCATGATAGAATATATTCAGCATTGGTCCTTTCTCTTCTCCATCGGTTCTCAAACAATATTTTAGAAAGAAGCCATTGCATAGTCTTAATATGAAAAGGCATATAGTCAATTTTTTCAACATTTCAAAAGCAAACTCAAGTGGTTAATGATAATTCACCCTCAGTAATGAAACCATGAGGATTTTGTGGGTGTTTCAAGAGGGATCAAAATCAGCCATGTAACAGGAACCTAATAACTTTATTTATTGAGAGGAGGTCATCTACCCACAATAAACCAGATATATCTTCAGATTTAGGACTAGAACTCTGGGCTTTTTACTCAAAAACCAAGCCTCTGTACTAGGACTGGTCAAAAATTTTCCATTGAAATGGAAAATTAGGTTTTTGATAACACACAACTTTTTGCAAAAAATATCTGCTTTCCACAGAAATTTTCAATATTTCATTGAAAAAACGAATGGCTAAAATCCATAAAGATTTTGGCCAAACCCTGACATACTTTATTTGCCTCATGGGAGCTGTAGTTTGATTGCCTTGCATCTCTATTCTCCTTGGTGGGTTAAGCTCTCTGCCCAGATTACACCTCTGATGAAGCCACCTCTTCCCTTACCAACTGGGGAGAAAGTAGTGCATCGTGGGAGATGAAGTCCAGACAGAGAGCCAACTTTTAGAAGAGAATGGGAAAATGTTACCCAAACTACAATTCTCATGATATGCATGCTCTGGTGGACACCACAGAAAACATTCTGACTTCCTGAGCATACTCTGTACGTGGCCTCCAAAAGCTAAACATCTGCTAGGGACGTAAGCAGTTTATTTAATCAAAAGGAGACAATGCAGTTGACTAGCATTGACCTTGCCTGTAGGTACTATATCCCTGAAAGGCTTCAAGACGAAAGATGATGGACAATATGGGAGAGTTATGCGCAGCTGGGCCGATGGTGCTGTGGAGCCCAGTTATCTGATTCTGTATTTTCTTAGGACAATTTTATGAAAAGTGTATTTGTATCCTCGGCAAGCCTTTGGCACCAGGTATGGTGTAATACCCTAACAGAGCCACCTAGTGGCTTCATAAGGGGTATTGTTCATGCCGTGCGCCTGAGGAACTTTCTAGGTTTGGCGGCGGATTTTCTGTGCCTTTGTTTCAAGGCTGTCTTTCAGGTTTTTTGTACAGCACTCCTGTTCCTTCCTGGATCCTGCATTTCCATGATATAAACATTGAGGGTTTTCTTTCAGTGTCTGCAAACTGCTGGTGCTGCTATTTTGCAGAGAAGAATAAAGTAGGTAGGAGGCCACTTTAAACATGAATTCCATGCACCAGCTTCATTATTTTGATCTATATTAAATGGATAAGCCATGAAATGCTTTTTTGTGTGTTAAATTTCCCCTCTCCTATATAAACCTAATGATTGCTTTCTTTTGCTCACATATCTACGATATAAGGGCAAATTCTGCTTGCCTTCTTGAGGTGAGTAGTCCCATTGAAATCAAAAGGGCTACTCATGAGAGTAAGACAAGCAAAGTTTCTCCACAGTAGAACTTAATTATAGTGAATCTTTATATATAATTAATCTTCGGTTATAAAAAAAGCTTTTATTTTAAAAAGAACAGTTTCAATGTAGGTGAAATGTACACCTAAGTGCAGAGCAAGTATGTAACACATGCACTGCTTACCTCACACTTAAATCCTCAAAACAGAACTTCCATAAGACATACATGATGCATAGTCCTTGTGAAATTCACTCTGCATAGGAGTGTTCTGCTGTATATCTAATGTAGTGGTTCTCAGCCTATTTACCATTGTGGGCCACATATGCAGCTCTCTTTGTGTTATGTGGGCCTCATCCACACAATATATATACTACCTGTATGGCCCAGAGGATGTTACATGGGCCACAACTGTGTGCTGATTGGGCCGCAGGTTGAGAACCACTGAGCTAATGTATATAGATTTCGTAAGAACATAAGAATGGCCATACTGGGTCAGATCAACGGTCCATCTAGCCCAGATGCTTCAGAGGGAATGAACAGAACAGGTGATCATCAAGTGATCCATCCCCTGTTGCCCATTGCCAGGTTTTGGCAAACAGAGTCTAGGGACCCTTCAGAAAATGGTTTTGCATCCCTGCCCATCCTGGCTAATCACTATTGATGGACCTATCCCTCCATGAACTTATCTAGTTCTTTTTTTAACCCTGTTATAGGCTTGGCCTTCACAACATCCTCTGGCAAAGAGTTCCACAGGTTGACTGTGCATTTTGTGAAGAAATAGTTCCATTTGTTTGTTTTAAACCTGCTGCCTATTAATAACTTCATTTGGTGACCCCCTAGCTCTTGTATTATAAGAAGGAATAAATAACACTTATTTACTTTCTCTATACCAGTCATGATTTTATAGACCTCTGTCATCTATATCATCATTTTATAGACCGCCTTAGTCATCTCTTTTCCAAGCTGAAAAGTCCCAGTCTTATTAATCTCTCCTCGTATGTAAGCTATTCCATACCCCTAATCATTTTTGTTGCCCTTTTCTGTACCTTTTCCTATTCCAATATATCTTTTTTGAGATGGGGTGACCAGATCTGCACACAGTATTCAAGATGTGGGCATATGGTGGATTTATATAGAAGCAATATGATATTTACTGTCTTATTATCTATTCCTTTCTTAAGGATTCCCAACATTCTATTAGCTATTTTGACTGCCAATGCACATTGAGTGGATGTTTTCAGCGAACTATCCACAATGACTCCAAGATCTCTTTCTTGAGTGGTAACAGCTAATTTAGACCCCATCATGTTATATGTATAGTTGGGATTATGTTTTCCAATGGGCATTACTTTGCATTTATCAACATTGAATTTCATCTGCCATTTGTTGCCCAGTCACCCAGTTTTGTGAGATCACTTTGTAACTCTTTATAGTCTGCTTTGGACTTTGGACTATCTTTCCATGTTTTGTTTTAATGTACAACTGGGTCTTACTTCATTGAAGATATGGGACGACTCACAAGTTTAATGGCATTCATTACCATTCCTACACATTCAAAGCACTTGTTTACAATTAAAAAAAAATCTACAAATGTTATTCTCCAGGAGTTTTTATTTCTGAAGAACTGAGAGAGAGAAAAAATGGTGTACAGACAATACATGATGGCTGGTCTGTGTTATGACATTAATCTTCACAAGTGAGAAGAGACTGGGTTATTATTACTCCTCCCCTCACTCATAAAATCAGTGACATAACATAGATCGGCCTTAATGTCCAGGTATATTATTCTCAACATAAATGATTAGGATTATAAAACAGCTCAGCTGCATACACAAATATCTCCCACTGTATATCAAGCCTACATGCTTGTTGGGGCTTGCAAGCCTGCGATTCTCCCTACTCACACAGTTCTCAGTAGTGCTGCGTCTAGTACCTGCAGACTATTTAATAAGAGAGAGGGATCTTCTCCCAGGCCTGATCCAAAACCCATTCAGGATCCTGCTTAGATTCTTAAATTATGTCATCCTTAGATCACCAGGAAGGGTTTCACAGACTACTGGTGGACCAACAACTTTTGGCTGAGAAGCATCTTTCTAAAGTAATGGCTCAGAATCAGGGGCAGCTCCAGGCACCAGCGCCCCAAGCGCGTGCTTGGGGCGGCAAGCCGCGGGGGATGGCGTGCCGGTCACCATGAGGGCGGCAGTCAGGCTGCCTTCGGCGGCATGCCTGCAGAAGGTCCACCAGTCCCGCGGTTTCGGTGGCAATTCGGCGGCGGGTACGCCGAAGGTGCGGGACCGGCGGACCTCCCGCAGGCATGCTGCCGAATCCGCGTTACCAGCGGACCTCCCGCAGGCACGCCGCCGAAGGCTGCCTGACTGCCATGCTTGGGGTGGAAAAATACATAGAGCCGCCCCTGCTCAGAATGTTAGTATGACAGTGTGCAGGAGTTCCCTTGTGAATGATGAGTTCTCAGCTTCCCACGCCCTTTTCTCAGGGTAACGGCTATGAGTGGCTGCTTGAGAAGGAGAGTCTGTGAATTCAGTGGGACTATTTTTGGAGTAAGCTACTTCTCAGTGGCAAATGGTGGCCAAAGCTGACCCCATGTAAATGTATAAAGTGTGTTAGAAGGCAGTGTTTTACAGGTGCATACTACTCTATGGTTATATTAGTGATGAAGGCCAACATTTTCAGAAGTGTCTGCTAATTTTGACTGCCTCACTTGAGACATTTAGGCCCTGATTTTCAGAGGTGATGAGCATCTACGGCTCTCAGTGACTTCAGCTGGAATTATGGGTGCTCAGCCCTCTAGAAATCAGGGCCTCAGTGTTTCAAGTCAGGCCCACAAGACTTGGTGGTTTTTGAAATCAGAGGCCACTTTTGCAAACGCACTGTAAATTCTTCTTTCGTTGAGAATTGTCATTTCTTCTCCCTTTCTGATTCTGTTACATGTCTTGGTATCCCCTTTTCTTGCTCTGCTTAACAATGACCCAAGGACAGTTTTAAAAAACAGTATTTCTCAAATTGTTGGGGATTTGCTTTCATTGCATGCCATTTTGTTCTTCCCCTACTTTTCACCCCTAAATAAGTACAGGATTCAGTACACAACAGCACAACTTCTATGCAGTAAATTATGGTTTATTATAAAACTTTGTGTATCTGAATTTAGCTTTAGGATATTATACATTTATTAAGATAATAAAATTTTTATTAGTTAGTTGCCAAGCTTTAAAAGAAGAGATGCGTTAAATTCTTCTCAGCAGTAATCACAGTCGATACACATATACTACTTGTGTCATCTTTTGCCGAGGCTATTATTGCTGCAATTGGCTAGTTCTGCTTGTTTAGTTTGCTTCTGGCTTTACAGTGCTGTGTGAGAGCCTGAACTGGTTGTAGTTAGCATAGTCTGATAACGAGGCTTTTTTGCATCAAAAAAATTAATTCAACATGCCTTGAACTAAAGAACAAAATGGGTCTGATTATCATTTACGCTAAGTGCCTTTACGCTGCTCTGGCAGTAAATTACATTTACACCCACTTTAAGGGCCCTTTACTCTTCCAGAGCAGTGTAGCAGGACCATAGTGCAAATGAGAATCAGGCCCAATGTTATCTACTGAAATACTTATTCATCAACATCTTCCAAAATCATTGTTACGCTATTTCAAGTAGAACTGGATGAAATTTTTCAGCCGAATGTTTTATTCACAGAAAATGCTGATTCAGGTTGACCAAAACCTGTCATGAATTTGTGTAGATGTCAGTGAATTGTTTGTCAAAAGTAAAAGCAAAAATTCGGAAAAGCTGAAACTATTTGGGTTGGCGGTGTGACCCCCCCCCCCACACACACACACACTTCAATAGTCTAGTGATCATGGCGGTCACCTAGGATGAGGGAAACCCAGGCTCAAATCCCCACTCTGGAGCAGAGGCTTGAATGCTCTCTACCTCTCTCCAGTTGAAGCTGTTCCACTTTATATAATGAAATATTAATTGGACCAGAGAGAGAAAAGGGCTCTATAGCCTGGTAGTTAGGTCACTTCTAGGGAGGGGGACACCTGGGTTCTAGTCACAGCTCCACTGAATATTTCATTATTGATAGAAAGTGGAACAGCTTCAACAGGAGAGATGATTGAGAGAGCTCTGTTCCAGAATTGCCAATAGCCTACTGCTTAGGGCATTCGTAAGGGAGCCCAGGGAGACCTCCCTTGGTATCTTTGCTAGTACGGATTTGAACCTGGGCACATCCAAAATGCCCTAACCACTTAGCTATTGGGTATAAAGGGGACACCTCCTCCTCCTCCATTTTGGGGATGTAGCCCTTCATTTACAAATGTCCTTTGGTTTTATTTTAAAAAACAGTTTAAAAAGCCGAAAATCAAAACAAAATGTTTAGTTTCGGGTCAAATCAAAGTTTAGTTTGACCAGAAAGAAAACTATTTCTGACTTTTTGATTCATAGAAAATTCTGAAAATTGTTGGTTTCAGGTTGGCTCAAAATGAAAGTTTTTTTCCAATTTTTTCAGAACTGTTAGTAAAACAAAAGAATCAGTTATTCACAAAGCTTTAATTTTAAGTAGTACTGAGTTGCTATTCAGGAGTTGGTTCTGAGTGGGAGCTGAGAATTATGTGTTCACCTCTTGTTTAGAGGGCATGAGTATGTATGTATTTATAGGAGTGGAATGTAAAGATACATCTGGGTGTTTCTGGGGAATTCATCAAATAGTTAATTTCCCAAGTGTAATTGAAATTTCTTACATGGCCTGTTAAATTCATAATCTTTATTTCCTTATCTGGAAGGAGATGTTTCTGGTGTCATTGGAGCAGCATTTTTGAGTAGGATAGATTTGATGGAAAAGGTAGTTGAATTGTATATCCTATAATTCAGCAAGGTTTGTGGAGTACTGAACAAGCCCATGAAGCAGAAATGTTAAATTTTGACCTCTAATGCAATCTTAATTAAAAAGTTTCTCAATTAAAACCCCTGTACTTCTAGCAGTTGATTGCCAAGGAAACCTGGCTGTACATTTCATATCATGCAACTGTAATTTAGAATTTTAGACAATAGGGAAAAGTTATAGCTTTCACTGAAACAGCTGCAGATCATGCAAGAGAAAAAAAAATAGCAATATATTACCTCAGGGTATTAAGCTAGTAGCATGCAAGAATAGCTTTTGAGTTCTCCGTTACAGACTCTTAGTCAATTTTATTGATTAAACCTCAAACTATCAAATGCAATGCATACTCTTAGATGTCTATAAATTGTCTCTGAACACATTGCAAAAACTTGGTCTGAACAGCTAAGTAGCACCAGTCAACACGACAAGGCTGCCTTCCGCTTGCAAGGTCTAATAATATTCCACCTGGGTTTTAGGTAGTGAAGGGCAAACTTCAGAAAGTTCCAAGGTTAATTTCAGATAAGCACCCATATTGGCAGGTGTTTCTCAGCCTTTGGCCGCCTCTTCCAAATGGAAACTTGACATTTTAAGAGATTTGTCCGTTACTACTTAGGACTCTGGACAGTTATAACAGGTTAAATATTAGTCATCGCAAACCTCACCCAAATCCTGTGGTACTGTGGATTTGAAGTGGAAATCTCATGAGAACGGGGTTTTTCATGAGATTTCCTTTGCTTCTAACTTCCAGTCTCCTCAGAAATATAAGAACAGCCTGGGTGTTTGTTTTATGGTTTGGGGGTATTGGGTTGGTTTGTTTGTTTGTTTGTTGTTGTTGTTGGGGTTTTTTTTTTTTTTTTTTTTTTTTTTTGGCAATTCAGCTCTTTTGCTTCCTGTTTCAATTTAGAGATTGTCATTATTTATATTGTGGTAACACCTAATTGTGGATCAGGATCCTATTTCACTAAATGTTCTACAGACGCAGAACAAAAAGACAATCCCATTATATAAAGGCATTACATAGAAATCAAAGGATTGTAACTATTGGAAAATAGTTTTAATAAAAAGTTTAATAAAAGATTTTTCCTAGTGTGAGTGTGTGTTTAAGATGAAGGCTTAGAGATTGAAATCAGTCTGGAAATCGCAGCAAGATCAGGTTCTGTCTCTCACAGTTGCTAGGTTTGTTCAGGTCAGATATCCTGTAAGAAATGCCTTTCTCACATTAGTTCTTCATTTCCTTTTCCGGTCCTTATTTAAACCAGGAAGGGCAGAGGTGCTCAATTACCTTATGGAAAAATCCTGAGGAATTATATCCTTTCTACAGAACTTTTCAACCTACCTTGAGTGAGTGTGGTTTCCCAGAACTTTGCAGAAGGGCCAGTAGGGCAGAAGTCTTGTCTGTGGTGGTGGCAGGGACTAAGTTTGTATAAGCTAGCACCTGGAAGCTTCTTATCCCAAATGGGGCAGAATAAAGTGGTGTGTGCTGATTGTTCTAAAGGTAAGATCTGTGCCTTGGGGGGCGGGGAAAGGGGAGACAAGAAATAGAGGGTGTATATTATTAGATGGTTTACCACTTCATTCTCTTGCACTTGAGGTTTTGTGGTAGGTTTGCTACATGTACAGCAACCTCGGCCTGTACGCAATGTAGGGGGTTTTGTATGAGTTTGTATACAACCCTATTGGTTTCATTACTGTCATATTGTGTAGAGGCCTTTGCTATGAGTGTAGTAAAACAAATATATAGAAAAAGTTAAACTTGCCTTCTCTGAACCTTTCCCTCTCTCCCCAAAAAGGGGCCAAGGGTTCATTTTGGCTCAACTTTGGGAAGACAGTACAGGTTGAGTTTATACATCCATGTCATTTCACCAGTCCCTAAAGGAGCTGCTGCCTATTACATGCTGTCCCTTCATGGTGGTTTTGCTGGGGGGTTTTATGTTGCTGGGGTGGGGGGGGGGCTGTTTCTTTAGTTGGGCAGTTAGCAGTCCTTTGAGGGGTTGTGCATGTCAGTAGTCTTTCGAAAGGTTAGTATTTTATAGAGCCTGAATGTTCACTGTATAACACAACTTTCTTTGACTAAAGTCTTTCCTACACTTGCATACCCATTGCTTTCCATAGCTAAGTAAAACAATAATACCGATAATAAAATGGAGAAATTAAGAGATATAAACAAGGGAGGACAAACTGCTGAGATTATAAATGAGATGGAGAATCAATGAAGCAGAGAGATGCAGAAAAGCTGTTCCAGACAGCAAAAGCTACTGACCAGAAGGCACTCCCCTCAACAGAGCCAGATTGTGTGAAGCGTGCTAGACAGGCAGTTGGGAAATGGATCAAGGACTGATATGTTTAATCTCTCTCCACCCACCTGCTAGAGTTGTGCAGGAGTCCCAAATCCCAGTATTTAACCAACCAAATGAATGTTCAGGACCCATTCTGGGGGGATTTGGGTTTCGGCATTCAGCCTGCCATTTCTTACTGACTTGGATCCTTCTCCCCCACATCACCTTGCGTCAGTGATTCATTTTCTCTTCCTTCCCCCCAGGGCAGGTGCTTGGGAGGTTGACAGCTGTGCACTGTAGATAGCATTCCCTTCTATGACTGCTTAGTTCAGGCAAAAATTCAGGGAGACCCTGCGTGATGACAGTAATGCCGCTGCCCAGCAATTGACCCACCCCAGGTAGACTCCCCCACTGAAATAAGTGAATCACCACACAGGCAGCAGGCATTTGCCTACAACATAGTGTCAACTGCATGGTAGGTTCCTAAGTGACACAGAGTGTGTTAGTTACTCTGGGGGCTAGAGAGAACTACAGGTCCAGCAGCCTCAATGTATAATCCCCCTTATGGTCTGAATTTTCAAGGGCTCAGTTCCCATTCAGGCCCCAAAATCAGTGACCAGATTTTCAGAACTGCTCAGCATGGAGCATCACAATGGGAGCTGCTGGGCGATGAGAACTTTTGGAGAATCTGGCCCTAGTTGTGGGTACAGAGTGTTTGAAATTCTGGCCCTGAGCTCTTATTGATATCTGACCCCTTTTCTCTACCATGAGGCACTTTAAAAATTTCCGCAAGACAAACACAGCACTTGAGTCCCAGTATTCAGGCCATATAGTAATACAGCTGGGCCTGAGCTGGGAAGATTCAGGTGGGTGTGGACCTGAATCCAAACTTTTCCAAGTTTGGGGCTGTTCAAATCCATGGTTCTGACTGGGACCATCAGAGTGAGGCCCAAGTTATGAAGTTGGTCTTCACATCTGAGCTTTCCCCCAAATAATTCACACCTGGGATACCAACTTGAGCCTGACACTGGTCCTCACTAACAAACAGCCTTTTCATTTGCCTTAAAAATATATTTGTGTGTGACTTAACTCCACAAATGCTCAGTAGCCTGCACTCTGGATTGGAAACTTTTTAATAGAACATGATTGCATTTATTTTTATTTCCCTTCACTTTTAATTAAACATCCTACTTTGTGCCTTACTCTGTCTTCTGCTGCCAAGTCTGATTTTTCTCTTGTTTAGAATACGTGTCACAAGCATCCTTTTGGGGATCATTCAGTTCACACCATCAAGACAAAACCTGATGTCAGAATGTAAAATGCAGGGTAAGGCACTCTGGAATGCTGATACAAGAAATAGACAAAATGCCCATTATCAAGTTCGTGTACTTCTGTAGACAGAACAGGGTAATTGAAGTATGCAGCCTTCCTTATCCAAATGGTTGCCAAAGGTGTCAAACATACAAAATGCAACTGTGGGGGAAGTTATTGAACCACAACGAGATACTGTGTATACCACTCTTTTCTATCACTTGCATGCATAGGAAGCTTTTATATTAGATAAGCACCCTGCTTTTTATGATGTTAATGAAGTATGATCATTCTCTGCCTACAAGATAGCTATCTACCTTAGTAGTTGTGATAAATTACGGGGGGGGGAGAGGGAGAGGGGGGTAGCTCCCTTTTATGGACACCCAGCCAGTCAGTAGCTATAAAATCCCTCTTAGTCGCTGTTCTCTAATTGCTATACCTGTAAAGAGTTAAAAAGTCTGACGGCATGCCATAGGTAAAAGGAAGTTAGTGGGCACCTGGCCAAAAGAGCCAATGGGAAGTGTAGAACTTTTTAATATTGAAAAATGACTCCCCTTTTGTCTGTCTGTCTGTTGTTCTCCGGGGAGAGGTGGACAGGACAGAGCTATGCTGTAAGAGCTTGGGCTAGGTATGAAAAATCATCAGTATCATACCTAGAAACTACTCATTTAAAAACCCCAGATATGTAGATCAGGAAATGTCTAGGAAGATGCGATTAGGTTTATTCCTTTTATTTCATTATGGCTTGTGGGTTCCTCTGTGCTAACCCCGGTGCTTTTTGTTTGGCTTTGTTTTCTTTATCAAGAAAGCTATTATTGATGCTTAATCCTTGTCATTGTTGGTTTTTTTAAATCTAGCAAATGCCTAAGTTCCCAAATGTATTTTCTTTCTTTCTTTTTTTTATTAATAAAATTTACCTTTTTTAAGAACAGAATTGGATTTTTGTGTCTTAAGAGGTTTATGCACATGTTATTTAATTAGCTGGTGGCAGCATCTGATTTCTTTTTTTTTCTTTCTCACTCTTCCCCGGAGGGGGGGGGGGGTGAAAGGGCTTGAGGGTACCCCACAGGAAGGAATTCCCAAGTGCGCCTTCCTGGGTTCTCAAAGGGGTTCTGCACTTGGGTGGTGGCAGCGTCTACCCATATAAGGTCAGAGAGAAGCTGTAACCTTGGGAGTTTAATACAAGTCTGGAGTGGCCAGTATTAATTTTTAGAATCCTTGCCAGCCCCCACCTTATGCACTCGAATGCCAGAGTGGGGAATCACTTGACAGTAGTCATTAAGGCCACAATAGTGCGACAGCATTATTCAGATAATCAGGGTCTAATACATCATCATTTCCAATCTGTTCCCACAATGTGATAGTTGCAATACTTCAGGTGCACTGGCATGCCTGAGCAATCAAAAATCATAGGATTGGTGTAAAAATGAAAATAACAAAGGTTGGGTTAATTTTTAATTGCCTCCTGGGCTTTGAACCATTAGGGGTGCACATTTTCAAACTTTCCTCTGCAAACTTGAGGTCTAGAAACATGGTTGTGTTTTTTTCTTTGTATGGAGGGTTGTTGTTTTTTATGAAAGTAGAGATTCTCCCAAAATCACATGACTCCAGGAGTTAGGGCTTTAAGAAAAATACCCAATATCTGGAGACTCATGATAAAATCACCAGTGGTGGCAACAGTATTAAAGTGCATCTCTGTACTTAGAGGGCTCAATTCTCTTCTATGCCAGTGCTCAGCTAAGAGTTGCCCCCTGCTTATCTGTGGTACAGCCTCTGTTCATCCTGACAAGGCTTCTGGAAGGGGATGGCATTATTGGAGTCCTGAGCCAACACACTTTCACCAGTAAGAAGTTCCCCTCTGATAGCAGAATTCTCTGCTGGCCTGTTGGAGCCAGTTTCCCTTTGGTCCAATGGCTGGTGCCCTAGCTGGGATCATGGGATACTCACATTCAACCTCTGCTGTCACAACAACTTTCTGTGTGACCTTGGACAAGTCACTTAGCCACTCTGTGCCTCAGGTTCCCCATCTGTAAAAGTGGTATAACAGCCCTACCCTACCACACAGGGGTATTGTGATGATGTGATGTACATTAAAGATTACAAGTTAATCAGATGCTTCAGTGATGGGGTCCATATAAATACAAGACCTTGGCTAGGAAACTTTTTTCCTATCCCACAAAACTTTTTGATGTCAAAAAATTTTCCTGGCTCAAATTGGAATGAAAAGTTGATATCTTGAAGATTTTTGCAAACCAAAAATCCAAAAAAAAGTTTTGATATCAGGTCAATTGAAATGTTTCATTTTGATTTCAAACTTTTTTTATTATTATTTTATTTACTACAGTTAGCTTAAATTTCTAAGTGAAAAGTCCTTTCAAACCAGACTTTCAAAAATGTCAAATCAAACCATTTTGACAATTGAAAACTTTTTTTCCTAAAACTATTTGAAGTCAAAACAAGGATCAGAATGAACTCTTTCCCATCAAATATTTCCATTTGGACAAATGGATATTTTCCCATGAAAAAATATTTTGTCAAAAATGCTCTAAGTAGCACCAAAGATAGATAAACCCTCAAAAGGGACCAAGTCACCTATTCAGCAAGCTACTTAAAGCACATGCCTAACTTTAAGTAGGTGAGTCTTCTCATTGGGCTGGTCTACACTGGGGGGTGGGGAATCGATCTAAGATACGCAACTTCAGCTACATGAATAGCATAGCTGAAGTCGAAGTATCTTAGATCGATTTACCTTGGGGCCTCACGGCGCGGGATCGACGGCCGCAGCTCCCCCGTCAACTCCGCTACCGCCGCTCGCTCCGGTGGAGTTCCGGAGTCGACGGGGAGCCCCTTTGGGGGTCTTAACAAGACACGATATATCGATCCCCGATAAATCGATCGCTACCCACCGATACGGCGGGTAGTCTGGATGTACCCATTGAGTTCAGTGGGATTAGTCATCTGTATTCAATTCCTTGCCAAGTCAGGCTATGTTGCCATCCTCACACCATGGAAATGTAAAAGGTTGGTTTATTTATTTATTTATAGACTGGAAAGGGGAAAAGAATTTGATTCTGGGAGATACTCTCACTGTTTGGGACGAAGAACAGACATTTTATACAGAAAAACAAGACACAGCAGTGGGCCTCAGTGCTTGCTGCAGACCTCAAAAATTATGTTTAGCAGCAAGACTTGTCACCTGAAAATAGGCCCACTTCGACTCGAGCACCGTATCAAATGGCTCTCATTCAGGCTATTGCGTCAAAGCAACATCAAAGCTTCGGGAGATTCATCCTGACAGGGATGAGAACTTAGAGTCCTCATTGCTGGCAGTGAATTCCTTCTGAGAACAGAAGTGAACTGCCCATCCCTGTTTTTCAGTCAAAGCATCCAAGTCCCCAAGCCTATTCTTTGAAGCGGAGGGTCCAACATGCATGTGTTTGGGGCAGGGGCTGATTCTTGGGGCTCCATGGGAATGGGATCTGCAATTCAGCGGACTCATTGCCACCTCGCCTTCAGGCATGCTTTCAGAGAACAGCAACATAAAAGCCAGGGAGGTAAAAGACTGACATCCTAGCAGAGGAGTAGTATGGTGGAGTGTTCACCCCACACTAACCTAGAAGGGGTTAGTGAGGCTGAGAAGGGGCCAGTCAACCAGATAGGCCCCAGCTGAGCGGAATTAGGCATTAGGATGATGGAGCTCAGCTGAGAAGAAACAGGCTGGCGGGGCTAGTATAAAGCAGGAAGGCATTGCAGTGAGGGAGCCTGCTGCCTCTCTCTGGATGTTAGAGAGGGAAGGAAGAAAACTTAGGGAAGAGAGCGTAGGAAAAGGCTCAGGGAAAGGGCAGCAAGTGCAGACCTTGGCTCCTGATTAAAGGGTCCCTGAGCTGGAAGCTGGAGTAAAGGGCAGCCCTGGGTTGCCCTACCAGCCACTGGAGAAGTGGCACCATCTGAGCAGTGAATGAGAAGACTGCCTGAGACCGTTTGTACAGGAAGACTTTGTTACCCTGGAAGGGAAGGACTATAATGATCTGCTTGAGGGCTGAGCCACGAAGTCTGAGAGAGAGAGAAACAGCAAGGTACTTGACAAGTGGCAGAAGGACCTGGAAAGAGCTAATATCCAGAGCAACCAGGAGGAGGCGCCCTAGCAGTGAGTGGACCCCATGACAAGTAGAATATGTTCACCTTTCCCACAAAAGCCTGAAATCTGGGACACACAGCGTGCTGCACCGCTAACATACAATCAGGGTACGTCTGTACTACCCGCCGGATTGGCGGGTAGTATTCGATGTATCGGGTATCGATACACGTCGTGGTGATGCGATAAATCGATCCCTGAATCGATGCCTGTACTCCACCTCGGCAGGAGGAGTAAGCGGAGTCGATGGGGGAGCCGCAGCAGTCGACTCGCCGCCGTGAGGACGGCCAGGTAAATCGAACTAAGATACTTCAAATTCAGCTACGCAAATAGCGTAGCTGAAGTTGCGTATCTTAGTTCGAACCCCCTCCCTAGTGTAGCCCAGGCCTCATACTGCGTAACAAGGTGATAGATTCCAGGCCTTTCAATGCAAAGATTTTCTGTTAAGTCCACCTCCTCTCACAGGTTCTTGAACCCTGCATGGAGAGAGGTGCTTCTGCTGAATTAGTAGGTTTGCTCAGGCATGTCCAATAAGAGCAAAGAAAGGGTGGGTTATCTCAGAGGCAAAGGGAACTGGTGGTAGAGATCATTCCTGCAGGAGAAAGCACTAGCAATGCCTTGGGCTGAGGCATGTGGTTTTGTGAGTTGGCAGTAAAGCCAAGTATGTGGAAGGGGTTGGACCTGCTTTGATGTCTGCTTTGTTAGAGGCAGGGTGGCAATGTGGCCTGCTTACACAGTGCTTATTTATATTTTGATCAATTATATTCACGGGGGCTGGGATGGGGAGAGAGACACTCAGAAACGTTCTTCCCACATTCTGGCACCAATTGTTTTCCATAAGGTATTGTACTGAGTTGAAAATGTCTGACAATTATATATTGGATAGCAATAAACTCCAACTTCAGTGTGACACAGGAACAATATGGAGGATGGCTTTTGATATTTCACTAACAAAGTATTAAAATATTAACCACCCGCTGTCAAACAACTATTTAAACTCTCTCCACCCTAGCCTGCCTATTTTTTCTGTTTTGTTGTGGAACTTTTATTCAGAGAGTAGAGTTCCCAGGTCTCTCTATAATATTATTCTTTGTAACTTATGCTCCTTTACCTGTTTGTTGATGCTTTTAGCCCAGGGAGTCATGGTAACCTTAGGAAAGCAAAAAAATCATTTTCTGCAGAATAGAGAGAGATAAAGACAGTACTGCAGAAAAATGCAGCACTCCTCACAGTTCTGGATCTCCTGGAGAAGTGAACTAGTCAATTGGAAGAGTGTAAGTAGTATTCCAGCAGCCTAGTTTGTCTTAGGCAAGATTTCCTTTGAGCAGCAGATTACCCCCACCCCCTTGGCGGGGAGGTGGAAAGGGAGAGGGAGGGGGCAGGGTTGAATGACAGAAAGAGAAGCTCTTTGTTCCTTTTCCTTTCCAAAAAAATGTGCAAGTCTGCTGACTATCGCACAGCACCTGGACTCTTTCCTTACTACAGTAGAATAATTAGTAAGATTGGGTACCTTGATAGCCCTTCAGGTGTTTGTTTCTGACTCTTCTTATTCCCATACCAGCTGCTTCAGTAATGAGCAGAAAACTCTTTCATTTTTTTTTCTATCCGGCTTTCATTTCAAATGCTGGCAAAATTTCCTCTGAGCTGCTTTACTGCACATTTTTGATATGCTTGCACCAAAGTGAAATCAGGAAATCAGAAAGAGAGAAACAGAAGGCTTTGGGGTGGAAAAACTTTTGCTGGAAGAGGAAGGGCTGGTACTGTATTTCTGTCACAGAAAATACTAGGGGTTATTGTTTTGTGGAGAATTTGCTGAGGGGCAATGAGTTGTCTAAAAGGTGTCAAATGAAAATCTGGCCCCCTAACGAGGGAGGGTGTGTGTGGGGGTGGGGGGCTGCATCCCAATAGCACAGTTGTTCTTTTTGAATATACATTCTTTTAAGTTCTTTACACACACAAAGAAACTGAGTTTGACTGAGTTGCAAGTGTGAGAAACAGACCAAGAATAAAGGTTTTGAATGATCTTGTTTGGTAAGCTACAATACATCAGCTATGATTCATGACTCTGTACAGGGGGTTTTGTGAGCACCTCAGGCATGTTTTTTTTTTTTAAATGTTGTCCAGAGGTTTATGGTTTCCCATTAACATAGAACATGAGTTTAGGTCAGAGGTAATGAATACTATACTGTCTATATGGAAAAATAGAATCAATTTTTCAGATACACAATCCTGATTGCTTCATTATATTGTGTAAAAAGGGGCATTGGTACCCATTCTGCTGTTGCATTAAAGGGAAGAGTAATTTCTCCTTTTCAGTGGTTTTTTTGTTTGTTTGGTTGGGTGGGGGTTTTTTGGGGGGGTTTTTTTTTGTCTCTCTCTTAAATCATCATTTCATTTACCTGTCCTTGAGCCATGAGCAGGTGCCAGTCTGGCAATTAGGTTAATGCTTCTGCTTAGTGAAGTTCCTGTAGACTAGTGTTGAACATAACATACAATGTTTGAACGCTGGAATTTTGCTTGTTATCAAATGTATTGCAAAGACAGGTCCCACGTGCCATATATTGTACACATTGAATGAAATTACTGTTAGCCAGTTAATTCTTTTCCTAGTTTATCATTCCTCAAAAGACATGTGAAGTATATCTTTGAAAAATGAGTTTTCATTTGGAATCCCCATGCCAGATTTACTGTACTAGGCCTTACTACCCTTCAATGACTGAGAGCAAAATCATAATAATTAGACCAAGTTGGGACACTGCCTGAAAAGGAAATTTCAATTACCAAGTAATTACCATCATCCTCATATACAAAAATAAACAACAATTGGTTCCTGTGATCATTATATTGGTCATTGGGGATAGATAATAAGACCTAAGATCTTGATGAATTTTCCAAACTAGATGAATTATATTTTACTAAAAATGGCTTGGGAGAAAATCACGTTGCATATTTCAGAATTCAAGAGGTGGAGGGAGGAAATGCTGTCAGCAACTAGGAGGTCGTCTAGCTTCAAGAAGACGCCTTTCAGCTTCTCACACATGAACTTAAATTCTCCCTTAAGACACAGGTGAAATGGGTGGGATGCTCTCATCATAGTCCTAGTTTGCTTTAGTCACCACACCACACAATTTGCTCTCTGCTCAGGAATGGCCCAGGTCTGCAGATCTTAGGAAGTAGGGTGCATCATAGGGCATTGTTACCAGGGTGGCCCTGGAGTGCAGCATCAACGGAGTTTTTCCTGTTTTTTAAACCTTCCTCTTTGGTGTAAAAAACTTCCCATTGCCAGTGAAATCTGTGATGGTTGGGGAGGTCAGCAATTTTTGAATCCCATGGAGAAAGGTGTAGCATGATCCGATGGCTATAAAGTTAGACAAATTCAGACTGGAGATAAGGCGTAATTTTTTAACAGTGAGATTAATTAACCATTGGAGCAATTTACCAAGGGTCATGATGGATTCTCTACCACTGCCAACTTTTAAATCAATATTGGACGTTTTCCTAAAAGAAATTAGGAATTATTTTGGGGAAGTCCTATGGCCTGTGTTACACGGGAGGTCAGATTAGATGATTGCAATGGTCCCTTCTAGCCCTGGCATCTATGAATTCAGCCCTTGCTCACTGCCAGGTGTTGCTTTGCTCCAATTCCCCTCTTTCCCTCAGAATAAAGTTTAGGTCTTTCCTAGTAGCGTACATCTCTAATTTGTCACATGCATTCTGGTGATTGTTTGTCCTAAATGGGATTTCCAGTTCAGGAGCTAATGGAAACAAGGCTGAATTATTACAGAGATTCTCCAGCTATAATTATACCAGTAGAGCATTCTAATATTTATTGTCATGCAGCAGCTTGCTCCCAGCTTCTGAATGACAAGTGAGTTCCAGTTACTGGTGCTGGTGCCACCTTAACTTTAGGATCCCAAATGATATATTCGCATCTGAGTTTGTAGTGTTTTTTGTCTTTGATATTAATCAATTTTTAATTGGGAATATAATTGAGACATCATTATGGATGGAAGTAAGCATATAGAATCAAATCTTCTCTTTTTATTTTTTTTAATTAGGCCATATAAAAGCACTCCACCAATACAGAAGCACATTTTAGCTTACATTTTATTTAGGGAATGGATACATGTGGTGATTCTGGGATAGGGTTAACACAAATCGAATAAACGGAGTTTGCCCTTTCTTTTCAAGAGTTCTGTGTGTGTGTGAGAGAGAGGGCTGATTGAAAATTTTCCATTAAAACTCTTTTTCTGACAGAAAATGGGGTTTTCAACTACAATCATTTTCACAGAAAGTTCCTCCTTTCTGTGGAAAACTTTGACTTTTTTTTCAGTTTTTCAGCAAAACATTGAAATTTTCCACAGCGAGAACCCCTTCTATTTTCTAGTCAGGTCTATTCCACCCCTTCTCCCCAAAAATACACTAGCTGAGAATCTGTTCCAGGGAGTCAAATGTAGCGCTTTGGTTGAAATGTAATGGGCTGACTTGTCAAGGCTTAAAACGATAGCCTCTATTTTGTTAGAGGTCTGTTCTAGGCTTCCAAGGAGCCAGTGGGCTATAGGGATGAGATCAAAATGGATGTTAGTGGAGGTCGGATGTGCAATAGTTACAGCATCTACAGTACGCTACAAGGGCATCATCATTATCAGGAGTTGAACACCCATAGGATCTATTGACTTTAGTGAGAGCATGCAGGTGCACGTAAGTGACCTTGGAACAGAGAACCTCCTGCAAAAGGACTTCTCTACATATTTATCTAACAAGCGGCTGCAGTATCCAGAGACCCAGAATACCCCCACACAATAAAATAAAAATTAAAAAAAATGAAGTTCTCACTTGACCTTTTAAAACTACACCAAAAATCCATACATAGTGAAGTCTAGCACAGTAAGACAGACAATTAAACACAATCAAGGAAGCAATGACTCTTTAATCACTGTTTTGATGTCAATAACTAGAAAAATGAGCATGCCTAGAACACAGTGAATGTATCATTTATCCTTTATTAATGATTAAATGACATTTAGAAAACATACATTAATTCAAAGAGCAGACTGACTGCATTCTGCAAAGAGTGTCTTGGGTACTAGGTCTGATGCCACTGGAATGAAAAAAATGCATGTTCTCCATAAATCCTTCTTACTGGCGGGCATGTATATGTACCCGCCACTATGAAAGATATATAAAGTGTACAGTGTGGGCCAAATTATGTTGTCATTTACACCAGTACTTGAGTAACTGTTGAAGTCCCTAAAGTTACATCAACGTAAAATTGAAGTAACTGAGAACAGAATTTGTCTAGGGCACCAGACAACATGTCAGTTGTAATTTATATATTTCCTGCCTTGGCCCTTCTGCAGGCTGGTTTTGAATCTAAATATATTTTAGGAACCCCTTTAGCTAACCAGGAATCCCCAAGGCAGCCACCATTTTCAGTCTGCTGTGCGTATATGCAATGGTGAGCTTTTTTTTTTTTTTTTTTTTTTTTTTTAAGATGCAAGGGGTACCAGTTTTCTGCAGCCACCTCAATGATGGCTTTGTTTCCCATCTGAGTCATTAAGTGGCTTTTATTGTGTTTGGATTACCTGATCTCTTTCTGCAAAAACTATTAGGTGGTGACTGATGAGCTAAAGTATTCTTTCATCCCTCTCTGCCATCCCCGTCATATAGGTCACAATTCTCTGCTGTCCTAACGCTGTTGGGTTTAACAGAGTTATGCTAACAGAGAATATGGCCCATAATTCTGGGGCCAGAGAACTTTTGGGAACTCTGACGAGGACTAAGAAATGTACTATATTGTACTGGTCCGTAGTGTATTGAACAGCAAACAGATCCAGTGTCGTCTTTTCCATATCCTCTAATCCCACCAGCAGTATGCAAACAGCACCCAACAGAAGCTCGACAGCTTTCTCCTATGCCACACTCAGTAGGCTCTGCATGTGACAGTTCAAAGAAAGAGAGTCTCTGGTGAGTATATTCTTTGCCTTGACTGACAGGATTTCTGCACAAGTTACAAACAGAACAGCTGCTAACATGCTTGTCCAGGTAGGGGGGAAAAGCCCACACAACTGATGGGATTGTTTGTTGTTTTTTTCTTTTATTCTCCATGTAATTCAATTGTCCATATGCATGTGTTACCAGTTGCACTAGGTGTATCCACCTTCTCACTCCCATTCCACTAAATGTTCAATACTGAGATGCTTTCATTACTGTTCAAATTCTTTCCTTAGCACTATAGGTAATTTTTAATTTGCCGAAACTTCCAGTGCCCTGAACTAAAATTGCCCTCCATAGTATAATTTAGGTTTCAGTTTTTAGCAGTTTGCAAGCCATGATGGTTATAAACCTTACAGTATATGTAGTCCTAGTCCACAAATGCACCCAAGTAGGGTAGTGACACCCTCCTAATGTGCATGTATTTTCCTACAGGCATATTTGGGTTAAAAGTTTCTGAAAACATTAGCTCACTGATGCAAACACATCTGTTGACAGCCAATTGCCTAGATTATCCTCAGACCAGACCCTCCAGCTGGCATTTGGAATAGAAACAGCATTAGTGATGCAAATGGTCAGTCTCTTGTTTTCCCAAGTTAAAGGGCAAACATCCATATTTATACATTCAGACCACTCTGCAGTTGATGATTGGTCATGGGATACAGCTATCCTATCTGAAGAAGGAGATGGCAGGGATCCAGGGCATGGAAATAGAATCCTTCCTCGAGGGCTCATAGGGTAGTGATGGACACTTAGATGTCTACCACCAGACCCATCCCCTGTGGAATATCATAGTCTTTTCCCTGGCCTATTCAATATTTACACACAGCTGCTGGGAAAAGTGTTCTTGGTTGCCAACAGTATGCCAATGGCATATCACTGTGTTGTTCACAACTGACAACTACGTTACTGTCACCCAGTTATCCCAGTGTCTGGATAAGGAAGAGCTGGTTGGTGTTCAACACCAGCAAGATGGAGGTTATGTTGGTTAGCAGAGGAAAACACTTTGACAAGGTGGTCAAAACAGTGCTGTCTCTACCAGTCAAAACCGTACATCCACAAGGAGTGGAGACAGCCCACAGCTTGTGGGGGTATTTCTTGACTACTCACAGATCCAGGGCCCTCATATAGTTTCTTATGGAAGAAACATATTCGGTCATTAACAAAGGAATCTGCATCCCATGCTTTCTGCTGATGACCTAGACTCTATTATACACACATTTGTCACCGCCCCACTGGGATATTGCAATGTGATTCAATTAACCTCAAAAGCATTAGCTCTGAAAAATCTGCGGCTGATGCAGATTGCAGCAGCAGACCTCTTCAGCAACTCAAGTACCAAGAGTACCTTCCCTAGAGCTCCATCCACTTTGCTGACTTCCCCAAGATGATGCCAAATATCAAAATTCAAATTCTCTGGAGAATATAGTCCTCTGTTTATTGCATCCATTAATGCAAGTTTTCCTATACCTAATATGTTCTAGAAGAGGGACCACCTCTTCGATGGAGGAAGAGAATAATTTCTCACTTTTTATTTTTATTTTTTACATAGATCTGATGACAGAAAGCCAACCTTCCCTTATTTTAATCAGAGTGCTCAGCCCTCCTACTGGTCTGGTTTCTGAGGTAATTTACTCAAATGGTGTTAATTAGTGCAGCTATGAGAGAACTTAATATATAACTCTCACACCATCCCATATTCAGCATCCTGGTGATACCAGCTATGCTTCCTAAAGTAATAATAACTGATCCATGTATACGGCAAGAAAAATGAAAGGACTCGTAGCTGTTGTGTGTAATTTTAATTGAAACATGGGACAGAAGCAAATGGTCTTATGATCAAGCCTAGTGGTGTTCAAGTCAAGATGAGGACACCTCTTCAATAAAGTTTTTCCCCAAAATAAATCATCTGAAATAAATAATGTTAAAAACTTATAAGCATCATTATCAATGTTCCAGTCTTTGGTGGACTTTAATTTTTCACAATGCTTTGTCTCCTGTTATAAGTAAGGCTATGTTTTAGTCACGGGTATTTTTAGTAAAAGTCATGGACAGGTCCCGGGCTGTAAACAAAAATTCACCAGCTCGTGACCTGTCCATGGCTTTTACTAAAAATACCGGCCCTGACTAAAACTTGGGTGGAGGACTTTGGGGGAGGTGCAGTCTGGGGGCACCGCAGGTGTTGGGGGATGTGGCCCGGGACCCCACCTGGTATTGGGGAGGGGGATTGGCAAGGCTGGCAGGGGATTTCTACCCAGCTCCATGTCCCTGCAGCTCCTAGGCAGCGGAGGCAGGGGCCAGGGCAGGGGCTCTGCTGCTCCCACCACAAGCTCCGGCTCCCGCAGCTCCCATTGGCCGGGAACCACAGCCAATGGGAGCTGCGGGGAGGGGTCTGTGGGCAGCGTGTGGCACAGAGCCCACCCCCCCATCCCCTCTGCCACCTAGGAGCTGCAGAGGGGCATGCCAGTGGGAGCCAGGGAGCCCCCCACCCCAGGTAAGCACTCCCCTGCACTCCGCAATCCCCTGCCCCTAGCCCCCTCACACACCCAAACTGCTGCTGCTGGCCCAGGGGCTGCCCAGCTTGGGCAACCCCTGAGCCAGCACCAGCCACTACAAAAGTCACGGAGGTCATAGAAAGTCACGGAATCTGTGACCTCCATGACAGACTCGCAGCCTTTGTTATAAGTATTATCTACCTGAGCCAAGAGACTTAGATTGTATTCTTGATGCTGCCACTCACTTGTCCTGTGACCTCAGAGTACACTTTTCACCTCTCTGTGCCTGCATTCCCCATTATGTAAAATGTAGATAAAACTTAGATAATTTTTTCACATCTTGACAATTTTCTGCCATATCCTTGGGAGGCCTTATTGAATGATGTTTAAGTATCTTTGGGATCCATTGTATTAAATGAATGGTTTATGTATTACTGTGGGCTGGGATTGCATGAAACCTTTTGAAGGGGGGAGATGTGACAGATGGGAGACTTGGGGATTCAAAGGTCTATATTGAACAATGTGCCAGACAAGAATGGACTTTTGGAACAAAAAGTGTCCAAGTGGTTTTCCTGGGGGACTGTCTAATTCCCCATTTCTGGTTATGCAAAAAGCCAATCTTTTGAAGAAATAACAGGAGTACTTGTGGCACCTTAGAGACTAACAAATTTATTAGAGCATAAGCTTTCGTGGGCTACAACCCACTTCTTCGGATGCATATAGAGTGAACCATATATTGAGGAGATATATATACACACACATACAGAGAGCATGAACAGGTGGGAGTTGTCTTACCAACTCTGAGAGGCCAATTAAGTAAGAGAAAAAAATCTTTTGAAGTGATAATCAAGCAAATACTCACCAGCAACCACACATCACTGAACAAAAACACTGACCCAGGAACCTATCCTTGTAACAAAGCCCGATGCCAACTCTGTCCACATATCTATTCAAGTGACACCATCATAGGGCCTAATCACATCAGCCATACCATCGGTGGCTCGTTCACCTGCACATCTACCAATGTGATATATGCCATCATGTGCCAGCAATGCCCCTCTGCCATGTACATTGGCCAAACCGGACAGTCTCTACGCAAAAGAATTAATGGACACAAATCTGACATCAGGAATCATAATACTCAAAAACCAGTGGGAGAACACTTTAACCTGTCTGGCCATTCTTTGACAGACCTGCGGGTGGCTATCTTAAAACAGAAAAACTTCAAAAACAGACTCCAACGAGAGACTGCTGAGCTGGAATTGATATGCAAACTAGACACAATCAACTCAGGGCTAAATAGGGATTGGGAGTGGCTGAGCCATTACAAACATTGAATCTATCTCCCCTTGTAAGTATTTTCACACTTGCTTCTTATCAAACTGTCTGTACTGAGCCATCTTGATTATCACTTCAAAAGATTTTTTTCTCTTACTTAATTGGCCTCTCAGAGTTGGTAAGACAACTCCCACCTGTTCATGCTCTCTGTATGTGTGTGTATATATATCTCCTCAATATATGGTTCACTCTATATGCATCCGAAGAAGTGGGTTGTAGCCCACGAAAGCTTATGCTCTAATAAATTTGTTAGTCTCTAAGGTGCCACAAGTACTCCTGTTATTTTTGCGGATACAGACTAACACGGCTGCTACTCTGAAACCAATCTTTTGAAGCTATGCCCTGAGGATCACCTGTTTGCTGATCACCTGTTACATGAGCCTATGATCAAAAGTCCATGCTGTATAAAGGAAAGACTGAACTAGTCATGGTGGTTCTGGTTCTTACTCTGAGACAGTTATGAACTTGTAGCCACGGGGAAACCCAGTTGTGGGTTTAGAAGGACTGACACCTACCAGAGCCTGAGGTTGGAGCTGGGGTGACCTCTGGTAAGCTGTTTTAGCATGTGTGTAGGTTCTTTTATTGCTTTTAATGTTTTCTCTGTAATGCTTTCACCTTGCTTATAAAGAGCTGTGTGGTAACGTATAACTGCAAGCCAGTATGCTGTTTATAGCCTCTGAAGAGAAAGCAACGCACAGACGCTGGCCTGTCTAGGCAGTCTAGCTTGCTGTGAATAACACAGAGTGGGCAGGGAAACTGTGCAATCTGGACAAACCCTGGTCAGGACAGGAGGAAGAGAGACGTGGGTCTCTATCCAAGAGAGGTGACAGTGAGGAGTTGGGAGTCTAGAGTGGGTGTCTTTGATGAACCATGGAGGGAGAATACAGGTGGAGTTGCCCTGAACTGGGACATAGCCAAGTGAATAATTTGGATGAATTTCACTTTTTTTATCTGTTCCTGAATTGTCTGTGAACAGATTGTGAAGTTCTCACATACATTGGATATTCAGTATTTCTTCAGCCCATAATTCTTTGCCTGCAAACAATTTCTGGGAGTAGTTGTAACTTGCATTGTTTGTTAAATATGTAGATTGCCCCAGTCCCTTTTTTGGATGACTTAGATAATTAATCAGCACAGAGCAAACTTTGAATCTTACTTCACTTTTGAGGCCCTTTTATGACTCTGCCCCCCCTCTATTTCTAATCCTGTCTCAGATTCTGTTGCTTCCTGTCCCCCTCCAATTTACCAAGCACGCCAAGCTTAAAAGCCCATTTGTCTACTTCTCTGACAAACTTCTCTGCATTTTCTTCTATGCTTCCCTTATGCATAAACTACCCTCCCTAAATACTCCATAAAATGACTACCTTATTCAAATCTTCAAATTATGTTGCTACTACAGCACTAATCGTTTTAACATTAGAGATTGGGCTTTTTGTAGGTATTCAGCCTACCAGACTTTTTGTGCTGAAATGTTTGTGGAGAATGAACACTGGATTGCGAACATAACTGAATCAAAGCTTTTTTCCAGATTTGAATGAATTGCTAGAGAAATGTTTTGTGCAGTATTCACACAGCTCTAACACACACCTACTTCAGTAGGATGTTGTAAGTCTTAATAAATTGTTTGTAAAATGTTCTGATATCTTGGATGAAAGATGCTATAGAAGCATATATGGCTTCTTGTGTATTAATTATTGGATTGTATATTGATTACTACTTAGACAGCAAGTGCTCTAATGGGAAATAACAGTCCACTTCCTTAGTTTACGTATCATTGATTCTAAAGCTCTGATGTATGTGAAGCCAGGAAAGGAGGAGATGATTAACTCCCTACAGAAATGAAGAAGAGTAATGGAGGAAGATGGGGGAGAGGGGAATAAAAATGATGACTCAGAGGTACCCATGTGCCATTGCTCTTACTTCAGTGAAACTCTGATTCAAGAAAGCATCCCTGTTCAGGACAGCATTCAAGCACATGCTGAAGTCATCCAGACAATGGGATTTCAGTACATGCCAAAATTAAGCACTTGCTTAAGTGCTTTCCTGATTCAGGGCCTGAGAGAGCAGGAAGCAAAGATAGGTCTCTCCTTTCCCAGTGCACTATGTAAGACATTACATTGAAAAAACCCAACATTAAAAGAATGTTGAGGTTGTAAAGTTAAGCATTCCAAAGTTAGGAAATGCCAGAATTAGAACTGTGCAGTCTTATGTCAACCCTCTTAGGTGTATGTATTATGATAGTCTTTAATTACATAATTACCCATCTGCTCCTGCCCCCCACCACCTCTGCTCCTGTCCACTCCTGCCACCTGCTCCTGTCCCCACTCTCCCTCTATTATCCCCACTCCAGCTCCTGCAAGCCCCTCTCACCTTCTCCTCCGCCCCATTCCCTACACCTCTAGTTTCCTCTCAGTCTCCTTGCTCTTAGTATCAGTGCTCAGTGTCCCACAGCTGGGAGGCCCAATTGCAGGGAAAATCCTGCTTCACACCTGCAGTCCAGAGGTGGAGCATGCTCAGTGCAGATAGAATCTTCAGAGAATTTAGCTGCCAAACTCCAACAATTTTCTACTGAGAATGTGCTAACTAAGATGTTTTGGAAGCTTATAATTTGGCCAGGTCCTTATGGGGATGGCAAAAGGCACACCCTGACATTACAGTAACACACACCCCTGCCTAATTTCAAGTCCCCCCTCCAAAGAATGGAGGTGCTACAGCTTCTCTACAAAACAGTTAGAATCTTTTTAACATGGACAAAACCATGTATTTTTCCCTGATCTTATTCTCAGAAATGGCTGATCTATTTTAGTTGAAATGATCCAAAAATATTCAGCCTGAGACAGACACCCAGCACAGACAATATCATCCCAGATGGTTAGTTTAGCAAACATATAAACAACTGAAAACAGGGACTTACAACAGCAAGTGTTAGGTGACCTTAACTATAGGCCTCACTGCCAGCTCTGCCTATAACACAGTTATCCCTGATTTGCCTGTTTGGCTGTGGGTTCAACACTACCAAGTACTTATGGCTTTGGATACAAGCATGCTTTGCCACTGACTGAATTTGGTCTTTAGTCTTTTACTGGCTCTGGGTAGATGTTGACACTGCGTAATGAGTCACTCCAGTAGAGTCAGACTGGACAAGGAATAGAGCCAGATCAAAGAGGAGTATGAGCAGCAGCACAGTAGCTATTAGGCATCGAGGCTAGATAAATTATTCCTATTTAAAGGTGAGATTCACTGCAGTATAGAGGGTCTGTGCAAGTCCCAAACAATCTTGCACAGTTTAAGTGGTACGTAGGATTTTGGGCAAACTTTCTGCACTGGGTTGATTTTCACTCTAAAGGCTTAAGGAATACAGGTATACAATACTCACACTCTGGTCAAACACTTGCATGTAGTCAGAATTGAGAGTCAAAGCTGCAGGATTTTGAACAAGTGATTTGCATTTCAAAGGTCTGGAATAAATACCAGCTAAAAGAGGTCTCAAGTGTTTTGGGTGAGATCAAACAGAACTATTAACTAATGACTTAAAACAAGCTTTGTTGATCGTTAATCGGTCATCTGAACCCTAGTAAGGTCATATGTTGAAACAGGATATGGGCCAACGGTAACCTGATTCTTAACAATGGATTGAAAAGGCACAGTTAGAGAGCGAGAAATGAAAGAAGAGGAAGTTCGTTAATTTGTACTCTTCAGTAAGGAATAATATCCTGAAATGTGTCATTCTGTAATTAAAAAAAAAAAAACCACAAAAAACATGGGAGACCAAAATTCAGATTGGATGATCCAGATCTGGCATTTGGATGCTTCCATTGGCAATCAGGCAGACAAATAAGTGCCAATTTCAGTACAGTATTCAGTTCAGCAACGCTGATGCCCTGTTAGGTAACTATATCTGAAAGCTGAGTCCTTTGTCAGCTAAGAGCAAGTCTTTAATAAAATAAACATCACAGAAGTGTAAAGAGAAATGAGCCACCATTAAATGTATAGTCAGCTGCAGGAGAGTCATTTTGCGGAAGAGAACTTATTGAATGCATAATATTAATTCATACAGTCAAAGAAAACTTCAGTGGATGTGGGGTGATTGGGTGATCAACTGAAATTTCTGTAACTGTTGCTTTAATACATTCAGGACTGCCCGTATGATTCATTCATGCGCTGCTTACTAGTAATTACAAAAAACAACCTTCTGTTTCTGTTACTCCTTCCTGTGGTTCACACGGTTTGTTTGTTTTGCATTTCTCTTTATTAGATTATAACAACTAGATTATGGTCTAGGTTTACTTGGTTCTGCCTCAGTGCAGGGGGCTGGGCCTGATTACGTCTCAAGATCCATTCAAGCCCTTCATTTCTATGATTCTGTAACCTTTTCACATTTCACAAGAATGGTGAGCAGGAACCCAGACCCCACAGCAATGGACATAATATCAAAGCCTAAAGAGAAGAGAGAAAGAACTGTTGGTGTTAACAGATATTATTACTATTACACAAATTATTACTATTTAACACAGTCTAATGTAGGCAAGGCGGTGTATGCTTCTAACACATGCTAGCTGATCAAACTGAACCCTAGGGACAAACCTGCTTAGGATGTTAGCTGAAAACACACCTTTAAATCCTAATCAAGACAAACTTTAAGTGTGCATTTATACTAAGGAAAAGGGTGCCTTCTTACCTCATGTTGGCTAACTCATAGTACCCAATGCGAGATAAAATCCTAGTGAAGATGAGAAATTGTAGTGCCCTCACATGTTAACAGGCTGAGGTAAATGCTAAGGGGGAGCCTACTGGAATCCACTAACACACATGTGAAAACTACAGACTGCCTCATCTTCCTTAGGATTTTCCTCCTGTTAGTTATCCATGTGTTAGATTACATGAGGTAAGAGCACACCTTTTTTTCCTAATGAAGGCAAGGCCTAAAATGGTGTCATTTGCATGCACACAGGAGCTGGAAGGGAGGGGAGTCTCCACAAAAATAACTAACAGGAGGGAGAAGATGTGATGAATGGGATTGAAATGTCTGGGCAGATAGAAGTATCCTCTCTATTCTATCCTCTCAGCTTTTATTCACATTTTCTTCTGGGCTGTTGGTGTGTGAATCAAATCAATTTTACTCCTTTAGACTCCCCTACTCCTGTACTTCCTAACATATAATTTACACCATCTTAAACCTCAGCTCTGAATCTCAAACACACACATACATATTAATGCACACAAATCGTCCAATGCACATGCATGCACACACACAAAAGTGATTACAAACACCACTTCCCTTTCTTGATTCAGGCATGGGGAAGAAATCCTTTTATCACTTTTTATTCTCCTCAACAGCAGCTTCTATGCTGCTTAGAAGTTTTAGTTTCCGGGTAGCATGGATGTCTGCAGAGAAACATTTCATACTTTTGCCAACTAAAATAAGCACTCCAGGGGTTCTTGTCTTCCACTGAACCTATTTACTTTATGCTTCCTACATTAGGTGAATAAGATGGGAAATGAATTCCCTGCACACCAGAAGTATCTGTACAAAAGTGCTAACCTCACAGATGGAGTTAAAAATGTAATGATCAGAGTGGCTGAAAGCCCCTTTGATCAGAATTCAGTGGAAAGACCCAAATCACAGAGGCCGATGGATTTTCAGTCTTAACTTAGTTCCTAATGAAGTGAAGTTTATCTTGGAAAACCTTTGTCACAGTTGGACATAACCAATAATCTTTACTCACAAGACTTCTACTGAAGGAGGAAACTAAATGAATCTCAGCAGTTTGTCCTTCCAGGACAAGGTTGAAATGTACTTTTATAGGTAGTGTAACAAAGAATGGTCTTCATCCTAGTCCCCAGGCAACATCACAAAACCACCACACAATTTGCCGTACATTATCAGTCTCTGCCTAGGAGAAGCACAGGAGTGGAATAGGGAGGCCATGCAGGTCAAGATTAAGGTGCACTCGCAGAGTTATGAGAGGAAGCTTGCACTGTCCCTGTGCCTAGCTCTGGAAAGTGTTATTAGTCACTCACTTTCATGAGAATTAAGAACACCAATGTTCTTATTTTTTGTATGGAATCAAGTCATAGAGATGCTCTGTTGAGTAGCCACCCTGATAGAAGGACCCGCCTTTTTGGTAGCTGCCCCTTTAAAATGCAGCTTCAGGGGATAGTAATTAAATGTAATAGAAGGCATCCTTTGTTAAGATACCCTCGATTTTAATCTGCAGGTGGGAGTAAATAAATATAATAGAAACTATGGCTGCCAAGCAATCTATTGTCCCTATCTGGAATGTGTGTTATTTAAAACAAAACAATTCTTTCTTTCTTTCTTTCTTTTTCTTTTTTTTCTACTGCTCCTCTCTCCCCATCACAATTAACTTTCATATTTAAGAATGAAAAAGGTACTCTGTAAACAATGCCCTTTGCAATAGCTGTCATCTCAATGGGGCCTAGAAATAAATAAAACCCCTTTGTGAAGCTAAAGCAAAGTTTCAGCAAGAATTGACTTGTTCTTAAAGTGCTAATCAGAGAGTCACCAGTTCTATTATTTATCTATCATGCACCAGTTTTTTTTAATATGGAGATATACCTATATAATAGAACTGGAAGGGACCTTGAAAGGTCATTGAGTTCAGTCCCCTGCCTTCACAGCAGGACCAAGTACCGGTCCCTGACAGATTTTTGCCCCAGATCCCTAAATGGCCCCCTCAAGGATTGAACTCACAACCCTGGGTTTAGCAGGCTAATACTCAAACCACTGAGCTATCCCTCCCTAAGTGCCTTAGAGGTAGGTAGGCGTGTGCGTGTGCGAGTGCGTGTGCGTGTGTGTGTGTGTGTGTTAAAAAAAAATGCACCAGTTCCATCATCCATATATATATATATATATAGTGTGTATATCAATAATCTCTATCTGTATATCACTATAATGTATACAATACATGCTAATAGGAATCCTTCTCTTGCTAGGAAACTCTCTTTCCTATACAAAATGAAGTGAATGCAACTTAAGGTTCACAGTTAAAATATTGAAACAGGAAAGACAAAAGTTTTAATATCACATCACTGAGTCCCAATGCCGTATACATTTTGTAAGTGTGATTCACTTTATTGCTAGACCTGTTAGCATAGAGTGTGTGTTTGTCTCTGATTTAGCACAGCACTGTCATGCAGAGACTCAAATGGGAAAAATAATACCCCAGTCACTGCATCCAGTAGGAAAAACTGCTGCATGATGTATCTGAAATCTGGGGGCAGAATGCCAAATGAACAGATTCTTAGACATGTCCCTTGACTTGTAATGAAAATACGTTTTCTTTTTGTCTCCATTTGCTATGGCTTTTGTTGTGGTTTTGAATGGAAATCTATGAGCCTGCTCTGAAATGGATGCCAGAAATCTGGTTAAAACAGTATTTGGCTACTAACTAAACTTCTCCCCCTTTTCTTCCCTGTTCCTCCAGGCTCGTGACTGAGGAGTAGACAACATCGGTGGAGTCATGCTTCACACGGCCATATCATGCTGGCAGCCATTCCTAAGTCTGGCTGTGCTGCTCGTTTTCATGGGGTCCACCATAGGCTGTCCAGCCCGCTGTGAGTGCTCAGCACAGAACAAGTCTGTTAGCTGTCACAGGAGGCGCCTGATCTCCATCCCTGAGGGTATCCCCATCGAAACCAAAATCCTGGATCTAAGCAAGAACCGCCTGAAGAGTGTCAACCCTGAGGAATTCACGTCCTACCCACTGCTCGAGGAGATAGACCTCAGCGACAATATTGTTGCCAATGTAGAGCCTGGAGCCTTTAACAATCTTTTCAACTTGCGCTCTCTGAGACTGAAAGGAAACCGTCTAAAGCTAGTCCCGCTAGGGGTTTTCACAGGGTTGTCAAACTTAACAAAGCTTGATATAAGTGAAAACAAGATTGTCATTTTGCTGGACTACATGTTTCAGGATCTGCATAACCTGAAGTCCCTTGAGGTAGGGGACAATGATTTGGTTTATATATCCCACAGGGCCTTCAGCGGACTGCTTAGCCTGGAGCAGCTCACCCTGGAGAAATGCAACCTAACAGCTGTACCAACAGACGCCCTTTCCCACCTTCACAACCTCATCAGTCTGCATCTGAGACATCTCAACATTAACCTTTTGCCTGTGAATGCCTTTAAGAGATTGTTTCGCCTAAAAGACCTGGAGATCAACTATTGGCCTTTACTGGACATGATGCCTGCCAATAGCCTGTATGGTCTCAACCTCACTTCTCTCTCAGTCACTAACACCAACCTGTCTGCAATACCTTATTCTGCTCTTAAACACCTGGTTTACCTGACACACCTAAACCTCTCCTTCAACCCCATAAGCACCATTGAGGCAGGCATGTTTGCAGACTTGGTGCGTCTGCAGGAACTGCACATGGTGGGGGCCCAGTTACGTACCATTGAACCACATGCTTTCCAAGGGCTCCGGTTCTTGCGTGTACTTAATGTGTCCCAGAACCTGTTAGAAACGCTAGAAGAGAATGTATTCCATTCCCCCAAAACTCTTGAGATCCTCTGCATTAACAACAACCCCCTGGCTTGTGATTGCCGCCTCCTTTGGCTATTACAAAGGCAGCCCACCTTACAGTTTGGTAGCCAGCAGCCCATGTGTGCCGGCCCAGACAGCGTCAGAGAGAAGCTGTTCAAAGACTTTCACAGCACCGCCCTTTCCTTTTACTTCACCTGCAAGAAACCCAAGATACGGGACAAGAAACTGCAGTACCTGGTAGTGGAGGAAGGACAGACTGTGCAGTTGACATGCAATGCCGATGGGGATCCTCAACCTACCATCTCCTGGGTGACGCCGCGACGGAGGCTGATCACAACTAAATCAAATGGAAGAGCCACTGTGCTGGGAGATGGCATGCTGGAGATCCGATTTGCTCAAGATCAAGACACTGGGATCTACGTTTGTATTGCAAGTAACGCAGCTGGGAATGACACATACTCCGCCTCCCTTACAGTAAAAGGATTCACTTCGGACCGTTTCCTTTACGCCAATAGGACCCCTATGTATATGACAGACTCCAATGACACCAGTTCCAATGGAACCAATGTGAACACCTTCTCTCTGGACCTTAAGACAATACTGGTGTCCACAGCCATGGGCTGTTTCACATTCCTTGGAGTTGTTTTATTTTGTTTCCTACTTCTTTTTGTGTGGAGCCGAGGGAAAGGCAAGCACAAAACCAGCATTGACCTTGAGTATGTCCCCCGCAAAAACAATGGTGCTGTAGTTGAAGGAGAGGTTGCTGGACCACGGAGGTTCAATATGAAAATGATTTGATGGTATACTGCTAGCAGTGCTTTTTCTGTGGCATTATAACCAATTAAACAAGCCTGGCATGTGGAATTGCTAGGCAGAGGCAGCTTAATGCAGCTGTCACTGTGTCAAATGGTTATGTGGAAATGGAAAGACTATTTGGGGTTGTACAGTAGAGCCTCCTAACCTTGAGGCATGTGTGTCAGGGCCTTTCAAATAGTTGGTAAATGGTACTAATTGTTTGCATTGCAAATATTGGCATTCTGGGGATCTCAGTAATGAACTGTTGGCTCATGTTCATGGACAGTTGTTCAACATTTTCTACCACTACAAAAAAGAAAAAGAAAGGGGAAAAAAACCTACAGTGTAGGATTTACATATTTAAAAAGACACATTTGTCTAAAACATACTCTACAGTGAAATTTGTATCTATAGATCTCATTTGTTAAAGCCTTGCATCATACCTTATAGTTGGTTCAACACCACAAAGAAATTGATCTTATCTTTTTTTAATATACATATATACTGTGTACATTTTAAAGCAATATGAATGAGAGGTTGTGCTTTGAGATATCCACCGAGACTGACCCAAGTGTGATGTCACTCCTCCCCTTAACTACAGTCAAACCCAAAATTAGACCTCTGTAGTTACCGATGAGACAACACAAGATACTTTTGTTTTCACGTAGAAGACCAGAGAGACATAGCTTAGGGCACAAATGTTCTGCTCTGTTGATCTTCTCTTCATATAAATAAAAGGCATGTGCCTAGTTTTGATACAGAATGGAATATTTTTTATATCTGTGATATCACACTGGACCAGTTTACTGTAACAAAGCCCTGGTTCTCACCCAGAGAGCCCAACCTACTAGGCATAGCAGACATATAAAGGAGATAAATTATACTTTAAAAAAAAGAGATCTGTTTTTGTCACCCCTTGGTTTTAATTTCCAAGCCATTGTTAAAATGTTAATGTGTACTGGGGGGGGGGGGAGAAAGAAGGTAGTGCATTCTGTATACTCCTAGGGAAATATGGTCACCTTAGTATTTGAGGGAGTGAATTAAAATGTACAAAAGCTCTGTTGATAAGAATGAACTCTTCTCCAATGCCAATAAACCAGGGTTATCCATGCATAATACGAGGATTATGCGACTAAAGAAATGTTTAAAACATGATAGCCTCCAAAAGGCCAAAGTGCTGCCAATTATAATGAACTTCTAGCCACTGTCAATCTCATCCCATATATTTATAAATAGCATATAAACACAAACGCTAATTTCCATTAACAGATTACTTCAGCTATTCTATCTGCCATTTTAAGAATTGTATTGTCTTGGGTTTTTTTGGGACAATGGCCCAGAGCAGGAGGGGGTAATCTGTGTTTTTTGTTGAGGAGAGAAGGCAAGGGAACATTGGTTATGTTTATATATGTGTTTGTTTTATTCCTCTAAAGATCATGCAAAAAGGGCTCGGAACTGGAACTGTAATGTCAACTCATTGTACTATTGGTATCAAAAAAGATATTTTAGAGTACTAGTATTTTCCAACTCTTGCTGGGAGAGGGTAGTGTTTAACCACCTTTTAATGTCCTAATAAATATGAGCCATAGATTAATTTATTTCAATGTTTGGTTGACAATTATATATGATTTATAAATTATTTGGAACAACTTTGAGTAAGAATAATAATCAATGTGTTTGATTTTATACCCATTCTAGTTAATCTAGGGTAAACTGTTCAAAAGTGCCTATGTGACTTAGGAGCCTAAGTTTCATTTTGAAAATTTGACATGGACACTTTGGAGCATAAATCAGATTGACTGACTCCAATTGGGACTTAGCCACTTTTGAAAATGTTACCCATGTTCTTTGGCTGAGATTTTCACAGCAGAGCTATGGGATTTAGACACATTTCTTCTATTGCTATCAATAAAGGGAGGTGTTCAAATCCCCTAGGCTACAGTCTGTCCAGGCAGATCCCTGATCAAGATACAGGATCAGGACCTAGATTGCATTGAAAATCTCAACCTGTTGTTTTCAGTGGCTGATCTCAGTTTAAACCATTGCTACATTTCATGCAGTTGAGGACTACGGGGGGTGTTCCCTTTTTTTATGCACCACATTAGATTACTGGGTATTTATATGCTGGGGACTAATCCTTTTGTCCTTTGAAATTTTATGGAATTTTCATGAAATGAAGTGACCCCTGAATAAACACGTGATAACGGAGAGATTGTTTTTGCTGATCAAACAGCAGAGCCACTGAAACACTATTGTACCTTTATATGGATAGTTAAATAAATAAATGAGGGGGGAAAGATGGCTGAATTATCAATTGGAGACATTTCCATTTGCCTTTCCCTTGTAATTATCATTTATCCATTAGCAATCCATTTCCCCTGTAGTGGTGATGACCTGATTTAACTGACAATAAAATCAACGTTTTGAGCAAAAGTGCTGCTGAATTCTGGTTTAGGTGGTTGGTATAAATCCAAGTGGATGATTTTTTTGTTTTGTTTTGTTTACTTTACATTACACAAAAAAGGAAAAAGAAAGCAATGGGAAAACCAGGAGGAGCTGTATTCATAGAAATTAATCTAGAATGAATTGTGTTTTCAAGTTTAACTAGTACCCCATTGCTGAACCCCTCCCTTTCCCCCCTCAGCCCCACCTCACCTGGAAAAAGTATCTCAGAAGTAATGAAATAGTTATTGAGCTGTTAGGGTATCTGATCGGTCCTGGAATTGGCAACTTAAATGAAAAATGATGTGGGTAGTAAAATCCATAACTATGCAGGCTTTGCAGAGACTTAGTTCATAGGACTACACGCAGCAAGAGGTAGAGGATTGTAGTACATTCTGGGCTTTGTTGTCCCAGCACCGCTGTTTGCTCACAGCCTGATTCTGTTACCCTCACATTAGGTAGTACACTACTCCTTTAGACAGCCCCATTTATTTCATTGGGACTTTGCAAAGAGTAAGGTACCACTTAACATGGGTAAAGATGGCAGAATAGGGCACCAATCATTTTATCCCCATTTTGTTTTTTGGCTTCCCATGAACCTGATCCTATTATACTTGGGCATCTGCCATTGCCTTCACTGGGTGAGCAAAGAATGCAGGTTCTGACTCCAGGTAAGCACTTCGCTGCTCTGTTTGCAAACATACGGGAGCAGTGACCACAGGAATATTTATTCTGCCCCTTCTGCACTTCCAACCTATGTCTGTTTGGACCAGTTACTCACCTGCCTTTGAAAGCAGGGAGGGGCTGCAGCTTCCTTTACTGCAGGCCAGTTTAGTTTCAGACGAATTAAACTTGAGTTTAATGGGACTGCTGCTGCTGCACAGGGGTCTACCCTAGCATATCCCAGTGCATGATCAGGGCCTGCCAATGAAAGAAAGTGATCACAAATTGAACACTTAGCCCTAGCTTTTACTTGTCTTTTGTCTACCTACAAAGAGCTGGTTGTAAGGACTTACAGACAGTACAAATGCAAGTGGCATCCCGTGGTGATTAAAGCACCAGAACTGTGAGCAGCAGCAATGCAGTACATGGTTCTTTTGAAAGGAAGAAGTTGGAAGAGTTGAGAGCAGCAGAAGGGGGAGAATGCATCAGAGGGACTGAAGAAAGGAGGCTCATCACTCACCCCACCTCTAAAATCTGTAAGACCCAGACTGCATCTCCCAAACAAATAAATCCCCCTGCTTTGACAAGCGAAGATCACTTTGTGCACCTGCCTTGTAATCTACAGCATGCATGAATACTGTGACTCCCCAAAACTGCATTAAAAAGGAATTTGGAGCAATATCAAAAGGAAACAGTCACAAGGTGATATTAGAACATCATGACCCTAGGCTCAGGATGAAGGGCAACCAGCACCCAAGTACAGTGACATTTCTAGACTTCCAGCTGCCCTGTGTGATACGGTGTACAAACCCCACACTGGGCCCGAAGGGGTTAAAGAACAGTACTGAGCCCAGGTAGCCCCAGCTCTCCAGACCTGCAGCGCTTGCTCCAGCTGGAGTGAAAGCTTAAAAAGGAGCAACTCAGCTCGGAAGGGGAAGAAGACAGACTTACCCTGAGGGCTTCTGGACAAGCGTGCCTAAGAAGCATCCCTGTGTGGAAGAGAGCTGCTTGCTGAGCTTGGTGGGGGCTGAAGGTTTAGTTGACTGTTCTTTTGTTATCGATATTGGACTTGGAGCTGTGAGAAGAGAGAGATGGTAGGAAGTGCCCCAGGGAGGGTAACTCTGAGGGCACTCCAGGGTGCCAGACACTGCTGACTCTCAGAGGGCCCTGGGTCGCAGCCCAGTGGAGTGGGAGGGCCCAGGCTCCCCTACCAACTGCCCCTGCTGCAGGCAGGGCCGGCTCCAGGCACCAGCTTAACAAGCAGGTGCTTGGGGCGGCCAAGGGAGAGGGGCGGCACCTGCGGCAATTCAGGGGCGGTAGGTCCCTCACTCCCTCTAGGATTAGACCTGCTGCTGAACTGCCGCCGCCGATCGTGGCGCTTTTTTTTTTTTTCTTCCCAATTGCCGATCGCGATCGCGGCTTTTTTTTTTTTTTTTTTTTTGCTTGGGGCGGCAGAAATGCTGGAGCCGGCCTTGGCTGCAGGGGAGCATAAGCACATTCCAGTCTCACTCCCTCTCTGATACAAAGAGGGCAAGGACTCTGCAAACCGAAGATGAAGTTAAACCCATCCTTTGGTGAGGAACTTGACTGAAAGGCCTTCCCGCTGAGAGGCAATATGGGTGTGCTACCCACTGGACCACCTGGTCCCCTGAGAGCTCTATTACACCCTACAATATTTTTTTGTTCTGGCCTTACTCTTCAGCCAGGCAACATCCACTGCCAACATTCTCCCACCCATCAACTCAGCTGGACTCACTGAATTTCCTCCCATTCAGGCAGCCCAGCCTTCCTGAACAAACTATTCTTGTTCTGTATTCTGCTTGCAAGTGTCAATAGCTGGCAGCATTTTCAGAAACCATTATTGAAATAAGGCAGGAGATTAGGAGCTCTTAGAGGGTTAGTGGTGCAATATGTTGTGTAAGGTGTAGGGCATTTTAAGGCTGTCTTTAAAGATTTCCTCTACTACATCACCCAAAATATACATTTTCTTTCCCATATATTGCATCATAACATGGATCTGAAAGTGATACCATCACCATGCAGAAAGGTATGAAATCACACCCTCAACATTATGAAATTACATAGAAATCCAGTTATGGGAGACACTCTAAACGCTCATCCTTATTATTGCACATTATTGATACAACAGGAGCACCCAGAGCCCCAGGAAGAATAGCCACCAGCTATGCTAAGCACTTTATAAACTGATATATACACGATTCAAGGGTAATCCCCCTCCTCCCCCGCTCCCCCCCGCTCTGAGAGAGCCTGTGGTGAGATAGACATAAGAAAGAACTAACTGAAAAGCTATTTATTTCATCCAATAGTTAAGAGAAGATTAATTGTTGCTGGTGCGGGGTTAAAAGTTAAATAACCGCCATGGGGAATAACAAACTGTGTGATAGGTCAACTGATCATTGGGCTGGTTGCTGGAGAGTCACTGAGAATGAGTGAGATTTTTCAAAGCCATAGAAGCAGTTTGGATGCCCAGCTCCCATTAAATGTTATAGGACGTGTGCACCCAAATCCCTTAGGCAGTATGTCAGTTGCTTAGGTGATTTTCTCTCCATTTTTCTTTCTTCTAGCTCTTCACACACACGCCCTTCACATGACTTTGACCCCAAGTACAGATTTGGAGGAATTTCATTGAGTATTTGGGACCTAGAGCAAAAAGTAGAATCCTACGATGTGTGAACCTTGCCCAAGAACTAGGTTTGAATTAACTTTCCCTGCCAGTGAAACCAGCCACGTTTTGCACAGATCTCCTTGCTACTGAGATAATCACATGCCGACAGCAATCTGTAGGTTGAATTATTCTGATTTTTTCCCCTTTTACTAGAAGCAGGTGCTTTGATAAAATGCCAGCCTGAAATAGAAATCTTTATTTATAGCATGAACAGAATGAGAAAAGTACTGGAATAGTCAAGAAAAATGTTCCATTTTATTTTATTTTTAAGGAAAACTTTATCCCTAATCTGCAAAATAGAAGACAACAGATGAGCAGATTTTCATCTTGTAACTTGCTAATGGACATTTTATTCTCACTGGTGCCAAAATATCTGTATCCAATGAGCAAAGGTATTAAAGCAAAAGAACTGAAGCCAGACTTATCTCAATTAGGCTGATGTAAATCAGGAGTAACTCCAATCATTATAATGGTGGCATTCCTGATTTACATTGGTAACACTGATATTGGAATCTGGCCCTTTGTTTTCTATACTAAGAGGGGTAGCATGAAAAACATGCAGAATGTGTGTTTTATTTATTTTTCACTTCGTTGGCATATGTTCTGTTCAGATTGCTTTCATAGTTACCATTGCTGGCTGAGCAGGAGATGAATATTCAGATTTGCAATAAATAAATAAACACAACAGACCCAAACTAACAAGCTGTACATTGCTATGTGTGGTAATAGCAAATCAGCTGCCATATATACTCACGTATAAACCAAGAATTTTAAGCTAAAATTTCAAGTTAACTGTTGGGGAGGGGTCAGTTTATACATGGGATAATGAAGCATTGTTTTGGAATGCAAACGATTATTTAATAACGAATAAATTTATATTATGGTAGTTAATAGAGGCCAGCAAGGTTGGGCACCCACGGTGCTCATATTAAATGACTGTCCCTGCTCCAAAAGAACTTACAATCTAAAACTGTCTTATATGCAAGTATATATGATAACAAGTCTCTCATTGTTTGGGGAGGGGTTTCCATAGCATATAAATATTATAATATTGTCACACATACCGAAATCCATTTGCAAGCATCTGTAGTTCATATGTATACGTTTGTGTGCACAAAAATAAGTCACATTTGATTTTTTTTAAACTTGTGGGTTTTTTTAAATGTGATTTAACTTTTTAAATGTGATTTTTAAAAGGTGATGAGGTAAAGCAGAAAAACAGTTGTGTTGTATTTTATTTTAAATATATATGTTAATAATTACGGATGGGAAATGAAACAGCCCCGTTGTTATGATCTATGAAGCAGATGGCAACTTGGGTTTGTCTGAAAGCTTGTTTCAAAATATTGCTAATGCTAATGACAAAGAATTTTGTTTCTCATGAGAACTGTCCTGAATGTCATTTTTTGTTTCATTTTGTTTTGTTCTTAGGGCTTATGTCATGGTGTGTATCATACATAGCCAAAATAACCAATCCTAAATAAATCATTCCATGGACTTGTAAAACTTACTGAGAAAACTGAAGAAAGTTTACACTTCCATCATAACAGTTTGCTTTCTTCCAGGGGGTAATGAAATGTAACCAAGCAAAGAAAAATTGTAGTCTACTCACATTGAATCCTGAAGTCCTTAGTCAAAACTCAAAATGAAGGCTAAGAAAAAGGTGACGAACAACATAATTCATTTTAAAGTGGATCTAGATAAGTTTATTAATGGGATTATTTGACGAGGCTGTCTGTGATAGCAGGGGACTGGACTCTATGATCCAGATGGTTCCTTCCCATTCTATGATCCTATCACTATCATCCGCTATAGGTTATTGGGGGGCTTGAACCTATGAGCTTTTGAACTAAAAGTATGAGGCTGTACTGCTTGAGGTAAAGGACTAAAACTCCCAAGTTAGTAAGTGTAATAGACCCTTTAACCTCTAATGTGCACAATACAACTCCAATATCAGGGAAATGTCCTAATTACGAGTTCACTGACTGGGGGATAGTCATCCCGGGGGAGTAGGGGACTTCATCAGATAAAACACTTGAGAACATGAAAGAGCAGGGAGATGGATTGTATGACCTAACTGGCTTTTTCCATCTCATTTGTTTCTATTCTTTTTTTTTTTTTTTTTTTTTTAAGCAATCTGCCACGATTCACTAAAGTAAGCTAACTGGTCGGGGTTCACATAATGTTAGACAACAAAGTGACGGATATTTATCTGCCTGCAAGATAAATATCTAAATTCTTTTGTTGCTGACGGCATAGTTCAGCCATTAGCACAGGACTTCATTGCTTTTGAGTTCTGTCTCCCAGCTAGCCACATCTTAAAACTCCCAGGCATGGGGAAAACATGATGGACAAGTCATGTCCCCAGGATAGGTGTGGAGAGGGGAGATTTCCATGTACAAAGTTCAACCCTCCATCCCTACCTCACATATTACCCTCTGTAGGGTCAAGGGCAAGCAATTGAGCCCATGATGGGAAGAGACCGGCAGGACCCCTGCACACCTGCCCCATAGAGACTACAGAGGGAAGGTAAGACAGCCACAGACTGTATATTGCCTTTTCTGTGGAGCCTTCTGTGCTGAAGAATCTCCTCCTTAAAGGCGGGTCCCAGGAGAAGCCCTAGTAGCATGACTCCATCGGAAACACATTGCCAGGAGGTAGGGGGACTCTACGGGATTTGAAAGCGATCCCAAATACTATTCCTTCTGAGGTAGGGCAAGCTCTGCCTCCCCCGCCTCCCCTCATGCCCTCTGGGATGTGAATCTTGTGGAGTTTTCTTCCATCTTAGCCCCATCTCTGGAGTTTTATGGAGGGAGGAGGGAGTCCAGCCCAGAGACTTAATGTTATCTTCACAGAGGTTTTCCAAAATACAGTCCCTTGTGTGGGATCAGATTGTCTGCTGGGGAGAAACAAGTTAGAGCTGTACTGAGCATCTATCTACTCAGCAGGGGTAAAACCAGTGGAAGTTTTGCCATGTATTTCAATAGTGCCTGGATTTCTCCTTAGGTCTTTCTCATGATCAGTGCTGTTGGAAAGAGCCAGAGGTAGAGTCCTGGCCTATCCCTGCTGTTAGAAGTCTCATCTGCCCTTGGCACAGGGAGAAGGAGCTAGAGGAAAGGAGAACTACATGCCAAGAGTTTTATCAGGCTGTGCTGTCAGATGCAGAACAGCCCTGTGCTCACTTTGGAGCTTTTATTTGCAGGATCACTGAACTAAGATTTAACTGCTTTGTTGCCGTAAAAACATTACTGACTCAAGCAGGGCTCTTTGCACCCAGAGGGATTCAACTTGAGGAAGGATAGGTGTGGTGTTATCATCACAGCAGGTTGAACACCCACTGGAATCTCATCGATGGAAGCAGTGATATGGAGGTGCTGAATCAGTGCTCTCCTCAGTCGTCCTGACAATGTCTCCATCCATCTTTGAGGCCCCCAATGCTATTTTCTTCTCCCCAGCAGAAGGGAGGTTTTGGCTGCTTTCTGCCACTGCAGTCTCCTCCCTTGGCAGTGTCGATGCCAGGGACCTCCATCAGTGTCTACATTGGCCAAAGCTGGTATTAGACCTGAGGTGGATTTGGCTCATTTTCATTTCCTTTCTTTTCCTTTCAATCTGAGAATACCATTGCCAGTCTGCAAAGCTGCATTCAGCTTCAGCATGACATGGCAGAAAAATCATCCCACCACCTCACAGTGAGTTGAGAACACTGCAGTTCAGAAAGATGCACAAGATGTCCTGAAAGAGCTCTTTGCCTCTAATTTTTATGATTCTTTTATGCAGTTATGGTTGCTTTTCTGGGCTACCTGATGATGTCTCCAGAAATATAACCTGTTCCAATATCACAAGTTATCATCTGGTCTTGTCTGATGTATCCAGATCTTACAGCGGACAGGTCAGAGAACACCATCACCACCACCCTGGGCAATAAATCACTGGCAATCTCCTTGAAAATTTCAGCACAGGGACTGAATGGGCATGGAGAATGAACTCCTCTTTTCCCCATAAAGCTGACCCCTTCAGGAGAGGTATGAGACACATTGGCAAGTCATAATAAGTAGTTTTCTGCTATCTCCATCTGGGCTGTAGGAGTTTTGCAAGAGATTTTTCAAAAGCACCAAATATATCTAGGAGCACAATTTTTATTGAAAATCAGTGGTCTCTATGTGCCTGGAGGCCCTAGGGATTTTTAAAATCTCTTTCTTGGGATGAATAGAAGACTTCAACGACTATCAAATCACTGAAATTGCCTTTAAATAAATAAACTTTAAAAAAGTAGGGGGAGGGTGAAATACTTGGATAATTTCCCCCTGCATTCACATCAACCTCTATTTCTCTTACCAGATACTTGATTCAACATGTTTTCATGTGAGCTGGAAAGACAGGAATGGGGGAGTTGAAAACCTTTCATGTTTAAATGACAAAATGCATCCAAAAGGTTTGTCAGATCTCAAGTGAACGCAGTCTTTGAAGAGGATAGGGAGGAAGGGAGAGTAGAATGCGGCACATTTGTTAATGACCCCTGGTCCCATAAGATTATATACTCCTGAGTGTGGAGAGCTCACACTATCTTTTGAACCATGTAACCCCTGTATTTAGCCTTCCATATTAGGGGTCATGTTTGGAGTGGCTGCACAAGGGGGCCTGTGTATCCCTTGCATTCTCTGGATTGAAGGAATGTGTGCTCACTTATTCCAGGATCCACTGTGCGTTGACCAAGAGTCAGACTCCTGAATCTGTGGCATTGGCCACAGAGGGCAACAAGCTCCCCTCTTTCATGCCTCCAGACTGGGGTGTCAATTCCTTCTTCCTTAAGCTCCATGGAGCTCCCGACACAAAGCTGGAGTCTTTAGTCTCTGTGCTGGGAGGGCCCAGTTTCACCCTTAGTAATTAAGGAGAAAACATGGAACAGTGATGAGTTAGTGAAACACAAAGTCTGATGATAGAGAGGAAATGAAATTGAAGCTCTGATAAAAGATGATGTGACACTTGCCTCAGTACCTGGGGTCCTGTTCAGGGTTGCAAGAGCTGGATCAGCAATTAACACCTAAGGGAGTCCTTTAGCTCGTTAGGGCTGTAATCACCAGCTGGATGAGCTTATTTACCTCATCACTTTGTAAAGTGGAAGTTATATTTTTGTGAGCTATTTTCCAATAACTTTGCAATTTATAGTTTTCAAAAGCACAAGTGATAGAGCACACTTATTTATTATAGGAAGACAATGCTAGTAAATGTAATCTATTACTTTTGCTACGAGCTATTAGCGGTATGTACAAAGACTAATAGGTTACATCAATTATATAAAGTGTTGCTATTTACTAAAACCAAACAACATTTCCTCTTACAAAGCTACCACACTAGATTGAAGTCTGCACAATGCATCAATTCTAATGTCCTGTTGGGAATTGATTTCTTGAGCAGAGAACAGGCTTGCACTGCAAAGAGTTTACAGAGCCAATACACCCCTTTGATTTATATAAGAGCTTTAATTTTAATGGGGCTCATGGCGTCTGACTGTCTTTGCTATAGTGGATTTGGCAAGCTGTCGCATTTTGCTAAAGGAAATCTGATCAGCACTGTGTTTCTCTGGGATGGTCTAGCTGTCAGAGAGATCAGAGGCCTAATAGTATAAGCCCAGGTCTGGGAAACAGATATTTCCAAGTTTTCATCAAAGCACTAACACTGAATCTGTGTCTTTGCCTCAGTTTCCCTATGTAAATTGGGATAACAATATTTACCTTTGATAGGGAATAGTCTTCCGCTGAGCTCAAGGGTTAAAAACCTAGGGAGCTGAGGGTGTTCAACTAGTCCCACACTAAGGAGTGAAAAGTCTCTACACATGGTACCATTAAAGAAAAGACTTTAGCCAGATACTAAGATAAATACTCAGAAATCCAAAACTAGCTCTACAGAATTTTCTCAGAAATGATGCTTGGGGTGGTAGCAGTGGTCTACTCTATACTCAGTGGTTCCTCCATATTTAGAATTAGAATAATGATGTTTGCAGAGAAATTGCGGTGTATGACCTGACATTTTGTGTCAAAGAAGCACATTAACCAGCCTTTCCCTTTTCCCCAGTTCAATGATTTAATCACTTATACAGACCTATTAATGCCTAGGTTTTATATTTATTTATTTATTTGTGTATTTATTTATTTTGCAGGGCTTGATTAAACCCTCTAAAGATTTCGCCACCAATTCTATGTGTACATTTGACTATAAAGAACAGATGCCAAAATGAATGCAAGCCACACATGGTCACCTGCACACACAAAAAGGGGGGAGGGAGGGAGAGAGAGAAAGAGCTCAGAACTGATTACTTAGAAATATTAGTTAGAACATTACTTAGAAAATATACTTAGAAAGCTTTCCTTGTGGCTGATCTCCTTCTCCTACAAGAATGCTGAAAAACGAGGTGCCGTACAGGTTTTTGATCATCTAGTCAATTTTTTTTTTAAAGTAAACAGACCCACAAACACACCTGAAGCTGTAATAGCTACAAGTACCCTGTTTCCAAATGAGCCATGGTCCCTGATCTCAATGTTTATCCTATTAAAATTTAACCTGACAACTTACTTTGCTGTATTTGCCACCACAGTGAACTGTGGCCAAGTTGGCCTTGATCTTTTCATGAAGATTGTTTTAATTAGCCATGAGCCAAACATTTACAATTGCCTTTTCCCCAGCTTCTGTCTTTTGGATCCTATTCTGCAATGAAGTAATCAGCTAGAATGACACAAACCAAGGGCCACATTTCAATATCCTTATTCATATTGAGGAGCACCTTGCTCCTCAGGAGGTCTCATTACAGTCAATGGGAATATTCATGAAGTAATATGTTACTTGACACGAGTAGGAGTATCAGAATCTGGTCCTTAATTTCCTCTTCAGCTGTCTACAAGGGAACAAAACAAGTGTGTGTGTGTGTGTGTGTGTGTGTGTGTGTGTGTGTGTGTGTGTGTGTGTGTGTGTCCACTTCTGCCACTCAAGAACACCTTCAGCTCAAGTCAGTGAGAACTGAAGTGAATGGGTGTTGAGGATATACTGCACTTCTCAGGTCTGGACAAAAAATACCTACCCAGAATTAATTTGGCTATTGGTCCATCTCTATTTTTAACAATATCTTCAAAAAGCCTTAGCATTTTATTTACCCAGAAGAATCAGACTACTGCAAAAAAAAAAAAAAAAAAAAAAAAAAAGAGGAAGATATGGGGGTGGGGGTGGGAGAAGCACTCCCTGTTGCAGGTAGTCTTTATTGTATTATGAATGAAAAGTCATAACTGAACTTGACAGATGTGCTTGTCTGGGAGATTTTTTTTTAATCTGATAACATTGACACTCCCCAGTGACCCTGTTTTAATATGATGAGTTCCCTCTCTCCTTCCACAGGCAGGAAAGCTACAGACCACCTCATTTCATTACTAATGTTTTTTAATTCAGTGTGTGCTAATCAAAAGAACAAACCTCTACTCCATCTTTTCAACAACTGTTGTAATTGCTTTTCATAGGAATCAATTTTTAATTGTAACATTGTTCTGCTAAAGCCCTATTGTCTGTGTCCTTCCAAACTGTCAGTTAATTAAATAAAATTAAAAAAGCTGAAAAGCACATTGTTGTAATTGCTTTGTATGTTTAAATTGTCTTATCAGAAAACAAGGTTATGAATTTCATCTGTTGAGACGCAAAAATAAAATACTTTCATAAAAAAATAGAGGAGAAGCTTTATTTTCATTTGTTTTGTTTGAGGTGCTTGAGTAATAAGTGTGGTGGTGTTGATTGACTAATACAGCATTAGCCACACATGTAGTGCTTACTTTGTATAATGGCTGCATCCAAAAATACATTAGAAAAGAAAGTTAAAGTTGCAAAGTCAAGCACTCACAAGTTAGGAAATGCCAGAATTAAGTTGGCCTGTGCAACCTTAATTCAGCCCCCTAGTATATGTACATCGCGCTGCTGTCTTGAGTGCATGAGCACATGCTATTATTGCCACTCCCTCGCACTTCCAGTCACGCAGCATATTCCTTCTACTCCTCACTGCCTGGGTGCCAGCTGCGGGAGCCCTGAAAGCACAGAAGAGACAGTCTGCCTGCTCTTACTTGCAGTGCCTGGTGTCAAGCCCCTGGCAGATGAGAGGAGCAATTGCAGGGAATGTCTACTCAGTGCCATCAGCTCTGGGCTGGAGTATATTCAATCACGCTGTGGGGATAATGCATGTGCAGTCAGGTCTGCATGTAGGAGCTGTGAGGGGCTGGAGCATGCTGCCAGACCCTTAAAAGTGTCTACTAAACATATGTCACCTGAGCTTTTCAGAGCCTTGTAACTTGGACAGATTTTCCTGAGATGACAAAAGGCATCCTGGACACCATTGTGACCCTCTCTGTCAAGTTTCAAGTCCATACTCCAGAGCATGGAGATACCACAGCGCCTCAATGAAACAGCTGTAAGAATTTTTATAACATGGTCAAAACAATGTATTGTTCCCTAAACTCATTCTGAGAAATGGCTGAACCATTTTAGCTGAAATTTTCCAAACACATTGGGCCTGAGGCAGACACCCAGCATGGGAAATTTATAGTAAAAATCTTAACTAGAAGCAGCACCATCAGTAATTAGCCAGAATCTGGACAGTGTAGTGGATGGGGAGGGGGAATTGTCAGTAATCAAACTGTGTGTGTCTGTTTTTCCCAAGCTTCTGATCCTGTATTCGTTGCACACTAAAGCTCTCTGTGACTTTATGCAAGTCACTTCGGGCTGATTCTCCTTTGCCCTGCAAACCGTGTATCCATTTACTTCTGTGGAAAGTGGATGTAAAATACTACCAAAGCTGAAAGCTAGTGCATTGCACAGGTATAAAAGCCTACTTAAAGTGCAGGGCACCACTGTATTTACCTTATGGTATATGTGTGTATATATATTTTACCGAATGTGGGTCACTCACTGTTGTAATGCCAGTGGGTTCATTGATATTACACCAGGGATAGAGTTGGCTCTGTGTGATTGCAAACATATCTACAGGGTATACTGCAGTTAAATACCAAGATTAAAACATCATTGCCCTCTAAAGCATTTGTAATTGTAACGAGGCACATCCACACTAACGCAGCAGCCAGCCAGATAATTTTTTACTCGTAAACCTCCGTGGTTTACACACATATAGCACAAAGCTTTTGCACAATGGTGTATGCCTCAGTTCCAGGTGCATGGGCATGGTTATTTGATCCACACCCAGCTGTGGAAGCAGTATTGCTTGTACTAATCGTGTCCATGAAGAACAGGTACATGGAAAGGCACACAGCTGTACCATGTACATTTATCATGAGACCAGTTGTAAAAGGTGAAGTTAATGACTTCAAAGTGCTGGTCGCTGGAATAACAGCTCTGAAATGGAGCATAAGGGACATGTGCCATTTGGCAACCTATTGCCTGGATTCATCCAGCCATACTACAAAGGAAAAGGTGATAGTGGGAGTCAGCATGTCACATTCTACTTTGAAAGGCTACTTATTTGTAGCTAAATTAATCTACTGAATCAGGAATTCTACATAATTATATATTGGATCGATGGCCTATGTCCTGGTCCCATGGAAGTCAGAGATCAGCATTTATTATCAGGAACAATACTGTGGTGTCCAGTCCAGGTCCAGATTGGGCCACTGGGTAATTACAAGGCAGGCTGGCTGGTTGGGAGTGCCATTGTAGGCTATGCCAGAGTAGGAGTTGAACAACATCACTACTGCTACACAGTGTTAATCAGGGCACCAAGCCACCTACAACGGCTCTAGAGCAGCTGGCCTGCTTCCTCTCATTCCATGCTTCTCCCCCAGCCCAACAGAACTGTATCCTCAACAAACAATGGGAGACGTACAAAGAAGCCTTTGGAGCCAGCCTGTCCCCGCTCAGGTGCTTGGCCTGGCAACTCAGGCTTCTGGGAGATTGCTTAGGGTCTTGAGATTTTGCTCTAGCTGCAGTGGCTACATCTATGAATGTCGCATCAAACACATTACCAGAGAACAGAGATAAGGGTCTTGCCAGGACAGGCTGCAAAGATGGTAACGCTGGAACCCTTGCAGCTCCATTTAAAATGGGGACGTGATTATTTTCCTCCTTTAAAACAAAAATAATTAAATGATTAGCTGTTCTCCCTCCCCAAATAAAGGTGGGAGAACATCTAATCATTTCATTATTTTTGTTTTGAAGGAGGAAAATAATCGCTTCCCTGTTTTAAATAAAGGTGGGAGAGAAACAGTGTCGGTGGGGCTTGATTGTTATTTCATGGGTATGCCAAGATGAAAATCTCAGGCCTTTCCATTTCCGGCAGGTGTACTTCAGAGGAGACAAATCATGCCTGCCCTCCTACATCAGCCCAGTACAAGAGAATCAATGAGTACCAACAGCTCCAGCCTCCAATACAGCTAAACCAGTCAGATGTCCCCCATTGCCGCCTGGACGCCTAGTCCAGCCAAGGTAAATGGGTGAGTGTGAAGAGCAGCTAGGGCCCCGACAGGGCATTTTGCTGGTGCAGAGGCAGAGAGAGCATCCAAGGTCTACAGAAGTGAATAGTGTTGGTAACTGGTCAGGGTGGAGGCGAGGCAGTGAGAGAATGGAGGAATGGAAGTCTAATGGCGACATTGGTGTTGGTTCAGGGGCAAGGATGGGAGGCTACCAGCAATTAAATTGGTGTGAGGCTGGCTGGGGCATAGGAAAGAGAGAAGTTTCAGGGCTGGTGGTGAGGGCTACAGGTGTTACTTCTGCTGGATGTGACTGAGGGAGAGGAAGTGGAGTGGCAGAGGGGCTGGAAGATTAAACTGATAATGAAGGGAGTGAGAGAAGCTATTAGATGGTATTTGGGAGGATGGGGAAGAAAACATTATTTTGGGTGGGGGAGAGGAGGGAAAAGATGGATTTTTTTCAGCAATGACATTCTCCCATTATATAAAATAATAAGGGTGACAATACTTTGCAGCAATAGAAGGCTTGCCATCTTCAGAATTATTGATAGTCATTAACTGATCTTCCCAACAACCCTGAGAAGTAGGTTGGTCATAGTATCCTCATTTTTAACCAATGGAGAAACAGATGCTGAATCATTAAGTGTAGGGTTGCCAACTTTCTACTCGCACAAAACCAAACACCCTTGCCCTACCCCGCCCCTTCTCTGAGGCCCTGCCCCCCCCACTCACTTCATCCCCCCTCCCTCTGTCGCTCGCTCTCCCAACCTTCATTCACTCACTCATTTTCACCGGGCTGGCTTAGGGGGTTGGGGTCAGGAGGGGGTGAGGGCTCTGGCTGGGATGCGGGCTCTGGGTTGGGGCCAGAAATGAGGCATTCAGGGTATGGGAGGGGGCTCCGGGCTGAGGCAGTGGGTTGGGATGCGGGACAGGGTGAGGGCTCCAGCTGGGTATATGGGCTCTGGGGTGGGGCTAGGGATGAGGGGTTTGGAGTGCAGGAGGGGTATGGGCTCTGGACTGGGGGTGCAGGTTCCAGGATAGGGCCAGAAATGAGAGCTTCAGGGTGCAGAGGGGGCTCTAGGCTGGGGATGAGGGGTTTGGGATGTAAGAGGGTGCTCTGAGCTGGGACCGAGGGGGTTCGGTGGGTGGGAGGGGGATCAGGGCTGGGGCAGGGGATTGGGGCACAGGGGGGTGAGGGCTTTGCCTGGGGGTGCGAGCTCTGGGGTGGGGCTGGGGGATGAGGGGTTTGGGGTACAGGAGGGTGTTCCAAGTTGGGATCGAGGGGTTCAGAGGGTGGGAGGGGGATCAGGGCTGGGGCAGGGTGCAGGCTCAGGCAGCTCCTGGAAGCAGATGCATATCCCTCTTCCGGCTCCTATGCAGAGGCGCGGCCAGGTGGCTCTGCACGCTGCCCCATCCGCAGATGCTGCCCCTGCAGCTCCCATTGGCTGCAGTTCCTGGCCAATGAGAGCTGCGGAGCCAGTGCTTGGGGCGGGGGCAGCATGCGGAGCCTCCTGGCTGCCCCTATGCCAAGGAGCCAGAGTGGGGACATGCCGCTGCTTCCAGGAGCCACGCGGACCCATGGCAGGCAGGGAGCCTGCCTTAGCCCCACTGTGCCGCTGACCGGACTTTTAACAGCCGGAGCCGCCAGGGTCCCTTTTCAACCAGGCATTCCGGTCGAAAACCGGACACCTGACAATCCTAGTTAAGTGACTTGCTCTCGGCCTCAGAATGAGTCCATGTTAAAGCCAGGATTAGAACTTGGAAATTCAGCTACCGCTCTCAGTAGCCATTGGAGAAAGATCAATAAGTAGCACTATTTTCATCTAGACAGCTGTGTCCAGTGGTGGAGATTGCAACATTCAGAAAACAACATATGTTTAGGCCTGTAATGTGAATGCACATCAAATATATTGGCTTCCAAAAGGTTTTGTCCATTGGTGGCATCTCCAGTCCATCCACAATGGAGAGATTAGAAGAAAAATAAGAGGGAAGAAAACAAACTGCAAGAAGATAAATAGTCAGGTGAATGAAAATGGGCCCACGCATACAGAATAGTGTAGACTGTTAAAACATTGGCTTTATGGATATACTCAGTGCTTTCTTTACTTGTGGTCTGATCCTGAGCATCTGCAGTCACGGACACATGAGGCCCCAATTTGGCAAAGCAGATAAGCACATGCTTAATTTAAGTACATAAGTAATTTCATTAACTACAATGAGGGTAACTTCAGTGGGACTTCAAGTACGTACTGGATTCGGGGCCTTAGAAACAAACACTTGAATAGGGCTGAAAGGGAATTTTTCAACTGAACATTTTTCTGTCAGATAATGCCAGTTGGTCAAAACTGAAACTTTTTGCAGAAACATATCGGTTTCAATGAAACTTACGTTAGAGGTTTCTCAGATCCAGGATGAAATTTCTGTGCAAACAACCCAGAGAGAGAACCACCCACCCACTAGCTTGGGATATTGGAGACCTAGGTTCAAGACCTTGCTTTGCCTAACTACTGAGCTATAGAGTCTCTCTCTCTCTCCTGTTGGAGCTGTTCCACTTTGTATAAATAATTCTTTGAGCCAGAGTGAGAGACTGACTCTACGGCCTGAAACTCTTGTTTTCTGGCCAGCCCCAACCTTGAATACCACTGTGGCCTTTGTTAGTAAAATGTTCTCCTATGAGCAGAGCTCTATCTGCATTATTTTTAAGTGTAAGGAGTTAAAGAAACAGTATTGAGCCCAAGATGTAGCATTGTATGTGTTTGTTCTTATCAGGGATGGGTGAACTGGTTCAGATAAAATTAGAACTGACCTCAAACTCCTGGCCAAAAATTGAACCTGAATGAAACGGTTCTTGGGGGGGGGGGGAGTTTTGTTAGCTTTTCCCCCTCATTATTCTCCATCTTGGAAGTGCCAAGAGAGAGCTTAGTTTCTGTAAGTATTTCCAAACTGACTGGAAGCAGAAAGCCTGTTCTCATGTGATTTCCATTCTGAAGCCTGCAAACTTGAACTGACCTGCAAATCTTTTGTGGTTTGCCCATCACCATTTATTACTTTTGTGAACCAATCCTGTTTAACTGGGAGTCATTTTCCATTATCCAGGAACAATCACCTCTCGGCACTTACTCCTCCACCTAACACTATAACATTATTAATTTTCCTGGGTGCCAATTATAACAACATTATTCTAGGTGAATTCTCCCATTGCTAATATAGATGTATTGGGGGACTCCATGCTAAACTACAGTGAAATTTCCATGAAGGTCAAAAGATGATAAAAGCATTTATTTTGTTCCCCCCTAATAGAAACCAAACAACTGCCTAGAAGGATGAAGGGGCATTTTCTTCCACCAGCATTATCATAAGATGATAGCAATCAAAACCAGCACAGAAAAATGGTTTGTCTTCCCTCATCTCCTTCAAAATCTAACACCCTCATGCTAATGAAGCTGTTTTTTATAGACGTCTTTCTAAAGTGGCTTATATAACAGAAATACAAAACCTCCATCTATTTTTCTCATACTACTTTTTTATTGATTTGAATAGGCTTTCTTAATTCCTTACACTAAAATTAAGGGGGACTATGAATCATGTTACTGACCAGGGTTGGGGGAACAAGGTCCCCATTTGCTAAGGGAAACCTATGTTTGTGGCAACTTACTGGTATGAACATAAAGCCTAATGAAATTGAGTGATGTTTTCAGCTTCATTTTGTTATCTAAGATTTATATGTATGGGAAGACGCACAAGAAAGCAATCAGGCACCAAGGTTTCTTTCTCTCTCTGGGCCTGATCCACAGACCACTAAATCTGGGAGGCTTTCAGCTCTGTCTATCCCTCTCTCTCTTTAAATGATTTTAATCTTTCCTTGTTCAGCTGGATGGATGCTGTGTTCTGTCCTTGGTTTTGGTTGAACATAGAGAACATGTGCAGATGCAGTGCCCAGGAGGGGCTCCCAAAGCCCTGTATTTACTCACAAACAAGCAAAGAGGGTTGTTAACAATGTTTGCTTAGTGTTTAGCAAAGCAGTCTTGGAGTTCATCTCTAGAAATTCATCTCACCCTTCACTGATCCAGAAACAGATATGGTGAATGGTGGAAACTGATTCTGAAGCTGAGAGCTTAATATATTATTTAGTTTTCCAATTAAACATCTGCATGGTAAATAGTGACAAGGCTGGCCTTCCCACTGTGCTTTTGTAATCTTTACACTACAGCACGTATTATTTACGCAAGCCCTCCATTTAACTGCTCCAATCTGCAACATTGCAATTCTGCCTTGTTTTACAGATCTGATATTGGTAGTCCTGCTTTTATTTATTTTTTAAAAAGTGACTCCAAAAGGGCCAAATCCTGAGAGGAACTGAGAACCTTCAAATCCACTGAATTCAGTGGGAGTTGCAGATGCCCAGCACCACTCAGGATATGGCCCAACGCGTTTTAGAAGGGTTTTTGGTGGTAGGGCAAGGCAATGCTATAATTAGCAACATATGAAAATGGAGAGCCAGACTGTGGAGCCCTTGCCCACTCTGCTGAGTGCTTATATGCGTGGTCCCATTGCAGTCTATGGATCTAGTCTAAGTGCTCACTAGGGAGACTGATACCAGTAGGGAATGGAAGGCACAGCAGGTTTCTAATGGGCTATGGAGACTTTCTTCTCTAGCTCACCAGTTCTAATCCAATTTAGGCCAGTCATATCTGACAGCTGTTACTATCCAATGGCTATTCAGTGGTGTAACAGAGCGGCCCATCCTATAAAAGCAAGGAAGCTTGGGGCCAATCAGCCTTGCCCTGCTATAACTGTGCAGGGTTGGACTTAAAAGGAGGAAAGGCCAGCAGCCGAGGGCTGGCTGGGAAGAAGCTGATAAATTCATAGAATCATAGAAAATTAGGATTGGAAGAGACCTCAGGAGGTCATCTAGTCCAAACCCCTGCTCAAAGCAGGACCAACCACCAACTAAATCATCCCAGCCAGGGCTTTGTCAAGCCGGGCCTTAAAAACCTCTAAGGATGGAGTTTCCACCACCTCCCTACGTAACCCATTCCAGTGCTTCACCACCCTCCTAGTGAAATAATTTTTCCTAATATCCAGCCTAGACCTCCCCCACTGCAACTTGAGACCATTTCTCCTTGTTCTGTCATCTGCCACCACTGAGAACAGCCGAGCTCCATCCTCTTTGGAACCCCCCTCAGGTAGTTGAAGGCTGCTATCAAATCCCCCCTCCTTCTTCTCTTCTGGAGACTAAATAAGCCCAGTTCCCTCAGCCTCTCCTCATAAATCATGTGCCCCAGCCCCCTAATCATTTTCGTTGCCCTCTGCTGGATTGTCTCCAATTTGTCCACATCCTTTCTGAAGTGGGGGGCCCAAAACTGGACACAGTACTCCAGATGTGGCCTCACCAGTGGTGAATAGAGGGGAATAATCACTTCCCTCGATCTGTTGGCAACGCTCCTACTAATGCAGCCCAATATGTTGTTAGCCTTCTTCGCAACAAGAGCACATTGTTGACTCATATGCAGATTCTCGTCCACTGTAATCCCCAGGTCATTTTCTGCAGAACTGCCACTTAGCCAGTCTGTCCCCAGTCTGTAGCAGTGCATGGGATTCTTCCATCCTAAGTGCAGGACTCTGCACTTGTCCATGTTGAACCTCATCAGATTTCTTTTGGCCCAATCCTCCAATTTGTCCAGGTCACTCTGGACCCTATCTCTACCCTCCAGCGTATCTACCTCTCCCCCACAGCTTAGTGTCATCCGCGAACTTGCTGAGGGTGCAATACATCCCATTATCCAGATCATTAATGAAGATGTTGAACAAAACCGGCCCCGGGACAGACCCCTGGGGCACTCTGCTTGATACCAGCTGCCAACTAGACATGGAGCCATTGATCACTACCCATTGAGCCCGACGATCTAGCCCGCTTTCTATCCACCTGTAGTGAGGCGGTGTGGCGCCCCTCCGTCCCGCATAGGGCCGAACTTCCCCTAACCCCAACGTGGGCGGAGCCACCGGGTCCGGCGCCCGCCCCTCCGAGGTCACGGCCCTGACCCGGAAGTATAAAAGCCCGCCGGCAGAGCTCAGTGGAGCCCAGGCTGGCAGAGAGAGCAGACGTCCCGGGCCGAGCTCCCGCTTGGGAGACAGCCGCAGGCCGCGAGCCGCCTGCTACCCCTCCACGCCGGTCGAGCCTACCTCTCGCCAGCTACCCCGAGGAGGACTGGCCAAGCCTGCCCCGGACCAGCTACCCCGAGGAGGACTGGACAAGCCTGCCCCGGGCCCGCTACCCCGAGGAGGAGCCAAGCTGGCCCCGGGCCCGCTACCCCGAGGAGGAGCCAAACCTGCCCCGTGCCAGCTACCCTGGTGGAGAGCTGCCGGACCTGCCCCCAAGCCCCGCACCAGAGGAACCGATGCTGCTGGACTGGCCTGAACCCGGCGTCGTCAACGAGGTAGGCCCCGAGGGGGAACACGGAAGTAGCCCGGGGGTAGCCAACCCCGGTCAGGCTGCAGAGACCTGTGAGCCAATGTCAGTGTGTTTCGGTCAGGATACCCCACTGACCAGCAGCGGCAGTAACCGCTGCTAGGGCCCCGGGCTGGAACGCAGTGGAGTGGGTGGGCCTGCGTCCCCCCCTGCCACCCCCACTCACGGGTGGCAGGTTTCCCCCTCACCCAACGCTCAGGTGTAGGAACCTGGACCTACCTGATTGTTTGCTCAGCCCCTGCACCAGAGGGCCTGAGCTACCTAACTGTTGCTTGTCTGCTCAGCCCCTGCATCCAAGGGCCTGAGCTGTAACTGTTTGTGCCCCGCCCTGATCCAGGGCCTGGGCTCCTTGACTGCTTGTCTGCTCAGCCCCTGCACCAGAGGGCCTGAGCCCCTTAACTGATTGTCTGCTCAGCCCCCGCACCAGAGGGCCTGAGCGCCTTGACTGATTGCTCGCTCAGCCCTGCACAAAAGGGCCTGAGCTGTGACTGTTTATGCCCCGCCCTGATCCAGGGCCTGGGCCTGCTTAAACTGTTGATTCTTGCTCAGCCCCTGCACCAAAGGACCTGAGCTAGCTGAGTGTTTGCTCAGCTAGCAAACCTGAGGGCCTGAGCTCAAATGAAACGAAAATGATTAGGGGGCTGGGGCACATGATTTATGAGGAGAGGCTGAGGGAACTGGGCTTATTTAGTCTGCAGAAGAGAAGAGTGAAGGGGGTTTGATAGCAGCCTTCAACTACCTGAGGGGGGTTCCAAAGAGGATGGAGCTCGGCTGTTCTCAGTGGTGGCAGATGACAGAACAAGGAGAAATGGTCTCAAGTTGCAGTGGGGGAGGTCTAGGCTGCCTGAGGGCCTGAGCTCCCTGAACTGTGGGTCACTCAGCCCCTGCGTAAAGGGGCCTGAGCTTTGACTGTCTGTGCTATAGTGAGCCGGTGTGGCGACCCTCCGTCCCGGAGGGTAGAGCCCCAGCGCGACCCTACTACACCACCTTATAGTCCATTCATCCAATCCATTTTTCTTTAACTTGCTGGCAAGAATACTGTGGGAGACGGTATCAAAAGCTTTGCTAAAGTCAAGGTATATTATGTCCACCGCTTAGGGTGACCAGACAGCAAGTGTGAAAAATGGAGACAGGAGGTAATAGGAAATAGGAATATAAGAAAAAGACCCAAAAATCTGGACTGTCCCTATAAAATCGGGACATCTGGTCACCTACCACCGCTTTCTCCATATCCACAGAGCCAGTTATCTCATCATAGAAGGCAATCAGGTTGGTCAGGCATGACTTGCCCTTGGTGAATCCATGTCGACTGTTCCTGATCACCTTCGTCTCTTCCAAGTGCTTCAAAATAGTTTCCTTGAGAACCTGCTCCATGATTTTTCCAGGGACTGAGGTGAAGCTGACCAGTCTGTAGGAACCTAGATGGAGGCAGGAGCCAACAGGAACTACAGCCTGCCTGAAAACCCTGGGTAAGAGAAGAGGGTACCAGCCTGTGTGTGGTAAGGCTGAAGCCCTGGAGTTGGTGTTGGTTTATTAGAGCAGGGGATAGCCTGCAAAGGAGGAGTCTAGCAGCTGAGCCTGGCTGAACTGAAGATTAGGTTATTTTGCTATTTTCTGTTGGAGTTTTAGTGAAAGATTCTGAGGCCCTGAAAGGGGTTGGACTCTCTTATGTGGACTGGCTGCAGAGCCAGGTCACTCCTTTGGCCAGAGTGAACCAGAGAAGACACTGGAGAAACTGAGGCAGAGCTACCACAATACAACTTCCAGCCATGAGGCAGCATGCTAGGGCAGCCTCTTTGTGACAAGTAACCTATGTTAGATGAGTTGGTTTAAGTATATGTGTGTGTGACTCACAAAACCACTAATACAAATGGCAGTATCTGGAACCTTTCAGGCAGGCTCTGCAATGACAACATTCCCTCGACAAAGGGGGCCTTACAAGGTAAATTATATTTTAAACAAACCTCTCGGGTGTGACAGAGGTTGCAAAGCCATATGAAGTCAGAAGGAAGGGGAATATAACCAAGCTGTACAGTTCTGTCTCCTAAGCTATCACAGGAATGCAGGGGTGCTGGAACAATTTGTATAGCGGGGGGCGCTGAGAGCCATTGAACCAAACTGTAAACCCTGTTTACAATGGAAACCACTTCAAGCCGGGGCATGCAGCAGCAACCCAGCACCCCTAGTTCCAGCACCTATGCACAAATGCTGTAGAGACACTCAGATTCTAAAGCAATGAACTACATAAAAACCTACATAGATCGCTATGGAGCTGTCACTGGGTGACTGGCACCTTTAAGAGGGAGCAGGGGCCAGTGCACCTGTGAGTGGTCAGCTGCCTCCCAACTGAGCTTAAGAGAAGGCACCTGGGCCCTGTGGGGAAAAAAGCAGGAGAGAGCTTCCTGAGAACGGAGGAGAGACACAAGGGAGCAGTCCCCAAGGGAAAATGCCCAGAAGTGCAGTAACTGTGAGCTGCTGGTGGTGAGTGCTGAGGAAAACTGTTGAAGGCCTGGTTAAAGCTGTGGAAGCCTGCCAAGTCTCAGGAAGTCTTGTGAAGAGGCCAGTAGTAATGAGGGGAGATCCAGCTTGGTCAGTGTAAGCTGGGCCCAGAAACAAGGGGCTATCTCTGGAGGGAAATCCCCAGGAGCAGGGGTAGGACGCACAGGCAAGCAGGCCAGAGGAGTATAATGCGGCAGGGAGCTCGCTGGCAGAAGACCCAAAGTGGAGGGCTGTGAGAGGAGCCGAGGAACAAAAGGTTGGTCCTGAAGGGAGGTTCCCCTGAGTAGGGATCTGATGTACCGGCGAGAAGGCCTGGGGGGAGTAAAATATTGTGGGGAGCCCTCTTGCAGGAGACCTGATTTGGGGCTACAGAAGACTCAGAGGAGAGAAGCGGGTCTTGGAATTCTCAGGTAGACAGCCTGGAACGTGGGGCCCTGGAACAGGAGTCAAAAGGAACTGGGACAGAATGGCTGATGACTTTTAGCCCTGGTCTACACTACGAGTTTAGGTCGAATTTAGCAGCGTTAGATCGATTTAACCCTGCACCCGTCCACGCGACGAAGCCATTTTTGTCGACTTAAAGGGCTCTTAAAATCGATTTCGGTACTCCTCCCCGACGAGGGGATTAGCACTGAAATCGACCCTGCTGGGTCGAATTTGGGGTAGTGTGGATGCAATTCGACGGTATTGGCCTCTGGGAGCTATCCCAGAGTGCTCCATTGTGACTGCTCTGGACAGCACTCTTAACTCAGATGCACTGGCCAGGTAGACAGGAAAAGCCCCACGAACTTTTGAATTTCATTTCCTATTTGGCCAGCGTAGCAAGGTGATCAGCACAGGTGACCATGCAGAGCTCATCAGCACAGGTGACCATGGAGTCCCAGAATCGCAAAAGAGCTCCAGCATGGACCGAACGGGAGGTACTGCATCTGATCGCTGTATGGGGAGACAAATCCGTGCTATCTGAACTCCGTTCCAAAAGACGAAATGCCGGAATATTTGAAAAAAATCTCGAAGGACATGAAGGACAGAGGGCCCTCAGCAGTGCCGCGTGAAGCCTACCAAAGAACCAGAGAGGCAAACGGCCACTCCGGGTCAGAACCCCAGACATGCCGCTTCTATGATGAGCTGCATGCCATTCTAGGGGGTGCCCCTACAACTACCCCACCCCGTGCTTCCCTCCTCCCCCACCCCTCCTGGGCTACCTTGGCAGTTATCCCCCCATTTGTGTGACGAATTAATAAAGAATGCATAAATTTGAAACAACAGTGACTTTATTGCCTCTGCAAGCGGAGATCAAAGGGAGGAGGGGAGGGCGGTTGGTTTACAGGGAAGTAGAGTGAACCAAGGGGGCGGGTTTTCATCAAGGAGAAACAAACAGAACTTTCACACTGTAGCCTAATCTGATGGTGTCCAGTTTGCAAATTATTTCCAGTTCTGCAGTTTCACGTTGGAGTCTGTTTTTGAAGTGTTTTTGTTGAAGAATTGCCACTTTTAGGTCTGTTATTGAGTGACCAGGGAGATTGAAGTGTTCTCCTACTGGTTTTTGAATGTTATAATTCCTGCTGTCAGATTTTTGTCCATTTATTCTTTTGCGTAGAGACTGTCCGGTTTGGCCAAATGTACATGGCAGAGGGGCATTGCTGGTACATGATGGCATATATTACATTGGTAGATGTGCAGGTGAACGAGCCCCTTATGGTGTGGCTGATGTGGTTAGGTCCTATGATGGTGTCCCTTGAATAGATATGTGGACAGAGTTGGCACCGGGGTTTGTTGCAGGGTTTGGTTCCTGGGTTGGTGTTTTTGTTGTGTGGTGTGTAGTTGCTGGTGAGTATTTGCTTCAGGTTGGGGGGCTGTCTGTAAGCGAGGACTGGCCTGTCTCCCAAGGTCTGTGAGAGTGAGGGATCATCCTTCAGGATAGGTTGTAGATCCTTGATGATGCGCTGGAGAGGTTTTAGTTAGGGGCTGTAGGTGACGGCTAGTGGCGTTCTGTTACTTTCTTTGTTGGGCCTGTCTTGTAGAAGGTGACTTCTGGGTATTCTTCTGGCTCTGTCAATCTGTTTCTTCACTTCACCAGGTGGGTACTGTAGTTTTAAGAACGCTTGATAGAGATCCTGTAGGTGTTTGTCTCTGTCTGAGGGATCGGAGCAAATGCAGTTGTATCTTAGAGCTTCCTAGACACTACAGTGCTAATAAGCGATGGTCACATAAACACCACCCTATACCGGAAACCTACTGACCGCTATACTTACCTACATGCCTCCAGCTTTCATCAAGACCACATCACACGATCCAGTGTCTACAGCCAAGCTCTAAGATAGTGGTTGGGTCATTACAAAACCTAAACCTAATTTCCCCCATACTAATTTCCCCCTACTGTTACTCGCACCTTCTTGTCAACTGTTTGAAATGGGCCACTCTCATTACCACTACAAAAGTGATTTTTCCTCCCTTGGTATCCTACTGTTAATTGAATTGTCTCATTAGACTGACCTCACACTTGGTAAGGCAACTCACATCTTTTCATGTATTTATACCTGCTCCTGTATTTTCCACTCCATGCATCTGATGAAGTGGCTCCTAGCCCACAAAAGCTTATGCCCAAATAAAATTGTTAGTCTCTAAGGTGCCACAAGGACTCCTCGTTGTTTTTGCTGATACAGACTAACACGGCTACCACTCTGGAATAATATTTTATGTGAGTTCACTTTGCAGATGTACATGACAAAATCAAATCTGTGTGGGTCGGTCTGTTTATTCTCGTTATCCAGGACAAATAGGAGACCGTTTGAATAACAGCCCCAGCAATTAACAGGAACCTTTGTGTTTAGCTGAGAAAAAAACAAAGAATTTGTTCTGCTGTTGTGAAACCTAGGGCAAGCACTTAACATTAGCCTCATTCTTCTCACACTGAAGTCAATGGCAAAACTCCCACTGACTACAATGGGAGCAGAATAGGGCCAATGCTAAGCACTTCTGAAACTGTCATGCTAAAGGTTTCAGGCTGCCTAACAAAAGCGAGTGTTGAGCAGATGTGGGGCTGAGCTCTATGAAACACATTGATCATTTTCTCTCCTTTAATATAACTCTTGTTCTTAGCCGTACTTCATTCAGTTACAATGATGACATGTCACTCTGTGGCTGGTCCAAAGCCAACTGCATGGCAGAAGCAAATGGCCTTTTCTTTTTTATTGTTCTTTTTTAAGTTTGCCTGTTTTGATTCTTAGTGACATGAATTTGTAATGAGACTGTACTAAGACAATGAAGACTGTGTCTAGAAGATGTATAATGCATGCCTTTTAATTAGTCCTGCTGCTCTAATTGATTAACATTTTGCCTGTTCAGTACTATTACAAAAAATCAGTAATGTAACACTCAGAGCACCTAGTCCTTGTAGAGAAAAGACAGAACATAGCTATTGTATAACATCTGCACTGGCAGGGCAAATGTGTGCATTCCCATTGAACAGATGCTTGAAGTAGCATTAGGCAAGCTGGATAAAAGAAACAATAACAAATGACAAACAGGAAAGGAAAAGGCACAGTGGAAGAGTGAATTCAGGAAGTTGGGTAAAGGAAAACCGTGGCAATGTAGAAGAGGAGAACTGGAGTGTGAATTCAACTGGAAAAAAGAACCCAGGGAAGAGAGAAGGCTGGCACAGAAACAGAGGATCCCAGGAAAGGTGGAGAGAAAAGAATTTTTAAAAAGAATCCCTAGTAAAGGGGACGAATAAATAGACAACAGAGTCCAAACTGGAGATTCAGAGAAGCCAAAGCACAGAAATGTGCTTCATTACATACTGGCTTACTTCCAGAGAGGGAGTATCAGTACTGAATGATAAGTCTGGCATGTAAGGCCCAATTCTGTTCTCGAACACATCTCTACAACCTTAATGGAACTCAAGTGGAATAATGTATATGTGCCTATAGGAAGAATTAGTCTATTCGTGTGTTGGATTTATACTATGCCTGAATTCCCCCCGCTTTAGATGTCCTGGGCCAGTGGTGTAAATCAACATAGCTCCATTCAGATCTATGAAGTTACTCAGATTTACACTAACTGAAGATTTGGCCCTTTACATCTTTGACATAAAAGAAATGAACTAATCAGAACCATTGAGGTTTTGACAAGTGGCAAACATTTGTGCTTTAGGCCTTCTGTAATGTAGAGAATAAACTGCTGGAGACAAGAATGGGTGTTGCATGTGTGGATTGATGGTAGTATGTACCCGTAATATTGATCCTGAACACCTGAAGAATGTGTTTTAAAGACAGATCAGAAAATACCATTTGAGTGAGGCAGGGCAACAGGAATAGAGGATCAGGTGTTTGTGGCTCACGGTCCCAATATTTTCTAAAGTGTGTGTATGTAAATCTAAACAGCTGCAAAGAGCCGTAGCCAAGTTTTATCTGAACTGAAGCACAGTGACCCTACAATGTAAAAAGGTGATGCATGTGATCCAGCTGTTGTGAGAAGACAGGTGTCTAATTGTTTGCCAAAATGTTGAATTACAATACTTACTAGAATAATTCATTCATTTTGCAGTTCACTGCAATGCCAGGTACCCAGGAGAAGACACACATCTGACTATGTCAGCAAACAGCTGAAGATTATTTTCAGCAACATTGCGCATAGGACAAAGAAAAGATGCCTGAAATTGGAATGAAACCATACCAGCCTGACCATTCACAATAGTCAACAATTGCCTGCTGAATTCACCAGTTCATCTTGTGAATCAACATCATCCCACTATTTGGGGGGGAGGGAAATGTGTTGTAGTGAACAGGCCCCTTTTTTTCAAGATCGTATAGGCTGAGTCAAAGCCCATTAAAATCGATGGGAGTCTTTCCACTGCTTTAAATTGGTGTGAGATCAGGCCCTTAAAGAACAATTTGTTATGGCTGCTGGAGGGTATTGGTGGCGGCTGGAGGGTATTGGTGATCTATAGGCAATCACTGACCTATCTGAAGCTGATGGTCTTTTCATTCAGCTTAAATGAGGGAGCAATTAAATGTCCCTTAATGTAGAGATAACCAAAATGATAGAAACCACCGCTCACGACATTGGACCACATGGGAAAGCCTGAGCAAGAACTTGGGGAGAATAAGAGGGTTCTTCCCTGGGACTGATAGCAAAAGCTGGAGCTAGAGCATTGATGGGTGGAGCTGTCTGTCTGTCTGTCAGAAGCAGAAAGTAAAAAGAAAAACAGATGGTAGAAGTGTGACCCTGAGAGTGAGCAGAATGAGAATTCCTTGGGGAAAAGGACTGGATGGAAAGCAGGCATGGATTTAAGAACAAGGAAGCTTCCTCCTGTTTGTTCCTACTGTGTTCAGGGAAACAGGACATTGTGTACATTCTTTGTAAATAAACAGGATTACACCACAGAAATGACTTATTTCATCATCAATTTCTCCTCCTAACAGAAACAAGTCAGCTGGGCCCTGAATATTGGCTAACAGCTTGCGCCAAGCATCGTCACTATTGGGACACTTCTACATACTACAGTAACTTATTCTGTAGGGCTTAAATGACTACATGCATTTCTTTTCCACACAAGTAAAAAATGGGGGTGGGGATGGGGATTTGAACTAGCCAAGGAAACAAAAGGGAAAATTCTGTTGGGTGTTATTTCAGTAAGTGCCTAAATAAAGAATACTTATTATTAGTGATGGGAGTAGCAATGGACAGGACTTAGAGTTTGGATCAGAAATTACCCTTGAAAAAATGTTCAAACAAGTTCTAACAATGGGAGAGATTTATTATTCTCCTTGCCTAGTGAGCTGTTTTGGGTGGCTTTTTTTGCAGGGCCAGATTAACCATTTAAGACCAGTAGATGCCCTCTAATCTATACTGGAAAGAAGCTGCCAGAAGATTTTATTACAAGAGACACCATCTTAAACTGGCTGCCAACTAATAGAGATTTCAGTTTGTGCCCAGTCTAAACCAAGTTAAACCAGCTTTTCTGTATTTGTTTTCTTTTTTAGGACTTTTCATCAACAAATGCATTTATCTGGGTGTCACATGGCTGCTTGGAGACATTTCTATTAGTCTTAGAAATCTTTTTTTCCGAACCTGATGTATCAAGAGAGCTGTGAAAAATCCAACTACTTAAACCCCCAGTCCAGGAAGATATTTCTAAGCCATCACCTCATTCCTTACCAGATATAATAGCTTCACCCTAATTATGTCCATACCACTGAAGCGTGTTAAAATAAATCTGCACCTTTTGTTCAATGAAGCTCAGTGAAAGTACTCATATGAAAAACTTCTCACATTTATAGACTGCACAGTCTGTATAAATGAACACTTTTTTATAATTAAAACAGTAAAGTAATGCTTTTTGCTGCAAACACTCTTGGGGTCACAATAAATTGACATTACTCACCCTCTCAAAGCACATGTAACCGGGGGAATGGTCCCGCTATTGTGGGGAACTTTCCAGGCTTCTGCACTACCCCGGTGAAATGGGCTGGCGGAAGGATCTGAGTCCTCGTTCCCACTCCCTTCACCCAGAGGCCTGCCTGCCCTTGAGGACTCTCCTTCCACTCTTCTGTCTGGCAGAGTCCTCGTAAACCCGACAAGGCTGGGCCCAGGATTCCTGGGGGACTTGACGCCCAACCCTGCTGTGGTCACCCAGGACAGGGGCTAGGGTGTCCCCACTCCAGGGTACTCTCTCTGCAGTGGGCACCTCCCTGACCCACTGATCATTTCATACAATTTAAAGCAAATGCAAGTTGTTTCATTAACAATTAATTTTAAAAAAGAATAAGGAAAAATGGGAAAGGTTAAAGGAAAACACATCACCCCGCTCTGTGGCAGGGAACATCACAAACAGTGTCTCTGGAACGTCAGGGCACTTCACAGTCTCTTCCTTGTAGGTCCCAGGTCTCCGTCTCAGGCCCTGGCTGTGCTGCAGGGATGCTGCGGGTTGGACACTTGCTCTGGTGGTGGACACACATCTCCTTGCTTTGGGTGGTGGGACACTTCTTCCCAGCGTCAGCCCCCCTTCGGGTTAAGCTCCCCCTCCCAGTCCAGCCTGCAAGGACCCTTGGCTGGGGGTGTCTTTCTGCGCTGGGCCCTTTGCCCAAGATCCCTCTGTGGCTGCAGCTCTGCTCCCAGCACAGGATCTGCTCTCCCTGAGCTGTGTCTCTGGCTCTGTGGCTGCTTTTCTGGCCCCTCTGGATCTGGCACGGCTCTGCTCCCCAGCTCAGCTTGGGCCCCTGCTTTCTCCTTAGCTCTGCCCCTTTCTGTCTGACCCAGGCAATTCCAACTCACACGGAGGATGGGACCTCCCTGGCCTCCTGACTCCTTGATTAGCCTGCCCACCCTGTCATTCAGGCTGACCTGGAGCATTGGCCTCTCCCCATTGCCCCTGGGGACTGTCAGTCCCAGGGTCCCAACCTCCCATCGACCCTTCCCGTTTTAGTGCTGGGAGCCAGCCAACCAAAACACCCCCACTGAATGTCAGTAAGGGGGCAACAGTCCCCTTACACACAGTCCTAGTCTGTGATTCTGCAACGGTGACGAAGTAGCAGTAGGGTGGCCCCCTGCCACATCCTGAGAATAGTGGACATTCCGCTACTTCCAGGAATGGTGCGGGCCCTCCCACCGGTGTAACCTCACATGTACCATGCCTATGATCACACTGCACAGAGGACACCATTTTGAGGAATACAGCGCCCTATCCCCACCATGATGACCTCCTGCGCCATGCAGAGGTGGGGCAGCATGCTCTTCAAAATGGAGTCCCCCCTCTGATATCAGACAAAACCACATCCTATTGTGTCTCAGTACCAGACAAATCTTAAAAAGAGAGGACTGTCTAGTTTAAAATGGGTGACTGGCCTGCCTGCATAGCAGTAAAATTCAAGTTCTCTTGCCATCTCTCTCTCGCTGAACATACTGGGCCTGATTGTCATCTCTCACAGATGTAAATTGGGAGTGACCCTGCAGCAATCGATTACACTGGTGTAAAACCCATATATAAGATCAGATTCCAGCCCTGTGGTACCTGGCTGTAAAGTGAACGTCACCTAACCATTCAGAATATCTAACATGACACCACTCCTCCACCTCTAACTGGTAGCATACAAAGTGCAGTAAATCGGAGCTCTTTGTCAAAAGTGAAACATTTTGTGGAAACAAGTCACTTTTGACCAATTTATTTAGGAAATACAAATTTTAAAAAAGCATTTTAATAAGGACAAAATATTCCATTTTGGCCTCTTGTGAATGGAATATTTCTATTGTCAGTTTTCAAACAACTTTTTGTTTCAAAATTTTAAAATGTTGTTATAGGATATAAAAAGGAAAACGTTAACAATCAGAACAAAACATTTTGCTTTGGGTTTGCAGTGACAATAGAACACTATTTTTCTTTAGAATTTCCCTTCACAGAAAATTACACAATTCCCTGTGAAATGACAGTCCAGTTCCTGCCCATCTCTACTTATGCAATTGCCTTCCTCCTTGTTCAGCAGCCTCGTCAAACAATTAAATAGATTTGGCTCTTTAAGAGAGCAAGGGGTTTTGAGGAGGTAAAGTAGTGGGAATGGAGGAAGTTCTCAGTGCTACTGTAACAATCTGGTTAAGCACATGCCCGGGCAGAGTAAGCAGCTTGTTTGAGCTCCTGTCTCTCACTTTGCCTGAGAACATACCCTACCTTTAGCGACAGCTGAGTATGCCAGGAGACCTTTCGTGTCCTAAATCTCACCATGCACCACGCCACCAACCTCCTCCAGTATAAACACAGCAAAGAAGTGATCAGTCAACATTCTTGTTAGAGTTTTTACGTTTATACCTAAATAATCCCATGGATTTCTTTCCAACATTGTCACATTTCCTACATGTGTCTCCTTTTCTCCCTTTGATTCAGGTTACGGGACATTCCTCCGCGTGCAGTATTTTACAGTAATCACCCAAAACACTGCAGTATTGCTGTTACAAGGTACTCTGCCTGATCCTGATTCACTCACATTTCTTTTACAATCATGCAACTCCATTGGGTTCAGTGGAGTTGCTCCTGACTTATATCAATGTAAATGAGAGGAGAATCAGGCCCAGAGTGTTTTGGACCTTGACAGTAGAAAGACTACGGCAATATATTTTATAACTAAGGCAAGGAGCTCAATAGTGTGGCTAAGTGAGACTGGTAGCTATAGCGGGTGCCACACGTGTTTTGTTTTGCCCCTTGAACGCTATTGAATCCCAACTCAAATGGGCAACCTCTTGCACATGAGACACTTCTGCAGAGGGTTTAGTTTATACCATCCCAGAACTTAGTCCAGTGTATTTTGCTGCATCTCTACCCTCATTCCCACAAAGTGAAAATCACGCCTGTGCAGAGGGCCAGACTCCCACCTGAGCACTCAGTACAGGGCATTAAGCAGCAGGTAGACTGTGTGTTAGCTCTCTGCACATGGGTGATTTTCATCCATAATGTTTGTTTCCTTGTCACTTCCTCCACCACTATCATTCTTTTATTCCAAACTCCCCTCTCCACAAAACTCATTTTCCTCTTGTCATACTCCCTTTCCCATTGACAGTCTGGACCTAGCTCCCCCAAGCCCCAAATTGCCCTTTCCAAATCCTTCTCCCGACCCCATCAACTGGCCTGATCCTTCGCTGCAGTCATTTGCATTTTTATTATTGGTGGTGGTGTATTTCAAAATGTGTGCTCCTTATATTTAGAAAACGCATTCATATTCAGCACCTGTGTACTGTACAACCTCCTTATTAAATAATGAGCACACTGCATGCACATCTCCCACATGGTGTCTTGCATTAGTTAGAGCTGGTTGTGGCAAGCATTAGTAAATTTAATAAAATTGTTATTACATATTCACAGTGTACTCCTTTCAAGCTCCGACACGGTATGCCATGAATGCATGATTAGGGTGGAAAACATAGATCTGTAACTCCAGTAAAGGCCTTACTTTGGAGCTTTATGACACCAGTGACTATAAAAAGTTCTCTCATATATATTAGGTCTCAAGTCAGCAAGAAACCCAATACCATGAGCTTCTCGGCTTTCTGTGAGCTTAGGGGTGAAAACATTATCTACAGGGCTTGAGTGTAATTGTAATAAGAATACTTAGTGTTCATATACCAACTTAATTTACCTAATATATGTATAGTGCAGTTGAAATGCAAATGTTCATGCATGCTGAGGGTGTTGAAAATCCACACCTGGATCAGTATCCAAATTTAGAAAATGACCCCTGACTATAGAATGGACTGAAGTAAAATCTCAGGTCTGAATCCCCTCCAATGCTAGGATGTGCAACATCCAGACTAGAATTCACCAGCTTGAGCCCATCGCTAGTATCATTATTATAATTGTGTGTGTTCCCCCTAGAGACCATGAACGGTACATCTTGAATATTTGGATTAAATGCTGGGTTTCTGCTAGGATTATATATTTATTCATTTATTTTAAGAGATAAACCCAGACAGTTCATCTCACTTCCACATTTGAACCAGAAAACTATCACCAAAATTCTCCAGTAAAGGAATACCATGAAAAACAGCTTACCCTGACCAAAATTCCCACTATGCAGTCTGTTTTCTAGACCAAAGAGGCTCAGAGGAGTATGGTAACGAATCAGAAGTTTTTCTGTGTTTATCTGAACTGAATCCTTATGAGATTCACTCATGACTAGCTTCTCCACTCATCAATGCGCAGCAATATCCGATTTCAATTTACAGAGCAGTCTGTACAAATGGCGTTTTGCATCTTGATCAGTTTAGGACAATATCTTGGTCTTTTGAGGTTGTGAGTGTGTATCTTAAGGTTCACTGCAGGTATTTCTGATAGATCATTGAGTTGGAAAGCTGCCTCCATTTTCTCATCTCATGCATAATCACTTAAAGGGGCCCTGTCATGGCTGGATAGATAACCTCCTTAAATTAAATTTTAAAAAATTCTTTTTGAAAAACACTTTATTACTGGCATGACTTCAGCAGCAGCAATGTCTACTGATGTTCCACTGAAAGCACAACAGAATATCATGGGGTCACTAGTACCTCAGGCAGGGCTGGCAGGAGAATTTTGCCTGACGTGTCTAGCCTGTAAAGCAGCAGTTTCAAAGCAGTTCATATTCCCCCAATTTTAAAACAATCTATCAGCCATCTTTAAAACAAGATTTTGCAGCAATGCTGAGAACTTCAAGGGAAACAAGGATACAGGGTTTGTTATGATCTTGGATGTCTCTATGTTGCACCACCCCTCTATTCTCATTGTCTTTTTGACTCGTGAGGAGGGAGGGCATGGAAATCTTTTGACATGTACACGAATGTCAATACTTTGCCTGACCACAGGGAAGAGCAGAGCAGTGGCATATTAGTCACCCAGCACTTTCTTACGGGAACCTTTCCTTCTCTGATTCCCTGACCTGAATCAGACCGAGGTAAATGTGTTGGGCTTCTCCTCTCCCATTCCAATCCCTCTCTCCTCCCACTTCCCACGCGCTCATCTTTTGAACAGCACTGCATCTGACTCTTCTCTTTTTGACTCCTGACTGTTTCTCCTCTCCTCACAATCTGCTACACTCATCCACAGTGACTTTGACTTCCATATTGATGACCCACCTAACCTCTTAGTTGTATGTTTACTTGCCCTCACCTCTTCATTTGACCTGCAGACCTCATTCAACTCTCTCACTCACCAAAAGAGCCATTCACTTGATTTGGTCTCCACCAAGCACTGTTTTCTCTCTCTCTAATCTCGCTGTTGCCGAGTTTCCCCTCTCTGACCATCCCTGGTCTGCTTCAGCATCACTCATCAGCCGCCTTTCACACCCTGTCATTTAGCCTTTCAGAGACATCTAGTCCATCAGCTTTGATGACTCCTCATCTGCTCTCAGACCTCATCTTCCTGCCATCGCTTCCTTTCTTCCGATGATTTGGTGGTTGACTCTCTCCATGCTTCCCTCTCCTCCACCCTTAACCCTTTTTCCTCTTTCTCCTGTCGCAAGGTCCTCCCTGCCAATCCGCAACTCTGGCAAACCTCCAACATCTGCTGTCATGCTGTGGAATGTCTTTACTGGAAATCCTGTGGCCATGCTGACTTCATCAACTACGTGCTCTTCTGCTCCAGTTCTGCCAACTTCTTAACTTAACAACTCTACTTCACCAACGTACTTGAATTCCACACCCGTATTCCCAGCTGCCTTTCTGCACTTTTGACTTGTTCTACAAATTCTCCCCTCCTCCTCCTCCTCCTGCCTCCACTTTTCTTTCTGCACCGGATCTCCTAGATTTCTTCCAACAGAAAATTGACCAAATACAATGTGACTTCCTCCTTCTCTTGGCTTGCCTTCCCTTCTCCTCCTCCTACCGCGCTCGCCTCCTTTTCCCCAGTCTCATCAAACATAAACTCCTTGTCTTAACTTTCAGAGCCTTCGTGATCTATCCCCAAACTACCCATCCTCTCTCACTCACTGCTGAAATGTCAACTCCCACCTCCAATCAGCCTCCCTCACCTGCTTGTTAAATTGTCAAAGAAGCACCTTGATGCTTTCTCCCATGCTGCCCCTCACACATGAAAGGAGCTGCCTTGAAACATCCACTACACCCTTATCCTCCTTCAATTCCCTCTTTAAAACTCTCCTTTGCCATGTTGCCTACTGTAGTGGTGCAAGTGGTCCACTGCAGCAGAGGGTGGGGCAGAAGCAGCCAGGGAGGCTGTGGAAACTGCAGCTAATTAGGGCGAGGCTTGTTAGGAGCCAGACAGGAGGCAGCTGCTGGGGCAGCCCAGATATAAGGAGCTGCCCAGCAAAGCAGAGGGGAATCTCTCCCTAACAAGCAAGGGAGGAGGACTGGCTCCCAGGGATAGCACCGGAGATAGAGCAGTGCTGGACAGGCTCAGGGGAGCGGAGGGTGAGCTCTGGCCTGTTACCTGCTAGGCTGCAGGCCCCTGTCAGAAAGAGCCAAGAAGGTGCAAGGGCCAAGGGGAAGAGGCCCAGCGACGATAAGCAGACAAAGGGAGAGAAGGAGGGCGGAGAGGCAGCCGCTAGAGGGTCCCTGGGTTGGGACCCAGAGTAGCTAGCAGGCCTGGGTCCCCCCCTCTTTTCCCTTTACACCGCACCTGGTCACGGAGGAGCATGGCCAATACAGACTGCAACTTGCCCCTGAAGTGAGGGGCTAGACTTTGGGTTGTGGTTGGCTCCTGCAGCGGGTACAAGCCAAAGGACTGCTGTGACCCCCAGAAGGGGTGTGAGAAGGAAGTAGTGAGCACTACTGGAGGGCAGTGTCCTGAAGAGGACACCGCCAAGTGGGGAAGCAGCACGGGTCCGAAACAGCAGAATAGAGCAGACAACAGGCAAGATACCACCCACACACGGCGCTCCAGAGCTGGAGTGAGCTAATTCCCGGAGCAGCCCACAGGAGGCGCCAGTGGTGGTGAGTCTGAGCTGTTACACCTACAAATAAAACTTGAAAAGGATTAGGCTGCTGGCATGCTGAGACTGCAACCTAGCAGGCTGACCAATATTGTCTCACTGTTTCCTTGTTCTTCCCCATGGGGCTGTATCCATCCGTTGTCTCTTGGCTTATACTACAATTGTAAGCTCTTTGGGGCAGAGGGGGGACCGTCTTTTCATTCTGTGTTTGTATAGTACAATGGGCTCCTGGTCCATTCCTAGGGCTCCTACATGCTATGGTAATACAAGTAATATTATAGCCACATCAGAACTCTTGCTTTGGAAACCTGTCAGTATTCAAGGGATGGGCTTGGTAAAGTTACATAGGTGACAGATGCAACTGCTCTTTGGCCACGTCTCCTTTAGTGTCTGGGTGTGACGCCGGTTAGCGATAGGTGAGGCAATACAGAAACGTCAGGGAAGTTGGCCATTTCAGGTTACGCCAATTAAATAAAACAAGTGTCCACTTTAACGTAACCACGTTTTGGTCAAACAAAATCAGATAGGGTGAGAGCAGGAGTGGAGTTAGTATCTCATTGGGGGCCCCACTGTGAAACTCACGCTATCTCCACACCACACACCAGTGTTGGTGGCATGTAGGGGAGGTGTAGCTACACGCTGCAGTGAAAAGCTGCAGTGCATAGCTACACATGTCAGTGAAAATCTGGCAGAGGGAGGCAGCAGGAAACTACACTGCTAAGAATAGCAGTATAGATGGGGAACCGCTGCTCGGGTGTGCAGAGAGCTGTGTAGGATATATACGCAGGTGCATATCCACAGCCTTCAGGCATGTCTTTCCTCTACTCGCCTAAGCAGTGCCTCATCATTGTTATTCCTGCGCTAGGGGCCCACCCATGTACGGACTCTGCATGCTGCCCAAAGAAATATGTCATGTAGATGGATCTTCAGGCACAGTCCTGCCTGGGGGTGACGTAGAGCTGCACGAATCCAGCAGGGATACGGGAGGAGGCTGCTGTCTGTTCTACCAGGGGATGCACAATGCCTCCCAGGCCACCCAGGTGAGCAGAGACTGTATCAGCTGTAGGGTGACCAGACAGCAGATGTGAAAAATCGGGACGGGGGTGTGTGTGTAATAGGAGCCTATATAAGAAAAAGACCCAAAAATCGGGACTGTCCCTATACAATCAAGACATCTGGTCACCCTAACCGGCTGTTACACGACTTTGGGCAGCAACTGCATAGCCCTACTGGACTGTGGAGAAGGGAAGGGAGGAGCAAAAGCCCTGCCTCTTCCCTGGCCCCTTTGGTGTGTTGCGTACTATCCGCCAAGTAGAAGCGGAGCTGCCTCTTATGCAAAGGCAGCGATTCTGCCTGGCTTTCATATGGCCCACACAAAAGTGAAGAAGGCTACTTATCCCCTCTCCCAAATTGTAAATTGATGTAAGGGTTGTATAGAATCTGTCCCTAGGGAAACAGTGTCTGCAGTGTGTTTTTCCTCTAATCACTTATTTCTAATCTATTTTTTTCCTATAAGTACCTGAATGAATTGAAGGGGTGAATACAACAGATAGCTGCAATACATTATTAACATTTAACAGTTCACGAAATGCATGGTCAGATTTTGCCAAAGAGCAAGCAAAGAAATATAAAATGCTATATAAAGTAACAACAAAATAATCAAAATGATGTCTTTCTCCCCCAGTCCCCCAGAAAAAAAAATCACCGAGCAAGGCAGTATGTTATTTGTTTATCAGAGTACCCAGAGCAAGTACATTAGCTGCAAAAAAGTAGGAATGGATTTTGAGAAGTCCCTTGAATTTAGTTCATGACTTTAAATCTAATCATCTAGCTATCTGTCTTTAGCTGTAAAATACCTATCAATAATTTAGTTTGTGAAGGCAGGTTCCTAATTGCTTTGTCCATAGAAAAGAGTCCCAAATGTCTTAACATTTATCAAGGCAATTTCTTTTGCTATAGGTGACTTTCTTTTGCTATAGGTGATTTTCATAATAGCTACATGATGATGATTATCTGGTACTTACAGTGTCCTTTCCCAGCTAAGGTGATTCATTTCATTTTCAAAATTGGCTGGTGCTAGCACAATGAGCACCCACTTAGTCTTTGAGAGGGATAGAGCGCCATCTGCTATCAGACTTAATGTTCAGAGACTGCTGGGTGAAGCTCTGAGCCCCAGGCCAGGAGCTTTTTCGTTTGCTGCAGGTATTTTTTGCCAAATGGTTATGTGTTCCTACTTCTCTCCATAGCTACTTATAATCAGGGAGGCACAAAAGAACTGGCACTTCCTGTACTGGGTTCACTGAATTAAATTACTTTTAACAGTGACACACCAGGAAGATTTTCAGATGAAATAATTGGGCTACATAGCAGTAACTGGAGTTGGAGTGAGAGGGGAAGAATGGTCTAGTGGTAAGGGTGCTAGCTTGGGACCTGGAAAACCCAACTCCCTGCTCTGCCATAAGCTTTCCATTTGATCTTGAGCAAGTCACTCAGGCCCAGATTTTTACTCACCATTGCAAGGCCTAAAAGATTTGTTTTTGGAAGTGACTTAGGCACAGAGCAGCCTAAGTCACGTTAAAATTAATGGACTTAAGTGCCTAAGTCACTGCTGAAAATGAGACTTAGGCATCTAGGGCCTGGGCTACACCATGGGGTTAGGTAAACATAAGCTGCCGTGCATTAACCTAGCTATGGAAGTGTCTTCACTTAAATTTGTCTCCTGCAGATATTCATGCCTCTCCACACCGAATTAGTAACACCGCCTCCCTCAGTGGCATAATCAATGTAATTAGGTTGATGCAGTGTCAGTGTAGACACTGCATTGCTTACGTCGACTGCTACTGGCTTCCAGGAGCCATCCCACAATGCCCCACACGGACAATACGCTTGATACAAGCGCTCCTCGTGAAGATGTGCACCGCTGACACAAAGACCTAAGTGTACACACACACAAGTGATTTAATAACTGTGATGGCTGTATGCTGACGTAAGTTAGGTTGACATAAGGGTAGACATGACCTAAAGCACTTAGGCCTTGCAATGCTGAGTGGAACAATCCCTAAATACCTGTACAAACCTGGGCCTTAGCTCTCTATGCCTCAGTTCCCTATCTATAAAATGGGCATAATAGCACTTCCCTACCTCAAGAGTTCTTGAGACTAAATACATTAAAGACTCAGGTGCTCAGACCCTAGACTAACGGAGGACACACCCATACCTAGACAGCAGTACCTTAGGTAGATAATCATTTCTTGGTTTATATCTCAGCTTTCACAACCCTCAGGGTGCTTTATGCAATCCTTGTAGGTAGAGCACATAGCAATATCTGTAGCTAAGGTTGCCTAATTGAGTGGACACCTCTATGTAGAAGCATTCTGCCATCGTCCAGCATATTCTGCATGACACATTTCAGTAGGGTTATCTTTTTTTGGAAAAACCGCTAAGAAATGCAGGCCAAAAGAAACCCTATGTTTAAGGAAGGCTGAGATATAAAGCATTTAGAATTCAGGAAATGCCAAAATGAAGATTGCCTGGAGATCCTTAAGTCTGCCCCCTTATACATAAATTATGGTACAATATCTAATTAAATAATCATATACTATTTTTCCCATGGGACCTCTGCCTATTTTAATATGCAGATTGCCTTATTCACTGTTGAATGGCCAAAGATATGCAGTGAATGAGACAGGGTCCTGAGAGACTCTGCCTTATTTTTGGCCAAATTCTATTTGCAATCACCATGGTGTAAATCTAGAGCAAATGTGAATTTTATACTGTAAGCCCTGTGGCCTGAAGCCCCTAAAGAGTAGGGAGCTTGCTGTTGGTGAGAGAGACAGAAGCTGGTCCAATAACAGATATTACCTCACTCATCTTTTGTCTCTCTAATATCCTAGGACCATCATGGCCACAGCAACACTGCAGAAACATACTTGAGAGTCACAATTCCCCATTTCTCCATGGGCAGGGGTTAGTAATTTACTGCTGGCCTATAGCAGCAACAAATTACAACATCCTTCTGCACCAGCTTAGCCGTGCTGGAAGGCGCATTGGGAAGTGGAGCCAATGTTCTGCTGACCCTCCTCCACTTTTCCTCGCTTCTGGATCTTCCCTGCCCATCGGCTCTGAGGTGAAGAAACTTGCTTAGACCTTTACATCTGGACCCACCATCCGAGTAGTTTACGAGGAGGTCTGTAGTCCAAGTCACACTCTAGTTATCAATAGTTTAAGATAGGCACAATGTTTAGAGCTGGGCCTTGGCTTTACTCTTTCCAAAGGTGCAATGTGTGTCCATAAAAGTCTGCCTGCGTATGAGGTGTGATGGAAAACATTAGCAACTAGGCACCCAACTACCTAGGTTCTTTTCTTCTCTTGTCTCCTATTTGCGTCCACAATTAATTGCAGGTGCAACATCACAGATAGCGTCTTGAAAATAAAGTTATAAATATTAATGTGTTAAAGTTTACATTTCACAAAGGGGGGAAAACAATAGAATGTAGTCTGTTTGTGCAATTTGACAGAATCAAGCCTGACATTTTGAATTTCCTGTCTTTTGTGCTGTGGATTTCTCAATCTTAATGTTGCAGTAATGTTAGCTTTTGCATGTATAATTCCGTGGCACGTGGTTTTTACTTTAAACAATGAAAAAGAAGATAGAAGCTGTCCTAGGGGGACAGCTGAAGTCTCGCCATGAAACAGGAGAATCCTTGTTTGGTGCAAACATCCTGCGGTGTTGCAAAGCTGATGTAGTGCAGCTGCCTTTAAGCCATTTGTCTCCAGCACACTGATTGATCTAGGGGGCATGTCTGTAGCAGGAATGGGGTGTTCCAGGGGCAGGGCAGAGTACATAGCATTTTACCTCATCCACGGCTGCCTGCATCCTTTAAAACACACCTAAATTTCACTGGGGGTCACCTTGGCCTCCAGAAGGCCAAAGATTAAGGGAGGAGGAATGTAGTTTAGAACCACCTTTCTCTCTGCCTCCACTCAGCTGCAACAAGCTTACCCTTGGCACAGCTGAGAATTGGGCCCAACCTATCCTTGACTGAAACATTCTAATATAGAAGTTCTTAATTGAGGCCTTCACTGGAGCATTCCTGACAAATACATCTAAATGGAGCCATCCTTAATACAGGAGTCCTTTACAAAAGTCTAAGCCCTCATTGAGGATGCATTCTTAACTGAGGTGTCCTTAATATAGAAATCCTATCTCAAGATAATCTTGGTCAGACCCTATGTTCTTTACCCTTCTAGGATAAGTATGCCACTAAACCAGTGGTTCCCAAACTAGGGGCGCCGCTTGTTCAGGGTAAGCCTCTGGCGGGCCCGGCCGGTTTGTTTACCTGCCGTGTCTGCAAGTTTGGCCGCCCGCAGCTCCCAGTGGCCACGGTTCACCGTTCTCGGCCAATGGGAGCTGCAGGAAGCGGCACGGGCCGAGGGACGTGCTGGCCGCTGCTTCCCGCGGCCCCCATTGGCCTGGAGTGGCGAACTGCGGCCACTGGGAGCTGTGATCGGCCGAACCTGCAGACACTGCAGGTAAACAAACCAGCCGAGCCCGTCAGGAGCTTTCCCTGAACAAGCAGCGCCCCTAGTTTGGGAACCACTGCACTAAACTAAAACAAAATGCATTTTAAGCTCCCACAAGAAGGTTTGGATTCTAAATGTTACAACATGTTAAAAGACTACTTGCATTGTGTTTTCCTTCCTCAGTGAGACCTATAATGCAAGTTTCTAAGTTCAGCCATTTCTGAGTTAGGCAAGCATAGGATGACCAGATGTCCCGATTTTATAGGGGTGGTCCCGATATTTGGGGCTTTTTCTTATATAGGCTCCTATTACCCCCCACACACACCCTCTGTCCCAATTTTTCACACTTACTGTCTGGTCACCCTAGGCAAGCATGCATTTTTCCCACAGTTCCAATTAAAAAAAATATTTTCCTCCTACTTGCATAACTCAAAAATGACTGAATCAATTTTGCTCAAAGTTAAAAAAAAAAATTACCTTTTGGCTGAGATCAATATCTAACATGTTAGCCCCACACTTTTTATCTGAGAAAGGATGTGTAACTTTAAAAGTGGGGATTGGCGTGAGAACCGAAACCGTGTGCTTAGCTAAAGCATATTTACAACATAGGGATGCTAAAATGTGTAGAGAAAGATGCAAAGTGAGTGAGGTAATACCTTTTATTGGACTAATTTCTATTGGTGAACTTTTGAGCTTACACAGAGCTCTTCTTCAGGTAGAGAGAGAGATGCACAGTCTGTTGAAGCATTTCCACATTACTGATATTATTTCCTTGTTTTACATGGTGTGTAGCTCTTTCTTCGTCTGGACAGTCTGGTAATGTCTTACTTCATGTCTTATCTTGTCCACACATTTTCAGTCAAATGAGAAATTACCAAGCAGAAGAGGAGTGGAAAAACTCACAGCTGTTAGGGCGAGATGCAAAGCTAATGGAAGCTAATGGGAGTCATTCCATTAACTTCAGTGGAGTTTACACCAGGCCCTTACTCAGGCAAACACCCATTGATTTCAATGGGAGTTTTGCCAGCCTCGGGACCTTAGGGTTTGGCCCAATAATTTTCTTCATAAACTATCCCCCACACCACTATGGCAGTCATAGTGCTGCAAAATAATTTAAAACAAAAGGTGACCTTAAACATCTCAAAATAAAACCATTAAAAGCCAAATAAAGTCATTTTAAAAAATACTGTATTTACCACAATTCAATGGGGAACACTCATTTCCTCCTCTCCCTCCACTCCCCAAATAAATTCCCAAATAAAATACATGGGTTTATAGTATTCCTAGTCTTTAAAAATGAATACCACCAACAAAGCAGAGCTGTCAGACAAGTGCTGGAAATCATACCCCAGCTCCATGTGTCTCAGGGTAAGGGGTAGCAGAGAATTCCCCAAACACCCTGCCCAATAGCCCCCTCCCATAATATAGAGATATCCTATCTCCTAGAACTGGAAGGGACTTTGAAAGGTCATCGAGTCCAGCCCCCTGCCTTCACTAGCAGGACCAAGTACTGATTTTGCCCCAGATCCCTAAGTGGCCCCCTCAAGGATTGAGCTCACAACCCTGGATTTAGCAGGCCAATGCTCAAACCACTGAGCTATTCCCCCCCCCCCCCCCGGGTCAGAGCAGTCAATATGACTGCTCTGACCCGGTCTATAAATTCCTCTCCCCACCTAGCCCAAGCTGGAGCAGCCCAGGCTTCACTGCAGAACTCTAGGAACTTCTACGGGCCAAATAAGTGAGGGCTGAGAGAGGATCAGGTTGCCAGTAGGGCTGCTTAGGGAGGCATAAGCATTGTCTCCTCAATGCCCCACTTCTGAGGAGCTCTGTGTCACCGTGTAGGAATGGGTCCCCTCAGTATTCGAACACAGCAGGGCCCAACCATCCTCAGCATGGGACTGAGCCAAATTGTACAACAATCAGGGGCTTAGGAACCCTTTACAGCTGTATCAACAGGGGTCAGGGTTTTGCTTGTGCTCATTAATTGATTTTGCAGTTTCTGCTTCAGGGACATTTTGTTAATGATTCTGCCACTGCTTGTTTTGCTCCCAGAGGGAGGAACTGTTAATCAACTTGGAGAATGAAGATAAGGCGTTAAAATGTCCACAGTAAATTAAGATATAGACACAACACCAAAGATGAGAGAAAGACAGGTGGGTATTTATCTCTTGGTGTTCCCTAGAAAAACACTGAAGAATTAGGGCCTGATCCAAAGACCATTCAAGTCAATGGGAGACGTTCCATGGGTTCAATGGACTTTGAATCAGGCCCTTAGAGAAAAAGCAATTATCAGCTCTCTGGGCATTGGAACAATTTGAATGCTGCAGTGTGGAAGAAAAACATGAGGTTCGTAGGCATATGAGGCTGCTTATTAAGAGCCACTGCTGGCTAAATCTGTTTTGAATGCATGGGCTGCATTCGTAGAATAAGAGGAAGCATTGCCTGCATGCACTCTGCGTGCCCATGCCAGGAGAAGGCACCAGGGAACCAGTATGCATGCATCAAGGTGACAGAACCCAAAACACACGCTATGAACATATCTTGAGAGGCAGAAAAATTGCCAAAAGTGTGTGTGTGGGGGGGGGGGATCCAACTCCTTCTTTACTGGGTAAATAGAAGGCCTCTAATGGGTTGCAAAGGCAAAGTAAGAGGAGACTAAGGGGGGATATGATAGAGGTATATAAAATTATGAGTGGTTTGGAGAAAATGAATAAGGAAAAGTTATTTACTTGTTCCCATAATATAAGAACTAGGGGCCACCAAATGAAATTAATGGGCAGCAGGTTTAAAACAAATAAAAGGAAGTTGTTCTTCACACAGCACACAGTCAACCTGTGGAACTCCTTGCCTGAGGAGGTTGTGAAGGCTAGGACTATAACAGGGTTTAAAAGAGAACTAGATAAATTCATGGAGGTTAAGTCCATTAATGGCTATTAGCCAGGCTGAGTAAGGAATGGTGTCCCTAGCCTCTGTTTGTCAGAGGGTGGAGATGGATGGCAGGAAAGAGATCACTTGATCATTACCTGTTAGGTTCACTCCCTCTGGGACACCTGGCATTGGTCACTGTCAATAGACAGGATACTAGGCTGGATGGACCTTTGGTCTGATCCAGTATGGCCATTCTTATTTATTTTATTTGAAACACCCTCTCATTGTGTTGCCTGAGCTCATTGGATGGAAGAAGGGTTTCTCTTGTGGTTAAGTCTCAAACGTGCCATCAGCAGACCTGACTTTTATTTCTGGATGTATCGATGACTTTCTCTGTGCCCTTGGGCAAATCAGTTTGGCCAGAAATTTCAAAAATGGCCACTAATTTTGAGTGTGCAACTTGAGACCACTTCAGATTGGTAGGTATTATTAACCTCCCCCTGACCCTCTGTATGTGAACTTTTGAAACTGGTCACAGCAGACTTTAGCTCCATTCACTCTTGATGGAACAAACTCTGTTTACACCATTGGGCCATGAACATGTCTAACAATTAAAGGTGCCAGCAAAAGAGCATATGGCAACTATCAGGATTCAGAACCTGAAAATGCCTTCTGACATGGAGGGAATGTCTTCTCCAATATTTGCTCCAATTCTGTTTCCCTTAAGGCTGATCAGCTGTTTGGGTGGTGTTAAGCCAGGCTCTGAGGGCCTGGACAAAATGCAGTTGAAGCCAGTGGATGGATGTCCCTGATCATTGTGAGTTAACGTTTGTGTGTATCCCCATACATATAATTCCTTTACACAGCTATTAAAGACATGGTCCCTGCCATGCAGTAGTTGCATGTAAGAAGTTGAGTCCTTCTGATGTCTGTCATGTGACTATTTTCCATATCTGGGTATAGGAAGAGGAGGCTAGGGTAAGGAGCAGTGGTTGCTGAAGACAGGCTATCAGATTCCAGGGACTGACTGAGCAAAGGCCTACATTTGGTCCATAAATCATAGGTTAGAGAGCTGCAGACCTCTAAATCATCACTGAATAAAGCCAGACAAAATGCAAGTGAAAACACAATGAATCTCCATGAAAAGACAGTCAGTGAAGTCCAGATCTCTGTGAGGATTACTCACAGTATGTGGTAGCTTTTATGCAAAAGGCAGCTATACAATAAAGATGGCCAGATTCTCCACTGATATAAATCCACAGAGCTCCATTGAAGTCAGTGGGCTACACTGATTTACTCCTGCTGAGGATCTGGCCCAGAGCATTAGTCAGAACAGCATACTCTATACCAAGAAAAATGATTAGGGAACATAATGCCACCAAATAAATACTGTGCTGATTTGCATGATAAACAACTTATCATCAATATTTAAAATCCATTATAACTTTTTATTTATTCTTAAATACAGTATGATAATTTGGGGATGCTAAAATCATTCAGTCCACTTATTTGCATAATTGCTGGAGTGCAGTTTGGTAAAAGTTTTGTTTCGAGACATTTATAAGTGATTGTGTGTTCACTTATTATTAAAAATAAGACAATGCAAAATGCATTATAATAACCATCACCGATAAGAGAAAAGGAGGATTACAGTTGAGGGGGAAGAAATCTTTCCATAAATTAAGTGTCTACTGGGTGCTAAAACTTCAGAATAATCTCAGTAAATGGTGAGCTGGATGTGCTGGAGGAATGAATAGAGCAACACTGATTAAAATATTAACTTGTGTTTAACTGTAACTGGCAGCAATTCAGTAAAAATGATTCTTTCTAAAGATGGAAATAAAAATGTCAGTTAGTATCTGTGATGGGGGTTCACAGGGGTTAAAAGCAGCCTAGGGAGGCTGTGCAGGGAGCAACCAATCAGAGAGAGGCTGCACAAAGCAGCCAATCCGAGTCCAGCAGACTCACATAAAAGGAAGCTGCAAGGCAGAGCAGGGTCAGTTGCTGTAGCGAGCCCAAGGAGAGAGGACTGTGTTCCTAGTGGGCTGCAGGAAGGCAGCACCTTGGACAGAGCAGTTGCTGGCAGGAACAGTGGGACACAAGAGGGAGCACCTGGCTGGCTGCTGGGACGTGCTGGCTGAAGGTCCTGAGAAGAGGGCAAAGAAGGTGCTGGGACCATGGGGCAATGGCCCAGGGAATTGAAGGAGAACTGGTGGAGAAGTTAGAGAGGGCAGCAGGAGGCCCAGAGTAGTGGGTGGGCCTGGGTCCCCCTTACTCACCACTGGGGAAGTGGCCAGACTATAGAACTGGGAGATACTTCTCCCCCAGGAGGAGGAAAATACAGATGATGGCACGGCCGGAGGGCTGAGTCATGAAGGACACTGCGGTTCCTAGACTAAGGCGGGTCTGCAAGCGGAGACGAGGGCGAGAGAGAGAGGGTGTGCCAGCTGAGAGAACTAATCCGGCAGGCAGGAGGTGCTGCTCTGGTGAGTAAACCCCATCACAGTATTTTTTCAGGTTTCTTTTCTCTAAATGCTGCAGCTTTTCCAACATAATTTACATGCTCAGCATATCCCATAAGTTCCATCCTGCCATTGTTCTTTAATGAACTGCAGCTGCATGTATTACCTACAGATTTCATGGTTGTCAAAGAGAACAAACCTGAGACCTTCAATTCCAAAAGCACAAGCACCTACCTTCCATTTGAGCTAAAGGAGTAGCTCCATTAGTTGCCAGATGACAGGCTTTATCATGGCTGGGCCAGTCACTAGAGGAAAACATTGACCATACATGCAGTAAAGCCAGTGTAATGTAATTCCACATACAGAACTCCCAATGAAGCAGAGCTCAAATAAAACCAAGCCTTAAAAGTTCAGATCCGTTTCTGTCTCTGTCCTTTCCTGAAGCTTGGGAGAGGGTGCTCAGATCCAGTGTTCTGCTTCCCCACTTTATAGGCCTAGAACCCAACCTTGCTCTTATTGTAGTAAATGTAGGTTCACAGACTTCAAGGAAAACAAGATTGGGCCCATAAGAGTGCTTAGAGTGCTCAGAGCTGGTACTCTAATTCAGGCCCAACTCAGTTTTAAAGTCATTGGGTGTGTGTTTATACGTCAATCAATGGCTCAGAATTATACAGCATATAAAAGAGAAGAAGAAGAGAGGAAACCCTTTGAATGCCAGTTTCTATTCACTTGAGAATTTTAATTATGAAAATCTCCACTTTTCCAGAATCAACTTGCCACCAAAACCACATCATGCTATGGCACAGACACTTATGAAGACACAGATCTGAGAGAGGCTGCTGTATTTCAAAAAGCACATCAGGAGAGGTAAATAATGAGTTTCTGCAAAGTACAAAACATCCCCAGGGAAAAATCTCATGGAGAAGTGCAAAAATCAGGTAGGTGGCCATTATATCTCAGATGAAGATTTGGTGAATTTCCAATCGTGAAATATATATTTTTTTTCCTGTGGTGACTCAGGGGGAGAGTTAGTACAAATCACCATTTTTCTACAGTCTCAAAAATTTGCTGGGGTAACAACGATCTTTGAAAATTTTCTTCAGTTGGGATGAGAGAAGGTGGTGGAGATAAGAGTGGAAATACTCATAACTTATACAGAGATGCTCACACACACATTTATTGTGGTGGAAGAGAGAAGAGGAGGAGGGGTGTAGGAAGAGGAAGGTGTGGATACAGCTGATGGTGGAGGACTCAAGGACAGAAAGTCCAAAGTTGGAGGATACCTCATCTTGGATGAGGAGTGAGTGGGGCTTGCAAAGTAGGTGAAGATTTTCAAAGGCATAAATGACAGTTAGACTAACACAACCCTTTAAAAGTCAATGTGAGTTAAGCATCTAACCAAAATTTGTGTCTTTGAACAATGTCCCCATAATAGTTTATCCTGTGCATTGTGTGCAGCTGGTCAGACTATAGCAATGTGGATGCACTCAGTCCTGAACCTGACCACACAATTAACCCCATGGTCCACTTACAGTAGAGCCACCAGTTGCATGCATCTAAAACACGGGGGCAGTTTGATGTCCCATCTTGGACCCTCATTTAATAAAGCACATAACCATGTGCCTAAAGTTAAGTGTATTCCTGTTCAGAAAAGGTTTTAAGTGAGTGGCTCCGGGATTTAAACGTGTATAAAATTCATCACCTGCTTAAATTCTTTGCTGAATCAGGGCTTTGGAGGCAGACTTTCAAATGTATTTAGTAGAGCAGATCCAAGAGCTTTCAGCTGAAGAGTTTTCCATTGAAAAGTTCTGTTTGTCAACATTAGGTGCCTATCAAATCACATAGGTACTAATTTTCAGTGAAATCAATGGGAGTTAGGTGTCTATGCACTTCTGAAAACCCCACTAATTCCCAGTGATTTCATTTAGGGACCTATGTATTGTTGGGTGGTTGGGTTTTTTTGATAATCCCGATAGGTGCCCATCTGTATCTTAGGTACCTAAATACCTTTAAAAATTTAGCCCTTGGTCCATAACCAAACATTTCCCACTCTTTCACAGATAACCAAAGCATTACTAAAGGCTTGTCTACACTTAGTGAAGACACTACATATCCCGACGGGAGAGCTTCTCCCATCAGCTTAAGTACTCCACCCCCCTGAAAAGCGGGAGCTGTGTCAACGGGAGGAGTCCTCCCATCAACATAAGCACTGTCTGCGCAGAGAGTTCAGTTGATATAACTGCATCACTCAGGGGTGTGGATTTTTCCACATCCCTGAGCGATGTAGTTATACCAACATACATTTGTAGTGTAGACCAGGGCTTAGAATGTAAACTCTTTGGGGGAGAAGACTGTGGTGGTTTTTTTTTCTTATGTTTTTGTACAGTGCCTAGCGCAAAGGGGTCCTGCTCCATGATTGTGGGGCCCCTATGTGCTGCCACAATATACATAATTCTTATAATAATAATTCTGAGCATGACCTGCAACGGTTGCACGGAGAGACTATAGATGAGCAAAAGAAAACTGCAGCTGTCTTAGCCCTGCCTTATGTGGCTATAGAAATGTTGACCGAGTCATAAAATGAAAGAAAAGAGGGCATTTCAAAGCAGTATTTAAAAACACCTGAAAATTGTTCAGACTCATCACTGATATGAAAGGGGCAGCTGTGTAATCCCGGGGGGGGGCTGCCATTTTAATAATAACTGCAACAGGAAACACAGCTTGATAACCTCTGTATCAGCAACAGGAAATGCAGATGGATAATGTCTATCAGGACAGAAAGATAGGAGCCTGCTGTTCTATGAGTGTTCAGAAGTGTAGCCTGCTGTTCACAGCTGGTGGCTCCAAAGAGTATGGGCCTGTCCTGACAGACATCCTCAAGATGGCAATATGGCTGCTTCATGTTTAATTATTAGATAGTCACAATTTTTAATAGATAAGAACCACTTTACGAAGTGATGTATTCATTTAGGCAGGTCTTATTCCCCTGCACTTTTTCTTTAACAAAACTGTGCCGGCAGGAGCAACAGCAGACTATCCAACCTTCACCCCAGCAGGGAAGGACAGACATTTCAGTGAGCAAAGCAAGCCTCATTTGGACACCATATAAAAGTATAAAACAGTGGAACCAAGAGGCATTGCCACTTGCCATAACAAAATGGACCTCTACACATAAAGGGGCAGCCAAGTGCATCTGATGCTCAGCTGCATTAGAGCGAGAGATGGGGTGATTTTTAGATTCACAGGAAACTGTTCTGTTCCGCTGCTCAGCTCTGGCTCCACACTGAAATCCTACTCTCCTCCTATTTCCAGAATAGCAAACCCCAAGTGTTTTTTTTTTATTGCTTTTTTTGTTTGGTTTTTTTAAATCATGAGTCAAGATTCCAAACTGTCAGTGTGGCTTAAGAATCATAAGATATTTTTTTAATCATAGAAAGAAGCCAAAATTTATTTGCCTTGTGGTTTTTTTAAGCCTTCAGATGGCACTTGAGTAATGTTTTCATTCTTTGCTCTCCAACTATAAGGGCTAGAAACTTACTATGTTTTTTAATGAAAGCTGAGATTCTCCAATATTCAGAAAATTCCAGCAATTTGGGGGCCTTAAGAAAAACAATATTTATTGTGAGACTTGCAATATCTATTTTAGGTTCTTGTATAGCTCCCATTACCATAGTATTTGAGCACCTAAAAAATCTTTAATGTGTTTGTCTTCTCAAAACCCCTGTGAGGCAGGGAAGTATTTATTATTTATCGTCTTTTTTTTTTTTTTTTTTTTTTTTTTTTTTTTTTTTACAGATGGAGAATTGAGGCAAAGGGAAGCTAAGCCCAAGATCCACAAAGACATAGGTGCCTAAACAGCAAGTGTAAGTCCCTAAAGCCCAACCCCAGGCATCCACCAAGCGCCTGCCCAGCTGCCACCTTGGTCAGCACCTAAGATTTTACAGGTGTCTCTGTTCCTGCCTCTGGGCATGTTCACTCTACACCCCCAGATACCTATCTCCCACTTGAGCCTTCGCGCGAACCATGAGCTGGGGGAAGACAGGCACTCACCCACCTAATTCACATGCAGGGCCTCAGCCAGTAGGTGTGCTCAGAAGCTGCCTAACACCACACAAAGTAGCTGGGGCAGGGAGGACCTCCCTTATAAGCTGTAGCCCAGTGGTTAGGGCTGTCACGCAGGATGTGGGAGACCATCCGTTTAAGTCCCCCCCTCTGCCCAATGAGGAGAAGGGATTTGAACAGGGATCTGCCACTTCTCAAGTGAATGCCCTAACTACTGGGCTATGGGATATTCTGATGTGGGGCTCCCTCAATCTCCCCCACTGAAACTGTTCCAATTTAATTAAATATTTATGGGGCCATAGTTAGAATGACTCTGTAGCCCAGTAGTTAGGGCACTCACTGAGACTGCAAATCCCAACTCAGCTCCTTTCCCCTCATCAAGCAGAGGGGGGACTTGAACCAGTGGTGTCGCATGTCTGGGTGAATGCTCTAACCACTAGGCTAAAGGCCATAAGAGAAGGCCTCTTGGTTGCTTGTCTAGACCTAGGTGGCCACTGAGCATGTGGGGCCCAAGCTGGGAAGCATGTGCACTGGGCAGAGGAGCACCTATCGTCCCCCGGTTCATGGATCACTAGCAGATATAGGCACCTATTTTAGAGAGGGGGCGGGGCTTAGCACAGACCCCTCTTCTTGGCATCTCCCATTGGCTAGACTAGATGGCTCCCCACCTAGCATGCTGGCTTTTGTGGATCACATTCCAAGGTGCCTCTCTATCTCTCCATTCATTGTATAGGGAACTTTGGTGCCTAACTCAGTCTTTCTGGGTCACAGTGGTGATCCTGTGTTTCTTCTAAAAGTTAGGCACCGTGATGCTCAGCATCACAACACCTAAGTCCCTTTGTGAATCTGGGCCTTGGTGACATGCCCAAGGTCACAAAGGAAGGCTGTGTCAGAGCAGGAACATGAACCGCTATGGATCTGGCTCCTACACTGCTGCCCTGACTACTGACTGGACCATACTTCCTCCATTAAAATAGCAAAAGCTGGCAACATGCTTCTACAATTACAAGTGAAATAGTTTTTTTTAAATGCAAAGCCCAATTTTTAACAACAAAAATATTCCTTCTGGTTGTAAGATATTATATTTGTATTGCCTGCTTACTGCAGCTTTGATCAGATCCAATCTTTGGCCAGAATGATCAATGGGAGCTGACTTTCCACCTCTTCATTCTCCCCAGGGCCAACTGGTTGACTTCTCCATTCTCTTCAATGACACACAAATGCATGACTATTCACAGCATCTGCTGCAAGAATAATTCATTTAACTGAACTTGATTTATTATTATTTATTTACATCTAGCTTTACAAGTCCTGAATCATTCCCATGTGAAGACAGACTCTTGAAATTCAGTCTGAAGTGGTTGCATAATATGTTAAGCACCTCAGTTCAACCTGTGAGCTACCCTAATTAGAGGCAAATAAAAGGAATTTACTGAGGCAAAATTGTGAGTATTTTAGCTACGATAAATGCCAGAGTAGTTTCATCAAGGAAAAAAAATGTCCTTAGATGCAAACAATTGGGACTTTGACTAGTCATCCAGTAACTGTCTAACCACAACTATAGTGCTGTAAGCTTTCTGAACAGTGACTGCCTCCTGCTTCTGTGGAAAAATAATGGGCCTCTGAGATGCTAGGGTTTTTTTTCCTAACTTGCTAATAATCCAATTTAATGATGATGAGACCACATCCATCAGATTCAGGCTGCAGTAGATGCACAATAATCAGCTAAAAACCCACAGTGGTGAGGTGCAATAAGGAGAGAGGGACTCACTGAACCTCAATGAAGGAGTTAACTCCAGCTCAATTTTCCCTTTCCCTTCCAGAGATGCTCAGAAGTTTTCTAAATTGTCTGTTTGCCAAAGCTGTGTACAAGCCTTTCGCAAAGGCAGTGTTCTATAACCAGTGTTGTAGAGCCCCTAATCTGAGCCGTTTATTTTCTGACTATTAATTTATTTTATTTCCTTGTTATAAATGCAAACCCAAGAACAGACTCTGGTGACTTTGCAGCTATATTTTTTCCACTCTGCTGAGACATCCTATCTGTTCACATGTGAGGTAAGAGGATATGGTTGTGTGAGTTGGGTATTGACTTATGGCCCTAATGCTTTATGATTATTAGTCAGCTAGAAGTTTATTCGCTCCTGGCTTTGGTTAGAATTACCAAGCAGATTCCATGTTAAGTCGTGATGAGGTAAGTTTCTGTTTGCCCTGAGCAAAGCAGTCAGGACTTCTTTGTTTGGCAGCAAGAAAGCTGTTGTTTGAGAAAACTGTTTATTCTTGGATTTTTCAGTGAACAAAGTCTTTCTAATTGGAAAATATGTACAAGGCATTTTTAGAACTGAAAAAAATCCACATTGCAAACTGATGCATAGTTTCAGTGGAAGTGTGAATTTGTAAAACTGCACCATCCTCCATGTGAAAGATTCAAATGCACAAATGGATCAGACAGATTTGATCATTGGATGAATGCTCTATCCTGCCCTCACTACTCAATGCACTGAGGCTCTGACTAAATCCTTCTAAACGATGGCAAAAAAATCTTTCACACTTCTGAAGGATTAAAGTTGGTATATTGCTGCCATTACAACCATAACAATTTTCAGTGAACTAGTGGGCATGTGAGGAGTGGAAAACCTGCCTTAGATTTAAAAAACAAAAATACAATATACAATTAAACCTGTCAATCAATTACCAAAACCACCAACAAAAATGAATTGCCTAGCAGAGCTGGCCTTCAAATAACAGTTGTGGTGTATGTGCCTATATATTGGAAGTTGTCATGGTCTAGTTTCCTGTATACTGGAGCTTTAAATGTAAGAAAGCTCAATCTGTTGGCGGAGAGCACTCCAATTTGGAGAGCAGTTTCTATATGGTAGCCATTACAGACTGACTCAGATTCATTGTATTTGCTCGTGGATAGTCTCCATTTTGTTCTTTCGTGTTTTGCTCTTTTCCCTAAAACAAAGTCATTCGGTGCATGATGGCCTTTGTGTAAGGAAAAACCTATTCATGAAATAACAAAAACATATTGTCAATCCAGGGAGCTATTTAAAGAGTTAGGTTTTGTTAACTAGAGATGGACCTTAATGTCATGGAACAATGTTTAAAAAAAAAAAGAGAGAGAGAGGGAGAGAGAGAGAACTGCTTTCTCCTAACACTGAAGAAGGAACTCTATTTTGGAGTAAAGAGAACAGCAGCATCCCCAAAGCTGCTTTTGCTTCTGCCTGACTTCTTGCTACAGGTTTAGAAAAATGGTACAGATCTTTGCACTGCTTGCTTCTGTCCCTGTTGGGGAGTAAAAGGGGATGAGTTGTAGGTAGGGCCATGATCCCCTGTCCTCTATATATGGATTGCACACTCAGCCTGTGTCCATGAAGTAGCCTCAGGAGAGTTTGTCTGAATGAAGCACAATTCTCCCCAGTGGTCCTCCTGGGAACTGGCAGCACGGTTTTCTGAAAATGGGCATAGAGCCTTCATATTACACACTTTACAAATACAGAAGCTTCCCCTCTCCCACTCCCTTCTAAAGCGTCTTTAAAATTAACAGCTTCCTCCTGAACACAAGGGCCAAGTGCACAGAATTTGCTCTGTATAGAAACAGCAAATGAAGAAAACACTTTTTAAGGGAGAGAGGGAGACTGTCTTGTTTTAGCTCATGGTATTTATGAACCTTGCTAAGCTGAGTAGCTGTCCTCTAAACAGCAAATGATTATAGATGTAGCACTTAACCAAGCCAAACAGGATCTTGTCTTATAGTCCTTGACACGCTCAGCCTATTCCATCACCATTCTGGGTCCAATATTACAACCACAGTAATTAGCAGAAACCATGAAATTTTCCCTCGGAGGAGATGTAACTTGGGGGATAGACAAATGAGAAGGCAAATATAACATGAAATCTGTGCTTTTGAGCCAATATATTAGCAAATCTCTGACCAGCAAGGGTACAGCAGCAGCCAGGTTTGACAGAATGAGAGCTGAAGGGAGAGCAGCTCATTTTGGGGAAAGAATGAGCTTTCTCTGTATGCAAAGCTGTTAGAATGATTGAAGTGTGACTTAAATGGGGTTAAAGTCTTCAATTATGCCCATTGCAATTCCATGTGCAATATAGGCCTGCTCCTGTAATCCTCACACACGTGAATAGCCCCTTGAGTCACGGCTGTGTGATCAGACCGCTAGTAACACACACTTCATGAAAGCTGAAAGGATTGGTGAGTTGAATAACATAAAGCTTTTAAAATATCCGAACTCAGTCAGCAAAGCTTTCTGGGTTAATTCTTTTAGCCTGGCGATCATGAGGCCGCTTCTGGAATGCTGAGCTCTAGTGTATAACTTGCTTTGTCATTAATGTTAGTTGCCCTAATTATATAGGTGACATAAATGTTTTTCTCTTGGGGAAGACTATGTGACAAGTGACCTGTCCTAGGAATGCCATCAGACTATTCCAGATGATGACCTGAGATGGATAGATAACTTATCTGGCAAATATTCCCCTTTACTTATTTTGGGGAAAATATATGATTTTTTTCTAAAGAGTTATTGAACAAATATGCTTATGAATTATCCTCCTTTTTCATAGATTTATAGAGTCAGAGCCTACTCTGGGGTGAATCAGTGTAGTTCCCACGTTGATATCTGATTCACACTACCTGATGAGCTGTCCTGTAGATTTTTTTTAGGCCAGAAGAGACGGTTAGGATCATCTAGTCTCATGTCCTATGTAACACTGACCATGGAATTTTATCCAGTAATTATTGTAAAAGAGAGCAAAAACAGTTCCGTAGATGGGCAAATAATTTGCTTAATATGGATATATTTAAAACCGAAACTCTGTATATTTTAGATTCTAGGATTGTCACTCTGAAGCCTAGAATGTCTGAGTCAGTGTGACTGACAGCTTTTTTTTTTTTTTTTGGTTCAGAATATCACCAGGTTAATCATCACAGGGATTTGTTACCATCCAATTTTTAAGTTCTCAGCCATTTTGCATTTTGGCTTTATGAATTACACATATGTGGTGTACAGCCACAGTAAGTCATCTATCTCTGCCATGCTGAGAGTTCTAAACCATTATGATATCAGAGGCAACTCAGCCAATCACCACCTTTACTCTACAGCTAATTTGCAAGAATCAATTTCATTGGTTTATGAATAAGACTGTACAGATGGTGCATTCCTTGGCCCTACTGTCACACCCATGTGACAACACAGTCTCTCAGCTACTAATAGTTTTATATAAACAATTTGAGCAGGATTCCCCTAGCTCTAATAGTGACACCAATTGCTAACCAAAAAAAAAAAATATTTTCTTGACTTTATGAAACATGCATCTGGTCCCATTACAAGTACTTACTTTTGGATTTAAGTAGTGGCTTTGCCATACTACATCCTATTCACTGATCCAACTGTAAATACAACATGCAAAAGTAAGGTATCTCTGTCTTTCAGTAAACTATATATCCTCTTGACCTGTAGATAATTCAGTTCTAACATTAGTTTGGAAATACGGTAGAACTGCAGGTGCACACAAATGTCTTCAGCTTCTCTGCATCACAGTGCACACAAAGGAGACTGTCCCTATTAAACGGAGTATTTCCTTTATTTGTGTGAAGTTTCAGAGAGAAGTATAGGGGAAAGGCAAGTAAATTAAAACCTGAGAAGCACTGGGTGCAATTCTCCTCCCAATTACTCCGATTTACAACAGATGAACTTACACCAGAGTAAGTGAAGAATCAGGCTCCTGGTCCAGGGCTCTCCTTTTAAAACTGTCACCTATGCTGACACCAGCATCACCCCTCTAGAGGCAGTAGCAGATGACCAGGGCCTGTAGGCTTGCTTCCCAATGGAGGAGAAATCAATGATGTGGAGTGTGTGTCTACGGTTTTACACCAGTCCTGAAACAAGATGGTCAAGTAGTTTGCAGGGCAATCCCATTTTCCATGAATGTCCACCGCAAGAATGTATTCTAAACAGGGCCCAAAGCTGAGAACAAACTCTCCTTGCTAATCACACAACTCCATGTCTCCCAAAGCTCCATTGCTACAAAAAAATCTCACGCAACCCAGAACTAATATAGCATATCTTCCCAAGAGTCAAAACTTGCTTGCACACTAAGAAAAAGAACTTGGAAGATGGTGTAATAGTGCCACCTGGTGACACTGCCATAACAATACTTATAGGAGTGTAACTCTATTGACTTTGGTAGAGTTACTCCTGATTTACACCAGCAAAATTGAGGCACATTAGACCTATTGTTTTTGAACTACTATAGGCAAAATGATGAGTTGGCAACATATCAAAGTGTTCAGTTCTGAAGGAGGATTTGGAAGATACTGTAAATAATATGAAATATTAATCATAAACTCTTTCCAAAGGTATCGTAGTGGGAAGTGTTTAACTCCCTGCAAAATTATATCTTTTGAATGATGTTTCTTCTGGCACTTTAAACGACTCATAAAAGGTTGGGTTTTTTTTTTTTGAAGCATTGCACTAAATTCTATTCCCTAGTAATCAAGGTAGTATGCTGCTGCTGGAGATAAGTCATTGTGAAAATAGTGCAAGCCTCAGCATGTGGCGGTTAGTCAAATATAAAATATGTGTGTGGGAGGAAAGCAGAAAGATTATTTCAGTCTCTTACCTGAGTTCAGAGTGAGTTACATGGTGGGGAAAAAAAACTCAGGCTGGATAGAAACTCTTAGCAGTTGTTACTGAGATAACAGTTACAGTATAATCAGAGAGGAGTTTTATGCGCATTTTTGAATGTATTCCTCTAGGATACAACTGCATTGATGATGATAATTCCACTGCAATTATTTTTATTAGGATAGGTTTATTTACTCTTTATTTTCAAAATGAAGTGTGTTTAATATAGTCCCCTTCTCTTCAGGATTGTTGACTGCAAATGATGGACTTTGACTGTCATGATGCACCCTGGTCTTTGACTTGGCACGTATAACTTAGTCCATGATAATTTGATTGGAGGCATAATTGTCTATTAGGTGGTGCAGACTGCCATGCTAGGGGACTGTGCTTAATTACATCTCTCTCAGCCTTCAATAAAACATCAGCCTCAAAGTTCTGAAGGCTAAACCCATGATGTTCTAAAACAGTGGTGGGCAACCTGCGACCCGTGGGCTGCACACGGCCCATCAGGGTAATCCACTGGCGGGCCGCCAGACAGTTTGTTTACATTTGCACAGCCTCCCGCAGCTCCCGGTGGCTGCAGTTCACCGTTCCTGGCCACTGGGAGCTGCGGGAAGCAGCAGGGGACCACAGGGACTTGCTGGCCGCCGCTTCCCACAGCTCCCATTGGCCGGGAACAGCGAACTGCAGCCACTGAGAGCTGCGGGAGGCCGTGCAAATGTAAACAAACTGTCTGGTGGCCCGCCAGTGGATTACCCTAATGGGCCGCAAGTTGCCCACCACTGTTCTAAAAGGTGCTAAAGTATTGGTTGGAGGGAGGCATTAATACTATTATTACAAGCCTTTAGAAGGCTCCCGTCTCTGAAATATCTTGGCACACTTTATTTGGTTTGATTAAAAGGAAAAATGTAGCCCCTTCCTGGGACAACCCTGATCCTCAAGTGTGGTGGAGACACCTTTATTCCTTCCTCCTCAAGGGTTAGCTGACCCACTTTGGGACTATATGCATGCTCAGTACCTCTACCTAGTGGCAAAGTGCATAAATTAATAGCCCTGTGACATAAATTATCATTAAAGGGAATCAAGGATCAACAGTTTATGGACAAGCAACATTTTATTCTAGGAAAAGATAGGGTTAGATTAAAAGAGAGGATGGTGAACTGGTAAGGGAATTAAGGATGTCAAATAAATGAGTAGCCAACCACGCTCACCAAAGTAATTAAACACGCCCTCAAAAGCTGAAAAGAAAGTAAAAAAGTAAAGATGTTCCTCCTACAGTCTCTTCACAGGCCTCAAATGATTGGTGATTTTGGAACTCTAAGAAAGAGTGTGTGATGCCCTTTTTTTCCCATTGGGGGCTTGTCCATTGTGTTTGCAGGGCAGCTGACAAATTTCAAACTCTTAGGGCTACATGCTGTGGGCTGGTCTGCAAACCACAATGCACAAGCTTTCAACGGGCCCAATGTCAAGGCATACAAGGTTTAAAGAAGACTGATCAGCCCAATCTGTTAGAAAGCTACGAGCTATTGAACTGGCTCAATGCATGGGATGAAAATAATGGCACTCTACAATAAAGGCAAAGAGCTACTGTCATTGTATAAACAATTTATCTGAGTTATATGATAGCGAATTTCTTTCCAAAGATGTCTTACAACTCTCCTTGAAAAATGCTAAGTATATTTGCCAAACATTTATAGTACTAGCCTAATAAAGGGGCAAAACTCTGATGTGATGCTTTTAGGAATTATATAGTACACGCTTACAGTTGTTTACAGGACTGTACCTCTCTTCAGAAGTTGTTTACTAGCCTTGTTCATATAGCTGCTGAAGGCTTTACAATCGCCATATGTTTTAGGAATATTTCTTAAATTAAGACAGAATAGCGTGGTGTTAAATCCTTGTTGTAGCCTGATCCTTTAAATTTGTACTTCTGTATTACTTTTCATAGGAGGCTTTGAAAGTACTTGAAATATCAATTAAGTCTATTAATTAAGGCCAGTAAGCCTGACTTCAGTACCAGGCAAACTGGTTGAAACTATAGTAAAGAACAAAATTGTCAGACACGTAGATGGACATAAATTGTTGGGGAAGAGAGTCAACATGGTTTTTGTAAAGGGAAATCATGCCTCACCAATCTACTAGAATTCTGGGAGAGCGTCAACAAGCATGTGGACAAGGGGGATCCAGGGGATGTAATGTACTTAGATTTTCAGAAAGCCTTTGACAAGGTCCCTCACCAAAGACTCTTAAACAAAATAATGTCATGGGATAAGAGGGAAGGTCCTCTCATGGATTGGTAAGTGGTTAAAAGAGAGGAAACAAAGAATAGGAATAAATGGTCACTTTTCAGAATGGAGAGAAGTAAATAGTGGTGTCCCCCCAGAGGTCTGTACTGGGACCAATTCCTATTCAACATATTCATAAATGATCTGGAAAAAGGGGTAAACAGTGAGGTGACAAAATTTGCAGATGATACAAAACTACTCAAGATAATTAAGTCCCAAGCAGACTGCAAAGAGCTACAAAAGCAGTGGTGGGCAACCTGCAGCCCATAAAGGTAATCCGCTGGCGGGCCGCCAGACAGTTTTACATTTACATGGCCGCCCGCAGCTCCCAGCAGCCACAGTAGGCCGTTCCCAGCCAATGGGAGCTGCTTGAAGCGGTGCAGGCCACAGGGACTTGCTGGCCGCCGCTTCCCACAGCTCCCATTGCCAAAGAACTGCGAACCACAGTCACTGGGAGCTGTAGGCAGCTGTGCAAATGTAAATAAACTGTCTGGCGACCCGCCTGCGGATTACCCTGACGGGCCGCAGGTTGCCCAACACTGTACAAAAGGATCTCTCAAAACTGGGTGACTAGGCAACACAATGGCAGATGAAATTCAATGTTGATAAATGCAAAGTAATGCACATCAGAAAACATAATCCCAACTATACATATAAAATGATGGGGTCTAAATTAGCTGTTACCACTCAAGAAAGCGATTTTGGAGTTATTGTGAATAGTTCTCTGAAAACATCCACTCAATGTGCAGCGGCAGTCAAAAAAGCAAACAGAATGTTGGGAGTCATTAATAAAGTGATGGATAATAAGACAGAAAATATCATATTGCCTCTATGTAAATCCATGGTACGCCCACATCTTGAATACTGGGCCGGCCACTGCTGAGAGTGGCGCGGGGCCCGCGGCACCACAGGGGGCAATCCCCAAAGCCCCGAGGGGCCGGATCCGGCCCGCGGGCCATAGTTTGCCCACCCCTGCTCTAGCAGCAACACAAGGTCTGTGCTAATGTTGGCAACTTGTTGCCCCAGGGACCTACGGTAAAGAAGCTGAATTGACTTTATTGAACTTTAAGTCTCTTTATGGCTCCCTCATTTTGGGACAGTGTCCCTATTAACTACACCCACAGCAATTTACACATACCCCTGCACTGCACAGTTCAAGTGGGAAGGAAGAAGACAATAGGGTCAATTTACATTAAACAAAGTAGTATATGTTTGCATGTATCTTTCTACCCTGTGCATTTTTTTCCACTTAAGGTGGCAGCTACCATAAGAATTCAGCAGATAAATCATTTAACCATTGCACAGGATGGGAAAGGGAATCATGCTACACCAAGAAACAAAGATTGAATAATAGGTGATACAGAATTAGAACCAGATCCTTTTCTGGTGCAAAATATCACAGTTTACCTGACTTCAATGGAGCTGTGTAATGGAGTCCACAGTCTCAGTAGACAGAACAGCATTTACTCATTTCCAGTAAAGAACTTAAATTCCATCAGCAATAACCTTCAGCATTTAACAAGCCCAGCGAAAGTTTAAAAAATCAAATAAACAGCACAACTTTTTTGCGCTCTAATCAATTTGTTATTGAACTTCATTTACATCTGGGTGAAGTACATGCATGGCTGCTTAAAGCATTTAAAACCAGCTTAAATTATTCTTGAAGAACAGTTTAATTTAGCGTGGCCTAAGTTATTTCTTTCTATTACATTGTTACAGCCTCAATTTACATAACTTAAATGAATAATGCTTGATTCTATATAGACATTTGTCTGGTACAAAGCGATCAAGATAAACGGTGGTATTTTGAAGGCTATTCACTGGTTTTGGCATGCAGTCACCAGCTGATGTTCATATGGAAATTATTTTAAGAGCTTTAACTCATGAATTATAGTGAGGTGCTAGGAGATATTTTTTCTATTAAATTTAACAGCAAAGTTAGTCATTCTGGATATAATTTTATTAAGAGCCGGTAGATCCCCCAACAGTAAGATTTCAGGTATACAGAGTGAGTCAGATTTGTACAGTTTTAATATATTACAGACTACCTCCACATATTCTTTCTTATGTACACAAGTGACCCACATATCCTAAAGCATGCCAGAGGGGAGATTTTAAAGCAAACCTCTGTGGACGAAAGAAATGTTCCATTTATCTCATAAGAGACCTGCCCACTTCAGCTATTTTCCCATCAGGAACATTACTAAGTAAGGAATCAACTAAAAGTTCAGTTCTGATCTATCGTGCTTGATTATTTGGTAGAAAAGTATCATCTTATTCACATTACTTCCTGTGAATGTACTGCAGTGAATTAACTGAGAAACTATCTTAGATCCAAAGCTCTTAAATGAAACCAGCTTTAGTAGGCGATAGAACAGAAAATTACAATAAAAAGAACTGTACATGTCTTGAATATTCATAACATATTATTAAAATGTTAGTCAAATGAAGAAAATTACTATCCCTAATTCTATGGGAGTATGGGGGCAGGGGTATCTGTTTTAGAAAAAATAGAGCTCTGCATCTTATTACTCGGGGGGCGGGGGGAGCTCGGTCTGCATTTTTCTACCTTCTAGAGTAGACACCAAAAATAGTGATTTTTCTTTATTCTTCTGAAAAACATCCATTCATATGTCATATAGAAAAGTTTATTTCGATAGTTGAAGATGGACTGTGTTATTGGTTAAAAGAGACCTAAAAATACAGTCAGGTCAAAGTGTCAGAGTCCCGATAAAAGGTATGGAAAACACCAAACCTAAATCTGAGATTTGCTATCCTTGTGTAGATAGATGATCCTGACTCTAAATTTTCTCTGAGTTCAGAGAAGTTCAAATTCAATATTCTGCTTCAGCCCATTTCAGATACAGGCTGAAGCTGTGAAGATCGTGGCTAAATCTGGACTTTCCCAAAGTTTAGGTGGTCAGATCCTCTGTTCTGGCGTAGGTCCATCTCTAATTTATAGTTTGGCTAAACAAGAAAAGATTTATTCCTAACATAGGATCAGTTCGCCCTGTGTTTTAGCATCCCTCAAATTCCCATTGAAGAATCTAGTATTGAGTCTAGACTTATAAAAGTTTGGATGTACATAGAATGTAAACATCTACAAGTATCTGAGCAGGATGTAAAGACCAAGCAACTGTTTAGGGTGGTCCAACAGGGCACTATTTGTAATTGTCTGGTGAAATTGAGCAAATTATAGGCTAAATCTGGAAATTTAACAGTGAAGTCTGTTACACTGTGGAACAGTCTTTTCGAGGGAAGTTGTGAAAGATGGAGTCATTTAAAACTAGACAAAGCACTAAAGAATACACTGTTGGGAATGATTCTGCTGTGATGACAGGATAAAATCACCTAAAAGGTTTTTTCCCCTCTCTAATGACTGATGATAGGAGTCTCTTTAAAGTATGAACTTAAAACTGTGATACTAACAATTTTGTCTTTGAATGACATGAGAACACCACGGAATTGAAGAATGGTACCCCCTTCCCTCAAGTAACTGTAATAGTTCTTGCTATTTGCATTAACACCAAGATACATGTTTTAAACTAAGAAATAATGTTTATATAACTGCTCACTTACTGTTTTAACAATGTGTGTGCTTTAAACCGGAGGTTATCGGACCTTTTTCATAAAGTGGAGCCATATTGCCATGCCCCTCCTAGTCACAACGGCATAGCCCCTCCTATGTGTGATCAAATAACATCCCGATAGCAGCTGGGAATATAAATTGCAAGCCAAAGATAGTGGCTCATGCATTTTCCTGAAATGGTTCTAGGGTTAGTGTAAACTCTTTGTTTTTATATATACTGTACTCTGGCCCCAGTCCGGCAAAGGCACATGAGTAGCCCCGTTCACTTGAGTGCCACAGATATGCTTGAAATTAAGCACATATTGATGTGCTTTTTTGGGTTGATTGCTATAGGAGTAATTGGGGCTGTGAAAAATATTTGCAACAATATTTGAAAATATTGAGTTCTGAAACAACCCCTATTTCACATACAATTTTTACTTCAAAGTGGGTTTGTTTTCAGTCTCAAAACCACAGTTTTTGAACCTCAAATATAGAATTTCATTTTCATAGTGATCAGATCGTGTCTTGAAAGACACAATGTTATTCAGTGGTTCAATGCCAAAACTGCGGGTTTTATACGCCGTGAAGTGATGAGGCTGTAAATGACCCCTCAAGAAAATTGTTGATTATTTTATTGTGATAGTTTAGGGGGTGAAATGGCTGGTTTCACATAGTCTTCTTGCTAAACATATTAGACTGTAGTTTGAAACATTGCACTCCATTGTTTGCATCTACAATTATTTGCAGATACAATTTTGGTAATTTAGACATAAGTACCTGATTTAAGCCTCAATCCTGTAAAGACTTAAGCATGTGCTTAACTTTAAGTGTATAAATTATCTCAGTTCAGTTAAACTACTTCCATGCCTCATGTTAAGCAGGTACACAAGTCTTTGCAGGATGGAGGCCTTGATATTTAATGGGTTAAATTAGATATTTAAATAACCCAAATTGGGCCTGCAAAATAGGAGATCAATAGAAGCTGAATACTTGGTCCACATTATACTTTACATTGGAATATTTAAAATATAAAATAAAGAGTCTGTTACTACATGTACTGTAATAATTCCTCTTCTGTAAAGGTAATTAAATTATTCAATATATGGTTGTATAAAATTTAAATGTTGGTAATAGTTAACACACCATATCCATTAAAGAATTACATTGTTAAAATAGTCAACTGAATTACTCATAATGACACACACTGTTGTATTTTCTTTATAGCTTGCAGATGGTGTGGAGTGGATGATTCTCCTACTCAGAGCATGTATGGCATCACAGTCTCTTTCATCACCTTTTCACAGTGCAGGTCTAGTGAACAAACAACCTGATAACTGAGGTTTACTTGGCTTGCCCTTCAGAACCTAGCTAGTAAGATTTCTTTTCTTTTGTATTTTCTTAATATATCATGCACTTTGGTCCAGATTCTCCACTGGTGTAAATTGGCATTAGCTCCATTGAAGTCAAGGGAGTGCTTCCGATTTATACCAGTTGAGAATTTGGTCCTGAATGTCAGTTATTCTGTCAATAGTTTTCATTACTTAATGAAGGCCGAACAAGAAACAATAGGCTTAAACTGCAGCAGATGCTATTAAGGTTCAGTGTTGGATAAAACATGACTAATGTGCTGCTAAACATGTCCGTTCTGATTTGTGTGGGCTTTCATCCTGGGGAGGGATACATGATGGAGTTTTATACTGATGCTCTAGACTGGGGGTCAGGGGAGGGGAGTTAGAGAGGGACTCAACGGTGCAGATGGCTGTGGTGGCTGTTGCTTGAGGGAAGGAAGGGAGCTGGCTACAATAAATGTGGAGACAATCATAAAGTGATAAAAAGGTGTGCTCAGCGCAAGAGTAGCAGTGTGTTATACACACTGAAAAAAGCCACCATTTTGGAAAATGGTGACATGCTAAGTATGAACTGCGAAGACATACAAAACCAAAACACGCTCCTGACTACAGCCGATGGACAAAGCTGTGGTGATGATAATCCAGAAACAGGGTTTTCGTGGCTGGGTCTCTGAATTAAAGTACAAAACGAGGTTCTCTGGCAGAATTGTTTGTAACAATGGAAAAATATAAACAAACCATACATTGCAAAACAGATACTGGAGCTGAGTACAACGTAATCACAGCAAGTGCATACAAAAGGTTAGTGACCTCGGGATGAAGCTGGATCTACTGAATGGGGTTCTATGGCCTGTGTTATATAGAGGGTAAGACTAGATGACCATAATGTTCCCTTCTGGGCTTAAAATCTATGAAACTAAAAGAAAAAAATCAAAACCCAAGCTGCTTCCATACAGTAGGCACAAAACAACTCCATGGGCCACTTTTGTAAAGATGTTTAGGTACTTAAGGGTGCAGGGCACCCAGGCCCAGATCCTCATGGTCAGGTGCTTAACCCACATTGATTTAGGTGCCTAAATACTTTTGAGAATCTGGTCAATAATAGGATTTGCAGAAGTACCTAAGTATGTACCTGTAGCACATTGCTGGGATAGCCAGAGCTGTGAGCCAGTGTGTTACCTCTCTGCCTCAGCTCGTGTGAGTTTTGCTAGATATTAGACTGTTGTGTCAGCTTCCTTCTGCACCTGTCTATCTTTCTCAACAGCAAACTCCATAGGGCTCTCACAGCCCAAACCAGTCTTAGCAGATAACAATCGGTGAACTCTAGCACCCAAGCTCCTTAGAGAGCTTTCTCTGCAATGCGCAGCACCTACCGCTGTACATTCATAGAAGATATTAAGTTCGCTGCTTTGTTAAAAAGTCAGTAAATTACAGTTTATTAATTTAATTGGGGTAAATATACCCTTCCCTTCAAACACAGCACTGAATTGCTGTGAAACAATTTTTATTAACAAAATGGACTGCTGAATCTGGGCCTCTGGCACCTCAATAAATGGCCAGGTCTTCATGCATGTGGCTCCTATTGAAGTATGTGGTGTACATGTCACCTGTTTCTATGGGAGGAAGTAGCAAAATATGCAAATCACAAGAAGTGGAGAAGGCTAATAGGTGTGTTTGACACCTCTGCAGCATTTAAACATGCAGCATCAGAACTGTAACAAATATGGAGAGTTAGTGTTACTTTTTGTTAGTTTCCCAGCTTGTTTATAACATGAAAGCAGAAGGTTTTGCTGAATTCTTTTTTCAAACAATAAAATCCTGCTATTAGACCATTATGGCTGTATTGTGCTAACACAAAGTGTGCTGAATGCTGTACAATGTTCCAGAGGGCTTTGTAGTTGAAGGCAATTTCCTTCAGGATTCACTAGGACAAAATATGACTATTGTGGGCCCAGATAATGGCCCTGGATTCCATTGAGAGACTAGGACATTATGGGTAAAGATCAGGGATATGCAGGAAGTTACTCTGCATGAGTTGGTTAACCATGCTACAACCAGCTTCCTGCCCCCATAGAAGTTGTCCTCCCATTTGTAGTAACAAATGAAGAGTAACAATCCAAACTACATGTATTATTGATACACTTCTGTAAACAAATTAGGCCTAACCTGATTCAATCAGTCAGCACTTAAGATGCAGACAACTTTGAGTAGTGTTAAATACCACATACAAAAAGTACTGTGTAAAGCATTTCAAAAGCACAGCTAAACTCTAAAGATAAAATTTTCAAAATCACCGAAGTCCCCTTTGAAGTCAGTCAGCTTGGACTCTTTTAAAAATTTTACACTTATGCTACATCTGCCCTATATTCCAGAAAAACAGGAGAGTAGTGATTTTGGGGAAGTGTTGACTATATAGCATCTATCTCAAAGCACCTGATTATGGCTATGTTTCCTGAAAAAAATGGAGTATCTTTCTTCCACAAAAGAAGCAGTGGAAAGAAAATTCTGTGGAATGATAAGGTTACCTGTATGACACACCAGTTCTTTTAAAGCTAATTTCCCTGTTGTCTACTCTAACAAGTGGGAGAGAAACTGGACATTCAAGGTCAAATGTAGCAATGGATTACCTGCTTCTGGTCACAGAATAATTGGGTTACAGGAAGCTTTATAGACTATCTTGTAATTCTAGGTTAATTTTAGCTGCTTGCAGCTACAAGTTTTACTGTTTTATTACTATATTGCACCTTAAACAGCTTTTAGCATTTAGGTTTCTATAGTCACTAGTTTAATTATCAGAAAGTAACCATGATGCTGATTACTCAGCAAGCAGGAGCAAGGTTGTGTGACTCCCACAAGAAACATAGCAACATAATAAAGGATGTGAAGACTTAGCCTGTCCATGACTTTGCAGAGGGGAAAGCCTGGAGCCCCTTTTTCAGCAGCTGGAGAAAGAGCAACATCAGTTGAAGTGAGATGATGAACTGATGAGTTGTTGCTCTCTCCAATAGCAAAGCCATAGGAGAAGCCAGCAGGAGATACAGTTACAGGAGAGAATGAGTATAGAAATATAGACAGGAACAGCATTCAATACCACGCTGAGAGTTCAGAGATGGCTGTAGGAGTCAGAGGTGGAAGCTGACGCATGAGCTATGGGATTTTTCACCACTTAAATCATTCTGTTATTCATCAAGCATTCAAGATAATGATCAGAGATAGACTGAGTGATTGCCTGTTAACTGCAAGGCACTTACAATCTGTCCAAGGAAGGTTGTGTGACAGAGATGAAGGTCTTCCTTTTGCATAGTTGGGCTGATTGATAATATTGTGAGACTGTCTGGGCATAGATTATCTGAGATTGAGTGCTAATAACATCCTCTTCCTATTTATACCAATTACACTTTGATTGGTTACTTATCTGAGTCTATGAGATATATCTACCATTGTTCCTTGAATTATTTAACAGGGGAAGTTGGTGGTTCTGAAACCATGCATTTTTCTCCCCTAGAGTCTACTTCCTTTCCCTTGTGTGATAAGGCAGAAAGAGCTGTTTTGCACACAACAGAGCTTTTATTGCTAGATTTGGCCTTCAGGGGCTATTGATGTCTTCACTAGAAGGCTTGATCGAGGACCAACTTCTCAAGATTCTACTTTTTTTTTTTTTTCCAAATTTTAACAGTGAGGATAATTAACAATTGAAACAACTTACCAAGGACATGGTGGATTCTCCATTACTTTAAATCTTTAAACCTAGGTTAGATGTTGTTCTGCAAGATACTCTGCTGCTCAAGTGCAAGTTATTGGAATTGATGCAGGAATTATTGGGTGAAGTTCTATGGGCTGTTCCATGGAGGAGACCAGACTAGAGGATCATAATTGTGCTATCTGGCCTTAAAAAAATATACAAATCTATTAATATTCTAAAAGGAACCAGGGTGGAAATGGGGCTTGAGGACAGACCTTTTTAAAAAAAAAGAAATTTGATCATATTGTGTTTCTAAATTTTTATTGGATTCTTGTATTTTTGTGTTAAGTGAGATTTTCTATATAGGAACATGACCTTGATAGTAAAGCATTTAAGCACGTGGATAAGTTTAGGCACATGAATGGCCCCATTGACTTCAATTAGACTACTCACATGTTTGAAGTGTGCTTAAATGTTTGGCTGGATCTGAGCCAATATCAACAAATAATAAGAGAAAACCCTTGACCTTCCCAATCAATGTTGCAGTTGCTAAACGGGGCAGAGAGATATTCTGAGGACTACGGAAGGCATAGGTGGTGGCAGCTGATCCCATGTCTCCTATGGAATCTAGACTTTCAAGGCTATTCATAACCTTGACATCCAGCAGTGGTGCCATATCTGGGCTCTGATTCCATTGGTAACCTGTGGTGGTGCATGTGTTGCATATCTCAACAATTTGGCACTGCACATTTTTTCACTTCTGTACACTGCCATGATCATCCATCCCTTTCCAAAACAGGCAACTAGTTGCCTTGGAGTTTTCAAGTGTGTGTGTGTCTCTGTGTGTGGGTGGGAGAAGGGGGGGATTTTAGAAATAGTGATGGCTGATTTTTAATTTGCACTTGGACGATACATCTGATGAGTTTTCACATTAATTTGTAGTGCTTGCTGGAATCTTTATTCCTGCCTCGACCTGTTTCTTTCCTGACAGACACACTGGATTCTGTTATATCTTGTAATTCTCTATCATAGCTGTGGATAGAGGAGACCTGGAACAAATTTATTCGATCCCCTTTATCAACACGAGAGGGATAGAGGGGGACAAAAAATGAATTGACTTTGGTTAGAACAATCACAAAACAGCCCAAGTTTGGCCATATACATTCCATCTGGTTTGTTCAAACAAAAGTACCTTGGGCTGGGGGCAGATATTTAGGGCTATAATGTATCTTTAAGTTTCATCCCAAATGTAGGGTTGTATGGAGCTCCCTAAACAGGTCCAATGCTTCCTGGAGCTCTGGGAGTATCGCAGAAATGTGGCTGCTGTATCGCCTTCTTACAGTGCTATATTCATTCCTGAGCTTGCCAGTGCCAAGAGTTTGGGTACGCCTTCATTGCCCAATTAACCCATGGGATCTGCACCTGAGTTAGCCTAGCCAAGGTGTAAGCAGCCACACTGCAAAGCCCTGCCCCTGTTGGTTCATGCTCGTGAGCACTGCACTCACCAGTGCGTCTCGCTAGGAGTTCTGGAGGCATATCCTTTGCAGAGCAAAGGAGGACTACCAGCCTAGTGTGATTTAGCCTCATTGCAAAGTGGCTGGATTACCAGCCTGTAGGTACCTCTATGCAGCCCAGGGAAGCAAGCCTCCCAGCCTGGGTCAACAGATGGGAGTCTGTTCAGGGCCTGTGCTCCAACCAGATGTCAAAGCACTGTCTATACAGCTATTTTTAGAGTGCCAGTGTGAGCCCTGCTAACCTGAGTCTATCGATCTGGGCTGGGAGGCTCATTTCTTCGGCCTGTGTAGATGTGACCTGAGTAAACATGGAACCCAGGCTCTAACCCAACCCCCGAGCCATACCAGCTAGCCTAGGCTGAAAGCCCCACTTAACTCGGGAAAGAGAGTTTTGTATTGGAATGGGAGAGGGCTTATGGCCAATACCTAGCTAAGAGCATGGGCTGACTGCGGTGAAGACATGCCCAAATTTAAGGCCATAGAATCCTTTGGGGAGGTGAGTGGTCATTGCAGCTTCTCCCTCCCTGCTGCTGGCGTCCCAGCACTGCTGCCTGCGTTGCAGCCCGCCCGCTGAGGTGAGTCAAGGGGTGAAGGCAGAGGCAACGCGTGGGACTCCAGCAGCAGGGAAGGAGAAGCAGCAGCTGTAGGAGTGTGGAGAGGAGGAGCTCTGCCAGCAGCCAGACGCCCTGCTGCTTCCTCCCTTCCCGGGCTGCAGGAACACATGGAGATTTTTTGGGGGGGGAGGGAGTTGTGCCCCTGCTTGTCCCCCCTTGTGCCCCTGACCCCACACAAGGCCTGAAGGGGTTAAGGTGGCTAGGTGGGCCAATTAGTTGCCTAGGCTGCACCTGGAGGAGGAGCTGAGGAATAATGAGGTTTAATTAAAGAGGATGCTCAGCTGGACAGCAACAGGAGCAGCCTGTATAAAGCCCAGTAGCTGAGAGAAGAAGCGGGCTGCAGAGAGAGAAACTGCAGTCACTGTCCGGGTGAGAGAAGACAAGGTAGGAAATAGCCCAGGGATACAGCACTAAGGGATGGGTCTGTGCAGACCTTGACTGTTTCTTGCAGGGTCCCTGGGCTGGACCTCAGTACGTAGGGTGGGCCTGGATACCCCTGCCAGCCACTGGAGAAGTGGCATCATTAAGGGACCCGTGGGTCCAGAGAGACTTTAATGCACATGATCCCCTGGAAGGGGAAACTACGGTGACCTGGCCGGAGGGCCAAGCCACAAAGCGAGAGCAGTTGAGTCCCAAGATAACGGGACTGAGAGAATTACGGAGTGCCACCGTAGGAAGGGGCATTGGCCAGGCACAGCTAATCCCCAGATGCTTCAGCAGTGAGTGGAGCACCCCATGACAGGGTCTGTGAGAAAAAGTATCTTTGAACCCTCCCCCACTCATACACTTACACCCACACAGGGGTCAGGCATAATGTTGACAAAATGAATGTCATTGAAAAAGCCCAAGGGTTGGGAAGAGTGACTAATGCATTGTTAGACTATCTGAGGCTGGACAAAGAATATGTTTAAAAAAAATTAATTCCCCAGGCTTTCAGCAATGCAATAAAGCTGAAAGCCTGAAACATTAAAAGGCGTTTAATTTGCTCATGAAAAACAGTTGCTAAAAACCCCTCCGAAAAGGAATAATAGAGAAAGGGGTGTTTTATACAATTCAGCCGCAGCAGAAAAGGGGGGTTGTTTGTATCCTTTACGATCTGTGAAAACCGTCTGGAAAAGTACACTGCAACCTTTCTCTAATGCCCTCTGCATTGTTGTAGAGTCTACGTATGCTTGTCAGCCAGGAGCCGGTGCCAGCTGTGGCCTGGTCTACATTAGAAACTTTTGCCAGTATAGCAATGCTGTTTATGCTTGTGATTATTTTACATCATTTCTACAGCAGCAAAACTCCTAGTGTAGATATAGTTATACCGACAAAAAAGCACTTGTGCTGGTATTGCTTATTTTGTTTAGTATAAGCTGGTACAAATATACTGGCAAAAGCACTATTTTGCAGGTATAAACTGTATCTACATTAGGAGGGTTTGCTGGTATAGTTATACCAGCAAATGCTTCCTAGTCTAGGTGAGGCCTTAGTAGCATGGCATTACCCCCAATGAAGAGTGTCTCTGAGAAAAGCATATTTGTCCTGTCAACTGCACAGAGTTGTACTTCCATGGGATCAAACAGAACTCAGGGCTGAAGTACCACGTGATGTTCACAGTAAAGGTGCTGAAACTTCTAATCTTGTCACACCCCTCCCTGTTCTTAGGCCCTGATTCAGCAAGATATTTAAACGTGTGCTGAACAATAATGGACCTATTCATGTGCTTAATGTTAGACACGTGATTAAGTACCTTACTGAACTGGGTCGTAAGTCAGGTTCCACTATGATAAAATCAGCCACAAAGAGAATTTTTCCAACCTTGATGGCTTTGTGATTTTTCTTGGGGCTATATTTCAGTGCAGGTAAAAATAAAATGATGTACTATATGCAAAACTTATAAGAACAAATATACCTTTATTGATGTCAGTCTTTAGAATAGTACTCTGCAAAGACATGCAAGACCAGATTCGAAACTGATGTGTTAAGATGGTGTAAATAAGACACCTGTAAAATTAGACTCTCTTAGACTCTACTGATGAGTACAGGAGTCTTTTGGTATAATTTGTATGGCAAGGATCTGGAAGAAGGTGTATTTTAAGGCTCCAGTTCAGCAAACTGATGTGCTGACATTCCATTGAAGTCGATATGGCTTAAGTACATGTATGAAGTTAAGTACGTGGATAAGTGCTTTGCTGAACAGAGATGGACTGATGAATTGGGGTCTAAAGTATTGTGAAGATTGCTTTAAGTTGGATCTTTTTCGGGTGCCCTAGCATGTAAATTTTATGCCAACTTAGACTTCACTGCTTATGAGCAGAGTGGGTTTAAGTAGGTCAAAGGGAGTCTGACTGATGAATTTGGCCGTGAACACTCTAGAGATCACAAAGCAGCTGCCGTTTCTGAGAGGATGAACAATGATTTCTGCATTAAAGCCATTGCAGACAAAGAGCTATCACTGCAGGTCTTAAAATTGCTTAACTAATAAAAGAAAACCTTCCCATGCACAAATGAGAGTTTAATGCAGTTTTTTTCTGAATGAAAGTGCCCTAATATTGATAAATTACCTCATGGGAAATTGGTTACATTCTCCTCAAAGCAAATTGATGAAAAATGCAAGGCTCTGCTGTTCTCAGCATCCTTGCAGATGAAAGCACAGATGTACAAAGGCAAAGAGAACTTTCCATTTATGGTCATGTGATTGACTCACAGATCATTGTTGCAAATTCCCCTGATGGCCCTGAAGACAACAGGGCTCCATGTGGGCTTGTTCTGAGCAAAAAAAATTAGCAGAAACTTTTTTTTCATGAAAAATGCAGATTCGGCGATGTCATGCTGCCTGGAGTGGCTCACAACTGAGAGTGCCTATCTCAGGCCAGACTGTCAGAAAACAAAAGATAATGCTGGCACCCAATTCTATAGTAAACTAACTATAGGCTTATTAACTAAGAAAAAAGAATGAGTTATTGAGAGGTTAAAGCAGGAAAAAGCTATGTACAGGTGAGTCACAGTCTATAATTCCAAATGTTAGCAGAGATGTGGTAACCTGTCAGTTTCCCAAAAGTCTCACAGGGCTACCCAGAGTAACTCTGGGGATCTCCATCTTCTCATTCAGTTGTTCTGCTCCGTTAGAATCCAAACAGTCAAGAGAGAAAGGATTTTTCATTGAATCCATATTTATAGTGTCTTCACCCAGAAAGCAAGCTGACAGTGTCTCTACCCATGTGGGCCTTTCCTTTGATGATGGTGAGTGAGGAACACACTTAAACTTTTGACCCTGACTATATACATAATGGCCCTTGGTTTGAAATTATGTCCTTCATTAGCATTTCACAAGATTTCTTTGATGGGTAAATTAGTTACAAGGATATTTACCAGCTAAATGTTCGCTATTATATTATGACAGGATCCGATAAGTGAAAACAATACAAGTAACATTCCACTAGTTTTCATGAAATTTAAACATCTGAATACACACGTATACATCTAACCATTATTTTGATCTACACAAGTGAATTGACCTGAATACACTATAGCATGACCTGGCCAGCCAGCATCACAAGAGACACCCAAAAGTTTTGCAAATTTGTGTAGTTTTAGCTCAAAAAATACTTTTTTTTAATCAAAATGTTTCATTTTGACAATCTTGAAATGAGATGTTTCAACTTTCAGTTTGAAACAATTTTTTGTTTCAAAATTTCCTTTAAATTTAATTTATTTTAAAATAAAAAATGGTTTAAATGATTTCTTCCATTGCCTGGGAACCAAAAAAATCGGTTATTCACACAGTTTGAGTGTGGACTCTGGGATCCACCCACACGGAGCTCAGTTCAAGGCCTGCGCCTATGCAGCTAATATTCAAATTACCACCTTAACTAGACAAGCCAGTGTTTCATCTTTGCAAGAGCCACCAAAATAATTTAATGTCCTAAGTGACGGTCCATGGGAGCAAAGGTATTGGAAAACAATTGAAGAGATAATACTGTCAGTCTTGCTACATGCAGAAGTAGTGCTGACTGTGTGTTGCTTCTGGATTATTACTAATACAGCACTTCCCTTTGCTGTAACCATACACCATGGTCCTTACTCCTTCCACCATTGCAACACAACACAGTGACTGGTACATGTGCAGTGTTATTTGACATCATTTAAAGTTAAACCCCATGACTGCTCTATTACCTAGAGTTTAGCTCTCATGAGCTCTCAAACTGCTGATTCAGTCTCTTATGTGAAAGAATATCAAATCACCTTGACAGATCTTTTCTATTATTTTCAATCCTCAGCAGTGTGATAAACTGTAAGTCAGATTTCACCGGATAAGTCATCACTGACCATCAAGGAAATTCAAAATGTACATTTGCTAGCTATCTGTATCACAAAGCAAATTATATTTAAAACTATGGATACAGTGGATAACCCATATTAAAGTAAATAATCAATCACCAGTGGTTTTGCAAAGAAGTAGACCAGGTTAGATATTATAGTATTGATATTTTATGCTTATGTATGTCTAGCCATTTATCATGGAGCTGTGCCTATCTTCTTTGAAGAACAGAATCTGGCTATTTGAATGATATGGTGTCAGTAAATCGCTGGTTGTCAGCACTGGTAAAAGTTAGAAAGTGGGGCAACCAAACTCTATGGCAAGACTAGAGTTTGACTTGAAAATTAATTAGATGCAAAAGAACAAGCTGCCTTTCAAACACGCCCATTTTATACAGAAATATCAATTAACAACATACTGGATGTTGAACTGAGGACTTAAAAGGTTGGTTCCCACAGAATTTATCCCAAAGTGGTATTCCACATTGGAGTAATAGCTAACCTGAAATACTGTTCCGCCACTATGGGGAGGAAAAATAACTCTTTCCATACCCTCCATACAGTGTGTCACAGGGTGGCTGGCCCCTGTAAATGAAGTAGATCCAGTTCCCCTGTGACAGAGTGGGTGCTCTCATTTGGCCAATTAAGAGAGCGTGGAGGATCAGGGAGAGACCCATAAAGGGGAAGTTCCATTGAATCAGACCAGACTGGTTCAGTCAAGGGCAGGTAGGAGCTGCTTGAGTCCAGGGGACTGGAGGAGTCCCAGAAAGAAGCAGAAGGTGGTTCCCGGGGAAAAGCTGAAGGTAAGAGAGCAGAAGCAGCAGAGAGAGTTGCCTGCTGCTTCTAAGCCAGAGAGACAGACCTGAGGACTGAAGAGGGCTGAGGGCAAGGGAACAGTGGCAGTGGGTAAGCCCCTATATGTCCGGGACTGGAGAGTTGGACACAAAAGAAGCACGAGAGGGCCTGGAGAAGTGAGGGGAAGTTCCCCTGGCAAGGATGCTCCAGCAGAAATGCTATGGGGTTCCTGCTGGGAACAGCAGGTTTGCACTCCATTTGGAATAGCTAGGATGGCTGTCCTGGTACAAAGAAAGGAGGGGACTGAGGAGAGTCCCAGCCTGGTTGAAGATGCCAGTATGTGGGGTATCGAGGAATGAGATGTCTTGAGTTTTAATTACTGTTTGCACTGGAGTGAGAAATGGGTGATATGTTTGGGACTTAGGTTATGGACTATTTGGACTATGTTGTTGTATTAAACCTGCCTGGAGGAGGGGTAGTATTGAGACAAGACAGCCTGAAGTGAAGTTATAGGGTCACCTGAGAGGGGAAACTGAGGCAGGCATGCCTGTTATGCTGTGGCCTGTCACAGGAGGGTGCTCCAGGTGGCGCCGCCCTCAGTGTGGATTTGTTAAGTGTTGCATCTATTTTGGATTGGTGCATGAGTACTGATATGGGGAGGAAGGGCGAGGGGGGCTGGTAAATTATTTCTGTGCATCAGCACACTACCTGAAAAATTCGGATGCTGATATTTCCCCATCTTCCAGAGGATAAATTCATTATATGAGGTGCTCAGATGCTATGGTGATGGACATCATATATGAACCAAGAGAGCACATGAACACTTATATTCTGTTATCAGTCAGGGATTCATGCCGTTCAATAACATCTCTGTAAGCTTTTCGGGCAAAGACTATCTATTACTCTGTACAGTGTTTAGCACAATGGAGCTGCAATCTTGGTTAGTCCCTAACTGCTACCATAATAAGCATAATATAAGATTTATTATAGTAATCAACCTTCTTTGCCTCTCAGCTGCCTTCTTTTAATTGCACAGAGGAACTTCCAGGAAGTATACCAAGCTTTGGAGGTGTTCTGAATTTTCTGTGCTCAGCATGTGTGCTGACAGATTTCACTCTTCTCTTGCCCTTTCAATGTGATGCTTTGTAAGTGACTTCCTTTATCACAAATGTCCTGAGTTGGTGCAACCTGCCAAGCTGTCGGTGGGGGAAGCCCCATCTGACACTCCTTTCTTGTATGCAGTGTAGTTGTAGCCATGTTGGTCCCAGGATATTAGAGACACAAGTGGGAGCGGTAATATATTTTATTAGACCAACTCCTGTTGGTGAGAGAGACATGCTTTCGAGGCGCACAGAGAAAATTCTCTGCAGCGAGAGACAGTGGTTTTAAGATCCGGATTTAGGAGTCTCAGGAACTCTTGTTCTAATCCCAACGCTGACACTTGACTCACACAATCTGAATCTGTGGCATTTGGCAAAATCCTTCAAATATGTTTCCATTCTGAAAAGTGGCTCTTAAAAATAAATAAATTATAGAATTATAGGACTGGAAGGGACCTTAAGAGGTCACCTAGTTCAGTCCTGTACTCATGGCAGGACTAAGTATTATCTAGACCATTCCTGATGGCTGTTTGTCTAACCTGCTCTTAAAAATCTCTAATGATGGTGATTCCACAACCTCCCTAGGCAATTTATTCCAGTGCTTAACCACCCTGACAGTTAGGAAGTTTTTCCTAATGTCCAACCTAAACCTCCCTTGCTGCAATTTAAGCCCATTGCTTCTTGTCCTGTCCTCAGAGGTTAAAAAGAACAAGTCTTCTCTTTCTTTCTTGTAAGAACCTTTTATGTACTTGAAAACTGTTATCATGTCTCCTCTTAGTCTTCTCTTTTCCAGACTAAACAAACCCAATTTTTTCAATCTTCCTTCATAGGTCATGTTTTCTAGACCTTTAATCATTTTTGTTGCTCTTCTCTGGACTTTCTCCAATTTGTCCACATCTTTCCTGAAATGTGGCGCCCAGAACTGGACACAATACTCCAGTTGAGGCCTAATCAGTGTGGAGTAGAGCAGAAGAATTACTTCTCGTGTCTTGCTTACAAAACTCCTGCTAATACATCCCAGAACAATGTTTGCTTTTTTTGCAACAGCATTACACTGTTGACTCATATTTAGCTTGTGATCCACTATGACCCCCAGATCCCTTTCTGCAGTACTCCTTCCTAGGCAGTCATTTTCCATTTTGTATGTGTGCAACTGATTGTTCCTTCCTAAGTGGAGTACTTTGCATTTGTCCGTATTGAATGTCATCCTATTTACTTCAGACCATTTCTCCAGTTTGTCCAGATCATTTTGAATTTTAATCCTATCCTCCAAAGCACTTGCAAACCCTCCCAGCTTGGTATCATCCGCAAACTTTATAAGTAAGTGTACTCTTTATACCATTATCTAAATCATTGATGAAGATATTGAACAGAACCAGACCCAGAACTGATCCTGCAGGACCCCATTTGTTATGTCCTTCCAGCATGACTGTGAACCACTGATAACTACTCTCTGGGAACGGTTTTCCAACCAGTTTTGCACCCAACTTATAGTAGCTCCATCTAGGTTGCATTTTCCTAGTTTGTTTATGAGGTCATACGAGACAGTATCAAAAGCTTTACTAAAGTCAAGATATACCACGTCTACCGCTTCCCCCCTATCCACAAGGCTTGTTACCCTGTCAAAAAAAGCTATCAGGTTGGTTTGACAAGATTGGTTCTTGACAAATCCAGGCTGACTGTTACTTATCACCTTATTATCTTCTAGATGTTTGCGAACTGATTGCTTAATTATTTGCTCCATTATCTTTCCAGGTACAGAAGTTAAGCTGACTGGTCTATAATTCCCCGGGTTGTTGTTGTTTCACTTTTCATAGGTAGGCACTATATTTGCCCTTTTCCAGTCTTCTGGAATCTCTCCCGTCTTCCATGACTTTTCAAAGATAATCGCTAATGGCTCAGATATCTCTTCAGTCAGCTCCTTGGGTATTCTAGGATGCATTTTATCAGGCCCTGGTGACTTGAAGACATCTAACTTAAGTAATTTTTTACTTGTTCTTTCCCTCTTTTAGCCTGTGATCCTACCTCATTTTCACTAGCATTAACTATGTTAGATGTCCAATCACTACCAACCTTCTTGGTGAAAACTGAAACAAAGAAATCATTAAGCACCTCTGCCATTTCCACATTTTCTGTTATTGTTTTTCCTCCCTCATTGAGTAATGTGCCTACCCTGTCCTTGGTCTTCCTCTTGCATCTAATGTATTTGTAGAATGTTTTCTAGTTACCCTTTACTTCTCTAGCTAGTTTGATTTCGTTTTGTGCTTTGGCCTTTCTAATTTTGTCACTTCATACTTGTGTTATTTGTTATATTTATCCTTTGTAATTTGACCTAGTTTCCACTTTTTGTAGGACTCTTTTTTTGATTTTTAGATCATTGAAGATCTCCTGGTTAAGCCAGGTTGGTCTCTTGCCATACTTCCCATCTTTCCTATGCAGTGGGATAGTTTGCACTAAAATAGCACTGTGGAGTTCTACGTCAGTTGCATCTCAATGATTTTCGTATCAAATATGTTCAATTTACAAGTAAAATGGCTCTCTTTTTCTGACGACCATATCAGTAAAATTAAGATGGTCTCTGAGAGTTAAGCTGGGATCTCTCCTCATGATGCATAATCATTGTAATAGAGGTTTGTACAGGGCACATTATGCTTTTGGTGACATTAATACAGCTGAAGGCCCTCCACTGCCTTCATAAGAGCAGCCATACTGGGTCAGACCAATGGTCCATCTACTCAGTATCCTGTCTTCCGACAGTGGCTGGTGCCAGATGTTTCAGAAGGAATGAAGAGAACAGGGCCATTATTGAGTGATCCATCCCCTCTCGTCCAGTCCCAGTTTCTAGTAGTCAGAGGGTTAGGGACACCAGAACATGGGGTTGTGTTGTGTCCCTGAGCATCTTGACTAACAGCCATCAATGGAGCTGTCCTCCATGAATTCATCTAATTCTTTTTTAACCCAGTTATACTTTCAGCCTTCACAACATCCCCGGAAATGAGTTCCACAGGTTGACTGCACTGAGTGAAGAAGTACTTCCTTAGGTTTGTTTTAAACCTGCTACCTATTAATTTCATTGGGTGATCCCTGATTTTTGTGTTATATAGGGAATAAATAGCACTTCCCTATTCACCTTCTCCATACTATTCATGCTTTTATAGTCCTCTATCATATCTCCCCATAGTCAGCCCTTTTCTAAGATGAAGAATCCCAGTCTTAAAAACAACGAGGAGTCCTTGTGGCACCTTAGAAACTAACAAATTTATTTGGGCATAAGCTTTCGTGGGCTAAAACCCACTTCATGGAGTGGAAAATACAGTAGAGAGGTATAAATACACAGCATATGCAAAGATGGGAGTTGCCTTACCAAGTGGGGGGGGGGTCAGTGCTAATGAGCCAATTCAATTAAGGTGGAAGTGGGCTATTCTCAACAGTTGACAAGAAGGGAGGAAAAATCACTTTTGTAGTGCCAATGAATTCAATGTAATCAAGGTGGCCCATTTCAAACAGTTGACAAGAAGGTGTGAGTATCAGGAGGGGGAAATTAGTTTTTATAGTGACCCATCCACTCCCAGTCTTTATTCAGGCCTAAGTTGATGGTGTCCAGTTTGCAAATTAATTCCAGTTCTTCAGTTTCTCGTTGGAGTCTGTTTTTGAAGTTTTTTTTGTTGAAGAATTGCCACTTTTAAGTCTATTATTAAGTGTCCAGGGAGATTGAAGTGTTCTCCTACTGGTTTTTGAATGTTATAATGATACAGACTAACACGGCTACCACTCTGAAACCAGTCCCAGTCTTTAATTTCTCCTCCTACGCAAGCTATTCCATACCCCTAATCACTTTTATTGCCCTTCTCTGTACTTTTTCCAATTCTAATATATCTTTTTGGAGATGGGGCAACCAGAATCACACACAGTATTCAAGGTATGGGCATACCATGGATTTATATAGTGACATTATGATATTTTCTACCTTATTTTCTATTGGTTCCTAATTTTCTATTAGCTTTTTTGACTATCACTGCACATTGAGCTGATGTTTTAATAGAACAATCCACGATGACTCCAGGATCTCTTTCTTGAGTGATAACAGATAATTTAGATCCCATCATTTTGTATGTATAGCTGGTTTTTTTTTTTGTTTGTTTGTTTTTTTTTTGCCAAAGTGCGTTACTTGGCATTTATCAGGATTGAATTTCATCTGCCATTTTGTTGCCCAGTCACCCAGTTTTGTGACATCTCTGTGTAAATCTTTGCAGTCAGCTTTGGACTTCACTATCTTGAGTAATTTAATATCTGCAAGCTTTGCAACCTTACTATTTACCCCCTTTTCCAGATCACTTATGAATATGTTGAACAGCACAGATCCCTGGGGGAGGAGGGAGACCCTGCTATTTATCTCTTTCCATTGTGAAAACTAACCATTTATTCCTAGCCTTTGCTTCCTATCTTTTTAACCACTTACTGATCTATGAGAGGACCTTCCCTCTTATCCCATGACTCCTTACTTTTCTTAACAGCCCATAGTGTAGGATCTTGTCAAAAGCTTTCTGAAAGTCCAAGTACACTATATCAACTGGAACACCCTTGTCCACATTCTTGTTGACACCATAAAAGAATTCTAATAGATTGAGGAGTGATTTCCCTTTACATAAGTTATGTTGACTCTTCCCCACATATCATCCTTATCTATGTGTCTGATAATTCCATTCTTTACTATAATTTCAACTGGTTTGCCTGATACTGAAGCTAGGCATATTGGCTTGTATCTGAAAGGATCACTTCTGGAACCTGTTTTAAAAATAAGCGTTACATTAGCTACCCTCCCGTCATCTGGTACAGAGGCTGATTTAAGCAATAGGTTAATATCATGGTTGGTTAGTTCTGTAATTTGAGTTCCTTCAGAACTCTAGGGTAAATACCATCCGGTCCTGGTGACTCATTACTGTTTAATTTATCAACTTGTTCTAAACCTCCTCTGTTGACCCCTCAATCTGGATCAGTTCCTCAGATTTGTCTTCTAAAAAGAACTTCTCAGGTGTGGGGAATCTACCTCTCATCCTTTGAGGTGAAGACCAATGGAAAGAATTCATTAAGCTTTCTCCACAATGGTCGTCTTCCTTGAGTGCTCTTTTTGCACTTCTATTGTTTAGTGGCCCCACTGATTGTTTGGCAGGCTTCCTGCTTCTGCTTTATGAAAAAAAGTTGCTGTTACATTTTGGGGTTTTTTATAGGTGCTCTTCAAATTATTTTTTTGGTCTGCCTAATTATACTTTTTCACTTGACTTGCCAGAGTTTTCTTTCTATTTTCCCTAGTAGAATTTGACTTCCAGTTTTTAAAGGATGTCTTTTTGTCTCTTAATATCTCTTTTTACTCTGGTTAGCCATGGTGACATTTTTTTTGGTCCTTTTACAGTTTTTTTTGCGGGGGGAAGGAAGGAGGGTATACATATAGGTTGAACCTCTATTGTGGTATTTTTAAATAGTTTCCATGGAGCTTGCAGGCATTTCATTCTTGTGCCTGTTCCTTTTAATTCCCATTTAACTAGCTTCCTCATTCTTGTAGTATTCCTCTTTTTGAAGTTAAAAACTACTATTGTGGATTTCTTTGGTATTTTCCCTCCTATAAGGATGTTAAATTTAATTACATTATGGTCACTATTACTGAGCAGTTCAGCTGTATTCACCTCTTAGATCAGATCCTGTGCTTTACTTAGGACTAAATCAAAAACAGCATCTCCCCTTGTCAGTTCCAGGACTAGCTGCTCCAAAAAGTAGTAATTAATGGAGTCTAGGAACTTTATCTCTGCATCCCGAACTGAGGTGATATGTTCCTAGTCAGTATTGGGATAGTTGAAATGCCCGTTATTTTGGGGTTTTCTGTTTTTGTAGCCTCTCTAATCTTCCTGAGCATTTCACACTCACGGTCACCATCCTGGTCAGGTGCATGGTAGTATATTCCTACTGCTGTGTTCTTATTATTCAAGTATGGAATTTCTATCCATAAAGATTCTATGTAAAAGTTTGATTAATTTAAGATTTACTATATTTGACTCCATGCTTTCTTTCACACATAGTGCCACTCCCCCAACCAGCACTATCTATTCTTATTACTATATATTTTGTACCCTGGTATTACCGTTTCCCATTAATTATCATCATTCCACCAAGTTTATGTGATTCTTAGTATATCAAATATAACTGACTGGAATCTTGTAAAGTAATTCTACTGACAACACACAAGAAGTGATAGACTCTAGCTCATTCTCCCATAGCTGTGTTAGCTCAGTTCTAACAGGAATAAAAAGCAACAATAATTTTATTTTTGTCCCTTAATCAGTTGCTACTAGAGCTGGATAAAAAATAGTGGAAAGTGGGGGGTGATCCATATGAAAACTTTGAAGAAAATATTTTTAAAAAATTGTTTTCATCTAAATCTTTCATGGAAAACTGATTTTTTTTTTCTTCCAGCAAAAATGTGATTACCAAAAATCAGCCCAAACCCAAAATATTTTAATTTCAAAATGCTGCTGCAATGCCTCCTGGGAGTTTTGGTTCGGGTCCTATATTCTCTTTGGTAGTCTGGGCTGGGTGCCTGGCCTGTATCTCCCATGATGCACCATGGACTGCCCTCTTGGAGAAAGGCGGTGGTGTATCAGAGGAGTTGCTAGCCATAGTGGCACATTTCCAAATTGGAATATTTTAATTGTGGCTGAAATATTTCAGGTTTGGGGCATTGGGTTTTTCAATGAAAAAGTAAAATTCTCCATAGTAATCACGCTTTTTGTGAAAAAATGCATTTAGTCATAAACCCTATTTTCCATTAAAGAACAGTTTTGATAGAAAACTTTTGACCAACCCTAGTTACAACACAGTGAGCAGGTCAACTGACTATGAAAATACCAATTGTTCCTTAGTAACTTTCCAGAGAGTATTTGGTTTTAATTCTCCTGCCTAACATGTAAACTAGGGATAGCAATATTTACCTCATAGGAGTTGTAACAATTAATTCATTAATGTTTGTGAAGGGCTCTGAGGATACAAAGTGCTGTTTGCTTTAAGTGCTAAGCTTTAGATTGTCATTTTGCATCTGTTTGAAAAAGCACACACATGGGATCTATTATTGCAGTTTTTACTCTGGCTTTCCAATGGGTTTGTGTGTCTCTTAAATTTATAATGAAATTCTTATTTGTATTTTAATTTGTTAAAAATTGGGAATCTTGAGTGGTTCTATATATTTTTTTCTTTCCATTATTTCAAATGGCAAAATCTAAGGGGAAAGAAATAAGAAACATGAAAAATTGCAATAAAATGTACATCATGTAATTAGATATTTGCATAAATGTACGTATTACAGAACATAAGCAGTCTTATCCTAGGTGCATGTCTTTCTTTCCTTTAAGGCAAGTACAATTGATTGAAACTCTCTTTAGAAGCAATTCAGTATGAGAATAAAACAGACAAAACACAAATGCTCTCATAGCATTAACTTTGGATGTTCCTATTTAAAGCTTTGGTTTAAATATCAATGTCAAAACCATTGAAACTGAAAATTGATTGATTACCCTATGTTTCACGTTGGGTATGGCTGATTAATGAGTATGGGATGGATGCAATAAATTCAATGGGGTTGTACTGGCTTCTCATAACTCCAAGTTCCAAAAGGAACTCAAGTTTATTACTGGAGAAGATAATTACTGGAGAAGATATTTCATAGCTATCCAAGTGACTGACCATCTTCTTTTATTTATCCTTTTCAAGCATAAAATAATAAGTATTCAGTATTGCACTTACCTACCTGTAGCGGGGCAGTAACCCCGCTCCGGCCCAGGAGGGCTTAAAACAGCCCTGGGAGAGGGCTGTTGCAGGGGGAAGCAGCTACTAGGCTGATGGGGGAAGCAGGTCCAGCTGGGCCACGCCCCAATCAGACTTCAGCTGGCCCTATATAAGAGGCTGGGAGCCGGGAGCTCAAGAGTCACCCTCTAGCTGTAGAGGGAGATGGACCTGGCTGCAGGGACCTAGCAGAGTACCTGAGTGGAGCAGGGCTGGGGAAAGGCAGAGGAGCTGGGGAGGCTCCAGCCTGGAAAGCCCCAGGCTGCGGCCTAGCAGAAGGCCAACGGGTACTGGGGGTTGCAGAGGGCAGCCCAGGGGTAGGTGAAGGCAGCACGTCCAAACCCCCCTTGCCAGTGATGAGTGGCATACACTGCAGTCTGCCCCAGGGAACGGGGGCTAGTTGGTGACTGGCAGTAGCCTTACACTGTGGCAAGGTGGGGATAAGAGGTGGGGGTTCCCTGGGGAGGGGAGACCCTGAGAGAAAGGGGTTCCTGCCAAGGTGCAGCACCCCAGATAATGGGGCACCGGGTCCGGGAGGGACACGGGGGCCAAGCGGCAGCAGGACACCGGTCTGCAGAGGGCGCTCCGGGCTGGAAAACGAGCTAATTCCCAGAGACAACCAGCAGGAGGCACCGCAGGGGTGAGCCCACATCGCTACACTACCATAGGAGGAGAAGGATCTCTGTTCTTAGCTTCATTTGCCTGTATTTTCACCATGCATTATAACTTCCTGTGAGATACCATTGTACAATTAATGAATAGCTGTGTCACCCTTTCCCTATAGCCTGGGGTGTCCTTTACAATGCCTTTCTGCTGTGGCCCCCAATCTAGACTACTCACAAACAGCCTCCAGCATGTGAATCACTCCCAGCTGTGTCTGAGTGTGCTCCAGCCAGCCACACCTTGGTTCTTATCAGCCTTAAAAATTATCACACTCCCAGTCCCAGACTTTCCCCCAGAAATGTATGTCCTGTGCTGCCCAGCCCTTTCCTGGACAGTACGAGGGGCACATGTCTCCAGGGCAGCCGAGTTCACTAAGTCCATTCTGCACCACAAGTTATACCACTTTTATTTAAACACTGGAATTAAACTGCTGTTGCATATCCACACTGTGCTCCTTGTGACGCTGGAGGCGCATCCACATTAGCAGCGCGTGCAATGGCAAAGACGACAGTGTATTGTGGTACAGTAACTCCTCGCTTAACGTTGTTTCGATCTTACGTCTTTGCTCCATTACAGAACATGCTCGTTTAAAGTTGTGCAATGCTTCGCTATAACATCGTTTGGCTGCCTGCTTTGTCCACAGCTGGCAGCCCCCCTATCAGCTCCCCTACGCCCACCCCCCCAGCACCTTCTGCCTGCCAGCGGACCCCAGGGATCAGCACCTTCCCCCTGCTCCCCCTGCCTCCTGCCCGCAGCAATTAGCTGGTTTGCGGCGTTCAGGAGGGAGGGGGGAGAAGCGAGGATGCGGCGTGTGGAGTAACGGGGGAGAAGGTGAGGGGAGAAGAGGCGGGTTAAGTCTGGGGGCTTGGGGGAAGGGGCGGCGTGGGTGGGTCAAGGGTTGAGCCCCCCACCTCCGGTGCTTGCACATTAGGGGAAGCTGCAGCTGCTGCTGCGCAACGTGCCCCTCCTAGCCTACGGCACCTTCAGCCTCCTTGCCTGCCTCATTGTCTGGAGTGCCAGTGGGCTGTGCCTGTGTGGGGTAAGGTGGGGGCAGCTCCCTTTGCTTCATACTCAGCAATGATTGTAGTATTAAATTGTTTCTTTAAAAATTTTCAAAACTTATACCTGTATTAAATTGCTTGTTTAAAATTGTTTAAAATGTATATAATGCCTGTTGTCTGGCAAAAAAAAAAAATCCCTGGAACCTAACCCCACCTCCCCCATTTACATTAATTCTTATGGGTAAATTGGATTTGCTTAACATTGTTTTGCTTAAAGTCGCATTTTTGAGGAACATAACTACAACGTTAAGTGAGGAGTTACTGTAGCTATTCCACTGTGCAACTGGCCGCAGGGTGCTTTGGGAAGGGTTTGCAATGCCTCATGGCCATTTCAGTCCTGAGGCAGGGGGAGGGGGAAACCCCAACTTCAGCCCCCACCTCTCCTCCCTGGGCTCTCTGCACAGCAATCACACACACACACACACACACACACACACACACACACACACACACACACACACACACACACACACACACACCTGCTCAACAGCACGAGCATTCCACATTAATGGTTTGCTTTGTGTCCCGGAGCAGATCAGCACAGCACACCAGGACTGTCAGAAATGGTGCTTTGAAAGGGGAGGGGCGCATGTCTCCAGGGCAGCCAAGTTCAAAACAGTGAGCAGAGTGGTCACTTGAGGCATTATGGGACAGCTCCGGAGGCCAATTACAGCCCAGAAAGCAATCAGGTGTCTACACTGGCAATAGAGCACTGGAGCCTCTGCACAAATACCAGTTCGACTCTCGTCGAGGCGGGTTTTTGCAGCGCTGCAACTGAGGAGTTTCTGCGCACAATGTGGCTTGGCAGCGTGTGCACGGCTGTAGTTTGAGCACAAAAGGCTGCTTTACTGCGCAGAAACTTGCCAGCGTAGACAAGCCCCTAGTCTCTTCAAGTGCAGTGAATGCAATGGGCAGGGGAAGAGAGAGGGGGGTTCCTTGGCGTGTTTGTCCCCCTCTTGAAGAACATTTCCAGCGGAGACCCAGAGTCTATGTGGAAGGATATTCCTGGCTGGTTTTTTCACCTGTTTGAACTTCCTTTGTTTTCCCTTGCTGTATAATGACTATTTACTACTTAAATGCAAATTAAGGCAAGCACACATTCCTTTGTTTAGGACAGACCTGTTTGCTAGCTTGTGTCTGAGCAGGGCTGCGGGGTTTGGAACATGTGTTAATAACATCATATAGGGGAATCTTATAACTTCACATATAATGTTGCCACATATATTTTACCAGGACAATGCCAACCAGCAAATTGAGTTTTTAAATGATAGTTCAGGAGGCATACTTTGTACAAAGATTATCACAATGGTGTAAACATGGGTATATTCTGTCACACTTCCATGTCAAAAGAACAGGAGTACTTGTGGCACCTTAGAGACTAACAAATTTATTAGAGCATAAGCTTTCGTGGGCTACAACCCACTTCTTCGGATGCATCCGAAGAAGTGGGTTGTAGCCCACGAAAGTTTATGCTCTAATAAATTTGTTAGTCTCTAAGGTGCCACAAGTACTCCTGTTCTTTTTGCGGATACAGACTAACACGGCTGCTACTCTGAAACTTCCATGTCAAGGAATCTTTGTCAACAAGGTTTGAATGCATTCCACAGTAGTGTTCAGCTGAAATGTTTTGTAATGCTTTTAGTTCTATTCTGATTTACAATTGCAATGCCTTTAGATATATCTTGTGTATATTCTTGTCATTGACTCCATCCAAATTTGGAAGGAAGTTGGATTGGTCTTCATGCAGAGAATAATGTTGAGGATACTGTTCTGGTACGTATATAGCAAGATGTCAGTGCTGCTGTCTTATCAAAGGAGGGTGAATTTGAGAACAGCCTGTGGTTGCGTAGACATCTATGGCTTACATACTGTATATGTATATAGCTCTTTTTCAGTCCTGAAGTATGCAGGCATTACCCTATCTCCAGAGTTGCAGGGGAAGTAGTAATGCAATGGAGATAAGGTAATTTAGAGTACCTTAATTCAGCATTTCCATATTCTTTCCCATGCTTGTGGGATTTACTACTTTTTTTTTTTTTTTGTCTTTATTAACTTTCCAGTTTCGTGGTTTTCCAATATTTGATGGGGAAAACTACCTCCAAACTGTAATTTTCTTCTAGGATTTCTTTCCCTTAACTCCAGTTTAGCAAAGAAGGGAATTCTCTCAGGTTTCTGTCTTTCCCTGCCTGTTGCCCCGACAGGGTTTCCTGCAACTGTGGGGCCTATTTCCGCTCCTCAGTCCGTTCACACATCCGGGCAGAGTTCCTCTGGGCGGTGTCCGCTGGCTCCCGTGACACCTTCAAGGAGCAGTGGGCGCTGTCCGGGGTTCTCTGCTCCGTGTCCCCGTCAGGTTCCCTTCAGTTAGTCCTGTGACCTCACTCCCGTTCCTGTTATCTCTTTAGTTGTCCCCCGCAATCACTTGGAATCCCAGACCTGTGGATCCTCCCCCTAGGCTGGGGGGAGGTCCTTTAGCAGTGGGCTGGCTTTCGCTCACCCACTTCCTGGATCCCAACAGGACTACTTTCCTATAGCCATCTGGCCTTGCCCTGTCACACCACAGTCTGTAGATAGAGCCTTTATATGAGTTTTTCCATTTTTCTGGAGTGAGTGGTTGAGATGTTGTAGAGTGGGAAATGAGTGCTGGTGAGACAGGGCAAGATTTGAACTGGACATTTATATGGGTTGCAAGAATATCCGATAGTTAATGCTTTTAAAAAAACATTTTGAAGGCACATAAACCTCAGGTTTCAGGGTTTAAGCTAGGCTCTAACTATTGTTATGATGATGCAAATTATCCCACCTCTGCCTTCACCGGGGTTTCTTGCTTTGTCCTCTGAAGCATATGGTGGTGGCCACCGTGGTATATGACGCTGGCCTGATCCACTATGTTTCTATGCTACAATTTCAGGGTTTGTACATGGGTGCAGTATAAGCAACAGAAATTCCTACAAGGCATTGTTCTGGAAAACATGTATAGCTTCTGATGCTCTCCTCAAGGAACCCAGATTAAGCCACTGTTACCTCTCTGCCTCAGCAAGAAAGATTGTGTGTTAGCTCCTTGCCATGCCAGTCTGTCTGCTTCACCAACAAACTCCTCGAGACTCTGCCAGTCTAAACCTTGCACTTTCAGTGCAACCCCAGTTCCCAGAGACGTGTGTCTGTAGTATCCAGTCCTTATCACTGGACACTCACAGCAGTTACTAAGTCTGCTGCCTCCAAGCAGACAGTGCAAATACCAGCCCGAGAACCCAGGCTTTAATATAATAGCACTGAGATGGTTTATAGTGAAACTAAGGATAAGTGTATTAGTAAATAACAGAGATTTAAGTGATACTAAGCAAGAGAAAAAAGACAGATATGGTTAGAAACAAAACAAAAATAACAAGCTATCTAATGTACTAAATTTAACTTAGCAAGCTGCAATCTTTGCCTATTCTCAATAGGCAATCCTGAAGTCTACCAGTTACTGTTTTCTTGAGAAAAGGGAAAAAATCTAGACTGTGTTGCCTTTAATGTAACACATGCATCTCGTAGTCTTTATGGCTCAATCTTGCACTCAGGTACTCCAATAGAACTTAACAGTAATACTGCTAATGCCTAGCTCTTATATAATGCTTTTCATCAGTAGATGGAGGTCAGCATTGTTATCCCCATTTTACAGATGGGGAAACTGAGGCACAGAGCTGCAAAGGGACTTGCTCACGTCCCTTTTTTTTTTTTAATTAAAAATTAAATTAATTATTATTAATTAATTAACTCATCAGGCCACTGGCAAAACCATGAATAGATCCCAGGTCTCCTGAGTTTCATTTCAGTGCTGTAGCCCTTAGCCCATAATAAAGAATGTGCTTTGTTGGATCAGTCAAATTGCTCAGCACCTTACAGGACTGACCCATGCCATTTTGAACTGGCAGCATTTTCACTTTGCACAAATGTAAATGATGACGTAGGTACCAGACAGGCCCATAATTCTGTAAACTGGCACTTCAGCTGCTGAATTTTGTTTGTTCCATCTTATTCATTTTTCCAATGAAGTCTGAAATTACAGAAATGCCTCTTCAACAAATTCCAGGTAAGAGCTGAACTTCCGGTTCAGTAAGGTTCTTTAACAGATTTTGTTTCTTTCTGTCTGTGAATCTCCCTAAACAAAAGTTATTGCAAAAAGTAATTGGAAAGATACATCAATATGCAACTACTAAGAGACACCTTTAGTAATATGCCCACACCTAATAAATAAATTGAAAGGGCTGCTTTTCTGGATTTGCTTTTTGTGCTTCTCTTTTTATTGTTATTGGTGCCTTTTTGAACATTCCTGCAGCAATTGATAGTAAGTAATTATTCCACACTACTCTCCTGAGTAAAGTCAATAATTACCGGTTGGGGAATAGGCCAGTCAAGATTGATAGAGCACTTTGGGAACAAAACGTATTTCATATGATGCAGAGAATGTCATTTAACCGCCTTGTTACCTTTTTACTGCTGTTGTGTGCAGCAGTGGTTCACAACATCCCTCCCTTCCCCAATCCAGGTCCTCTGTTGTTGGATAACCCAGCAGAGAATTCTTATATTTCTTATAAGTATGCAGACATCCACCAGTCAGTGAAACTGAGCACCCATTTTTCAAGCTTGATTCCTCTCTAGCAGCTTTGCATTGTCTTCTTTATCTCATTTTTGACTTAGACTAGTCATTGTATTTGGAGCAGTAATGGTTTGGGGCAAGCAGAGGAGACAGACAGACAAAACAGGGGTCTCACTGAATTCATCACCTAGATCCTTAGTGATATTACTCTGTAAGTGACAGTTCATGAAAGCATCCCTATTTGCAGGGCTGGCGCTTCCATTTAGGCGACCTAGGCGGTTGCCTAGGGCGCCAGGATTTGGGGGGGCGGCATTTTGCCACCCTCGGCGGCAATTCGGCGGCGGGGGGGGTCCTTCCGCGCTCCGGGTCTTCGGTGGCAATTCTGCAGCAGGTCCTTCACTCGCTCCGGGAGCGCGGAAGGACCCCCCCGCCGCAGAATTGACGACGATGACCGGGAGCGCGGAAGGACCCCCGCCTAGGGCGCCAAAAACCCTGGCGCCGCTCCTGCCTATTTGGGAAAAGTACTAAGTCTCAGGGGATTTTAAACCTGTGCATAAGAGTAGAATTTTCAAACGGGCTTAAGCGATTTAGGAGTACAAGTCCCATTGAAAGTTGGTAGGTGCTTTTGAAAATCCCACTCTACGCTTTAGAGTGGTAAACTGACAGAGGCCTATTCCTTTTTCATTTGATTGTCTGCAAAATTGTCTCAGCAACAGCATCTAACTATGTCACAGCAAGCTGCTACAAAGCCCGTAAGTTTAGTGTAAAAAGTGAATTTTTGTATGTTTTCATTTTAGAGGGGAAAATGTAATGGAACTATATTGCACCACTGTATTTCCTTTGTAGATAATACTAAAGGTTGATGGTGGTTTCTGTGATCTCTCTGACAGTATAATAGTGCATTATGGGACCATTAGGCTGTTTCTCTTCTTAATTACTGTTCCTTACAGTTACAAAACAGACATTAACTGTAATTTTCTCTTGCTTCATCTCATGTAAACCACTGAGAGTTAATTTTGTACAAAAAAACCTCACAGGAGTTTAGAAAAACAAGATGAAAATGAACTACATTATATTTGTTTCAACCATACCAACATATATATGGTGTATGCACATGCAATATACAGAATGTAAATGGGGACATATGCTTCTTTCAGAATGCTTTAGCCATATTTTTCAGCAATGCTTCTGATTTCTGTCTCTCAGCTTTGCTGGGTTCTGTGGCAAACTGTAAATTCTTTGACAGTGTGCGATTGATAGAGAAATATGCCAAAAATGAGGATTTTTTCAGATTGAATTATGGGATGACGCTGATTCTGTCTTTCATTTTAGGAATCTGCAGGAATGTTTTCCTGTTCATTTTAGGCTGCTGCTTAACTTGCTGTTTGCCATGAGTTCCAGGATTGGTTCTTTCTCAATCAAGAAAAACAGCTGTAGAACGTAGGGCCACGTGGCATGGTCCTTCTTTTTGAAACTCGTCAGACAGTCTGCAGGACCACTACCCATATCATTCTGGCTGTTGACAACAGATGCAGGCATAAAACACAAAATGGCAGCTGGCAGCAGCAATATTTCCACACACAATGCTGACTTCTGCAAACCTCATGCTCAGGAATAAGTGGGCAAAGAGGGAGGAGGGACTTTCCCACCTTGGGCCCCCACCCAGGGGCCAAGCACTGCTGTGGTCCTTGCATTTATCTGAGTGCAAGGACTACTTACATCTAGCACTGTTTTTTGGCCCCAGTCTCTTCAGAGGAATAGGGCCAGTTCTTTTTCCTCCACTAACACTCCCCCTGTCCTGGACTGGGAAGAGAAGACTTGCCACAGTCCTCCAAAGGTGGGATGGTGGCTGCACTTTCCATAGGCTTTGGTGGCATTGGTCCCACCTGAGGCACAGTGACTCCAGCTGCAACTGCGTGGATGGCTCGATGGACACCATTGCACATTGAGGAAAAAACACTTGAGCAATCACACTTGAGAGAGCCTCTTGCTGTCTTTTCAGACGCCTTTTTAAAGGGAGTATGTTGGAGAATTAAGCCATTGCTGGAGGAACTGGTCCCCAAAGAACAAGCTGGCTTCAGAATAGGCAGAAACTGTTGTGACCAAGTCCTTGCATTGACCATATAGAAGCCATCTATCAATGCCAACTTAAAACAGCAACAGTATCTATTGATCTTCGTTCCGCATATGATATAGTATGGCGGAAAGGTCTTCTACTGGAACTTGCAGTAGCCATGCCCTGTTGCCCTACCATTAGGCTCATCACGGAAATGCTGAGCAACCGCAGATTCACGGTGTATCTTGGTGATGCTGTCCCGCGAAATCTGTACAATGACTCCCACATGGGTCCATTCTAGCTCCAGCACTTTTCATTCTCTACATCAGCGATATTCCATCAACATCCTCCCACATGTACATGGATGACATCATGCTGGCTACTCGGGCTTCCTCATTTGAAACCTCAGAAAAGGTTCTAGTGACTAGAACGGGACTAAAAACTCTGAAACCTATTTCAAGGCATGGCAGTTAAAGCTAAATGCCTCAAACAGTGGTCTCAGCTTTCCATTGGAATAATACCCAGGCCAAGAAAACATTAAACATCAATTTCTCTGGGTCAGTGTTCATGCACAATCATTATCCGCGGTCCATGGGAATAACCCTGGACCACACACTCAACTTCCGTCACCACCTCGAACAAACCAAAAGGAAAAGGAAGGGGAGGGTCAACGTTATACTGAAGCTTACAGGAACATCTTTGGGAAGCGACACCCATATACTCTGAATATTGACACTGGCCCTGCGCTATTCCACAGTGAAATACTGGTGCCACAATTTGGAGCAAAAGCCCACACACCATTTTAGCGGACACTGAAAATAATGCCGCTCTTTGCATAATCAGCGGCACCCTCACATCAACGCCACTTCCATGGCAATCAGTACTGGCTAACATTATGCCAACAAATATCCGATGAGACACTGCAACAGTTAGGGAATACATAAAGATCATGGCAAACACCATACTACTGCTCCACTTTTACCTAACACCTCTCTTCCCCACCAATAAAATCAAGAGAACCCTTCTGGTTTCATGCGACAGCCCTCCTTGTGGAAGATAAGGGAATTCTCAGTAGATGGTGTGAAGTCTGGGCAGCTGCCAACATACTAAACAAAAATCTAATTAACAACTCAGCTGTGCAAGTGCTGGGCTTCTCCTCCTCATGGCACATATGGACAGCTCTAAACTGTGTCCGCACCTGATGTGGAAGATGTGCATATTTACTCCATAGATGGAAAGTGAGGAAATCACCATACTGTAACTGTGGCATGGAGCAAACTGTCAGACACGTCACGGACGATGGCCCAATCTTTGCTCATACTGGAGGTGTCACAGCCATTCACTTGGCTATGCCCTCTGCTCTGAACTGGATAAGAGACCTTCAGATTCAACTGTAGTCATGCCATTGCTTTTGTTGTTCCATTATCGCCATATGAAAGAAGACTATTACAGCAGTTTCTATTAACCTTTTGGAACCTAAGACTGTAACTCATTCGTATGTGTATGTTTACCTGCTTCAACATTGTAAATAACTCCTTTCTTTTTCTTAATCAATCGATCTTTAGTTAATTATAGGATCAGCTACAAGCGTTGTTTTTGGTATAGGATCTAAGGGGCAATTGACCTGGGGTAAGTGACTGGTCCTTTGGGACTGGAAGTAACCTGAACATTGTGATTTCTGGTGTAAAAGACCATCTATCACAAAGGCAAGCTTGCCTGGGTGGCAAGATAAACCGGAGTACCCAAGAGGACTGTCTGTGACTTCATGTTAAGGCTGTTGTAGAGTTTAAGGAGTTCCCACTTGATACTTGGTTGGTGAAATCTAAGTATTGTGACAAAGTTCCTCCTCTATCTTGGTGGGTCCTGTGCTTATTGGCGGATTTTCTTGCCTCAGAGATTCACCATGTGGGTTGGGGAACAGCCCAGAGACCTTCCCCTCTGGAAGAACCCACAGTCCAGATCAATTGGGAGGTTTGGGGGGAACCCAGGCCCACCCTCTACTCCGGGTTCCAGCCCAGGGCCCTGTGGACTGCAGCTGTCTATAGTGCCTCCTGTAACAGCTGCATGACAGCTACAACTCCCTGGGCTACTTCCCCATGGCCTCCTCCAAACACCTTCCTTATTCTCACCACAGGACCTTCCTCCTAGTGTCTGATAACGCTTGTGCTCCTCAGTCCTCCAGCAGCACACCCTCACCCTCTCACTCTCAACTCCTTGCACCTCTTTCTCCCAGCTCCTCACACTCGCACCACAAACTGAAGTGAGCTCCTTTTAAAACCCAGGTGCCCTGATTAGCCTGCCTTAATTGATTCTAGCAGCTTCTTCTTAATTGGCTCCAGGTGTCCTAATTAGCCTGCCTGCCTTAACTGGTTCTAGCAGGTTCCTGATTACTCTAGTGCAGCCCCTGCTCTGGTCACTCAGGGAACAGAAAACTACTCATCCAGTGACCAGTATATTTGCCCTCTACCAGACTCCTGTACCCCACTGGTCTGGGTCTGTCACAGTATAGAACTCACAACTTGTTTGGGGTTTGTGCCCTGCTTCTTCATAGTCTGCCCTGAGGTTGGGATTCATGCTCATGAGCCACTCCAGACAGCATGGAATAAGCATCCGTGCGTTGCCACAAAAATGCCATGCACACAACTCTTCCCATTCTGCACAACCTCACTGGAACATACTTACTATGGCCAAAAAGCATCTCATCAGATAAGTAAGTCTGTGGCGAGAATAGTTAAGTTTCATCCACTTCTCAGTCCTGCAGTCTCTAGCTTCAAAATGAATATTGATTGTTCTATTTTCTGACCTTTTTTGCCGACAGAACAAAACACTCTGGGGTGTTTCACGCTATGGCAAATACCCTGCTGAGAATTTTTGTTGTTGGAGTTGCCATTTGAGAGGGTGTGGGATATGGTGGGAGCTTATATAAACTTCCTCCAGTGTGAAATCATGAAGCATGATTGTCGTACGAAGTGTGAAAACATCTTAGCACAGCACTATATTTTTGCTTTTGAGAGTTCTTTTTTTGGCAGGTCATGTCTCCAAAATGAAGACTGAACATTCGAGTTAGTGAAGGACAGGTGCTCCATCAATCGAAAGCTGTTGTCTGAACCCTGAGATATTAACATTATATGGTAAAGTTTGGCTTACGGTTAATGTCAAATTCTTAAAAACAAGCCCAAATTCAGTGTGCAAAAGTGCACATACTTATATTTATGTGTGCAGTTGCTGCAATGGCATGCACAAATCAGGCATTTGCATATGCAGCTGGATATTTAGCCGACATTCTATGATTCTGTGATCTACTTTCTTGCCTGTGCATTTGCCCAATTTGTCCATGCACCTGAAGCAATTTTGTGCAAATATAGAGGCACAAATGTGTGCCTCCTTCATTTAAAAATCCAGCACTTAAAAATCTGAAATTAGCTATACTTAGAAAATCTGTGCAAGGAGATCCCCAAAACTACTGCTCACTTCTTCCCACTCAAACCTCTAACTGTGCATCAGTCTTCCCAAATAGACTGATGAATCTAAGGTTTAAAAAGGGAGATGCAAGTTACATAATCTACAACTGTACAGTCTCCCAAAAACTGCACCTGTACAAACCACACTCGCTTGGAACAGAAGCAGCTCTAACAGTATAACCATAGCTTCATTCAAGTAGTCTGCTTCATGCTAAATGCTTTCTTCCCGGGGTAAACTGGAGGAGAGCCAAGCAAAGACTTTCAGATACTAGCATATGCACGTGTGCGCACACACTCACGCACATAATTTATAGGCAGGGAAATAAACCTTATCTTCCAACAGCACCATTTCACCTGCCTTTGTTAATTGTTATGTTTATGCAGGGATGGGGAATCTACTCATCAGAGGTACTTTCAAGAGAGCTGTGAAGATGAAATAGTCTATGATCTGCCATCTGTGACAGACATCTCAAAGCTATTAGCTACTATGCATCAACAGCATTCACAGTATCTTAATGCATCTCTCATATTTTTCTTTTAGATAGCTAGTGAGCCAAATTTTATTCCATCACAGAAGTGATTAAAAACAGCAGAAGACTTGCCCACCTATAGAATAAACAGCATTTCTTTTTGTTAGAATGGGTTTATAATTATAACTTAATCTCTTTGTTATTTATTGTTTTATGACTTGTATTATCATAGCATCTGGACCAAATGTGCTGGGCACTGTACAAACACAGAGCAAAGATAGTTCTTTACTTTTAGTATTTAAATATTTACACTTATTTATCATAATAGGGGTGTTGACCTTAGTTCTCCAGACTAATTCCATTTGGGGTGATTGTCTTCAGCCACTCTAAACTTTCTACTGCCGCTTCGATTGGATATAATAATTTTCTAAGCCTCCTTACATCTGTTGCTGTTTAGTATTTCAGTAGCTGCCATTTTCCACCCCAGAAGTAGCTGCATTTCACTAGGGGGGGGAAGTGATTTTAGTATCTATTAATGAAAAGTCTTTAGAATGAAAGGCACTATGAAAACACGAAGCATTATTGTAATACTTGCCACTGCACTATTAAGGAAAATAGCTTTAGCAGTTTGGGTTTCAGTGTCCTTAGATTTCACTTCACACAACAGCAGGAGTGTGTGGTGTGAGAGAGAGAGCACGCTGTCTATGTGATCAAGGGCTCAGATGGGCTCTACAAAAAAGTACTTGTACTTGTAGTGCACAATGGAGCTAGTAGGGTGAGGGTCTGAGATTCCTGACTAATGCAGGAGCAGAAATCTCTCTTTCTATGTGGCAGTCGGCCTCCAATCTTCAAGGGTTTTCATGGTATTCGTTAAAATGCATGGAAATTATCTGTTCTGAAAAATGGACTGTCCTCGTGAAGGCATAGGCATCTTATTATTGCCACATAATTTCCTCAAAGAAGAACAGCGAAAAGAAAAGCAGCGAGCCACTGCTCCTTTTCACACCATTAATGAGTTGCTTAAACCAAAAAGCACAGCTTGTAACTCTGATTCCATTAAAAGCTCTTTGTGAAAACTCCTCTGACCTTTTTAATAATAAAGTTGAAACTTTGTGGCCTTGGTTGGATGCCTGAACCGTCAGCTGGGAATCCTGATTAATGTGCGGATCTGCTTTAGAGAGATCACTGTGAGATGGTGGCGGGATTAATTCAGCCCCAGGCAAAGTGAATGCAACACTCATTTACTTCAATGGAAGCTGTACCTGTGCACAGCAGAGATGAATTTAGTCAACCACATGTGTGTGATGAAAGGTCAGCTATCGATACTGCTGGTGCCTTAGCCTACTCCCATTGACTTCAATGGGGTTAGGAAGTATCAACGTGCTTTGATAACCTGTAGCACAAGAAAATTAAGGGCCAGAAGGAAACTGCACGATTTGGGCAGCCTTTTCCCAACTTTACTCTAAATAGCTGGTAAAACTTTTAAATGTATTAATTTCAGCCCCTCCATTTTGTGCTAATTTTCCATAAACATTGTGATCAAATGCAACTGTCATGAAGGCTCACATGATAGTTTCAAAGTCGCATACTTCAGTAATCGTGGAAGCCACCTTTTAAATTTACCACTTTAATTGTTCAGTACCATGTCACCTGTATGAAATCCAAATCGATCAGTTCCCTATGTCAGCCTGTTGCATAGTGTCCACCCAAATTCTTAGGCATTAACTGCCGTTTATGAAATGATAGTGGTTATGCACATGCTAAGACATACTGTAAAATGATGACATAAAAGTGTACAAAATATGATTTTTATAGGGACTTCAACTATGAAAACTGAGTAGTCGTGATAATAGTATGAAAATATTGTTATTTTATTTCAATATTTTGTTCATTTTCTCAGTTTGCTTTGGAACAAGGTTTAGAACAATGGAGACACTTAGGCCAGGATTGTCAACGTGCTGTGGGGTGCCTGGAGTTTTGGATGCCCAACTAGAGGCATCTTTAAAGGGGCCTGATTTTCAGAGGGTAAGTGACATGCCCTCTTTAAGGTGTCTGAGGTCAAACACTGAAAATCTGAAGCACCCAGTAGAGCCAAAATTATATGTGCAGGTGGGTGGGGAATGGGGTGAAACTAGAGTGAGAAGAGCAATAACTATGCTTGTTTGTATATATATATAGAGAGAGAGACTAGTAACTGGAGCATTTATATACTTATCTGTTTCCTGCGAAAACGACTACTTCCAAGCTGTGTTGCTGTTTATATCCACCCCCAAACACTCAGCCACCCATGTTATCATTTTTATCAACTCCCTGCTGTGAACACTTTTATGAAACTCGGATCTTTTCTTCTTAAGAGTCCATCTGCTCCTGCAGCTCAGTTCCCTCAGCTGAAGTCATAATCCCCTGTGACATCACAGTTGCTGCTGTGGAAAACAAACACTCTTTAACAGCTTTGATTTTGAAAAGGATTGTGAGATGTTCTTATGAAGCATAGTCTAAAAAGTGCATTTTGTATTTTATTGCTGCCCACTATGTTACAAAGCCAATCTTTCTAAAGGGCAAAGATATGTCCATGAATAAAGTACAGAAAACCCCCTGGTGCCCGTTGCTGAGTAGGCAGGATCGTCATCCCATTCCCTCTAGTAGGGTGACTAAGATGCCCCATGGTGTACCATGCACCGGGGATGAGAAGTACTGTATATTCCTATACCTCTTCATGTAGAGGCTTTGCTAATGATCATGGGGTGTAAATTCAGCCATTTACCCATGCTCTTCCATGGTTCCCCAGCACAGTGTTATCTGAGCTGATGCCTCATAGTAGGAGTGTTCCCAACCTCTCATTGCCCTATTGGGGACCAGAACAGATTCCATACCATGTAGGCCCAAAGACCACAATGCTGAGCATAGAAATTCAGACCAGGGTGAAGTCTGCTGCTTCAGCTTGAGTACTAAACAAAAATGCATACAAACTCAAGCAGGTCTCAAGTCCTTCCGTGCAAAAAACGTGTAGCTTCTAGGTGAAGCAAGACAAATTCTGATTGGAGGTCCGATGTTTCAGTTGAATCAATACCAGTAAAACTCCTCTTGAAAAGTTCACCTATTTGGCCCTGCAAGACTCATGAGTATTCACCACCACCATTCCCTAAAAAAAAAAAAAAGGAGCATGCCCTGCCTGCCAATTTGAGACGCACAGCTGACTCAGCACATTCTGAGGAAGCGCACAGAGATCCAGGTCTTCACTGCACACACACGTGTGAGGTACTAGAATGATGGTCTAGAGAACCATCTTGGCAGGATGGTCAAGAGAACTTCCAAAAAAGGGCTATTAAATGTTTATTTTTAATAAAGTGAAAAATCTCACTCCATGACCCGTATGTAATATTATCCAGGGTCTTTGATGACAGTGTTGCCAACTCTGACTTTCGCATGAGTCTCATAATATTTGGTGTTTTCTGGAAAGCCCCAGCGGCTGGAATCAAGAGACATTTCAATTTTATTTTATTTTTTAAAACTAGCCCTCCTGGCTGATGAGAAAAGCTTGAAAACGTGAGCAAGCACACCCCAAAAGCTCAAATACTTGAAGGCAAAGGAAACGAACCCCACATTTACTTTTTACAAAGCTCATGATTTTTGAACCTTTGGGGTTGGCAACACAGCCTTCGACACAGTTGACAGAGCTAGCTGATTTCTTTACACGTTATATTCAAGAAGGACATTTTAATCTTATTGTGATGGGGCAGGCTGCGAGTCTGTCACGAAGGTCGCAGAAGTCACGGATTCCGTGACTTTCCGCAACTTCTGTGATTTCTGCAGTTGACCCCAGGGCCAGGCACACTGGCCACTGCTGGAGCGGCCCTTGGCAGCTGACCCTGGGGACAGCCCATGTAGCAACAGGTGTGGGTGGTTCTGGGGACCGACCTAGCAGCAGTCCCAGGGGTGGCCCCGTGGACGACCAGAGCAGGAGTGGTCCCGGGGGCTGCCCTGGAGACAGCCTGAGCAGCAGCCAGAGGCAGCCCCTGTCACCAGCTGTTGTCCCCCAGGGCTCCCCAGAGCAGAAGCACCCAAATATTTAATCAGGGGTATTTATAGTAAAAGTCATGGACAGGTCAGGGGCTGTGAATTTTTGTTTATTGTCCGTGACCTGTCCATGACTTCTACGAAAAATGCCTGTGACTAAATCTTAGCCTTAGTGATGGGGCAGGTAGGCCCCACACTGGCAAGGATGGGGTTAATGAAGGCCTGTGGACCGAGCTAGCCCTGCCCTGTTACACCTGCAATAGAGATCAGGTGTGGAGAGGGGAGTTAAGAGGAGACAATCTAGCAGTTGGCAGCTGACCTGAAAGGAAATCAAAGTTCTGTTTCTCCCTTAATGAGGGATGCCTTGGTTTCAGCCAGTAGCGTGAGACATCTTGCTGCCTACACGTCTCCCTCGGCGGATGGGATGAGTGGGTCCAGAGAAACCGATCAAAGGACTGGTTGCTTTAAGAAAGGCCCTGAGTAGAAGGGTAGGGTCAGGGGATGACTTACTGGTAGACCCTCTTTTGAGTTCCTGGTTTTCTCTTAGTTTTGGTCTTTAAGGGATGGGGCTGAAGGGCTAAAGCATCACTGCATCAGACACCATGAGAGGTGGTAACTGATCGATGGAGACTCTGTGGCAGAGTGAGTAATGCCATGTTGGGCCACAAGGGGGCAGCACAGTTGTGAACCTTGTCATGCTCCTCTACCTTTCATTTTCAGAAAGACTCAATGCAGCGTACAAGTGCTTGAACTTCTGCTCTGCCTGAGGGAACAAATAGGGCTCGGACAAAAATGGGTTGGTGGTAAGGGCCTCCTAGCTTATATTACACCAAGTCTCCTTATTTAGTCATCATACCATTCCCTGGTAGCAGTTATAATGTATGGGTGGGATTTTCAAAACTGCTCAACTTTGACCTAAATGCTTACATTAAAGTCAATGGAAATTTTACCCTTGATTTCAATGGGGGCAGAATTAGGCTGACATAAGTTTTTTGCAACCCCCACCTGATGTCTGTCTGAAAGGCTGAATCCTTCCACCACTTCATCTACATGTAAGCTCCTTACGCCCATTTCGACATTCTTGACTGATCTAGGAGGGCCACCCTTACATCCATATTGCAGCTCTCTGATTGGCCTCCTGCTGGAGTACACTTAGGGCCTCAGTTCCCACTGCACCCTGTGTGGCTGCTCACACTTGTGCACAGTTGGTGTAAAATACAACCAGTCTGATGTGGCAGCATTTTGCACAGGTGCAAGTGACTGTGCCAGGTGCAGGGTATGGGAGAAGCAGGGCCTTGATATTTATTATCTATGTAGCAAAGCTGAGCGATCAGCACAACAGGTGAAAGAAATCTGACGGAGAAACAGAGCTGTGCAGCCTAGAGTGCCTTGGAGTAAACAAGCAGATTGAGTGATATATTACTTGCTACAAGAGAATCAGCAGTGTTGAGAAGTGTACACCTGGTGTGGCATCAACCACGGGAAGACCCCTTTTAGCTCAGAAGATGGATGAGGATTTCCACCTGATCCATTCACCCGAATAGAGAAAATCCTTGTGGTTCATTGGGAATTAAGGAATAAATATTTTCTGGTTAACATTCTTCTATCACTCTGAATATTCCATTATGCTGCTCCTTTGGAAGAACACTTCTCATTCACGGCATCATGTTAGCAGATTCTTGTGATCAAGTCTAAAATTTTGCAAAAATATTATGGCTTTTGTGTTCTAAACCACAGATATGCAGTTAGGCTACAAAAATGCATGTCTAATTTGTGTGTACATGCAATTATGACAGTTGTGCATATACATGGGAGAACAGTGCATGCAAATTGCCAATTAGTAAGAATCAAGTCTTCAGTGTGCAATCAAACCACATTTTGACAATTCTGCAGTGCAATACACTTTGTGTTCAAATACGGCAACTTGCTCTGACTGTGAAAGATCCAGAGAAAGAGATTTTATGCTCACTAGAGAAGGACAGATGGACAGAAGGTTGGGATGATCCTTTGAAGATAATTATCTAAATGTGTACACTTTATCCCATGACACAGACTGAGTATAAAGGGTGCAGTAAAACAAGTGTCTAGATCCAATTTGCTCTCTGTAGAAATAAAGAGGAAAAGATGGGCTAGTTTACCTGATTATTTTTGTTATGCATTTTACAGTCTCACCAAAAATGTGCTAGGGGCTTGTGATGGGTACAAAACCCAAAGAGACTAGAAAGGGTTAACAAACTGTGGTGAGCATAATCAGCCCTGCCTTCCACACCTGGAGTGGGTTTTAGGCCTGTAGGAAGGGGATGAAAAGGAGGTAGTTGGGTAGGAAGGAGAACAGACTGGCTAGAGTCAGGAACTGAGCAGGATTATGGCTGGTCAGAGCTTCTCTGGAGAGAAGGTAGGCCCAACATTAGTCTGTTTGGATCAGGTGACCTGCTCATGGATTTTAAGCTAGGCCATGGCAGGGTTTCTTACCTAAGGAGAAGGGCAGGGTCTGAGTCCAGAGAGTGAGTAGATGCATAACAGTGCTGTTTGGGGATTGGGAGTCTGCTACCCTGGAAGTGGGGGGAGATTGAACTTTCATAGTGTCCTGGCTAGTGGACTAACCCATCTACCAGAGTTGGCTGGAAATGCTCTTGGGGAAACTGAGGCAGAGTAGCTGGAGCACTGTGCCCAGGCAGAAGGGATGAGCTGACAACACTGCTGTATACACATAAGAAGGCACGGTCTGTGCCCTAAAGAGTTTATAGTCTGATGGAAGATGTGGTGCACAAAGTGAGAGCTACACAAGTGTGTTGGGAGATTAAGAAGATGGGGCTGTGTGTGCAAGGCTTGTTACAGGATAGATTCTACAACAGGTACAAAACTAACTAAAATTCTCTCCCACGACAAAGGGTCTTCTGTCCCGGACAACCACTCTTGGCACAAGTCCCCTTCCCTTCCATAGCATGCCTGAAGCCGGGGCTTCCAGGGCTGTGAAAGAAACTCCCAATTCCCACCCTTTTCCTCTCTGACTCTCTCACACACCCAGCCAATCAAGCTGAGTGCACGAACAGACAGCTGGCAGTATCCCACAGGTGGCAGGAATGCTGTTGTGGCAGAGAGGTCGACTTGTGCCTTCTAATGGGTGAAAACCTCACTGAGGCTGTGCAGGATCAAAAGGACACAATGTCGGGTTCTATTGATGTCACAGGGATTGAGAGGCTACAAAGGCCTGTTTGGGCCATTGTCTTCCCCATCCTGCTTGTGCAGCAGTTTCTGGCTCTCAAAGGACCTTTTCTCCTCACCCTTCCCCACTGGTGTCTGAGTCCTGGATAGTGGAGGTTTCATCTGTACTGCTCTCCTACCCCTTGCCCTGCAAGTGTAGTCCCTGATGGTAACTCCGTGCCCACTCTGTGATCACCAAGATTTTCAAAGGCACTCAGCCGCCTTAAGGTGCAGATAGATGCAAACAAATCCGCAGATAACTTACACAAAAATAAGGTACATATTGGGCAAGGGCTCTCGTGTCTGCATTATGCCACTGTGGAAGTGGCTGCTTAATTTGCTTTGCTGCCAGGAGGCTGCATGAATTTCTTTTTACCCTGCACCAATCTTCCTCTGTGAGGTCTGGCCCCATAATAAATCACACATTGTCTTGTCATCTTCCAGTTCCTTCCTTGGTGTCCACCTGGCATTTTAGGTGGCTAAGTGGCCTGCTGGGGAACTGAGGGAATTATTTGCCCTATCAACTGTTGTCAGATGTGATATGTTTTGCAAAACTACAACCACTTATAACAGCAAGGAAACAAGGGCCAGTGCTGCTTTTTGAATTCAACGTGAATTGAATTAAAATGCTACGGTACTTATATGGCCCCCATTACCACAGTACCTGAGCAGCTCATGCTATAGTCATCCTCATAATGCCCTGTTGAGGTAGGGCAGTGCTGCTATTCCCATTGTGCCTCAGTTCCCCTTGTGAACAAAGGCCTAGATCCTCAACAGTATTTAAGCACCATTGATTTCAATGGAAGTTAGGCACCTAAATATTTTTTTGAGCATCTGGGCCTAAATGACTTGGTCCACGTCACACAGGAACTCCGCAGCCGAGCACTGAACCATTCTTCCTCATCCCTGTGCCTGAAATCTGGTAACCGCCACAATTCCTGCCTTCATCCATTGGCCTAAATTGACTACACTTCCCTGTAATGCAAATAACAAAGCGATCTCCTGTTAAGAGTGAGAAATGCTCAAGGAAATGAGCCATCCTGTGCATTGCTTTATTAGTCCTTGATGGAAAGTATCTCCGTGAGTTCATTATTGGAATCTTGATAACACTTGGGTATAGGCAAACACATTTGGCTGGAGATTGCACCGCACTATTCTCACTACCTGGAGGTTGCTAACCCTGTATATATATTGGCTTTAAAGAGATGCAATTAAGAAGCCAATTACATGCAATGAATGGTAGTATAGGATCAGGAGTTCGATGTAAAAACCCTCAGCTTTCCATTTGTGGAGAGGTTTTTTTCCCCCCTTTATTTCAGAGATAGACTTGGTTTAAACACAACATAGATACAAATATTTATTATGGTTTTGATGAATCTCACATGCATCAGCTGAAGGTCCTCCACTCTTGGTTAATTAGATTCAGCTGAAAGCTTCTGAATAGATAATATTAACCACTGCTGAAATATGTGTGCTGAAGTGGGGTTTGCTGCTGCATTTGTCCTAATTATTAATATAAACTCCAACAGAAGAAGAATATATCTTTTATTAAGACTAACCATAAAGAATCTGGCAATTCTTTCAACAACTCTACATTAACTTCATAAAGGAATTAATAGACTAGAATTTTTTTTTTAATCTACATTTCCTTTATCACCACAAACAATACTGTCATTATTTTGGAGTGCAACAAGATGAGTGGCTGTAGAAGAAAGTATCTACACACATTGGCTCTAGATTATTCCTGATGGGAAACTAACTGCACACAACTTCTCATTAACTTAAAGCATAAAATAGCTGCCAATGAAATTTTAATAGCTACAAGGCTGCACTACTGTGTGTCTTGAAAACAGACATCTGCATCTTTAATTACATATTAACTGGAGAAAATTGATGTTACTGCAGTGTAAAGATTGCGCAGTTTATATCCGGAAATGCCAAGGTTCGTGTCTCAACAGCAATGTCCACAAGGCTGGACTGTGCATCTTCTATGTTTCATGGAATGTATCTTAAGTTAATGTCTTAATATTGGGGCCAGATTTTCAAAAGAACTCAGTGGTCAACATGCTGAGTTCTTTTGAAAATGCAAAAGAGCCTAATCCTCAGAGATGCTGAGCACTCATTTGACATTTATGGTAGCTGCAGATGCTAACATCTCTGAAAATCAGGCCCTAAGACCTCAATCCTCTAAGAACAGACCCTTGTTTCCTTGCGGAATCCCACCGAGCTCAGCTTATTTACTTACTTGCAAGCCCAGGACCCTATCCTGTTGGTAGGGCATCACCTGCCTGCAACTCTTTGCAAGATCGTTCCCATTCTCTTCTATTCAACCCAATGGAGCCCTAAGCAGATATTCTTTTCCTTCCTCCGCCAGTCCAGGCTCCTTCATAAAGATGATTCAACTGGTATGATGAAAGGCTTAACTCTAGAAACCTTCAGTTAAAAGAAAGATATCTTTCCTCAAAAGTAGTTTGCAACTGTCCAAGCTACTACTTTTTTCAGTTTTATAATAAAAAAGTGCCATGTGCCTTCGAGACCAGGTGGTCCATCAGTAACACACCTAGGGCAGTTTGCACTCATGTGAATCTTGCTGTGTTGCAGGTGAGTGCCCAGACTTTGAACCTCTTTGTTGGATCCTGTTAGTTTAGTATAGAAATGAGACTGAGTGGTGTTTGTAATACTCCATTTTATGTACATGTTCCAGAGGGTCTTTGGGGGGGGGGGGAGGTTTTTTTAGGGGGGGGTGAGACGCTGAAGTCATAAAGAATCACAGACTTAATAGTGAAATGTTAAGTGATGCAGCAACCATGTGCTTGTAACTTTCTAAGCAAGTTTCTGTTTTTATAGCCCAAAGGCAAAACTCTCAAATCTGGCTGCCTAAAGTTAAGCTTCTAAGTCCACATTTAGCCTTCTATAAAAATAAGGCTATTATGTAGCAGCTGAGCTCCTGCAGCTCTCATTAATTCAAATTCTATAGGCCAGATTCACTGCTGGTGTAAATCAGCATATCTCCATTGACTTCAGTGGGGCTGTGGCTGATTTACACCAGGTGAATATCTGGCCCTTTAAGGCTTATTTAATGATAGACTAATCTAAGTAAGTATATTTGTAACCTTAAGAGTAAAAGAATATTATTATGTAAGTTTGTTAATGTGCAACAGTAAGTTAAAGGGATACCTTGCAAAGTCAGATGCAAGTTTAGTCAAATGCAGAGTTGGTTGCATGCACCAGTTTAACTTGCAAATTTTATAATTTTGCAACTAAAACTTCACGTACAAATAGTTCAATATTTATATTTAATGTAAACTATGCCAGAAAAGATTGCAGATAGTTTATCCTCATGGCTCAATCTTGCTGTATGGAGGATTAACTGGCTATTTCTGTGCATGCTGCAGTTGTAAAACAAGAAAATAAACCTATTTTTGTAAACCCAGCTTTGGAGTCCAGAGTGCCACTACCAGTCCCTGGAAGGCTATAGTTCTGTTTTCAGATGTGATTCGGACTAAATCCTATGTCCTACAATAAAATATCACTACAGTCCCCAGTGCATGAGTTCCTTCCCAACCTTCCACAGATAAAAACAGGCAGCGATCTCATCTTAGGCTTAGATCTCAGGTTTCAGAGGTCATGCCAAATGAAAACACTGAAAGGTGCTGTATAAGCCCAGCTATATCTCCATAGACTCTGAGTGTACCAGGGTATATGGTCCAGTTTAAAATCTAAACCACGCTCCTTTGAACCACCTAAAGAAACTCCTGAGGTCCTCCTGGAAAGGAACACTATCTCACTGCAATGTAATGGGGTTTGGCCTGCGCATTGCCCCAAGAATACTTACCACAGTTATGGGATGAGTTATTCATGTCCTAAGATCTTGGGGAGTGAAAGTGCTTATTTCCTTGAATGATATCTAGATTGGTGCAGTCACAAGAGTGTCTAAAACTGCCTATACTTGCTACAGTCCATCTGTTAAAGGCCCTAAGGATTCTATTAAATATAGAAAACTATTAAACCCTCCTTCCAGCTCAGGCTTGCTGGGATTCACAGTGGATGCCTGAATATTCACTGGCCCAAAAGGGGAGCCATTTAAAAAAAAAAAAAAAAGTGTCACTCTGTTCCTTTGATCACCCAGAGGTGTTTAGAACAGTTGTCAATTGCCCAGTACCCTGTTGGCCACTCGGCGGGCCTGTTTTACAGCGATGTTCAGAAATGCTTACTGGCTGAAAGGAGAGAGGTAAACATTAGGGAAGTGGCATGCATTTCCTTGTATAGATTATGCCACATAGAATGGAAGGAAACCTAATACTGTTAGAATCTCTCTCCTTTAGAGACTTGCCTGTTCCAGAGAATCTGGAGTCAGATGCCTCGAAGCCTAGATTGTGGTGTCTTGTTTATCTACCAGAGAGTAAGAGGGCAACCTACCAAAGGTCCCTGTAAGAGCTTGTCTATATGCAGAAGCTGCACCAGTATAACACAAGGTGTGATGTTGCACTGATCTAGTTAAACTAGTGCAACTTCCTGTATGTAGCGCTAGCCTCTGTAAATAAAGTAAAGCTGCCTCAGTCTGGAAAGCTCTAAGTAGGTTCTATCTACCTGCAGGTTCTACCAGGTACAGGTAGCAGCCAACCCCAGAAGAAGAAAAATCCCAATGTGTGCCCACTTCTATCCAGTTAGATTGTGCTCTGCTTTATCTGAGCATGGACCCAGGGGAATGTGATCCCTCCTGGGCAGTGAAATATACGGAAAGTTCTAGGTCACCTTTTCTGTATGTATTCAAGGTCCCTGCCTGATAGTAACTTCCAGTGCCATCAGAGCTTGGTCCATGTCCGAGCTGAAAAGTGCAAGCTTGGAGATATTCTATTTGAGACCCACTCAGGTGTTGCTGCTTCTGTGGTCCTCAGAAAATCTTGGGACATTTCTGCTGGGGATCCTATGTTTGACCATGACCATCTAACACGTTTGTAAACATCACTGCCTTTGTCTATTCTGGATCCTAAATGGTGTTTAAAAATGTGTTCGCTAACATGTTTGTTTTAAACCACGACTCCTTTTCCTCATCTTGCCAGTCCTATAAAGCACAGACTGAGGCTGAGGGAGCAACCTGTACCTGGAGGGTTCTAGACACAGGCAAGTCAAGGTGTTTCGAAGCTGTAGAGGAAACAGAAGAAACTCTGAGGAACTTGGTAACTGGAACCTCGGGGCTGGTGTGGTGTCTTGATTTGTTTTAAGGGAATTAAGCGCTAATCCTTTTCCCAAAGCTCAGACTGACGTTGAAACTGTGCACTTGTGCGCCAGTGAAAGGTTTATCTTCACCCTGAGGAAACTGATTATACCTTGACAAAATTGATATATTCCAAAGTACAAGACACAGATCTGTAAATCTGAAACTTCATAATTGTAACTGGTTATTCTTACTTCAAATAGTCTATTGAAGCTCAAATGTGAAGAGCTGCGTTTTGCTTTCCAGGCTATCTATGTGCAACAACAAATGAAATCCTGAGCCCCAAGTAGTTGAAATGGGTGCTGTTATGATTAAATAATTCAGAGGACATTAATTTAAACACACAATGACTGTATATTAATATAATTAAATTCTTACTTGAAACCTTTCTGCAAAAAAAAATAATCTCAGACTAAACATGAAGGCTTTCTTTACAGGACGCAATCGCAAGAGAGAGAATCCTAGGTAAATGGCATTGAGCAGATGAGTAGAGTTGGGTGGGAACTGGATTTCCATTTCACAGGCAATTTTGCAGTTTCCACCAAAAAAAAACAATCCAAAACAGAACAAAACCAAAAAATTTCCCCCAAAACAAAATTGTGAAAATCTTTGGGGTCAAACAAAACATTTCCTTTTGATCAAAGCAAAACACTTTGTTCCAGTCTCAACCTTTTTAATGTTTGTTATATTTTTTTTTAAACTTGTTTTGAAAAGTCATTTTGAAACAAAACTCAAAACATTCTGGTCAGAAAAGCTTCATTTTGGCTTTTTTCAAAATGAAATTGTCAAAATGGGCACTCTCTCTTTTTTTCTTTTTGGAGGGGGGGGGGGGAGAAAGGTTTTGATTTAGTTGAAAAAAATCTTTCCAACCAGTTCAAAATGAACAGAAGTGCCTTTGGAGCTGTGGTAATGGACACCCGCAAACACTACTCCTCTAGCTCTTACTGAAGGTGCTGATGCCATTAAGATCCAACCTGTTTACCATCACTCAGACCAATGTTATGACACGGGTTCTTTGCATGTAGAAACCTCTCTAGTGTTGCAATAGTGTTTCCTTTTGATACAGCTGTGTTGTCCTAGAGTCACTCTAATTCTAGGAGTGAAAACACTTGATGTTTTGGTGATCCATGTGCTGCTTTGTGGAGAGAAGGGATTATGTTTGAGTTTGTCAAACTGCAAAATGTTCTTGCATGTTACCAAACGTCAAAAAAATTATGGCGAGGTGTAGTGGGGTGGTCACCCCGCTCCAGACCTGAGAGGGTTAAAGGCCAGCCCTGGGAGAGGGCTGGGGCTGAGAGCCAATAGGAAAAGGCTGGGAGGCAGCCAATCAGGGCCAGGCAGGGCCCTATAAAAGAGCAGCAGAGCCAAAAGGCAGAGGTCACTCTCACTCCAGCTTTGGAGTGGGAAGGACCTAGCTGCCTGGGAGCACAGGGTGCCTGAAGCAGAGCAGAGCAGGGCTGGGGAAGGGCAAGAGGAGCTGGGGAGCTCCAGCCTGGCAACTCCCCAGGCTGAGGCCTTAATAAAGGCCTGAGGAGGTACTGGGGCTGCAGAGGTGGAGCCCGGGGATAGGCAGAGACAGCAGGTCCAACCCCCTTGCCAGTGATGAATGGCCATTACAGACTGCAGTTTGCCCCAGTGAGAGGGGGCTAGATGATGACTGGCTGTAGCCACTGAGGCAAGGTGGGCATAGAGGTAGGGGGTTCCCCTGGGAGGGGAGACCCAGAGTGTGGGGGTACTGTTGTGGGCAGAACCCCAAGGTAAAGGGCACCGGGGTCTGGGAGGGACACGAGGCAGGAGAGATGCCAGCCAGCAGAGAGTGCTCAGAGACTGGAATCGAGCTAATTCCTGGACAACCAGTAGGAGGCACCATGGTCCGGGTGAGTCTGCGATCTGCTACACAGGGCATAAGTCACTTTACGAGTTTAAAACTAATCCTTTTTTTAACAACAATGATTCTGTAAAGAGGCTGTGGTAGCTGGGCAGGAGCAGAATAGCCCTTGCCATGAGTTTAGTGTCAGTCTTAAATGGTTAACGATAACCACGTTTGAAGTTTAGCTGTCTGTGCCTTTAAATGAATAACCAAACACAAAACCAGTAACTGCTTAAGCACAGGGTTTAAGCAAGGTCTGATCTGGTCAGGAGTCCTGGGCTATTACTAAGGAACTCTTTTTCCTGTCCCGGGCTCACTCGGCACTGCCCTTCAGAAGAAGTGAGCAAGTCTACTTAACTGATCTGCCAGCTTCCTGTTGGTCAGCGTTGCCTCCTGGCCCTTCTAGGCCTCTGGAGGACTAAGTCTCATTGCTAGCCCAGCCTGAGCAGGTTTTCCTTAAGCCGGGGTGTCTGGGCATTGGTGCCTGCAACAGGAGGCAGAGAAGGCTAGATAGACCCTGTCACACAAGCCCACGTGGCTAGACTGCTTCCGCAGCTTGAAGCAGGTAACAAAGGTACTGTATATTATAAACTGATACAATAAATGAGTAATGCTCCTACACCAGCTCTTACATAGACATGCTATTATATACATATGTACAAATGCAGGATATTCATATGTGCAAACAGTACAGAGGGGTAGAATCCCATCTACCAATCCTGACAGATGAGAGTAGGCTTTCTAGCCACACAGTCAACCACACAAAGAGAGTCTTTGCATTCTGTGGACCCCTGCATTCTGTCATATTAGCCTGGCACTGATGGCACTCCACTGAAATCGATGGAGTTACACAGTGTAAAATCAGCATAGGAGAATCAGGCTGTATATCTGGAATCTTTCTGGGTAAATTCCTAGGGCCACTGAAGTAAATGGGAGTTTTGCCATTGATTTCAGTGGGGCCAGGATACCACCCTGTGTTTTCCGTCATCTCCGGCGGTAATAACCTTTCACTGTTTGGTGTCAGTCCATTGTTCCCCATATCTGCTATCCCTTCCTTTTCCTAGCTGGCTTTGTTTGGTTAGTTATTGTGAAGAGTCAAAGATCAGTGCACAGAGATGTCTTGTGCCATATTTGCTAAATGGCCAACTGAACTGTGAGGGGGGGGCAATGAAGACCAGAGTTCAGCGCTGGAACTTTGTCTTTGCTTTGGATGATTTGTACCACAACCTTAATTCCTTATTCTTTGCATACCCAAAAGCCCCTTTGACTTCAGTGGGCTATCTTGGTGCACTAAGAATACAGGCTCAGAACTTTTTATAGTGTTTATTTGTGTGGGAATATCTTTTCCCTTTTCTCACACTCCCATTAACAAGAAAGGGTTGACATTTAAGTGCAAATATATTGATATGCATGAAAACACCTCCTCTTACAGCATATCATGTAAGTAAATTTATATTCAGGATTAGGATTCAGGTTGTTTGGATTTTACCCAGTGAACTGTAAATGTTCCTACACATTGATATGTGTTTAATTATGCTAACTAATTTTGAAAATGTGTATTGCAGTTATTCCAGATTTATGGCCACGTAACTGATTGCAGGACATGGCCCTAGGTTCCTGCATTGGAAGGATTTGCAACCTAAAGTCATGATCCTACAACCGTACATGTACTTAACATTAAGCACAAGTCAGTGGAGGGATGTTACTTACACACGCTATGAACTTTAAGTGTGTAAGTGTTTGCAGGATTGGAGGCTAAAATTAGAACAGAACAAAACAAAATCAAAACCAGGGGAATAATGCTCTGAGGGGAAAACAGAATGGAAAAGTGGCTTTGCTTCATGGATTCCTTGTTTGATGCATTTTAAAAATGTAACTTGTATGTATATCCCAGATGTAGAATCACCTTTCAGTGGTCAGTATTAGGACTTTAAAACCAGACACTCAGCTGGCATAGACATGGAAGTCAATGGCACTGCGTCAGCTTACAGCAAATGAGGATCTGCCCAAAAGCTTTTGCATGAGATGTGGTTTCTAAGGGAGGAGTCAAATGAAGCATGTGGCCTATTGGAATGCAAAAAGAGGGAGACAGCTCTAGGTATGAAGGCCAGAAGGGAAGAAACCCCTCACAGCCATTGCATTCGATCCTGTCACCATAGGCACCAACTTCCCCTCTTTCCCCTGGGTGCTCGAGCCCCCCACCCGGCCCCGCCCCCATTCAGCCCTTCCCCACCCCATTCCAACTCCTTCCTCAAATCCCTGCCCAGCTCCACCTCTTTCCCGCCTCCTCTCCTGAGCACGCCACGTTCCCGCTCCTCCTCCCCCCCCCTCCCAGAGCGTGCTAACACTGCCAAACAGCTGTTTGGTGGCGGTCGGGTGGGAAATGCTGGGAGGTAGGCGGAGAAGCGGGGATGCGGTGCGCTCAGGGATGGAGAGGAGGGCTGCGGGGGAGGGGAGCTTGGCTGCTTTTCCCCATGGGTGCTCACGGAGTTGGCGCCTGTGCCTGTCCCTCTACCTTAGTGTGTGGATCACATGCCCAAGAAATCTCTCAAAGCTATTAGAGTGCATTCTGTCTCACCAACAGCCATGCAGGAGCCTTAAACCAATGCACTGCAAAGCTTTAGCACCTTTTAATTTTGAAAGGGTTACTGAACGTGCTCCAGGAATGAGTCTTTTAAAATGTTAGCATCTCAGTCATTTTTTTTCTTTGAAATGGGGGAACTTGACTCTGAATTCTTTAAATGGGCCACATTTTTTATTTATAATGTGTGTATAAAATAAAAAATGTGGCCCATTTAAAGAATATATGTAGATAACTTTAATTGCAGGGGGGAGGGAATATTTCAGGTTGAGGCCGTGTGGGTCAAGTTTTGGTGAATTTTTATGGCTGGGTCAAACTCGTAACCTGCCTGACAATAGACGTTTATACTAGAAATGCTTACATCACCTTAACTCTAATAGCAGAAATGTGGTGCTATAATTTTCTTTGCTAGTTAATCTCCTGGTACAATAATCACTGTTGCCCTGGGGAATTTTAAATCTCTATAGGAGGGAGGGTGGGGAAAGTGTTCTCTTGTGAGTGTAAAAAGAGGATAATAAACCAAATTAATATCAGAGGTGATTTCATGGAGTCTTTAGAGCATATTAAACCAAGTGCTTTCATGTGCTAAGCTATCCAGAGGTACTGTTCTCAGTTCTTTGCTTTATATGTGCATTTAAAGAGTTGTTTCCTTACACAGGTAGGTGGAAATATAGTTCTTTTGCCTTCCCCCTTCTAATTTTTGTTCTTGTCATGTATCTCTTGGATCCCAAGGTCACCCAAGCTAAGCTCTTCCCACAGAGAGCTGGTTTTTGACTGACACAATGCCGCACTCTCCTTTCTGGTAGATCCTCGTGCAGGCATCCATAATTCTCTTTATTGTTCATTTGAAATGCAACTTTCTTATCGCTGCACAGCAAAAAGGGCTGGTCTCCCTGTCAGCAGGGACTTGTGGAGCAGCAGCACCATCTGCTGGATTATTCCAGCATGGTTCACCTTTGCAGCGATACCCAGGTGATCATTGGTTTTGCTGCTGTTTGCAATGTACAGTATTCTGTTTTTCTGTGGCGGATAAGATCACTTCGCCATAACATATCTGTTTAACTTGTTACTGACTTAAGGCCGAGTTCTGCCCTCAGCTGTGTCTACGCAGCTTCTCCTGATTTCAGAAAGAGCTGCGCCCAACCAAGCATCTGAGGGCAGAATTAGGACCTTAGGGAAAATGAGATCCTCTAAATTTGTGTCCCTTTACCAAAGCAGCAGGTGGGATTTACAGGACCACAAACAGACACAGAAGCAGGCCCCACTGCCTTGGTCTCTTCATCTTCTTTCTCTTTCCCTGTGACCAGCCATCTCCCCAGCTTGATTTTTTTTTTTCTCTCTTCTCCTTCCCCTCCAACCTGTGTTGGTTGGTTGGTTGGTTTTTTTTCCAATTTGTCCCCAGTTTCTTTCCTTTTCCTCTCTCCCACCCTTTCCCTTGCTTCTTACTCCCCCATGTCCCCCCTCCTTTATTTTTATTTTCTTTTATTTTCCATATGCCCCTTCCCTTCAGCCACATGTTTCCCCTTCCACTCTTACTAAGAGATCCAAATGGAAGTGACACAACCAGCCGGGTCCCTACAATCTTGCTAACACTAAAGCTCCGTGATTCCCTATTGTGCTCCCCTCTGCTCTTGTGCTGATCCGTTTGGACTCAAGCATATATCCAAAATTGCACTCACCCCTTGCTGGCCCTCCTTAGTGCAAGAGGCGAAGCAGGCAGCAACCCTGCTTCTACCTGTATACTACGCCTGACATGGTCTAAACTGACCTACTTGCAGAGGCATTTATGGCCCTGGACTCCCACCTGGGCAGGACTGGCTCTAGGTTTTTTGCTGCCCCAAGCAAAAAAAAATTTGGCTGCCTCCCCCCCCCCGCACCCTCCTGCCGCCCCAGCCCTGGGTCACTGGTAACTCGCTCCCAGGGCGGGTCATTCAGCAGGAATTTTGGATGTGCACAGAACACAGACAGGATTGGTTCCCATATGGTTACAGAACTGCAGTAAAGTGGAACAATTTTCAGCTTGTGTGACTGAAGGCTATCTGGATGCATATTAGAAGACTGTCCTACATAAATGAGGAAAAGTTGAGGTGCCTTTATTATTCTTTTGTTCCAGTCTTTGTTTCTATGGGGAATTTGCCAATGCAATATCACTGTCTTCCTTTTACACAAATAAAACTAAAACTTAAAAATAATAATAATAATAAATAAAAAGGCAATGGCTGTTGAAAATAGCAATTCCAGTCCTAATAACCACTGGGAAGCATTTCTTGCTCAATTTATTCTACTTTTTCCTACAGCAAGTTACAGTGGATCAGTATATTTGATTTGGGAGAAATGAAGTAACAGCTGCCCAAATTGAGCTTGAGCACTCCTGAATTTTGAGGATGTTCAAATCTGGAAGGCAGGTGCTGGATTCCCTTTCTGATTATTAGCTAAATCTGGAAAAGAAAAGTCAATTTCTGCTTCCATGGCTCAGAAGTGTAAATCCTCCTACGTGCCTGGTACTGTATCTAAAGCTGCCCAGTCTAGTAGAGCCTCCCCTCCCTTACTTTTCATTTTAAATTCTAGTGGGATCCACGTACCTGCCTTGCTAGGCTTCAGATAGAGAGGTGCAATGTCCATTTAGTCCACCCAATTCTTTCTTTGGGGGAGAGTCCAGAGCTGGGGCAGCAGAGTCCACCCAATTCTTTCTTTGGGGGAGAGTCCAGAGCTGGGGCAGCAGGGAGTGCGGGTGCAGGGGGGGGAGAAGAGCCCAGGGCTGGGGTGGCAGGAGATGCGGGTGGGGGGAGAGCCCAGGGCTGGGGCAGCAGGAGGTGCAGGTGGGGGCCAGAGCTGGGGCGGCAGGGGGTGCGGGTGCGGGGGGGGGGGGAGAAGAGCCCAGGGCTGGGGCGGCAGGAGGTGCGGGTGCGGGGGGGCAGGAGGTGCGGGTGGGGGGAGAGCCCAGGGCTGGGGCGGCAGGAGGTGCGGGTGGGGGCCAGAGCTGGGGCGGCAGGGGGTGCGGGTGCGGGGGGGGAGAAGAGCCCAGGGCTGGGGTGGCAGGAGGTGCGGGTGGGGGCCAGAGCTGGGGCGGCAGGGGGTGCGGGTGCGGGGGGGGCAGGAGGTGCGGGTGGGGGGAGAGCCCAGGGCTGGGGCGGCAGGAGGTGCGGGTGGGGGCCAGAGCTGGGGCGGCAGGGGGTGCGGGTGCGGGGGGGGGGGGAGAAGAGCCCAGGGCTGGGGTGGCAGGAGGTGCGGGTGGGGGGAGAACCCAGGGCTGGGGTAGCAGGAGATGCGGGTGGGGGGGGGGGGAGAAGAGCCCAGGGCTGGGGTGGCAGGAGATGCGGGTGGGGGGAGAACCCAGGGCTGGGGCAGCAGGGGGTGCAGGGGGTGTGGGCAGAGGAGAGTCCAGGGCTGGGGCAACACAGGGGTGTGGGGGGCGGCAAAAAACCTAGAGCTGGCTCTGTTCCTACCATTTACAGCAAGCTGCAGCATGAGGTTTCAGTTCTACACTCCTTCCCCCTCCCTTTCCTGTTAATTGCGGCCGAGGGAATGCTGGGAAATGTAGTTCTTTCCCTGCTCCAGGGCTGGCTCTATAGGCAGGGAGCTAACCAAGGAACTACAGCTCCCAGGGCCCCCTGTTGGTTCTCAGCTCTCATGCTGGATTCTTGTGCCCCTGCAAATTTGCCGCCTCAAGCACCTGCTTGCTTTGCTGGTGCCTAGAGCCGGCCCTGCACCTGGGCCTGGCCCACAAAAACATGTGGCAGTAGCCCTGTTCTTTGCTACCTACATTCAAGGTTATGTAGCCCCCTGGCTTCTTGATACACAATCAAGGAGGTCAAAGGGAAGCTTCCACCAGAAAGGAAAGCTTCATTGGATTTCTTGTCTGTTCCTTCATTATTTTCACGGGCCCAGTGTGTCTTCTTGACTGGAATAGGGCCTATTTGCAAACCAAGGAATCATCCATGGCACCAAAATGTATGGCTGACTTCTGTTTGTACTTGTGCACAAAAAAAGGGTCATCTGACAAGTGGTGAGCTTTTACTGCAGGCAGAGAAGTGCAAAGCACCAGAGCAAACCCAGCTAATGGACATGTGCTCATTTGTAAAGATACCACAAAACAGAAACAACTACTTGGGCTGCAGCTGACTGACTAACCAATTTTTATTAATGAGTATCACAGAGGAAAGCAAATAAGCCTTGTTTGGGTAGCCTCTACTGTATGCTTTATGTATTGGAGGTCGTGTTTTTGCTCACACGGCATTTGCATTGTGCTGCAGAGGAGCAATAGGGTTTCTTCTGCATTCTGCTACAAGGCATAAATCTATTCAAGTTCCTGATTAAGTATGATTACCTGTTACCAAAGATATCTTGAGCAATAAGATGGTGTACAAAGTCTCTTCTTTTTGTATAGGGCTGCTGGAACCTTGTGGCTTTTACAATCTTCTGAGCTGGTTTTTGCATTTGCAAAGTTGGATTTGATTTGCAGACATCCTTTGTTTTTCATTTTTTGCAACAGAGATTCATTTAAAAACACAAAGATTTCCAACCCATATAGAGACCTGTGCTGTGAATTTAAGATACTCACTGCTCCCATAATAGTACGGTATAAATACTTGCTTGTGTGTGTATGTATAAGAGAGAGGGAGATAAAACCACATCTATCCTGTCATAAGCATTTTTCTCTTTTCCACTCCGTCCGCCAGTCTCTGCTCATTGGAATACAAACACAATCGTGTTTGAGTTCAAGTTAAACTTCTGAACCCCCAGTGCTTCAGTGGGTTCCAAATTAGGCAAAATGAGTTCACCCATTCCTAATATTGGATTCATAGCAACTTGAAAACCTGCTTGAAGGATGCCCCTATGTACGTACACCATTTCAAATAGTGCTTCCATCTCCTGGACAATTAGCTAAGCTTTACCTTGGTTAGCACCTCTTTATCCCCTCCCACCAAGCCTCTCCGCTTTTGTCTAACTATGTCCTTTCTGAAATTCCATGTGGATCCCACAATTGCTCTTTAGCACTATCCCTCTTCCAGTTTGTGGCTGCTGGGAAGGGAGGGCTCTGAGATCAGGGCAGAGGGAAGAATGTGCCAATCGGTGAGTTCAGCAGCAGAACCACAGGGACCTACCTTTGGGCTGAGGAAGCCAGACCTGGAATGAAACTTAGTCCCACAGTCCAAAAACATGACTGGTGACAACCACATAGTTGGCCTTAAATGACTCCTGTGGCTAATTATTCATCTCACAGGAGCAGCACAAGATTCCAAATACTTGTTTACATTCATGAAGGCCTGAGAGACCCAGGCAGTGTCTCACCGTTTGACAATTTATTGCTGATGGGAACAGTTCCTCCTAATCAGATTGCTCTAACTGTGCAATAAAAGGTATCTGCAGATAACTGGGTTTTGCCATTACTTAGTAGGCTAGCCACACCGCTATGAGCTGCACTTGTGATTGTGAAGATTTGGATGGAAGAAGACACTGCCATTTATCACTTGTTGTTAATCTGGGTCAGTGGTCTCGAACTCATTATTCTGAGACTATATTTGGCTTCCCTGTCCCTAGCTATAGTTCCTGAAGCACACAGCAACCCAGCTTCCCTTTAACAATATATATATTTCTACTCATGCTTTTGTGAAGGTGAGAGAGATGAAGCGTGATTTATCTGCAGTAGTGAAAGTCATAGGTTTGGTCACCTGCTGTAAACTATTGGCTTCTTGGCTTGAAATTCTGTTCTTTTTAAGAAAACCGCCTTATGTTAAATATAGGAGAAAGGGAAACATGATATTTCACATGTATACTGTTTGTTTCTACAGCTGAAGCTTGGAAGGAGGAAGACTGGGACTGGAGGTAGGGGAAGAAAAATTGTTGGGAGGACAAAGATTTAGTGGACATTGGTACTGGCCATCAGAATCTGTACTGAGCCAAGGCAGACTCATAGGAACTACTTGGGGATCACAAGGGGAGCTGCTAGCACCGTGGACAGATCCTTAACCAAAAGCTTTTTAGGACTCTCATACGTGCCAATTCCCCTATGTCCATAGAGTAGGTTTCCAGAGGTGAGACCACCAGGACTTCAGGAAAAGGTGTATATTCCCTCTCCCTCTTATTATAACTTGTGGCCCAGACCTTCTGGACCAGCTAAGATGTAACAGGTGCAAATCCAGACAAAGGGCAAAGGTGGCTCTTTGCCATCTTTGCATTCCTCAGATCCTGGTTAAGGGCTAACTTGTCCTAAGATGAGCTGGCAAAGCACTTATCTCATGGCCTGTGATGGGGTGCTGTTAATAGCTTCAATTTGGGCTCTATGGGAGCCAGCATCCTGCTCACTTAGAACACCCATTGTCCTGGGTGTTCTACGATAGAAGGGAGGACTTACACCTGCTGGTAGCCTGATGAAATAATTAGCTCACCAGATGGGGAACCCAGGAAGGAAAGCAGGCGGTATACAAGGCTAACCCAGGGAGCAGGAGAACTGCAGCTGTATGATTGTATTGTACCTGGCATGTAAAAAGGAAACAAACACACATAGTGAAGGTAACTTGGTGGATCAGTGTGCTGCTTACTTCACCCAGATGGCTTGCCAGCCAGGGTTTTCCGGGAAATGAATGGGGACTCCGTTTATATGGCCCAAGAGCTTGTTTCTCTTTACAGTGCTTCTCTGGAATCATTTGACGAAGGGGAAAATAACCTAGACCCAGTGATAGCACTGAAAATACTCTGTTGCTGAAATTGGGACAGGAGGTCTTAAGGCTTTTGCAGTGGCATGACCTAGAGTATAGCTTTTTCTGCTCTATATAATCTTAGGTGTGGTGGCATCTTCTGTTACCAAACAATACATAAGAAACTTTTTGGACAAATCAAGCCTGGTGCAACAAGCTATGTATGTTCTTTTATCAAGGGTGTAGTTACTAGTGCAATACAAAATTTAGAGCATCTTCTAGTAGGTCAGCTGGATGCTTTGCACTGTCAAGAATCCAGATACAGTAGGAGGAAAGGTTAGTATTACTAAGACCCATTGTCTCTCAAAATTAGGGTGCAGTCTACTAAGTGGGAAGGAGAGGACTAATAAAATGGATTATACTGAGCAATAATGAAGGTAATCATAAAAGATTAGGATTGGAAGAGAGTTCAGGAGGTCATCTAGTTCAACCCCCTGCTCAAAGCAGGACCAACCCCAGCTAAATCATCCCAGCCATGGCTTTGTCAAGCTGGGCCTTAAAAACCTCTAAGGATGGCGATTCCACTACCTCCCTAGGTAACCTATTCCAGTGCTTCACCACTCTCCTAGTGAAATAGTTTTTCCTAATATCCAACCTAGACCTCCCCCACTGCAACTTGCGACCATTGATCCTTGTTCTGTCATCTGCCACCACTGAGAACAGCCGAGCTCCATCCTCTTTGGAACCCCCCTTCAGGTAGTTGAAGGCTGCTATCAAATCCCCCCTCACTCTTCTCTTCTGCAGACTAAATAAGCCCAGTTCCCTCAGCCTCTCCTTGTAAGTTATGTGCCCCAACCATAAATAATGGCCATTTATGAAGGTCAACTTGTGCTTCTATGAGGCCATAGTTATTGCCCTATAGATAGTATGTAGCAGCAATCAAAAAAACGATGAGAATGTTAGAAACTATAAGGAAAGGGATAGATAAGACAATATCAATATGCCTCTATAAATCTATGGTACACCTACACCTCGAATACTGCGTGCAAGTTCTGGTTGTCTCATCTCAAAACAGATCTGTTAGAATTGGAAAAAGTACAACAAAGGGCAATGAAAATGATTAGGGGTATGGAACAGTTTACATATGAGGAGAGATTAAAAAGACTGGGATTTTTTCAGCTTGGAAAAGAGACAACTAAGGGGGGATATTATTGAAGTCTATAAAATCATGAATGGTGTGGAGAAAATGAATAAGGAAATGTTATTTACTCTTTCACCTAGCATAAGAACCAGGAGTCACCCAATGAAATTAAGAGGCAGCACATTTAAAGTAAACAAAAGGAAGTATTTCTTCACACAATGTACAGTCAACCTGTGGAACCCTTTGCCAGGGGATGCTCCAAAGGCCAAAACTATAATGGGGTTCAAAAAAGAATTAGATAAGTTCAAGGAGGATAGGTCCATCAATGGCTATTAGCCAATATGGTCAGGGATGCAACCCTGTGCTCTGGGTGTCCCTAGCTTCTGACTGCCAGAAGCTGGGAGTGTATGATTGCCTGTTCATTCCCTCTGAAGCTTTGGGCATTGGCCACTGTCAGAAGACAGGATACTGGGCTAGATGGAACATTGGTCGGATCCAGTATGGCTGTTCTTATGTTGTTAGTACTATGTGTGGGAACATGGGTTTAAAGGAAAACCGAGAATGGATCAGCATTTTAGTGGGTATTCAAGTACAATACAGTGTCTCTCTAGGAATTGAGGAAAAATGAGGAATGTATCCTATGGAGTGCGGTAGTAATAGAGCCTTCAAGTAAATGTTAAAACAAGGGCTTGATCATGTGCGGTGGGGTGAGTGTCTTGAACTCCAACTAATGGGAACTGACGGAGGAGTGCTCAGTACCTTGCAGGATTGAGCCCAAAAGAAAGAGTGGATCAGTCTGCAAGTAAATTATGAGCAGCAACCCCTTCCAAGCTGCCACCACCCAAACCTCTGCTCTTACTGAGGATGGGATGGAAGTGAGAGACTTTTCTTTGGCCTGAATGTCGAATAGAAAACATTTGCCCTTCTATATCCTTGTGGATGGGTTGAAGGCTAAACAAATGCTAAGTCAGGAGGCTTCCGAAAGAGGGAATGACTTAAAAGGAATAAGTGCAACCCAGCTCTGGCTTTACAAAGAAAATGCATTACTAAAGCCTTCTCTGAATTGGCTGTAATGGGCATTCTGTGGTCCCAGAGCCCCCTAAACACCGATCCTGGCAAAGAGAAAATGGTTGAGTGATAACTGTGAGACAAGGGAAAGCTCTAAACAAAAGAGGGTCGAGGGGGATGTATCTGTTCTGTTTCTTCTTGACCTTGGGAATGACTGACAGGTGAAAATATAAAGGAATGAAAGTTCCTGCCTAATGCTGCTTGCTTGTCTGCAGAGTGCCTAATAGCACACACTACCCAATGGTTAGAAGCCAATGTGCCAAACTTGGTGCAATTTCCCTGACACTTATAAGAACCAACTTGACTAAAGCACATATCTGCTATGAAATTATTGGTGTGTACTTGACATTTAAATTTATTAGCTGACACAATTTTTGTTGCACCATCTGCTACCCTGCACTAAACTTCCTGTAACTAAAGATGCACAAGCCCTGGAGAATTGGCATTAGGTAAAATAGATTCATTTAATATAATTGAACATAATTGTGCATGTAATGCTTTAAGTTAATATTACTCAACAGATGTGCAAATAATAGCAGGGTGATTCGCCACCAACCATATGCTGGTGATCAGATAGAAACAGCATTGTAACACTTAGCAAGACTGACTCGTTATAGGGGATGAGTGGCTAGAGCAATGTATGGCAAGACAGGTATGGTTGTGACCATGGAACACTAATGCAGGCTTCAAGGAATGGTGATGCTCTCAGTCTGGGAGAGGGCAGTTGTTATGTTTTTTCACTATCTGTTGGTTGGAAGATATTTAGTTAAAACTCTAAGGACTGCTTCCAAATAGGCACCTAAGACTGTCCTAAGCACCAACTTTAAATGGTCCTTGTGTGGATTCCAGTATAACTTTGTTTCCTTTATAATACCTCTACTAGGTGAATATTTCCTTGCTTTCCTGCATAGTCACTTCAAATTGTAGATGGAGCCTACACTAAAATCACACATCCAAAACCCCCTGAACTTCGTGCTGATTTGGGGTCAGTTTGTCTTTTAAATCCTGATATGAATTTTTCAGCTTATGCTCGTGTCACCTTAAAATAAGCTTTATGTATGTATCCTGTCCTAGGAGAGGGGTACTCCCAGCTATGAATGCAGTGCAGCAGTCATAATGATTGCCATAACACTGGGGAAACTATACCACAGGTGGGCTAAAATTGAAATGTCTGAAAAGTCCTCAGAGCTCCATTTAGATTGGCTAATACTTGGGATCAAAGAGATGGCAGTTTCTTTTTTAATATGCCCCGAGAGAGGTATGACAGAGATGAATGCCTGGGGCATGTTTTGTTCTAAAACAAATGCATAAGAGAGAGATGTCAAAATATTGATATTTAATAGTACCTGAATCTGATGCTAATTGCTATGGACCGGATTCTGCCATTCTTGACTTTAATGGGACTTCCCGCAGAGTGAGGTATTACTCGTCAGGAAAAAGAATGGTAGAATCTTACCCATGGTAACTAGTATCCTACTGACTTCAATGTGTCTAATTCTCCAGGAGACAGCCTTGCAAAACTGTCATGAAAGCTTGGCAGCACAGGCACAAACTCTACTTGTCTCACTTGCTCTTTATCACAACGACCAATTTAAAAATAGATTTAAAAAAATTTTACTTGCCCAAAAAGTTTCACTGCCTGGGGTGAGTAAATGGAATTTTGTAAGGCTGGCTTTCATAGTAATTCACTTATTTCTTAGTAATTAATGCCATTTATTATTGATTACTGTTAAGAATGTTGCAGGGCGGTTAAATACCAAAACTTGATGGATTTCCCCCTTCTAGTTATTTGGGGCAGATTTAAATTCCAAAGGTATTCAAGCACCTATAGATACAGATAGGCACCTCATGGGAGTTTAAAATGCACCATGGATTTTCAACGGGAGTTTGACACCCATCTGCATCTTATATAGATATAGTAAATCTGGCCCTTAAGGATCTATTTTTAAGCTCCTATTCAGCATTTATTGAGCTTATGAGGAGTTCTGATACTAGTTTCAATGGGTGCTGCTTAGAGCAGGGATGGTGTGTCTTCTGCGTTCTGCATTGCTCTGAACACACTGTCAATGCTTGACAAAATTATACGTGAGGAGAATAAGAATATGGAATCCATGTGTGAGTTTGTTTCAGTTTACATCCTTAAATAGTTTAATGCCTTAAGATATAAATGTTGGCTGCTGTTTGCAAGCGAGTGTATATGTTGTTTATTTGGTCTAGTGTTCTTTTTCCATGACCTGCAAATGGGAGGCTTACCAGTGTAAATATGGAGTATAAATAGGTTTTTAAATGTTACCCATTTTGTTAAATTTCAGCCATCGAAGTGAGCGGAATGAAAAACACCGAATAGGTAATTGGAAGAAACAATTATTCATTACCGATGCTGTGCAAAATTGTATTGGCTCGCTGTTTAGGGTTTCCTAAAGGTATAGAATAGTAGGCTATATGCAAAGACTGCCTGCTAGTAGCAGGAACAGAATGTCCTCTACAATAAAATGCTACTTATTCTCCACACCACTGAGATATTCATTATTAGAACAAACACAGACAAAGTTTCAGGGCAAAGAAATGTGAGTTAAAGCAATGGCTGCAGAACAAGTAGAATGATTTTTATCTACCTTCTTTAGCGACGTGATTTATGATAAATACTGTTTCTGGGACTTCTATGATGACAATTAGTAAAAGTTACTGTCAGTGCAAACAAAGTGTTATCCCAGCTGTCTTTGTTTAGTGTCTATTTTAAGACTGATGTTGATGATTTTGTAGTAGTAGCAATAATAATAAATGCCCCCCTTTAGGAAGATTAAATTAGAGATGGACCCAAGATGAAAAGTTCAGATCTGGATCTGTTTATGTCCCAAATTTGGGTGTGTTTGGATGTGGGTCCATATCTAGATGGGATGCATGCCTTGGACCTGTGCGGATCACTATAACAGCACTTTTCATGAAGGGCTTGCCATATGTCAGGTTTTGTTGTTTTTGACTCTGACAGAAAATTAGGCGGTAGTATAGAATAATTGAAGGAGCATAGGTGTAGGAACTGGGAATTTCTGAGGTCCCATCTGTTGACTCATTCTGAGGTTCTGGGAAATTCATTTAGGATGACGCTTTCAAATATGGATGCTCCAAGCACAGCACTTGAATCCATATTTAGGCATGTCAATAAGGTGCCCTCACTCCCCGGCTCCTCCCCCACCCCCACGCGGCGCTGAGCAGTCACAGCACCCATGCTCAGCACTTTCTGAGAATCACTTTATTTCAGCACCTAAATAAAGATTGAGGGACCTAATTTTAGGCCAGCATGTCTGGAAACGGTGTCTTTAACCTCTGTTTCTTCCTCTGTACAACTGAAACAAAAATACTTCTTCATTTGACTGTCTGTTGAGAAGAATAATAAATCAATGTTTGCAAAGTGTGTTAATCCCTTAACGGAAGGTGCGCCAGAAAGTGTAAAATATTCTAGGTCGAAATTATATCTTGCCCCCCTCCCCCCCAAAAAACTGGGGTGTGGAGAGGGTCCTCCATTACTGGATCTTTCCTTCTCCAGGTAGAAGAAGGGCTCTCACACCTCTGCGGCACAGTCCTACCCCTCCACTCCCCTCCCCAGACCTTATGGAGTCTGTGTGTGAGGAGAGGCTGGAGTCAGGCTGGGACAGAATTGTATCATCCTACAAACTGCTGTGGCCAGTGAGGAGTCTGTGGTAAGGTGCTATTGAGGGGACAGAGCTGCTGTGATTTAGGGCCTCTGTCAAGATGGCTCTGGCCTCCCACATATTCCAGTGGTGCTGCCATATTTGGAGATGTCTTTTCCAAGAATTGGACCCTGACCTCCCACAGTATACTTTGCGGGAATCTCCATAAAAAATCCTCAGAAATCCGGCCCTCAGCTACTAATGTGGGGGGGGGGGAGGAGGATGCTGGGCCATCAGGTTCATTGGCGGTGAATGATACATTTAAGGTAGTTAACCAGTTTTCTTTATAACCCTCCATATTCAAATGTTCACAGCTTTCCAAAACAGTTACCTTTTGGTCTGAAACTTTCTATACTCGGGCTCTTTCAAGCAGTGGCTTTAAGTATATATAATTGTATGTAATATTTCTTGTAACCTGTTCAGAAGTTGTATTATATATTAAGGGCCAAATTCTGCCTCTGAGTCTGATGGGAGCTATGAGCAGACAGCTAAGGCTACACCTGGCCTAAAGTGTTCTCCTATTCTCTCAGGGGAGGATAGGTTAATCCAACCTATCATTGCTAGTCTGCAGTATATCTGTCAGTTTTTCCCCTGAACATCGACTTGTATGGACATGGAATATTTCTGCTTCTATTCTTTCTTGTTCAGAGAAGTGGATTTTTATTTCTCTTAGTAGGGTGCTAATTGTATGTAATATTGGTCTTGTGAGAATATGAGCTGCAGTGCTTTATGGTTTATAATTTAAAAAGTTAAGGTGTGGGTGGGGTGGGAATTTAATGTGTGCAGTCTGGATCTCCGGTTAATACCTATTATAAAAAAAAATCACACCTACACATAGCTTCTTGTCCATAAGAGAGTGTTCATTTTTCCTCCCCCACCTGCACAAAAAAAATAGGTATTGTTATTGGTGCAGAACAGTTGCTTTGTTCCACCTTAGAGTACCTGCATTTGGGACTTGAAGTTATTCTACTGTCAATGCAGTCAGTGAAGTGCCTTGGGCTCTTTCTGGAGGAAAGGCACAAATCAAATGTAAGGTATTATTACTACTGCTAATAATAATAATTCAAGCCCAGAATAATGTTTATGGTTGAGTTGTTATAATCCCCTAAACAAATGGTTTTATGGAGAAACAGAAATGCTGACACAAGCTTACTGTAACAAGAGCAGTTCTTGGAGGCATTACTATAATTCAACCTAGGGCCAGTCTGGGGTGATACACTCAGCGTGTTACCATGCTGCATATGCTTGTGAACATAGGTGCCAGTAGTGTCATAAACCACTCCTTGGGTATAATAATTCTGACTGATAATGGAAATCATCATCATTTTCTGTTCCATCAGAATGCTCTGCTAGCCTGTCCATACATGTTCCTCAACAAAGAAAATATCTGATTTCACAAAAAGCTCCAGTGAGTGCATGTCCCCTATTTAAAGGTTAGCGAATATCATTCACTTAAGCCTTCCAAGAGATTCTACCTCGGACGACACTTAGCAACATGACAATTACACAGGGAACAACTAAAACTCAAGACTGTCTGCTCCTATTATATCTGACAGCTAGGTAAGGCAGATGCTGTTGATCTTAGAAAGCTACTGGAGTCAAAGTTGCAAGCCACGACTGCTACAGGGGACTCAGGACAGACTTAAAATGCCAGATTAGTTAAGGACTGGAATAGTGTTTGCGGTTCAGCCTGCATATTTCTTGTGCTTCCACTCTGGTCTCGGAGCATAGGAAGACAGAACAAGGGCTGGATTCTGCAAAGTGCCGGGTGTTGTCAATCCTTCACTGAGGTTGGAAGCTGAGGACTCTCAGCACCTCATGGGATGCTCTCAGCAGCATACAGGATCCCTTTGTCATTAAGGGAGCTAGGATTGCAAATAGATATCTTCCTTTGAAACATCATTTATAAAAACACAGCAAAAGTTTGAAGGCAACATGCTGAGTAAGGGTTAAAAAACTGAAAACACATGGGACCTGGGAAACTAGAATGTTGTATCATTAGTTTAAAGAACCCAACCATTAGAAGGTTTGGAAATGCTCATGTAAGGTACCATTTCAATCTTCACTCTTCAACCAACATCCCCCTCTTAACTTCTGTCCCAGAGAAAAGTCTATAATGTGCCTTTAAGCTGTGAATTTACCCACTAATTAAAAACTGGAGACCAGACACTTCCCCTTAGACTACTTTGAAAAGCCCAGCTTTAGTAAACAGTATACTTAATTAGGAATAGAGCTGACTGAAATGTTTTGACTGAAGTTTTTTCAGCAAAAAATGCACTCTTATCAATATAGATATATATCATGAAAACAGTCTGAGGTTGACAAAATTTGTGATGAAGAATTTTCTAAATGAAACAGATTTTCATTTTGCTTTGAAATTGTAATTTTCATTTCTTGTTGGACTTCAAAAACTAAAGGTTTTCACAAGATTAAAGTAGATATCAAGGGAATTTCCCTAACATGCTGGAATTGGATTATAATTTCAATAGAATTATTCTTTCTACCTATTTAAAAAGCCTCACAAACATAAGCCCCTTTGGAAATGGGCATATAAGGGATTCAGCTGTGTCGTATTTCTTCATTTCTCAGAACCCCAACCAAGTTGTACTTCACCATCCAACCCAAACTATGCCCGTCTTGTTGTGTTCTGAAATAGTATCACCTTGCTGGATATATACAGAAGCAATAACATGCTGTTTAATTAGAGCTAAAGAGCTCAAAACTAATTTAGTTCCAGGGCACATTAGCAAGTGTCAGAGCTGCATACGTTTTCTGCTACAGCAACATGTTGGTTGAGTAATATAATGTTTTTTATAATGAATAAAAGGACTCCTTACACTGTGGTTTGGGAATCTTATGTAGACTGTCCCAGAGAGAGGAAACAACCTCTGAAAAAAGGTAGGGAAGGAAAGGTGTCTGGACCTAAATCAGACTTGAGGTCTCCAGTTGAAAGGATTCAGACTTAAGAAGTCTTTTCCCATAAGATGTATCTCCAGCAAGGCTGTGGTCTAACATACTGGTTGAGACAACAGAGCTTCTCCAGTGCCTATACACAAATGCAAGAAGCCTGGGAAACAAGCAGGGAGAACTGGAAGTCCTGGCACAGTCAAGGAATTATGATGTGATTGGAATAACAGAGACTTGGTTGGATAACTCGCATGACTGGAGTACTGTCATGGATGGATATAAACTGTTCAGGAAGGACAGGTGGGGGAGTTGCACGGTATGTAAAAGAGCAGTATGACTGCTCAGAGCTCCAGTATGAAACTGCAGAAAATCCTGAGAGTCTCTGGATTGTTTAGAAGTGTGAGCAACAAGGGTGATGTCGTGGTGGGAGTCTGCTATAGACCACCAGACCAGGGGGATGAGGTGGACGAGGCTTTCTTCCAGCAACTAACAGAAGTTACTAGATCGCAGGCCCTGGTTCTCATGGGAGACTTCAATCACCCTGATATCTGCTGGGAGAGCAATACAACAGTGCACAGACAATCCAGGAAGTTTTTGAAAAGTGTAGGGGACAATTTCCTGGTGCAAGTGCTGGAGGAACCAACTGGGGCAGAGCTCTTCTTGACCTGCTGCTCACAAACAGGGAAGAATTAGTAGGCGAAGCAAAAGTGGATGGGAACCTGGGAGCCAGTGACCATGAGATGGTTGAGTTCAGGATCCTGACACAAGGAAGAAAGGAGAGCAGCAGAATATGGACCCTGGACTTCAGAAAAGCAGACTTTGACTCCTTCAGGGAACTGATGGGCAGGATCCCCTGGGAGAATAACATGAGGGGGAAAGGAGTCCAGGAGAGCTGGCTGTATTTTAAAGAATCCTTATTGAGGTTGCAGGAACAAACCATCCCAATGTGTAGAAAGAATGGTAAATATGGGAGGCGACCAGCTTGGCTTAACAGTGAAATCCTTGCTGATCTTAACCACAAAAAAGAAGCTTACAAGAAGTGGAAGATTGGACAAATGACCACGGAGGAGTATAAAAATATTGCTCAGGCATGCAGGAGTGAAATCAGGAAGGCCAAATCACACTTGGAGTTGCAGCTAGCAAGAGATGTTAAGAGTAACAAGAAGGGTTTCTTCGGGTATGTTAGCAACAAGAAGGTGGTCAAGGAGATGAGGTCTCCATTAATGATCTGGAGGATGGCGTGGACTGCACCCTCAGCAAGTTTGCAGATGACACTAAACTGGGAGGAGTGGTAGATATGCTGGAGGGTAGGGATAGGATACAGAGGGACCTAGACAAATTAGAGGATTGGGCCAAAAAATCTGATGAGGTTCAACAAGGACAAGTGCAGAGTCTGCACTTAGGATGGAAGAATCCCATGCACTGCTACAGACTAGGGACCGAATGGCTAGACAGAAGTTCTGCAGAAAAGGACCTAGGGGTTACAGTGGACGAGAAGCTGGATATGAGTCGACAATGTGCCCTTGTTGCCAAGAAGGCTAATGGCATTTTGGGCTGTATAAGTAGGGGCATTGCCAGCAGATCGAGGGACGTGATCATTCCCCTCTATTCGACATTGGTGAGGCCTCCTCTGGAGTACTGTGTCCAGTTTTGGGCCCCACACTACAAGAAGGATGTGGAAAAATTGGAAAGAGTCCAGCGGAGGGTAATAAAAATGATTAGGGGGCTGGAGCACATGACTTATGAGGAGAGGCTGAGGGAACTGGGATTATTTAGTCTGTGGAAGAGAAGAATGAGGGGGGATTTGAAAGCTGCTTTCAATTACCTGAAAGGGAGTTCCAAAGAGGATGGATCTAGACTGTTCTCAGTGGTACCAGATGACAGAACAAGGAGTAATGGTCTCAAGTTGCAGTGGGGGAGGTTAGGTTGGATATTAGGAACAACTTTTTCACTAGGAGGGTGGTGAAACACTGGAATGGGTTACCTAGGGAGGTGGTGGAATCTCCTTCCTTAGAGGTTTTTAAGGTCAGGCTTGACAAAGCCCTGGCTGGGATGATTTAGTTGAGGCTTGGTCCTGCTTTGAGCAGGGGGTTGGACTAGATGACCTCCTAAGGTCCCTTCCAACCCTGATATTCTATGGCTAGGTCTACACTACAGCGGGGGGGTGGACCTAAGATACGCAACTTCAGCTACATGAATAGGTCGACTTACCTGGCTGTGAGGACGGCGGCAAGTCGACCGCTGCCGTGCCACCGTCGACTCTGCTACCGTCTCTTGCCGCGGTGGATTTCCGGAGTCGACGGCAGAGCCATCGGGGATCGATTTTACCGCGTCTTCACTAGACGCGATAAGTCGATCCCCGATAGACCGATTGCTACCCGCCGATCCGGCGGGTAGTGAAGACGTGCCCTATGATTCCAGAGGAGTCTGTGTTGTCTTGGTGCTATTAGAGGGGACTACAGCCTCTTAGATAAACTGTGTATTAGATTGTGCTTGCAGAACTTGTAGAAGACTTTTCCTGTTCCCTTATTGCTCTAGACTAGAGGATTATGGACAGCAGGGAAGAGGTATTGATGTAAGATTGAATTAGTTGTCATGGGAGAGTTGATGTAATGACAATTATTGGTATTTCTAAGCACCAACTGCTTTGGAATCTTCAGCTCTACACAAAATTTAAGAGGTATGGGAGTCTAAATCTGTTTGGTTTTTTAACTCTTAACAAATCCACCCCAGTTATGTTTCCAAAACTTTAAGAAGGAGAAATTAGTTGCTGAGGAGGGCAAAGAGGGGTGTTGCTCTAATTTCTTTCCTTCTAACTATATTGCCAAGGGTCTGGGCCCAAGGAGAAGAGAACGTGGGGCATCTTCATATTGCTACAATTCCGAAATGGAGAGTTCAAATAAAACCAAAGTAAAAACTGAGATATTGTTTAAAAATAAATAACCAAAACAAAACCCACTAGCCCAATACATTGAAGTTAGTCTGGGAGTTAAAACAAGATACAAATCTAACTGAAAAAGGTGTGATCAAAGCATGTCTTATTTCTCTTTTCTCTGAGCATTCTGGGTACTGCAGCGCCTTCCAGCTGATGTATCAAAATAAATGCCCCTTACTTTATGCTCACACTAGAAAATAGATATTTTTAAGTCCCTCTCCCCCGCCCCTCTCCCCATGGAAACCCTGTCTATCCTACTTCTTTAATAAAAAAAAAAAAAATTATGGATTTTGGGTTTGTGCGTAGAGTTCACATTTCCCCTCTTCCCCCACACCTATCTTTTTGTTTTGTTTTTTTACACTTGAAGATGGAAAGAAATCCACCACAGTTGCATTTAACTTCAAAAAGGGGAACTGCACAAAAATGAGAAGCCAGTTAAAGGGAATTAAAAGAAACAGTCACAAGTGCAGTAACCACAAGTGCATGAAAACTATTTAACTACACCATAATAAAGGCACAAACTAAATGTTTAGCGCAAATAAAAAAATATGACCAAAAAAAATCATGAAGCTAAACAGAGAAAAAGAGGCAGTTATAAGCAAAAACTCATCCTTTTAAAAACTGGAAGTCAAATCCTACTAAAGAAAATAAAGGAGCATAAATTCAATTCAAGGGTAAAAATATAATTAAGTAGACCAAAAATGACTCTGAAGAGCAACTAGCAAATGACACCAGTTAATAGCAAATTTTCTTTAAGTACATCAGAAGCAGGAAGCCTGCCAAACAATTGGTGTGGGCCACTGGATGAGTGAGAGGCTAAAGGAGTGCTCAAGGAAGACAAGATTGTTATGGCTAAATTAAATGAATTATTTGCTTTGGTCTTCCCTGCAGAGAATGTAAGGGAGATTTCCATACCTGGACAATTATTTTTGGCTGACAAATCTGAGAAACTGTCCCAGACTGAGAGGTCAATAGAGGAGGTTTTAGAACAAACTGATAATTTAAACAGTACCAGATGGTATTCATCCAAGAGTTCATATTAGAGTTCCTTCAGAAATTGCAGAACTACTAAGTGTGGTATGTAACCTATTGCTTAAATTGGTCTCTGTATTGGATTACTGGAAGATAGCTAATGTAACACTTTTTTTCTTTTTTTAAAGACTCCAGAGTCAATCCTTGCAAATATAGGCCAGTAAACCTAATTTCAGTACCAGGCAAATTGGTAAAAACTATAGTAAAGAACAAAATTATCACACACATAAATAAACACACTATGCTGGGGAAGAGTCAACATGGCTTTCATAAAGGGAAATCATGCCTTGCCAATCTATTGGAATTCTTTGAGGAGGTCAACAAACACAAGGACAAAGTTAATCTGGTGGATGTAATGTACGTGGACTTTCAGAAAACCTTTGACAAATTTCCACACCAAATGCTCCTAAGCAAAGTAAGTTGTCATGGGACAAGAAGGAAGGTCCTCTCATGGAACAGTAACTGGTTAAGAGACAAAAAACAGGGTAGGAACAAATGATCAGTTTTCACAGTGGAGAGAGGCAAACAGCCGGCGTCCCATGAGGCTCAGCACTGGCATTTGTTCTGTTCAACATTCATAAATGATCTGAAAACAGGGTGAATAGCGAAGTGGCCAAGTTTGCACATGATACTAAATTACTCAAGATAGTTAAGTCCAAAGCTGACTGTAAAGAGTTACAAAGGGATCTCATTAAACTGGGTGACTGGCCAAGAAAATGGCAGATGGAATCCATGTTGATAAATGCAAAGTAAAGCACGTTGGAAAACATAATCCCAACTATACATACAAACTGATGCAGTGTAAATTATTTTATCACTCAAAGTTCTTAGTCATTGTGGATAATTCCTAAAAACATCTGCTCAGCGTGCAGCAGCAGTCCAAAAAGCTAACAATGTTAGGAACCATTAGGAAAGGGAAGGATAAAAAGACAGAAAATGTCACAGTATAACTCTCTGGTAAGCCCACATCTTGAATACTGCATGCAGTTCTGGTCACCCCATCTCTAAAAAGATGTATTAGAATTGGAAAAGGTACGGAGAAGGGCAACAAAAATTATGGGTGTCGCACGACTTCCATATGAGGAGAAATTAAAAAGACTGGGACTGGTCGTCTTAAAAAAAGAGACAACTAAGGGGAAATCTGATAGAGATCTATAAAATCACGAATGGTGGGGAGAAATTGACTAGGGAAGTGTTATTTACCCCTTCACATAACACAAGAAGCAGGGTTCACCCCATGATATTAATAGGCTGCAGGTTTTAAAACAAACAAAAGGAAGCATTTACACAGGGCACAAGCAACCTATGGAACTCATTGCCAGAAGATGATGTGAAAGGCAAAAGTATGACTGGGGTCAAAAAAGAATTTAGATGAGTTCATGGAGGATAGGTGTATCAATGGCTGTTAGCCAAGATGGGCAGGGATACAACCCCATGCTCAGGGTGTCCCTAAATCTCTGACTGCCGGAAGCTGGGACTGGACGACAAGGGATGGATCACTCAATAAATTGCCCTGTTTTGTTGATTCCGTCTGAAGCATCTGGCACTTGTCACTGTTGGAAGACCCTGGGCTAGGTGGACCGTTGGTCTGACTTAGGCTAGGTCTACACTACAGCGGGGTCCGACCTAAGATACGCAACTTCAGCTACGTGAATACCGTAGCTGAAGTTGCGTATTTTAGGTCGGCTTACCTGGCTGTGAGGACGGGGGAAAGTCGACCGCTGCCGCGCTGCCGCCGACTCCGCTGCCGCCTCTTGCCGTGGTGGATTTCCGGAGTCGACGGCAGAGCGATCAGGGATCGATTTTATCGCGTCTTCACTAGACGCGGTAAGTCGATCCCCGATAGACCGATTGCTACCCGCCGGATCGGCGGGTAGTGAAGACAAAGCCTTAGTATGGCCATTCTTAGCTTCTTATTGTCAAAGAAGCTACGCCCATCCACATCTTAGTTTGCTGGGAGTGAAAAGGCATTATGGTTTTCCTGTTTCCTCAGCAAAACATTGCCTTTCCATCTCTTCTAACAGTCTGCATGTTTGACTTACACTGTGGGGAGAGGAAGAGAGAAAGAGATGCTTTTGTAAAGGGTATATTTTCTTCAAGGGCAGGCCAAAACTGCTGTACCAGTAGATGAGCTAGTCAAGTGTTTGCTCAGTCACTGCTGTTTTGTAGAGAGAAAATATAAATTGCAATTCTGCCCCAATTCTCAATCTATAATAGCCCTGTAGAAGGGCTGGCCATAGTAAAAACGTTCAGGAAGTTATTGTTAAATAGAGATCTGTGGTGGTGGTGTGATATGTGATGATACAGAGGAATCCAGGTTCCCCTTCTGCAATGGTGATTGATCTGTGGATCTAACCAGGATGGTCTAGGCCCAGTAAAGTCCTTCCACTGAGTGGGTGGTGGTAAACAACCATATTCCTCTACACTTCTTAATTAGCTACAGCTAAATACTTGCTTTCTCTGGACTGGCTGATCTTTTTATTTAAGATCCTTCATTTTCCTGTTGTTCCCAATGATGACCTGTGTTGCTGCAGGGTTCCCATCTGCCTGGGACTACACCTGCGGGGGATGTGAGGGAGCTCAATGCATTAAGTTATAAAGGCTCCAGATAATAAAATGAACGTTAGTCTATAATCAGCCATATGATTATATATAGGAAGCCTGCCAAGCAGCTGCTAACATGAGAGACATGAAACGTACTAGCAATTACTCCATAATTGTTTGTTTGAAAAGTTTGTTCTAATAGCACAGTTTTTTTCTATATAGGAATACAAAACATAATTACCAGGTGTGGGAAAACTATTTTTGGGTAGTATAAGAACAAGACTGAACCTCTGCCTGACCTTTACTTTGAAGCCAGTTTAAAGCTTTTGATGAGCATGGTATAATCTAAATAGAACATATATTAATTTAGATCACAGGTAAGTACATTGTTCCATGCCCTTCCCAAAAGCCCTTTTGCTCTACTGAAAAAGCTACAGAACTGAGGAGCTGTGACAGACTTTCTATCAGATCCTGGTGTCTCCTCACTCAATTTTTAGATTTTCAACGCACTGCCCTGAGATTATGTAAAGTGCTATATAAATGCATAATAGTATTAGTTTATGCACTCTGTGTGCAAGGCAATCTGAGACACCCTGTTCTGAGGAAAGTTCTTGTGAGTAGCAGAGCACCGACCTGAGTGGGTCACTGGAGGAAGTTGGTTTTCATGGAGCTGAGAATTCTGTAATTTTAATTTAGTCACTGGCCTGGGCCCCCTGACATCTCCCATGATGCAACATGCTTGCCTCTGACCGAGCTGCATGGCGCATCATTGGGGGGGCAGGGGCAGGAGGTCGCATGACTGGGAGTTAGACTGGTCAGGCAGCTCTGCTTATAGGGGATAATTAGTGTATGAGGCTACTGAATTACAACTCGTCTGAGGCACCACAAGTAAATGCATTTTAATGTTGTAATGATGTTTTGGAACAGTTTGTTTCGGGAGTATCAACGTTTTATATTTCTAGTGAAAATGCTGAAAATGTTTTGCCCTTTTCTAGTCTGAATTTTTTTTTGGAACTTTTCATTCCATTGAAAAACTTTGCTACTTCCACTTTTTGTCCTGGTTCAGGACAAAAACAAATGTTGAAAAGTCAGAATTTCATGTGGGACAGAAATGCTAATTTTAGATCAGCTCTATCATGATGAACCCTTGATCAAAAATGCTCGCCTACCTATCATAACTGCTGTAAGGAGTGAAAAGGTGACAGGTGGACCCTCTGCTAAACGTCACAAGACTAGCATTTGGAAAAAGAGCTTTGTCTGGAATGGAACCTTGACGCCTGTAGAAAATGACCAGGTTGACTGCTGTTTTACCAATGAGGTAAAGGATGAGATTTTCTGGATGACCTTGTCTCCATTGTCCTCTACATAATGTTACAGCATTAATAACTTTTTTGCCATTAGCATTCAGTTAGGTGACCACCTCTGTGAAGTGAGACACCTCATTTGAGGCCAGATTCATCCCTGGTATAATTATTAGCCTCCAAGGCGTTTCTCCAGGATGAGTTTGTCCTATGCCATAGTTGTAAGTTCAGAGGGTTGATCCTTATTCGCCAACTGGGGGTTTATGCTGATCATTTCCTTGCATGACCCTTTTTGTAATATGGCCTCTCTCAGGACCGTATTCTAGTATCATCAGAATACAGAAGCAGTTCTGATTGTTAACATGAATTTACTGTGCAACAGCATGAGTCATTGATATGCAAAAAAACAAAATAATCATCAGCAGCAGTCACCTACATAGGAGAGGGAACTTCACATTTACCTTCATAAAACCAAATCTTTATAACCGGGTGGAACAAAAGCCTGAAATTACTGAATGCTATCAGGCAGCAAACCCCACATGTTGTTTAGTGCATGCTAAGATAACAAGGCTAATAGAATCTGATGCTCCAGATAATAAACTTGATCATTATTCTGACTCAGTCTGGAAGTATGGTGCTGTGGTTAGGGGACTTTGGAGATCTGGGTTCCATTCCCTGCTTTGAATAGGGAGGCACCACCAACTGTGGGCCTAGCTTCCCTTCAAAGTTTGTATAAAAACGGAGCATAGCTCAAGAGCCAGTTTTGATGTACTTTGCAATACATTCTATACTGAGTCGCATCCCATGGACTCAGTGCACTGCCTTTTATTACTAGAATGATTGAACCTGGATGCTCTCTGTGGTGTATCTACCACAGTGTAAGTTAGGAGTAACTCCACTGAAGTCAAAGGAGCCACGCTGGAGTAAGTACAGAAGAGCAGGTTATCGTATCTGTGCATTTAATTATATGTACCATTTCTATAAAAGGTCTGATTTTTGAAAACTACATGCACACTTGCACATAAGTTAGCAAGACTGCAAATACAAATCTGGTACATGGATGTGTAAAGTGGTACCAATGGTCGGTGCTCTTCTCTGCATCCTTTGGCCTCTGCAGAAACCTTTTGTATCTTTCTGCCTCACTCTCTCCTAAAAACTCACTCAGCCATTGACTATACTTAATTTCTTAATCCCTGTTACTTTGTTCCTGCATTTTTTTTCTATATTCTGTAGCTATTATTTATTTTATTTAATGGAGCAACATTAAATCTGTCAAACATTTTGTGACCCTGGGCTATGAAAGGCACTACATCAATAGCCTGGTTTTTCAGAGCTGCTGAGCAACCATAAATCCTGGTTAAGTCAACTGGAGCGGAGTGTGCTCAGCGCTCTTAGAGAATCAGGCCAAAAAGGGGTGGTGTTGCTATTGAGCATGCCACTGTTCTGGGGTCCTCTGCTGCTGGATACCATCATAAAAATAACTCTCATCTATTTACCCTCAAATTTTAAAGCACAAGTACATTAGAGAGCAGCCTTTGCTGGTCCTCAGATTTTCTATAATGTTTATTTACATTCCTGGATTTAATCATATCAGAGGAAATATTAGATTTCAAAACAGACATTGTAACAAAAAGATCTGCTCTCTCAAACCCAGTTAATGAGGGACCCTCCTGAGCTCAATATCTCTGTGGCCCTTCCTAATTACTGATTAGTTCCTTTCTATTGCCTCCCATGTTGATTGCATGACTGATATCGCAGATTGCTTAACAAGTTGACTTAGCACCTTTGCTAATTGCTCTGTGGTGTTATGTGTTGGGTTCTTTGTTTTCTTTCAGTGCTTTTAAATATGTTAAATTCAGTAACCCTTTCAGATGCATTGTTGCCATCCTTGGCTCATTGTACAATAACAAAAAATTTGCAGCCCCAACTAGCTGGTGTGTAGTGGTATGTCAGTTATTTATGGGGGCTGAAGGAGAGGCTGACAGTCATAGAAATGCAGGGTTGGAAGGGACCTCAAGAAGTCAAGTCCAACTTCCTGTGCTGAGGCAGAACCAAGTAAACCCAGACTATCCCTGACAGGTGTTTTTCCAACCTGTTCTTTAAAACTTCCAATGATGGGGGTTCTACAACCTCCCTTGAAAGCCAATTCCAGAGCTTAACTACCCTTACAGTTAGAAAGCTTTTCATAGTATCTAACCTAAATCTCCTTTACTGCAGATTATGCCCATTACTTCTTGTAATATCCTACCTCACAAACAGCATGCAGGTCACACCCTGAGTGTCTGTGTGTACCTGCAGCCTGCTAGCACAGTCCAATCACACTCTGGCTTCCACCAGCCTTGGTTACCACTTAAAGGGTGATCCCAATACACTCCCAGTTCCAGACTGCCCCCCCCTCCCAAAAAAATGTGTTCTGCATTATTCAGTCCTCTCCTGGATAGTCCAGATATTGCAGGTCTGTTGGCCCTGTAAGGGGTCAATGTACAACGGTTTGCTAATGTAATTGGAGTTACCCACACGGTTAAGTTTAATCAGAACTAATCAACTGTTGTCTTTAAAGAATAAAACAAGTTTATTTAACAACAAAGTGATTTTTAAGTGAGTACAAGTATAAGGCATTAAAGTCAGAAATGGTTACAAGCTTTTTAGTAACTAAAACTTAACAAACTAGCCTCCGTTCAAGGTAAAATTCTTACCACAGGTTCCCAGTAACATTGCTGATCAAATTTTCAAGTCAGGATCTCTCTGCAAAGTCCAAAGACTGGCTCCTTTGTCTTTTCAGGTGAAAAAGTGAGTGAGAGAGAGAATATCCCTGGGGTGGGTTTGCCCCTCCCTTTTATAGTCCTGTCACTCTTTGAAATGCATTTTCCTGAGGGATACCCTTAGATAAAGTTCTTTCCAGCTGTGAGGATGGAGACATAGAGTCCCACAGTGAAAGAGGTTCTATTTTGATGTTTGCTAAAATGCAAATCAATCTGTTCCTGCCCTCCTTTGCTGCCAAAGAATGGCCACTTGACCGGTGACTGCCAGTCAATGTTGACACCTGGCTAGAAGCGTCAGCTTGTCCTTTGTCTTCGAGAAACCGGTTTACTCACTCCCCAGACTTGTCTGGTAAATTTATTTCAGTCATGATTTCAGCTTATGTCATAACTTTACATCTAATGCTGTTATACACATTTCAGCATGATTATATTGACCAGCAAATTATTAGTTTTCGGATGATGCCTCACAAGGCATATTTTGTACAAATATTATTACAGTAGTGTGTAGGTGTGAATATAGGGGTGCATTAGGTCACAGTGGTGCCCAGACCTGGACACAGTACTCCAGCTGAGGCCACACCAGTGCCAAGTAGCATAGGACACTTACCTCCTGTGTCTTACATACGACACTCCTGTTAATACACCCAAGATGTAAAGAAATTAGCCTTTTTTGCAACTGCATCACATTATTGACTCTTTCAATTTGTGATCCATTCTAAACCCCCCTCCCCATCCTTTTCCCCATTATTTTGTGATTGTGCGTTTGATTTTTTTTTTTTCCTTCCCGATTGTAGTGCTTTGCATTGGTCTTTATTGAATTTCACCATGTTGATTTCAGATCAATTCTCTAATTTGTCAAGGTCACTTGGAATTCTAATCCTGTGCTTGCAGCCGCTCCCAGTTTGATGTCATCAAAAATTTTATAAGCTTACTCTCCATCTGTTATTCAAGTCATTAATGAAAATATTGAAGAGTACCAGACCCAGAACTGACCCCAGCAGGACCTTACCAGATTCACCCTCCCAGTCTGGCAGAAAATCATTGATAACTACTCTTTTGCATATGGTCTTTCAACCAGTTGTTGTACACCCACCTCACACCTAGACCACATTTCCCTAGTTGGCTTATGAGAATGTCATGTTGAGCTGTGTCAAAAGCTTTACTAAAAATCAAAATATGTCACTTCTTCTGCTCCCCACCCCTATCCATAGGCCAATAACCCCATCAAAGAAGGAAATAGGGCTGATTTGGCATGATTTGTTCTTGCCATCCATGCTGGCTATTCCTTATAACCCTATTGGTGCTTACAAATAGATTGTTTAATAATGCATTCCAGTATCTTTCCAGGTATCGAAGTTAAGCGGATTGGTCTATAATTCCCTGGGTCCTCTTTGGGTATATCTATACCAGGATAAAAAATACCTGTGGCTTGCCTGGTTCAGCTGACTTAGGCTTGCACAGTTCAGGCTCCAGGGCTGAAAAAGTGCTGTGTAGACATTTGGACTTGGGTGGGCGTCTGAGCTCTTGGACCCTTCAAGGGTGGAGAGTCCAAGACTCGGACTGGAGCCTGAGCCTGAAAATCTACACAGCAATTTTTAACCCTGAAGCCAGACCAAGTCAGCTGCCTTGGGTGAACCATGGTTATGCCACAGGACTTTTATCCCTATGTAGACGTACCCTTAGTTCTCTTTTTGAAGGATAGGGACTATGTTTGCCCTTCTTCAGGCCTCTGGGACCTCACCCATCTTCCATGAATTCTCTAAGATAGTGGCTAATGGTTCCAAGATTGCTTCAGCTATTTCTTTACATATCCTAGGATGAATTTCATCAGGTCCTCCTAACTTGAATACCTTAAACTTATTTAAATGTTCTTTAAGCTGTTCTTTCCCTATTTTGGTGTGTGCTTCTTCCCCCTTGTTGTTTAATATTAAATTGGGTTGAGTATCTGGTCACCATTAACTTCTTTATTGAAGGCTGAAGCAAAACACTTCAGCCTTCTTGACATCAAATATTAGCTCTCCTTCCTCACTGTTGTGGGGCCACTGCCCCACCCCTATGAGATTGGGCTAGGGCAGGCCAGAGCGGCTGCGCCGAGTGGCTCTCCCACAGGCCTTCCCTGATTGGCTGCCTATGAGGGCTGAGCAAGTGGTGGCCAATCAGGGCCAGGCTCAGCCCTATATAAAGGTTGCCTAGGAGAGGAGCAGGGAGTCTCTCCCAGACCTCCAACAGGAAAGGTCTGTCTCCTGAGCTAGGAGACTAGCACCTAGGACAGTGCAGCGTTGGGCAGGCTCGGGGGAGCCGAAGGGAACTCCAGCCCGCTACCTGCCAGGCTGCAGGCCCTGAGGGAAGGGCCTAAAGGGTGCAAAGGGTCAGAGGGGAAGTGACCCAGGGAGAGCGGACAGCAAGCGAGGGGAGAGAAGGAGGGCAGGGAGGCTGCCACTAGAGGGTCCCTGGATCGGGACCCAGAGTAGCGGGTGGGCCTGGGTCCGCCCCCTTCCCCCTTATATTGCACCTGGCCGTGGGAAGTGGCCATATTGGACTACACCATACCCCGATGGAAGGGGTTAGACTTTGGGGTGTGGATGGCCACTGTCGCAGGTGGAGGACTGCTGTTAAACCCCCTCCCACCCCCACGCGGAAGGGGGTTAGAACGGACTAGGGGGCAGTGTCCTGAAGGGGACGCTGTGAGCAGAAGGGAGCAACACGGGTCCAGGCGCCAACGGAGGGCGAGAGACGGACATGACACCACCAGAAGAGGGCGCTCCCCATGGACTGAGCTAATTCCCAGAGCGACCAGCAGGAGGCGCCCCAGGGATGAGTCCCGCACCGTCATACTCACTAAGTAAAAGACCTACACTTTTTCCTTCATCTTTCTCTTGTTCCAAATATATTTAAAGAACCTCTTCTTATTGCCTTTTATGTCCCTTGCTAGGTGTAACTCATGTTATGCCTTCGGCTTCCTGGGTTTTGTCTCTACATGCTTGTGCTATTCTGTTGTACTCCTCCATAGTAATTCATGTTTCCACTTTTTGTAGGATTCTTTTTGATTTTTCAGGTCACTAAAAGCCCCTGATGGAGCCATATTGGCCTCTTACTGTTCTTCCTGTCTTTCCTTCGTATCAGAATTGTTGGCAGTTGAGCATTTAATATTGTCTCCTTAAGAAACTGCCAGTTCTCCTAAACTCCTTTAACCTTTAGATTTTCTTCCCATGGGACCCTACTTACCAGTCCTGTGTTTGTTAAAGTCTGCTTTTTTTGAAGTCCATTGGCCTTATTCTGCTGCTCTCACTCCCTTTCCTTTCCTTAGAATCATGAAATCATCATTTCATGATCACTGTCACCCAAATTGCCTTCAACCTTCAGATTCGCTAACAATTCCTCCCTGTTAGTCAGAAACAAGTCTGAAATGGCTGTCTCCCTGGTTGCTTCCTCCACTTTCTAAAACAAAAAGTTGATCCCAATACCTTCCAAGAACTAATGGGATATTTTGTGTTTTGCTGTATTACTTTTCCAAAGGTTTCAGAGTAGCAGCCGTGTTAGTCTGTATCCGCAAAAAGAACAGGAGTACTTGTTTTAAGTACTTTTCCAAAAGATGTCTGAGTAGTTACAGCTCCTCATCAACTACCAGATCTTGTCTTTTGGTTATTTTTGTTACTTGTTCTAGAAATACCTCATCAATCACCTCCTCCTGATTTGGTGCTCCATAGTAGATCCCTACCAGGACATCTCCCCTATATTTTACTCTTTACGTTTACCCAGAGACTTCCAACTGGTCTGCTTCTGGACCCCAGAACCAGTGTGTGTATTCTTGACATGTAATGCACCACCTTCTTCCTTTTTATGCTGCCTCTCCTTCCTGGACAAGCTATATCCCTGTATATACCAGTAGTCCAGTCGTGAGACTTATCCCACCAAGTCTGTGACACCAATTAATTCATAATTTAGTTTATGTACTAATACTTCCAGTTCTTCCTGTTTGTTTACCCAAACTACTCTTTGTATTTGTATCTAAGATTTTGAGCAGATTTCATTCTAGTTGCTTCTATGACCCTATTGTAATTTTCCATGTCACCCCCAGTATCTAGCTCTCTGTTAAGGGCCCTTTTTTTTGTTTACCTGTGGGCTTTTGCTACCTGCCCTATTTTAGCCTAGTTTAAAGCTCTCCTCATTAGTTTTGGCCTCATTGAGTAGGTCAGGAGCTGTAAGAACAGAATTGATGGGGAAGAAAGAAAGGACAGGTGCAGAGAATAATCTCTGGCTATCAGAGATTTAATATATATGGGGTGTGATGTGGAAAAACAACATACCCTGCAGGTAGACCCTTCTAAGAGGAGGCTGTTTGCAATAAGGGAACTATGATGGGGTGTTCACCCCACACCAGCCTGGAAGGGGTTAATGAGTCTGAGATGGGGCCAGTTAACCAGATCGGCCATGTAATTCCCCTCAGATGTAGCCTAAGTAATCTCTTGAACGATAACTGGAGTCCAGCTGAGAAGGAACAGGTGGGGCTAGGCTAAAAAGCCAGGAAACTGTCTACAGGGAAGTAGTCTACAGTCATTCCCTGGAAATAGGGAGGTGTTTTTGAGGCTACAGAGTTCAGTGGTCTGCAGTCCCTCTCTGGGAGTACAGAGTTTGAACTGGTACACCCAGAGAGGTGGGGAGCCAGAAGCTGTAGGGAGGAATCCAGGGAAAGCACAACAGGGTCTGAGGTAAAGCCACAGTTGCCAGGTATAGGGTCCCTGAATTGCAACCCAGAGTTGTGAGTGGGCCTGGGTTCCCTATCAGCCTCTGGGGAAGTGGCACCATCAGGGCAGTGCATGAGAAGACTGCCTAAGACTGTTGGTATGGAAAGACTTGGATACCCTGGAACAGAAGACTTTAGTGACCTGGCCAGACGGCCAAGCCATGGAGACAGAGTACCCTGAGTCAGAGAGTGAGAGAGAGGGAGCAGCAGAAGGGGGAATCAGACCTGCAAATAGCTAACCCCCAGAGTGGCCAGGAGGAGGCACTTCTAGTGGTGAGCAGACCCCATGACAGGAACCCAAACAACAGTCTGCTTTACAACTGTCCCCTCATTGGTAGCATCGGAATTATGGGCTCTTGGGAGCCACTGTATTCTCCTGCAATTTTGCATGCACAGAAGTACAAGCTTCAGATATGTGCATGCAAACTGGTTTTCTAGGCAACTAGTTACACCATTTGGATGGGCACGTGCCCTTAGCCTGAACTGACACATACACCTTTACCCCGATATAACGTGACCTGATATAACACGAATTCAGATATAACGTGGTAAAGCAGCGCTCCGGGGGGGGCAGAGCTACGCGCTCCGACGGATCAAAGCAAGTTCAATATAATGCGGTTTCACCTATAACGCGGTAAGATTTTTTGGCTCCTGAGGACAGCGTTATATCAGGGTAGAGGTGTATATATTCATGCAAACTACCCCTTTGAGATATCTCAAATCTTTCCAAGTGCACTCTGTTCTGTTGACAGGCCCTTTGCCTTCACTTGTCCTGGGGTGAAATCCCATGATTCTCCCATTCTCAAACTGCATCTTGGGCTACCGTATGGTGGCAGAGCTAATGGGGAGCAGACAGGGCGACAGCCCCGCCACCTTTAGGTGTATGTGTGGAGCCTTTTCAAGGCTAGTCGGCAATTGACAAAAGATTTATAACAAACTTTCACACAGGGCTGGAGATTGAGTCTACCCTCTACTCACCCAGCAGTGGCTCCTGTCCTAGGTGGCTGGGCCCAGATCCCTTCTCTAGATATTGGGATGTGACACATGGACTCCCAATGCGACTCACTCAAATTTGGCCTAGATACATGCGCTTCTGGGGGTGAGATTCAGACTGCTCCCCAGTTCTCTCTGCCTCCTTCTGTTAGGAAGTGTAACCAAAGTCCTTTGTCTGCCTTGTGTCTCTTGTACCTGGTTAAACTGGTTTAAGGCACACTTCACAGCAGTCACTTTTCTTCATTGTCTCAGATAGTTGAAGGGCATCTGTTTAGTCACTGTCTCCCTTCCCACATAGGTGCAGTAAACCCCTGCTTGAAGTTAACCCCCTTGTAAGTCTATAGCAAAATGACAAATGAATAGATATGTGATGATAAAATGCCAGCATTTCCCATGTCCTTCACGCTCCTTGCATGCATATATCAGAATCTTGATGCTAGAACTTGCAAATGTAAAAATATGGCAGCAAATTCAGAGGCTGCAATTTTGAAAAATGTCCTAAATAGCTATAACTATTGAAAAGGGTCATAGTAACAAAAGAAAAGTGCATCTTCTAAGACGTTAATCCTCCCTACCTTAGAGCGGCTGCTGCTGCTGCACCCAATTATATATTATTTATACCTAGAGTCTATATTATGTATACCTAGAGTATATGTAGGACATGTATTTCATACTGTGTACTCTACATATTGCCATTCAGGGGTTCAAAAGCTCCCAGTTGCTGCTGCTGCAGCTCTGGGCCCCCTGCTCTTGTGTCCCCCTCTCTTCCACTCCAATGAGAGGCCCTTGGGGAAAGGGGGAATTATTGAGAAGCTGACAATACATTTCAAATTTGGAGGGAGTAGGGTGGAGCCAATTCCATCTTGCACAGGAGGGGAGAGGGAGGCAGCCTAGGAGCTCAGTACCCTCCCTTCCTTCCTGTGTAAATAGTATCTGTTCTGTTTCTTTCCTATCTGAAATCTACTGTCTGCTTCTGTGCTGCTCCCCTCCTTCCCTTGCAAACCCTTCTCCATTTCTTGAAGGGGAGGAACACAGAAGCAGGAAGCCCAAAAAGTAGGAGGAGGTAGATCTCTTCCTTCCTCTAGCAGCCCCTGCTGTGCCATGACCACCACTGCCTGACTAGGCAATGCAGAAAGATAGGGAGACTCCGTTCTGCTTTGCAGCCAGTTGCCTGCTTAATGTGGTGCAGTTGAGTGCTCTGGTCTGGATGGACAATGGATGTGACTAAAGAGATATGAGCTTAGGTGCTATTGTAACACCGACAGACCCTGGTCGTAGGCAGGCAGGATTGAAGCTGGGGCCTTTGGAGCTTAGTGCATGAGCCTCTACCGCATGATCTAAAAGCCAACTGGCTCTTAGCTAAGGCTGCAGAGCAGACTCCATTTAACTCTCTCTAAGTGGTCTGGGTGCCACTAGATGGGACAGAACACCGCACCACACCCAGGAGATGTGTGGGTTACACTCTCATCCTCTTGCTAGTGAGGTGATCAGCTACTTGCTCCCATCTTTGGTGCTACTACAAGGACATAAATTGGTTGCCATGCAACACTCTTAATGTAGAATCTCCTGCACTCTTTTCCTGCTCATAGCTTTTTACTCTGCACTCTTACGCTGCTCTGGCCTGACCCTATGCAGGATCAAACCCTTCATGTTTTCTAAGGGCCCCACTTTGTCATCCTTACTGATGTTAGGTGGGACCTTATTCCACACGTAGCCCATTGACTGCTATGAAACTATCAACATGAGCAAGATGCAACACAATCTGAGTAAGGGTGGCCAAATCTGGCCCCAAGATTCTGCACTATATGATCAAACACTGCTTGTAACTTTTGATGGGGGGGAGGAGAGGAAAAGGGAGGACCATATCATTAAGGGGTTAAAGAATTTTTAAAAATAAATTAAAAAAAAAGTAAGAGAAATTTGCAGTGAAAGTGACGGTGAAAAAGATTTGGAACTCAAAAACTTACCACAACACACAAGGAAGTCTGTGATCAATGACAAATTGGTACTCGGGAAATAGAATAAGTTTTAAGGAAAATAGATGCTGCTGCATTGAAAAGTAAGTCTTGAACTGATCAGAATTCCATGAATCTGCAGAGTTTTTGCCTTCGAGATTGGCTTTGCCGTAATTAAATTACGTGAAGAATGGAGTAGTAGTTGGAGTCAATTACATTTCTGAAAAGCAATGCTGAAATGAGGAGCCCAGAATCTGTCAGCAAGTATAGAGAAAAATGAATGGGATCTGCAAGTGCTGTATGACAAGAAGGTAGATTTGAGAAACTAGCTAACACAGAAGGTCAAACCTGGAAGGGCCAATGAGACATAACATACTGCATTTTCGTGAACAGGAGCGTCTTTGATATGATTATTCAAACTAAAGGTCTCTCCTATTAAGTATGCATTTATTATCAAAATGCTCATCACAAATAAATTTCTCTAACTATTTTATAAAATCTAGTCAAATATTAGAATGGCAGGTGGACAAGTAGTTTAAGGGAACAACAGACCTGCTTCCTGGCCTGGGATTTTATATGTACTTAGCCTTTTATATGTACTTGGCTATTCTGGGAGAACCTAATTTGTCTCTCTTCCCTCCTTCCTCCTCCCACCCCCAGCCACCAGGTACAAAACAGCCAGACAGAAAAATGGTTGTGCTAGCATGGCTGTGCTCATTCATACATTCATACATACATACGTACATATGTACATATGTACATGGGTACTTTTATGATAGCATATGGAATATGGTCATGTTATGTTCAGGTCATTGAAATCACAAACTGTTTTTTAAAATAGCGTAGTGGGTTTTTTTAAAAATCCCTATATAAACTGTAAGGCACTCTTATGAGATTTATGTTCTTCTTTCTTTGTTTAAAAAAAAAAAAAAAGATCTTTAAAAAGGTTTACGGGGTTCTCTCAAATCTGACGGCTTGAGATTCAAAATTGGGAAGCAAAACAGATCTCCAGTTTTTGATTTTTGTGCTTTTTAGAGCTGACATTGCCTGGTGCATTGTTGTGGATCCTATGCGGTGCAAAAGAGCTGCAGAAAATGCAACTGGAATTATAAATTATGGTCTAAGTCAGTGGCTCTCAATCTTTCCACACTACTGTATCCCTTTCCAGAGTCTGATGTCTTGCGTACCCCCAAGTTACACCTCATTTAAACTACTTGCTTACAAAATCAGACATAAAAATACAAAAGTGTCACAGCACACTATTACTGGAAAAAAATTACTTTCTCATTTTTACCGTATAGTTATAAAATAAATCAATTGGAATATAAATATTCTACTCACATTTCAGTGTATAGTATACAGAGCAGTATAAACAAGTCATTGTATGTATGAAATTTTAGTTTGTACTGACTTAGCTAGTGCTTTTTATGTAGCCTGTTGTAAAACTAGGCAAATATCTAGATGACTTGATGTTCCCCCTGGGAAGATCTCTGCGAACCCCAGGAGGTACACATACCCCTGGTTGAGAACCACTGGTCTAGGTTATGATATTAAGTACAGGAATAGAGCAATGGGTCTTGCCTAAATGACACCATGCCAGACGTTGCCCAGAAGCATTGTGCCAAGTCTACACTTAAAATGCTTCATCAGCACATCTGCACCACTAGAGTGTCTTCATTAAAGCGCTACAAGCCTACAGGAGAGATCTCGCCCATCAGTGTCATTAATCCACCTCCCTGAGAGGCGATCGCTATGTTGGCAGGAGAAGCTCTCCCATTGACATAGCGCAGTCTACACGGGGGAAGGGGAGGGGGGAGATTGGTATAACTATATCGGTCAAGGGTGTGGATTTGTCACACCCTTAAGCAATGTAAAAAACGACAAAGAGTCCTGTGGCACTTTATAGACTAACAGATGTATTGGAGCATAAGCTTTCGTGGGTGAATACCCACTTCGTCAGATGAATGTAGTGGAAATTTCCAGAGGCAGTTATAAATATACAGGCAAGGATCAGTCTAGAGATAACGAGGTTAGTTCAATCAGGGAGGATGAGGCCCTCTTCTAGCAGTTGAGGTGTGAACACCAAGGGAGGAGAAACTGCTTTTGGAGTTGGCTAGACATCCACAGTCCTTGTTTAATCCTGAGCTGCTGATGTCAAATTTGCAAATGAACTGAGGCTCAGCAGTTTCTCTTTGAAGTCTGGTCCTGAAGGTTTGTTTTTTTTTTTTTTTGCTGCAGGATGGCTACCTTTACATCTGCTATTGTGTGTCCAGGGAGGGTGACGTGTTCTCCTACAGGTTTTTGTATACTGCCATTCCGAATATCTGACTTGTGTCCATTTATCCTTTTACGTAGGGACTGACCAGTTTGGCCGATGTACATAGCAGAGGGGCATAGCTGGCACATGATGGCATAAGCAATGTAGTTATACCGATATAGGTCTGTAATATAGACCAGACCTGAGAATCACAGTTTCACCTCTGCTTCCTCTTTTTTTCCCTTCCCGAAATGGAGAGGTCCTCATAGTGTACTGCTGACCTATCGCAAACTAGCCAGTGATGGACAGGGTGAAGCCAAGGCCCATTCCCCACCCCTCTCTGCTCACTTGTTCTGCTTATTCCTGTGTGCCAGGACCTGAGGTCTCTTAGAAGTAGAGGTGGACGGTAGCCCAATTCATTCTAGCCCCATGTAATTTGTTTTGCTGATGTGCGAATTGTGAAACTTGCCATCCACGTGCATACAGTGTAGAGCATGCATGTTGTGAAATGTTTGTTGCTTGGATGACTTTTCTGCTGTATTCCCACCATGAGACATGAGTTGTGCATGTGATGTAGCTTTGTTTTGTTTTCTTAATGCTCTGGACTATTTTTTTTTTCTTGCAAATCTAAACATATTGCATTTTTGCACCACAGGAATTTGCTGTAGAACTGAGAGGCCTGTGAGGAGAAACTTTTGTTTAGTCCTTTAGCATTCCATTTTATTGTGTCTAGCATGGACACTGGCAAATACACTGTGATTCCTATCTAGTTCACTGGGTGGTGTGTGATTGAATTACTGGGAAGAGCTACCTAGATTGAATACAGCAGAGAAGGCTTGGTTGTGTTGCAATCGTGCATTAAGTTTATATGAACCTAAAACAAATTGCACTGGCAAAATTGAAGCTGCCTTTTTGAAACTGTGGCACAGTAGGTCTTTACCATCTCTAAGTGTGGTGATTCTATTTTGTCTGCAGGGAATAGAGCAACCTGTCCCCATTTTGTATGTGGCACAGCAACTGAGGTGCAATAGGTTTTATTTTCTTCACTTGCTGTGGCCTCTTGAAAATGTTAAACATTTGTTTCCAGATATTTGAGCAGAACACAAAATGGATCATACATCCTGAGAATGTGTAATATTTTTCTTCTTGCTGAAGCTGATGCAATTTGATCTATGGTAATAAAAATGCATTGGTTGTTACACTTTGAGCAATGTGCTTCATTTTATGTTGTCAGTGAATGGAGCTGGCAGTCTTTCAGATGCTGACACTCCAGTTACTTTTCTAATACCCGATATTCCTTTTGCCACCTTATCAACTTAACTACACAGAGAGGGACTGAGAATGTGTTTTTTTTTCTTCTTCTGCCTTTTCCCAGACTTGACACTCAATAAGGAGATGTAAAACTAAAAGTGCTGTTCTTGAATTAGTTCTCTCACATATTGTGAAAGTGCATAACTGCAAATGGGCATGAGTATGTATATCCATGCACTTGTGACTCAAAAGATAGCAACCTGATAGCCCAGGCTACGCTTCTCTCTGCTGGATGTCCTTTTGTTTAGATATCTTACCTATTCCTTCCTCTGTTTTCACAAGTGGCATAAAATCATGGAAATTAGAGATAGCAGACATACAAGATCATCACTGTCTAGGGATTTCTCCAACACACTTGTATGTATCGCTGCAGTGATGTGGCTTCCATCACTTCCCTCAGAAGGATATTTTACAGACTAGTAGAGCTCACTATCCAATTTTTTCCTGATGATATTCAGTCTACATTTTCCCTTTCTTAATTCTGCCCTTATTGACTGGAATTCATAGCCTGTGAATTTCATTGACTTGCAATTTCCCCCCCTTTTCCAGATGATTAATGAAGATGTTAGCTGACGCTAACTAAGATCCTTGCAGTACAGCACCTCTCCCTGATTCCACCCCGGAGTCAATATACTACCAATTATCATTACCCTCTTTGTTTTCCTGCAATTAGTTTTCCATCCATGTAACAGTGCTCATATTCTATTTTATTTTATGTAGGTTCTTGTATTGTACCAATCACTGTAGTATCTGATGCCTTCCAGTAGTATGTGAAGTGGTGTGACTAATGTCTGTCAAGTGTGGTACGTTTTCTCTTTCTCTGCAAGGCAAAGCAGTGTTCTGGCTGGGATGGGTGGTTTGTTTGTTTTTTGGGTGGGGGTGGGGATTGTAACAAATGTGTACATGCCGCTGTGTGTCTGTATTAGAGAAGGCAGGTCAAGGAAATACATTTTGGAGTGGAAGATGGTAGGTGCGGTTTGCAATGGCTCTTAGTTCTTGTGGGAGTTCTCTAGTCTGGCCCCAGAGCTGTGTCTTCTGTGGAGATGAGCTTGACCCTTGTGGTACAGTGTTCCATTGTTCCTTAGGAGCAGAGTTGTTAACCACGGGCCTCATCCCAGACCTTGAAGAGATATTTTAGATATGCTGAAAGCAGTGGAGAGAATGGAGGACAAGTTTGATCTGTGCAAGTAAGCTTTCAGGAGATGTATCAAATGTATGACTAAAAATAGCTCTATTATATTTATTGTGCTCAGTTTATCCACTGAGAAAAGTGAGAACCTAACTCATAAGATAAATGTCACTTGGCTGCCTTACCAGAGCATGTCTGTTGTGCAGAGTTTTGGGTCCAGATATTTAAAAATAAATTTGGTATTTCCTATTCAGCATGTAATCGAGGTTTTTACAGTCACTTACTTGGAAATAGATTGCACCTAATAAATACAATTTTTACTGAGTTATTTAGAATGCACCAGTCATAATTAAATTAGTAAATAAATAATTGGCCTATCTTTTCTCAATCGAAAAACAGTGCTGTGACTGCAAGATGGATGAAATATAATGCTGGGAACCCTTGAAACCAATTATGGACTATGATTATGATGCATCCTCAGATATGTTTAATATACTGTAACCACTGTAACTAATGAGGTAGATAAGAAAATGTCTCTGTATGTGTGTATATGTATGTTTTTATTTGATAGCAATGGCAGAAATCCCACTGCTGGCTACTAAAATAAAAACCACATCTGATAGCAATGATGTCATCGGGAGGCTGCATTTCATGACTATGGAAATAAAGCTGTGAAACTTCTTTCTTTCCTTAGGTAAGAAGAAAAGTCCAAGACAACTTTTTGCAGCATTCTAAACAAAAAGGACTGCAAGTATGAACTCTGTGATGATTCACGATGCTCTCTGAAGTCGCATTCCACTGCCCTTAGTCAACAATGTCTTGACATTAAAATGCAAATTAAAACAAAAAAAAATCTCAGGTGTATTTGTGGGGGAGGTGTTGTTTCTCTAATGCTATACATTTGCTTTGTGCTTTCATTTACAAGAAAGGAAGTCCTTATTCCTTTATTTTGTGTACCAACTCTCTAGTACAGTCTATACTGGCTCATACACTGCTCTTGTCATCCTGGTATCAGAGTATCTAATCCTCACAGAGTAACTGCATAATCTTACATTATCCCAACATATTTTCCACAGCTATCGTCCATGGTCTTGTTTTTTATCCTTGTTCATTATGTCTCCTGTTAATGTCTTGGGCAGCAATAATAGTTTGTTTTTTAATCTGTATAGTAAAGCACCTGACACACTTTTGGGCACTGTGGGAAATAATAGGCAGAGGAACATCTTGTATATTTATTTTAATCGTAAAAGGTCTTTTGCAGGGAGGTGGCATCTTTTGTTAAAATCATAGAAAGTTGGGATTTAGTTATTAGAAAAATAGCTCATCTAGGCCCTGATTTAGGACAGCACTTAACCACATGTTTAATTTTAAGAGCGGTTAAGTGCGTTTCTGAGTAAGGCTGTCTTCCTGAATCAGGATCCAGACCTACTCCAGTATAATGTGAACCCGATCTAAAGCCTGTTTAAAGTCCATGGGAATCTCTGTATTCACTTCAACAGACTTTGGATAAGGCCCTGTGTAAACAAGCGGGACACTGAATATTTCCTGATCTAGAATACTTCTAAATATTTGTAGTGATAGACCTTGCACAACTGACTTTAGCAGTTCATTCCACAGTCTTGGGGGTTTTCTTTATTCCTTTAAGCAATTTCTTACTGTAACGGTGCATTAAAATGTAACTTGCCATTCTCAATGTTTTCTTTCCCTCTTTGATGTTGGCACTGTGGGGTTGAAAGGAGCAGTTTTAAATTGTTGGACACAAAGTATTTTTGTTTTAAAAATTAATAATATTTAGTTTAAAGAAACAAGAAATGGTAGGACAGGTTTTAGTAATTGTTTCTCTTGCTGCCATCTCAGGCATGCGACTTCCACTATTGAGTCACGGGAGTTTTTTACATAGCTTAGGTGACAGTGACAGCATGATCAAGACCAAGCAAAATAAGCAGAGTTATTAACCATGGCTATTTTATTATTAAAGGAAAAGAAAACATTCAACACAAATGACAGAACACAGATGATTAACTGGTTGCTTCTGTTACAATTTCTTCAGTATATCTTAGTTTGTTTTTCTCTTGGTATGTGAAAACCAAAATATACTGTTTTCCAAAATTATTGTGAATCTGTTCTTTAGCGTAGCCTTAGATAATTAAGAATGTTTGTAGATTGGGGGGGTCGGAAAGGGGACTTTGTTTTGGAGCAGGTGGACCTATTGGCTATTTATAAATAACGAGCCAGTTTATAGTGAGTAAAGTCAGCTTTTTTAACTCCATCCTATGAAACCAAAGGAAATATTTAAATCAGTTACTTAGAAGAAGCCATTTAAGGAGCGGTCTTGAAACAGGACAATTAATCAATATTAAGAATTTTAAATTCAATTAAATCCCACTTTTTCTGTTTAACAGTGATTAACCCATCTCCTGTCCAGGCATACATGGGTTAACCACTTGGTGATTAACAGTTAGTCTTAAATTACATCAGTATTTTGCAATGAGTTTGTTGGAATATTAAGAGTGTTAAATCTAATCTCTTGTCAATGTCTTAACTTCTTTTCACCAATCCATGTTGAGGTTTTGGAGTTGTTTCCTTGGATGGTTTTACATTGAGTCTTCTGTTTTTCTTATCGGTCTGTGGCAACTTGCTTGTAGACATGGACAGGATACGTTGTGGAGAGTTTGCGGTCTAAGCAGAGTAGCAGGGGGATGTGAGTGTGGGGTGCTCACTTCAAAAGGTCTTTTTATACACCCTTCTTGTTTTTATTAAATGATAGGAAAACACACTTTTTTTTATTCTTGTTTACCTTCAAGTTGGTTGCTATTACTCTTGCATTGGCTCCAGGCCTTTGGGGTTCGCTCAGGTGACTCGTTGAACTCCTGGATGTGCAGTCTGTCCAATGAATATGCAACTTTTTTTTAATTGCCTTTGTTCTTCTTGTGGCAGAAAAGATTTAGATAACTTTCTTTTCATTCAGTCCATTTTCTGAGATTTTTTTTTACTTAGAGTTTGAAAGTAAATGAAATTCTCTTTTCGTAAAGTCCAAATGCTCCTGTTCTTTATTTAAGAGGATTTTAGTTCTAAAAACAGTCTTAACTTTACATGACAATTTTCAGAAGGATGATTTTCTTGTCTTCCTGCATTGGGTGAAGGCTGACTTGAGCACTGCCCGTAATTAATTAATTAACTCTCCAGTAATATATTCTATACTTAAATGGCTTCTTACATTAGTAATTAGTCCAACATTTAATTACCTTTCTATATTTGTATAACCATGTCAGGCAGTTAGCATATGAAAGCTCGCATTTAGATTGCAAATATATGTATTAAAGGATGCTTATGCCATTTTAAGCATTAGAGAAACAACACAAGATTTCACCTTCAAGTGAAAACATAAGTTGAAAGTAACCAATATCTTCTGTATAACACTTTCCACCATAAATGGTTTTCAGAGTTTAAAGAATAAAGACATTAGTGTGTATACAAAATAAATGAATTTCAGTAAGGATATTTCTACAGTTTTGTGTGGGTTTAAACTTAGGTTTCCCGTTGAAAAGATGGGAGAAGGTTAGTATAAGCCCACTTTATTTGTAGATGTATTGCTCTGATAACACAGCCCTGCATTCCTTTCACAATCAGGTTTCTTCCTAAAAGTGTGTGTATGGTGTGTCTGCTTAACATTTGTTTGCCCTTGGGAGATAAAAGCAGAAACCTAATTAGAAGCAGGCTCAGTTGGGCAGGAACAGGAGGGGCCTGTTATAAAGCGCAGGAGCTGCGAGCAGAAAAGGGGGCTGCAGGGTAGGAGTCTGCAGTCAGTCTCTGAGAGAATGGAGAGTGGACTGGCAAACCCAAAGAGAGAGGGGAGCCAGTTATGTAGGAAGAAGCCCAGGGGGAAAAAGCAGCAAAGGCTAGGGCCGTACCGGCCTTGGCTGCATGTTATAGGGTCCTGGGCTAGAACCCAGTGTAAAGGATGAGATTGGGTTCCCCTACCAAACACTGGATAGTGGCACAGGGCGTTGCAGACATCAGCCAGACAGCTAGTCCAGAAGGACTGATTCCCCAGAAAGGGAGGAACTTAGTGACTTAGGGCCAAGTCACAAACTGGAAGCTGTTGCTCCAAGAGCGAGAGAGACTACAGCCTGAGAGAAGATGGGTAGAAAGACCACTGAGGAGAACGCACCATCTCGCAGAGCTAATCCCCAGAATGGCCAGGAGGAGGCACCGCTAGCGGTGAATGGACCCTGTCACACTACCCCAGATATGCAAAAAGATAGAGTGGCTTAAAAATCATGAGATTTACAAATTAACTTTATTTGCCTTCTGTTTTTGGAGCTGTTGAGTCACATTTTCAAGCTATACTCTCCAACCATTAGGGCAATAATCATTTTTTTTTTTTTTTAATGAAAGCTGAGATTCTCACATAATCACACAACTCTAGGAGCTGTGGCTTTTTTAAAAAAAACACCAAATATTGTAAGGCTTACAATAAAATCACAAAAGCTGGCACCCTATGGAAGAAAGGAGGCAGACAAGATTCCCAGCGTGGACAACAGGTGCCAGTGCTGCTCCACAAAGTGGGAAAGCCCCATAAACTTCCCACCCAGGCACTTCCACTGCACATCCTCTTGACTGAGCCCTGATTTCACAAGCCCGTGAAGAGGCAGATGGAGGGAGAAGTTTTGGGTGGGATTAAAGTAAGGTGACTAGATGTCCCGATTTTATAGGGACAGTCCCGATATTCGGGGCTTTGTCTTATACAGGCACCTATTGCCCCGCACCCCCATCCCAATTTTTCACACTTGCTATTTGGTCACCCTAGATTAAAGCTCCCCGTAACCCCAAAGAGGGAGAACTGGTGCTTGGCTTTTAGCAGAGAAGGGAAGCTACCCTACTCCATGCTCCCCTTATTTAAGCCCCAGTGTCAATTGTGCTGGATTTCTCCCCCCTCCCCCCAAAACCATTTTGCGGAGTGCACAGCACAGAAATAAGCTTTAAATAACCTCTTAAAATGCTTCCTCTTCGTCATCCGACCTGTAGCTTCCCAGACACTTCCTGGTTCTGTGGGGATAGAAAATGGAAGGTATTGTTTTGTGAATCTGTGGTGGTTATCTACACAGTATTAATAGTGGGGTTAGAAAACCAACTTTGGTATATCTCAATATATCCTCATAATATATCCTTATCAATATATCTTACATAAATAAAATCTGTTATGCACTGCAATATAATATATATGAGTGCAGGAGTATATAGCTAATTAAAGGCTTAATTTTTCAAAATTGGACAGGATCAATTATGCATGCACCTGTGCCTACTCTGCCTCAGCAGACGTACTATTGCAAACGAATATCAAGTAACGATGCAAAAGTGGCCCACTAGAGGTGCAACTGGCCATCTGTATGCACAAGTACCTGGTTTAAATGTACAATCACAGAAGTTACACACAGTTTTATGTGGTATTAGTACGTGCCTAATTTTGAATTGTTTTTCCACTTATTTAGTGTGTAGGGTGGAGTACTGTGTTCTGTTTCTATTTCCTAACACCATTTTTGTGACTGTTTAGCCAATAGCTTTTTATAGATTTGTGACAGGGTGTACAGACATCGCACCAGGCAAGAAGGGGTTAAAGAGTAGTTTTGGGCTCCATCAGCCGTGTCCCACTGCACTTGCAAAGCATGGCAGTCTTGAAGGAGGAGACTTAAACAAGCAGAAGTTCCGTTCAGAAGGCCTCATCTTAGGGAGGCAGATGGAGCTCTCATCCCCTGCTCTCAGAAAGGCGCACAGCAAGAGGGCCAACCTACCTTCAGTAGCCTGTGAGCACAGACTGGTAGGATAGAAGGCTGGCGGAATCTGGTAGGACAGAGGAGCTGGTGCTGCCTTTAATTTCTGTTAATTTAGTTTCCTTTCCTTTGTTGCCTTAAGAACTGGGACTAGGGGCTTGACCTTGGGACAGAGCTCTGCTGAGAATATGAGCCCTCTGAAGAGAAAGTGGGCCAGTGCAGAAAATACCCCAAGGAAGAAGCAAGAGCTCTGGCCAGACAGACCTTAAGCACTTGCTGTAAGGATCCCTGGGCTGGAACCCAGGGTAGAGGCAGCCTCACCAGGAAGACTAGTGGGAAGACCCCAAACAGAAGGGGCCAGAAGGACTACTGGGTGTGGACCAGGGCTGTGGAGTTGGTGTGAGGTCCTGGGTCTATTGGGTGAAAACCTTGTTTTACCCTGAAAGAGACAAAGATCACCCAGGACAAGGGGGGGGGGGGGGGAGATTCACAAGGCAAAAGGGAACCATCAGTGGACTTGGTTGGCAGGACTAGAGAGAGAAGCCTTCAGTGCTGCACCTAACCACAATGCAGTGCACCAGCAGACGAGTCACTTTGCCACAAGCTTAGACGTATGAATAAGCCTGATTTTTTTTTTTTTTTTTTTTAATTTCTCCTCGACCTCAACCTGCTGTTCATAGCTAAAGGAGCACAGTGATCTGAGGACAAAGGGAAGCAGCCTCCTGTTACTGCATTTGATATTTGGTACCGTGACACCCCAGAGGGGCAGGGGACCACCCTTAACTCAGAACACTCTATACCAACAAAACAGTAGTTACTTTGCTGTCAACATGAAGTATTTAGTTTTCCCTCTAAGACTAAACCATCAATTTCCCTTGTTAGGGTTGAGTTTTGAACTCTGTGGGAGACAACTGTAATTCAGATGAATAGATTTTTAAGGTCAGAAGGGACCATTAGGACAATCTCATTTAACCTTCTGCATGACACACACAACCTCACCCTATGATTTCTGCATTAGGCCCATAGCATCACTTTTAGAAAGACCTTCAGACTTGATGTAAAGACTGCAAGTGATGTAGAATCAACTTCATAGAGGGTTTTGGCCGAATTCAGTCCTGAGCAGAACTTGAAGTGTGCAGCTGGATTCTCCTTTAAATAAGGAAACTTGACATATTTTAACACCAGCTGAACACTCTATAGCAGTAAATCTCTAGAGCTGCAGGGTCTATACAAGATGATTAACTTACTAAAGACGTTGAATGAGACTTAGGCTAGGTCTACACTACAGCGGGGGGTCAACCTAAGATACGCAACTTCAGCTACGTGAATAGCGTAGCTGAAGTGGCGTATTTTAGGTCGACTTACCTGGCTGTGAGGACGGCGGCAAGTCGACCGCTGCCGCGCCGCCGTCGACTCCGCTACCACCTCTTGCCGCGGTGGATTTCTGGAGTTGACGGCAGAGCCATCAGGGATCGATTTTATCGCGTCTTCACTAGACGCGATAAGTCGATCCCCGATAGACCGATTGCTATCCGGAGGGTAGTGAAGACGTGCCCTCAGTGAAACACAAACTGTTCACAAGATGCAGCTGTGCTGTCACTTCCAAGTTCCTAATAGTAGCTAAGTGTGTCAACACTTGTGTTTACATCACAGATCGTGACTATGTAATGACGCAAGCAGCACACGATGATTTGGATATTTAATGTGTGCCAAGATAAAGGAACCAGTTCTGTGCTTGGGTATCAAACTGTTCATGTGGAAGATGACTAAACAATACCAATGAAAACACGAATAGGAATCCTATATTTAAAAATAAAAAAGCATTGCTGGCTCTGGTATACTTCATCATTACCTTACACTATAGTAAGAGAGAGACATTTTAGTGTAAATTACAGTGAAAAGGGCAGTGAGGAGCAAATTCAAAAACTCTTAAGTGGCCACTTTAAAGTAGTACTGTAGCCATGTTGGTCCCTGGATATTAGACAAGGTGATAAGTAATATCTTGTACTGGATCATATTCTGTTCATGAAAGACAAGCTTGCAGTAATTTTCCCAAATCTCAAGAAGAGCTCTGTGTAAGCCTGAAAGCTTGTCTCTTTCACCAACAGAAGTTGGTCCAATAAAAGATATTACCTCACCCATCTTGTCACTTTAAAGTAGGAGTATAAATAGATTAGAGACCAAAAGAATCCTAACAATGGTAATGGCCCATTATTGGATGGTAGACTTATCAACAATGATGCAGACAAGGTAGAGTTAAATATTTCTGTTCTGTATTTGGGAGAAAAAGGCAGATGGTGTGTTCACCGATGATGATGATAAAATACTTTTCATTCCAACAAAGTTAAAGAGGAAGTAAAACAGCTACTAAAGATTGACATTTTAAAATCAGTAAGTCCGCATAACTTAGGCTACATCTACACTACAGGGGGGGGTCGATTTAAGATACGCAAATTCAGCTACGCGAATAGCGTAGCTGAATTCGACGTATCGCAGCCGACTTACCCCGCTGTGAGGACGGCGGCAAAATCGACCTCCGCAGCTTCCCGTCGACGGCTCTTACTCCCACCTTCCCTGGTGGAATAAGAGCGTCGATTCGGGGATCGATTGTCGCGTCCTGACGGGACGCGATAAATCGATCCCCGAGAGGTCGATTTCTACCCGCCGATTCAGGCGGGTAGTGTAGACCAGGCCTTAGATTCATAATTCTAAGGCCAGAAGGGACCATCGTCATCATGTAGTCTGACCTGTTTTATGGGTCATAGTTTTAAAAGAGCTGTCTAAAAATATAAGAATGGCCATAGTTGGTCAGACCAATGGTCCATCTAGCCCTGTATCCTGTCTTTCAACCATAGCCAATGTCAGATGCTTCAAAGGAAATGAACAGAACAGGGCAATTGTCATGTGAGCCATCCCCTGTAGAAATCTCTTGTTGCGCCAATATTTAGGAAGTATCAAGGGGATGACCTAGGTAATTATGTCAGATTGACAGGCCTATCAATCCCGGACAAAATAATGGAATGGTTGATATGCAACTTGATTGATAAAGCATTAAAGGAGTGTAATACAATTAATGCTAATCAAATTGGGTTTATGGAAAATAGATCTTGTCTAACTCATCTCTTTTTTCTTTTATGTGATTACAAGTTTGATTGATAAAAGTAATAACATGGACACTTTGGCTTCAATAGGCATTTGACTATTCTGCATAACATTTTTATTAAGAAACTAGAATGATGCAAATCAATGTGGCATAGTAAATGGACTAAAAACTTGCTAACTAATAGGTCTCAAAATGTAATTGTAAATAGGAAATTATTATCAACTGGGTGTATTTCTAGTGGAATCCCACAAGGATCAGTTCTTGGCTTTATTTAATTTAACACTTCGTCAATGACCTGGAAGAAAACATAAAATCATCACTGAAGTTTGCAGGTGAGACAAAGATCTGGGGATTGGTAAATAATGAAGAGGACCGGTCACTGATACAGAGTGATCTGGACCTCTTGGTAAACTGGGTGCAATCAAACAATATGTTGCAATATAGCTAAATGTATATATCTAGGAACAAAGATTGTAGGTCATGCTTACGGGATTGAGGACTCTATCCTGGGAAGCAACGACTCTAAAAAGGATTTAGTGGTCATGGTGTATAATCAACTGAACATGAACTCAGTGTGATGCTGTGGCCAAAAGGGCTAATTGCAATCCTTTGACATATGAATTGGGGATTACCAAGTAAGAGTAGAGAGGTTATTTTACCTCTCTGTATTTGGCACTTGTATGACCACTGCTGGAATACTGTGTCCAGTTTTGGTGTCAACAATTCAAGAAGGATGTTAATAGATTGGAGAGGGTTCAGAGAAGAGCCACAAGAATGATTAAAGGATTGGAAAACATGTCTGTTAGTGAGATACTCCAGGAGCTCAATTTATTTTGCTTATCAAAGAGAAGATTAAGGAGGAGTAGAAAGTTGATGTCCAAGGGCTCTTCAATCTAACAGACAAAAAGTATATGATCCAATGGCTGGATGCTGAAGCTAGATAATTTTAAAAATGTATGCCTTACATCCTAGTTTAACAATGAGAGTAATTAACCATTGGAACAACTTAACAAGATCTATTTTGTGGTGGATTCACCATTGCTGGAAATTATTTAATAAAATAGGAAGATTCTCTGAAACATAAGCTCTAATTCAAACAGGAATCAATTCAGTGAAGTTATGATCTGTATTATGCGAGAGGTCAGACTAGATGATCACAATGCTCCCTTCTGGCCTAATAGTCTATTAATTTATGAAGTATTCCCAAGTTGTGTGTGTCTGTGTGTGTGTTTGTGTTTGTTTGTTTTTACACAATTTTGTTTTGAACTTTTACTAAAGACCAGCTGTGCTAAGAACCAATTTTTGCTGACCCTCTGGGTTGGCTGCATAAAGCAGGCTTCACTCTATAAACAAAAATAGGATTTCCCCCCCCCTTGCATTTGCCATAATCAATATGTATCCTCAAGCTGGAAAAGAAAAGCCTGTTTGATTACAGGAAGTTTGTGTAGCTTCTGCATAATATACATTGGAGGGATATTTTTAAAAAAACACCATTCGTCGTCATATAATGCATAAACCTGGGTTGCTGCCAAGGTCAGTAAGACCTTAGGCTCATTGGGCTGTAAAATGCCTGTGGCAACTTTATTTTGTGCATATGTTTCCTTTTAAAAATAAGTGGTTCTGAGTTTTCCATTTAACAATGGTCACCTTTTGAAGGATCCTCCTCTCCACTTCTTTTCAGACTGTTGCAGAAATCCTCCCAGCATATAATGGAAGTATATCTCATAGTATAGTGAGGGGGTCATATTAATGAATACATTGCTCCACTTGTGCAGGATAGGTGAATAGTCTCCTAAAGATTGTCACGCTGTTCTTCAGTTCAGATGTTTTTTGTGGGGGGGGGGGGCGGGAAGGGGAGGAGAGATTATATATGAAGCTAAAGCGGTTTTTTGTGCACATTTGATGTCTTACAGTAAAATACTACTTAGGATTTATATAGCACTCTATCATTTCAAAGTACAGAACAAACATTAATCAATCAGTCCTCACAACACAATTTAAAAAAAAAAAAAAAAAACCACCAAGAGGGAACCTTTTTGTTTGTTTGTTTTGTTTTGTTTTAATCTTTTTACAACTGCTATAGATCTAGAGGGAGTAAGTATAGGTTTTAGTTAAGACTGGACATTTCAGAGCTACTTCAGTACTGGAGGAAAAACATTATACATTGCAAGATGGAGAAGAGCAGTTAATGGGATTTTTAATTACTACATATTCCCTCGAGCAGAAGTAAAGAGGCTATTTTACCTCTGTATTTGGCACTGATGCGACCACTGCTAGAATACCAGTTCTGGTGCCCACAATTCAAGAAGGCTGTTGATAAATTGTAGAAGTGAAGAGCCAGGAGAATAATTAAAGGATTATAAAATATGCCTCATAAGGATAAACTAAATAGCTCTTTGAGTCTAGCAAAGAGAAGATTAGGGGGTGACTTTGTTACAGTCTATACGTATATACATAGGGGCCATATACTACTTAATGGGCTCTTCAGTCTAGCAAAGAAAAGTATAACATAATCCAATGACTGGAAGGTAAACAAATTCAGACTGGAAATAAGGTGTAAATTTTTAAGCGTGAGTAAATAACCATTGGAATAATTTACCTAGGGTTGTAGTGGATTGTCCATCACTGACTGATTTTTAAATCAAGATTGGCTGTTTTTCTAAAAGATATGTTCCAGGAGTTATTTTGGGAAATAATGGCCTGTTTTATGGGAAACTTTACAGGAGGTCAGACTAGATGATCACAATGGTCCCTTCTGGCCTGGGAATCTATAAATCTCTGTGTGTAGGCTCAGAAATTTGTGCTTATTCAAGACAACTTTACAAAGATTATTCACTTTCAACAGTGACCCCGTTTATGCAATGAATGGATTGTCAGATATATCCATTTTTGTAATAACTACATTGAAAGTGTTACTTCTCATTATTTACAATGTTTAGTTTTAAATTGTTGCCAAATAGAATGGGGGAAATGAACTAAATTTCTGTTTGTGTGTTTTTTATTTAATGTCTCAAAGTGTTTTCAGATTTCTTTTTAAAAAACTCTTAATCAGAATTATTGGGTGTCCCAGTCAAGGGGGTTTTACTGTACAATTGTATAAACTAAAGAAGAATCTCTGAGTAATAGGAAGAACTCGAATGTGAAATTGCAGAACTACTAACTGTAGTCTGTAACCTATCATTTAAATCAGCTTCTGTACCAAATGACTGGCGGATAGCTAATGTGACGCCAATTTTTAAAAAGGGCTCCAGAGGTGATCCTGGCAATTACAGGCTGGTAAGCCTGACTTCAGTACTCGACAAACTCATTGAAACTATAGTAAAGAACAAAATATAATGTTGATCTTTGCAGACTGGGTTAACATTTGTCTTAGGCATGTCATAATTCGGTTTCTCTTGATATATCTTTTAGGGACTGACTGTTGAGTCATATTAGACAAGAATTGTTTTTACTCTTAGAGCATCTGTACAAAATATCTTGTCATGTTCTTTGTGAAATGTAACAATCTACTCCATATAAGACCTTTTGTTTATTGGAGAATCAATAGAAACCAGCATTTTGTTTTACTTTGTGGTGGCCTGACCTGAGTAAACAAGATTCCAACGAAAATGTTATGTAGATCGTAATGTTGTGGAGCAGGTTTTTCTTGATGCTGGTCACTGGAATGAGCTCGTTTCCATGACAGCAGCTATGAACATTTACAAATAAGTGATTTCATTGAACTCCTCTGGACGTAAGTTTTTCAAATGGCCTATTTTTTTATTTAGGCTCATAGGAGAGACACCATTACTTTTGCAGACTTAACATCTGGGGTTGTTGGCTTCTATGTGAGAGGGATTAGCAGGTCCAAATACTGTATGGTAATTACCTCATCAACAGAGGAGAGAGAGAAGGGATCTAACAACAGAGTCTGGCAGATTAAAAAGAGCCAGAAGCTGAAAGACTGTAACACTACTGTCTCCTTTTAAGTTTATGAATGGATCATTACAGAAACCTCATCAGTTCTGCTTTGTGAAGGGCTAACTCTTATGCCCCCTTCGTCTGGGCTTCTTTTAGCGTCTTTCTCCATTTCTCGCTCCCTAGTCAAACAAGAGAGAATAAAAACAAACATTTTTTACTGCTTATTCTCTCTTCACCCCACTTTCCTGATTGCAAGATCCACACCTGGTATAGCTGTAGGGACAGCATCCATTGAGGACATGAATTAGAGGGCCAGCAGGATGTTTTCAGCAGGAGATGGAACAATGGTGCAGAACTTCGGGAGATTTCTTTGGCCTAGCGGGGAGAGATCCTGGCCCTGGAGGCGGCTAGCAGGATTAGGGAAGCTACTTCTGGGCCTTTTCTTCACACCCTCATCCATCAAGTGGTTCCTAATCTATATAATGGAGGGAGTTGCTGGAGGGGGGACAGAACATAGTATGCTTGATTGAAAGGAGCTTCTGGTGAGGCTGGGAGTGGGGGTGAAAGAAGTGAACCACTGACTAGGCCGCAATATGCTCACTTTAATGGCTGGGAGCTGTCCTGAAGCAGTTTCTGGGTGGAGGGGGAAGAGGCTCAGAACCCTACACCCCACACACTAGAAAAAGGGGCCGCTGAGCCCCATTGGTAGTCTGCTCCCCAGTCTGCTACCACAGGACTGGCTACTATCAACCTCTTCTCAGGCCTGATTCCTCTACTAGAGAATACAAGAAGATGAGAGAGATGGTCTAGATAACACTGCTCTATAGTCAAAATGCTTCTGAAATAAATGTAGTCAAACTTCACTAATTCTGGGTCACTGAGAACGAAAATGATGCTTAAAATTGTTGATTGGCTCTAGTTTTCAAGATATGCTATTGGGTCAGTATATACGACCCTTGACTTGGGAATGGCGGAGGATAAGTGAGTTATAAAGGGAAGGGATCTCAATTTAAACCAGAAATGACTAAAATACATCTTTGACTGGATCTATGAATAAATCTATGACTGGGTTTGGACAGTACTTGCTTTTTAGGCAAAACAATGAATGATGCAATCTGAAGCTGGTATTGTGTCATACATGATATGAATTGCATCATGTTATTCCTAGAAGTCATGGATGATGCAATCATAACGAAGCTTACATCACTCTGCTGAACAAATTGCCCTATATCAGCTCTAGAAATCATACAGTGTCATGCTCTCTTATTTGTCAGTGTTTGATTTTGCAAAGGGACACATTTCTGTTTAGCCAAAGTGAGCAGAGATGCCTCGTACTTGTGTGAACAGTGCAGATAACTTCTGCTATGTTTGTGGTGAAGTGACTTTTGCATCACAAAAGCGCAGTATAACCACTATGGTTAAGAAAGCCTATCACCTTTATTTTGGCTGCAAAATTGGAGATCAGGACAAGAGGTGGGCCCCACACATATGCTGCAACACTTGTGCAACAAATCTTCGCCAGTGGTTGAACAGGAAAAGGAAATCTATGCCTTTTGCAGTGCCAATGATTTGGAGAGAGCCAACAGATCATACCAGCAATTGTTACTTCTGCATGGTGCCTCCAGTTGGGAAAGGTGTGTCAAAGAAGAAAAAGTGGACTGTGCATTATCCAAACATTCCATCAGCTATACGCCCAGTACGCCACGGAGAAGGACTGCCGGTTCCTGATGCACCAGAATCATTATCACTTGAGTCAGACGAGGAAGAGGATGAAACTTCTGGTCCTGAACCATCAATGTCACAGGACCCACATTTTCTCCCATCCTCCTCCTCTGAACCACACCTCATAACACAAGGTGAACTGAATGACCTTGTCAGGGATTTGGAACTACCCAAGAGTAAGGCAGAGCTGTTGGCAGGTGATGTTAGGGTTTCCATGTTCCGTGACCGTCAAAAGGATCTTGTCCCATTCTTCTTCATGGAAGGTGATCTTGTAGCCTGCAACAACATCGATGGTGTGATGGCAGCCCTCAACATCGTTCACGATCCAGATAAGTGGAGACTGTTCATTGATTCATCGAAGACGAGTCTTAAAGCTGTTTTACTGCATAATGGCAATGTTTTGCTATCAATTCCAGTTGGTCATGCAGTCCATATGAAGGAAACCTATGACAACATGAAACAACTTTTTGAGGTGCATAAACTATGACCAACATCAGTGGCAGCTTTGTGGCGATTTGAAGGTTGTTGCTCTCTTGCTTGGTCTGGAGACTGGATACACAAAGTACTGCTGTTTTCTCTGCGAATGGGATAGTCGTGCAAGAGATTCCCACTACATCAAGAAAGATTGGCCACTCTGACAGTCATTGGAGCCTGGGAGGAAAAGTGTTCAGCATCCACCACTTGTTGAATCAAGGAAGATTTTGTTACCACCCTTACACATCAAGCTGGGTCTGATGAAGAACTTTGTCAAGGCCATTGACAAAACACAAGCAGCTTTCAAGTACCTCCGTGGAAAATTTCCAAGGTTAAGTGAAGCTAAGATAAAGGAAGGTGTCTTTGTTGGTCCTCAGATTCGTGAACTTCTTCGAGATGATGCATTTGACCATGCACTGCGTGGCAAGGAAAAGACGGCATGGAAAGCCTTCCAGTTAGTGGCAATAAATTTTCTCGGAAACAACAAGGCAGACAACTACAGGTTGTTGGCGGAAAACCTCCTCAAGGCATACAAAAGCCTTGGTTGCAACATGTCACTAAAGATACATTTTTTTGCACTCTCATCTAGATTTTTTTCCACCGAACTGCAGAGCAGTGAGCGATGAGCACGGCGAGCGATTTCACCAGGACATTGATTGCAACAATGGAGAAACGCTATCAGGGCAAATGGAGCCCATCAATGCTTGCAGACTATTGCTGGACAGTGACAAGAGATGCTCCATTTAATGAATACAAGAGACAAGCCAAGAAGCGCCGAGTAGACACTGAATAGGACTAAACTATGTACATAATAGTTTTTTGCCTTTTGTTTCATAATACATTTTATTTATATAACCCTTTTGCTGATTTTTAAAGTGTTACATAAACAGGACAGGTGAAATATTATCATGTAAAGCAACCATAAACACATGAAAAGACCTACGTTTACAATTTATGATTAAAACTCTACTATCTACACAATATACATAGACATAAAATGTAAAAACTTAAATATCTTAGAAACAGTAGCCAATCAGTTGTTTTAATTGTCATATTTGAATTCAGCACATCAAAATACATAATAAATAGCACATTTTATCTCTGAAGCAGACGACTTCTCAAAAATTGTAGACCAGTGTAATCAATATAGAAAAGTATTAACTTCATGTTGTAAATTCATTTATTTGGATTCCAGAGACCTCACTATCACTTCCCACCCAAGTTTTATTAATAAGATTTAAAGTATTAGCATTATTGAGGTCAGAGAGAAATTATTTCTGTTGCCTCAGTTTAATAATAATGAAAAGAACCACAAATTCTGAAAATGAAACCCTAGCTTCAGATGCTGTTTTATTATTATTTATTCTTTCTATTACAGAGGCCCTAATCAGGATCGGACTGTATTGTGTTAGGTACCATACACGCAGGCTATGACCCAGAGAGATTAGAATGTAAGTAATATATCCATTTGCTTTCCAAATATCAATATTTTATTATACTCTATTTTTTTAAAATTCTTTTGGGGTTTTTTCTCTGTATGCTAAGAACTCTTCAATTCTATTTTTGAAATGTATAAATATTAGCTAAAATTTGTGTCTGTGGTCTTCTCAGCAGGGGCTGATATTTTTTTCTTTTATGTAGAATTCTTCATATGAAATATTTGACTCCTGGTCTTTGTAGTTATTTCAGAGATTTAATAAACATAGGTATTTTTTTTTAAATCACCACAAAATATCAGTCAGTAAGAACATGATATCAATTCAGTCTTGGTGTAAATAGATGCAATTCCATTGAGAGTCAATGGAGTAGCACCTGCTTTCCCCAGGTCTGAGTTTGGCCTTTTGTGTGGTAGGTTTAGTGTAGTTTTAATTATTCTTGGAGGAGGAGATGTATGCTTATAAGATTCAAAAGAACAAAACACCAGCAGCGGGGGTGTGCCTGACTGATCGTATAGCATGCCAACACTTGCTGTGTGCCTGTAGAGACCGTGCTGCACTTGACGTGTGATACTCTCATGAAATACAACCCCTCTCTCAGTTAGACCCAGTAGAAGATATTAGGCTATTTAAAAGAAACATTGCCAAGATAAAAATCTTACATACTGTGGTAAGACAAGATGTATCAGTGGAATCCTCAGCTAAGACTTCTGATAAAGAGTGGGTGAAGATTGGTAAATATCTAGGTCTAATTTACCTTGACAGATTTCCTGTTAAGAGATAAATATATCAGGTCTTCTGATCCCTATACATGTGGCCATTTAAGCAAACCTGGAACCCTCTGTGAAGTCAGTCACTTGATTAGGCCACAGGTCAGTAGGCCCGCAGTTCACGCTCACTTAGCCTTCTATTTGCAGTGGCATAGCTTGAACCACCTACACAGAACCACCAATAAGGAGGGAGAGGAAATACTGTGAGAAGGCATATCACCAGGAACAAATGAAGTTTGGGAGGGGGGTCCTGCAGATTCCAAAGTGGCTGCACTTAAGGCTTAGTCCTCATGTTATATGGAGTAACTGAAGGAGGATCACAGCAGGGAGAGGAGGAAAAGCAGCAACGGCAGCATACCTCCCCTCCCCTCCGCAAAACCGCTTGAGCCTCAGAGCCATAGAGATGCTGGCTGCAGATGTTCATGAGGGCCTGGAAGTCAGGAGGACTAAGTCGTGGCTATTACCTATTGATACAGAGCTATGGGTATGCAGAGTTCTTTAAAGACTTATAGAAAGACAAGCCTGTGTCATGAAGGATTAATAATATAAACTAGAAATCTTCCATGGAGCAGGGTAGCCTCTTCCTGCGTCTCCCCCAGTGCAGATCAGGGTGGGATATGTAATGGAAACCATGCAGCACTCCCTGGCTCTGGCCTCCCTTTTGGTTTGACAGCACATGTGCACTCCAAGTAGTGCCAGGTGACTCCTCTCCCATCTGGCCCCTTGGCCTGCGTGCACTCAGGCAGTGCCGCACTCCCCTCCCATCCTTCAGAGACCCTACCCTGGCCCCACAGCATGTCAGTGTGAGCCAGGCAGTGCCACACTCCCCTGCCTCCCTGCAATGTTTACCAACTGCATGAGTGCCTGGTCACCATCAGCCCAGAGTATAACCAGTCCTGAAGTCAGGGTCCCCACAGGTCATCCAATTGACCCCGTCAGGCACCCAGCAGGAGCTGGACAGTGTCACCTTGCAAAACCTCCAGGACCAGCTGGCCTGGGTCAAGGAAAACCATAGGCAGATCAATGGTGCCAAGTGAGATGGGACTATGGAGTCTCATCTGGGCAGCCATTGGGCCCTCCACCAGCTCATCAGAGAGTTCCAGTCAAAATCGAATGAGTATGTGCTGATGAGGCCCAGCTATGGTCCACCCTGCAGGATGCCTAATAAGAATGCCTGAGTGAGCAGGGTCTGAAACTGCTGAACTCATCCAAGGTGTACGACAGTTGGAGAGCCTGCATGCCTCCTTCAGTGCCACTACCGAAGAGCTCATGTGGCTGAACCAGGAGGAGAAGATGAACTGTGACCGGAGTGAGCTCAACTCCTATGTGAAAGCCAAGAAGGGGCTGCTGTGGAAATGGAAGATAAAGGAGATCCAGAGCTCTAGGGGTAGGCTGCTGCAGGAGGAGCACCTCAGCAAGCAGACAGTAGAGGCTCGTGCTTTTAGATCACAGGTCCCAGGTTCAGTCCCTGCTGCCAACAACCCAACCAGGGGGTGCAGTATTACACACACACACACACACACACACACCCCTACTCCAAAACCAGCCCTTTGATACCAACAACTTTTGACTTTAAAAAAAAAAATTATAGGTGGAGTTTATCCACATTGACCCCCTAATGCAAACTGCCAGTGGAACTGTTGTATTTGGGTGCTTGCTTAAACATATAATAGGATCCATCCACCAAACCAAAACAAAGGTCTGTAAAACACTAACACAGACTCAGAGGTTTTTACTACAAAGCGTTGATTGAAATACCCAGCAGTTAATCAACAGATTCAAAGAACAATGGCTAATTAACAGCCATTAGATTGGAGTATTTTCAGTTATATCAGGGTAATAACATCAAGAATTTATTCTCAGTGACTGAGTGCCATCATGATGTTTTATGTTTACAATCATTGCAGGGAAATCTTAAGTAATCTCCACTAAGATAAATTAAAACTCTGTCTACTAAGATCAAGATGGTGGTTATTACTTGCAGCATTTGGAAAATTTCATTGTGCTAGGGCTTAATCAAACAGAAATACTTTATACTTGTATATAAAAATTAATGGGCCCAGGCACCAATGAGTAAAATATTTGAGGACTAGTGGCACAGTGGGGCAGTGCATTTGCTTTCTGCCTTTGGAAATCTGGCCAAACTTTTTTTTTTTTTTTTTTTTTTTTTTTAAGCCTCATTTTGTCCCGTTCACAACCCCCATACTGAGTTTGGAATGATTAGCAATCTGCTCAAGCGAAGTCATGGACTAGCCTGATGTTTAGCTGGTCAGAACTCAGGAGCACTGGCAGGAGTGTGGCAGTCACAGGGCAGGGCAAAGAGACAATGGTCCAAGGACAGTCTTTTTGTTCTGTGTGTGTACAGCACCTAGCGCAGTGGGGTCCATGACTAGGGCTCCTAGGCGCTATGGTAAAACCAGTAATAAGAAGAGTTAATTTCTGCTGCAGAGAGTATGTGCCACTGCCTTATTAAGTCCTCATCTACACTATGCAGTTTATCCTGTTAAAGCGGTGTGCCCCAGAGTTTTATAACAAGACTTGGTCTTGCTTGTGTGGACTTGCCGCATGTTATAGTCCTGTTAAGGATGGAACCACTTAATGGTCAGGGCTACAGCCGGGTTATTTACGATTATAACAGTTTGGCCACAACCATACAGGCTCCTGCCCTACCCACAACTGAGACATGTTCAAACATGGTTACATCTGTAATGTAAATGAAGCCATGAGAGAAGACCTTACTCCAAGTGAGAGCACTTTCTTGGCTTCTTTCATTGGTTAATATTTGTACAGAGCTTTGATAATGTAAAGTGAGTATGAGTATTAATTTTTATTCTGAAAGGACCAAAGAGGCTGGTTCAATTTCAGTATATTCTGCTTGCTTGTTTTTAATTATCATCTTAACTAACGTAGTGCTTTCTTGAGTAGGGTGTCAGCCCTGAGAAGGGGGGTAAAGCAGACAGATGGAACCAGACTGAACTACACCTCTACCCCGATATAACGCTGTCCTCGGGAGCCAAAAAATCTTACCGCGTTATAGGTGAAACCGCGATATATCAAACTTGCTTTGATCCGCCAGAGCGCGCAGCCCCGCCCCCCCGGAGCGCCGCTTTACCACGTTATATCCGAATTCGTGTTATATCAGGTCACGTTATATCGGGGTAGAGGTGTACATCCGTGTATCTAGGGGCATCTACAGACTGCTACCAAATCTCTGACAACTGTGGACTTCAAAAGTCATAAGCCATCCCTTTCAAGTAAGTAAAGTGTGTCTGTGTGTGTTTTTAAGTAAAACCCATAGTGCTACCACCATAGTGGCCTTAGAATCTCATTAGGAATAAATGTGCTCTAAAACTTTCTATCATAATACATCCATAAAATTTTCAATATATTACTTGGAAAAAACACGATGGAAGAAGCCAACCCAGCCTTTTGGCCATCTTAAACCAGCTTCAAAACCTTCACAAATAGCCTGTTTGTTAATCACACTTAAAACTCTGCAACAGTGTGTCCTCTTTCAAACAAATGGCATTGCATCCACTTATACCAAGGCCTACTTTGGCCTGGAGAATTTAATTTAAAAAACTACATCTGACAGTTCAGCTGGGAAGGTGCGGGGGGAAAGTTCCTTGGAGAAATATGTTATTTACTGCTGTGTATTTTCTTAATTTCTCTAACCTTTTCAATATGACAGGAAAGGTTACCTGCATTAAATTATGTTTTTAAGCTTCTCTTTTCAATGAGCGCTCTCCTTCATTAAATCTTGTTAAGGTGTTTTCCTTTTAAAATTGCCTAATGTTGTGGTTACAATACACTGTAGCAGAATGAGCCAAGCTGAAGACAGGAAAAGAAACCAAAAACCAGATACCAGAAATTGCAGAACACTGATTCTTTTTAAAAGAAACCAACCAAATATTGAGGTTGCAAATTTCTTCATAGCTCTTTCAAAATCTTTTTCTTTGGGTTCCTCTATTTTCAATAACTTATGACAACCTTCTCCACAGCCTTCCCCACCCCTTTCCCCCACACATACATTTGCTAGATTTTTTCTAACCCAATACACAATTTTCAGCATAGTCCTAATATCAGATTAAACCTCCTGTAGACCTCATACAGGCAAAACTCACATTGACGTTACTGGGGCCAGGATTTCACCTAGACAAAAGCAAAAGTTAGAGAGTCTTAACTGTGCCTCCCACTGAAATTACTAGGCAGACCATGTTCAGAGCACTGGCTGGCTCCTGACAGTGTACCTCTTAGAGTTTGTCTAGAACTGCTCACATTCTACACCTGGGGATTTGGAATGAGGATCATTACTTTAAGACACGTTTTTTTACCACTTGTGGGTATAATGGATAGAATACAATCCTATGGCATTTTGATCTTCGTTTCCCTATAGCTTCTATAAATTGGTAACGTGTGTTGTTGTTGTTTTAATGAAATTCTTTTGTGGCACAAATTCATCATTTTGCTTTTTCTTTTTTTTAAACTTTTATTGTAGCGTTTTTTTCCCCTCCCTTCCTATTCCATTAAGCAATGTAAGCACCACAGGGCCCCATCAGGCAGAGCTCCTGGAAATAATGATTAGCTCGATTAATTTTTCTGGAGGTTTTTGGAGGATATTTACAAAGGGACTTTTCAGTCTGAGTTGGGCACCTAACCGCCCTTTGTACATTTTAAAATCTCCCCATTAGTGTTCTTACTTTGGCATCTGTTATATTTTGGTTACTGCGATTCCAAATGAACTGTTGTTTTTATTAATCACCTCTTGCTTCAAGGTGTTTGAATAGAACATGTACAGATCTCATACCTTTCTCTCATGATACCTGGGAGACTAATAACCCCAGGAACTCCTGTATACTCTCTGTACCTCTAATTAGATCAAATTTTAAAATACCTTCGCTTAGCCTTTTTGAAAAACTTTTTTTTTAACTGCCACCAAGTTGGTTATGTCTCTACTCTATTGACTTGTGTTATGAAGCTCTGTTAGGCATCTGTGTGTTGTTTTTGCATAACACTAATATGGAAGTAGATTCAAGTTACATATTTCACTTAAGGTGATGTTTTAGCTTCAGATGTTACTAATTCTGAGAGTGTCGGTGCATAATTAGTTACCCAGGTTACTTAATTATAGATCTTTCAGATGGCACCAGGACAGTAACATTCATATTTTAAAACTAACTACAATTAAAGCCTAAATTATTCCAAGTAATTTAAATGGTGAATTGTAGGCTTCATGATAGGAAGTTTCCAGATGCTCAGGTACTGATTATTCTTTTAGGTTTGAAGTGGGAAGGAATTTTTTTTTTCTACATTATATAAACATCTGAGTCACCAGCATATCTGCAATGAAAAAAACTGCATGTTGGAGTTTGGCTTTGGATATTGAAGGACTGATTTAAAAAAAAAAAAAACTGCAGATGTTGTCTAACTTGTGCACACAATAACTACAATTGCATGTTAATTGAGTGACTTTGTCCTCAAATGGCTATTTGCACATGAATGATGGGATTTTCAAAGGGCGCTAAAGAAATTCAGTGCCCAACTCCCATTGACTTTTGTGGGGGGGAAGTTTTACCTTAATTTCCTTTTACCCATTTTTTTTTTTTTTTTTTTAAAGGCTGTGGGTCCAGTGTTACTAATCTGGCACTTCTCTCCATGCACATATAACCAAGGCTTATAAAATAAGGCACTTTGTCCCTCTCTAGTGGCTAGACCACACGGAGGCCTGAATGCTGAGTGCATCCTTGAACACTGTTTAGGATGAACATATTTTAAGAACTGTAAAGCACATGAATCAAAACAGAGAAGGCTCACAGTTACAGTATCAGTTGTGGAATTGGAATGGTTCTGTAAAAGGTTATATCCTGCTGACATCAGAGTGGTGGAGATGTGAACCAGATGCTGTAGACAGATATATGGGTGGAATTTGTCCCACCCTGATTAAATAGAAGGTTGCTGTAATTGAACCATCATCTATTTACGTGCCATCTCTATGAGCAGAAGGTAAAGGGAATGGTCTTTAGAGAGGACATACAATGGAGGTGGGAGATTAGTAACACTGGACCTACAGCCTTTAAAATTGAATGGATAAAAGGAAATTAAGATAAAACTCCCCCCCACCACCACCAAAAATTCAATGGGAGTTGGGCACTGAATTTCCTTAGTACCCTTTTAAAATCCCATCACTCATGTGCACTGGTAGATAAAGTACTGGTAGGAACACACTTAGATATTGTGAGCACAAGTGAATGGTTATTTTGCTAAGAATTGCCATGCTTTTGTAGACTGTCGCCTGATCCTCTGAGATGCAAAGTGAGGTGCTGAGTACCAATGGGAGGGAAGGCTCTCAGGACCCCACCTTATGAGCTAAAACTTTCTGCTTCCCACCCCTCACATTTAATGCACTTCTGAGGAAAGAGGGAACTGAAGTAGCTACAAAATAGCTGTGCTTAGATGATGCAATACGGTGTTTGCATCTTCAGCATTTTCTTACTGGCTGCTTTACCAACAAAATGTTGTCCTCACCTCTCTCACACACATCCCCAGACAAGTCTTGCATAACCTCTGAAAAGGCGCTAGACTGGCTTCGTACTTTAGGTACTAAAGATGTTTGGTGCACTTGTTCAAATTTTTGTATAAAGTGTTTATAAAAAGAACATGTAGAGAGAATGGATAGCCAAGGAGATTGGCAATGGGTCTTTCATATCTCAGTTATAAATCTGGTCTAGATTAGAAGAGTGCAGAAGTCCGCAACAGCAAACGGCTGTTTACTGGCCTGTGTAAAATGAGCTGGTGAGCTCAGTTTAGACAGAGGACTAGTATCCACCACACAAAAGCCACTGGTGGTGTTGTATTTAGCATTCTTGTTGGAATAACTGAATAGTTGGGGGGTTTTCTTTGAGTTTTAGGGAAATAAGTGTCTGGACCAGTAACATTTTGTCTGTCTGTCTATGGCCACCCTATAAATTAAAAAGGGGGGAAGAATAATTTAACATCTTCATTGATGAAGCTTTCTAAATTGTCCATGCTGCAGAAATTGTTGGATTCTCTGGATCAACTAATTTAAACCTCTGTAAGAATATATTCCATTTCAGACATATGAAACCAACCAATATGGTGGGAGTGGTTTGTTTGCTTTGTTTGATTTTTATAGCTGATAAAAGGTACTCGATTGATAACCCTGGAAGTCAATCCCTTCTATTTACTCACAAAAGAGGCTCAGCATGAGCACCAGCAGGACAGGCTCCCACATAGTGTGAGGCTAGAGTGTAGTTTAGCTTCCATGATCATTGCATCTGTGGACTCTCAGCTGGTTCTGCAAACAACCGTGCCAATACATACCAACATTAATGTTAATGAAATCAGCACCACTCCACAGGAAAATTGAGTGAGCCTTTTGAACCCATTTTATACAGACCACTTAGCAGTATACGGTGACTATGTTCACACCCTGCACTTTTTGCTGATGGCTCTGTAGTTATCTCAAGTCAAAAGGCAGTAGAATTCCACCTATTATATGGTAGATTATAAGAATCTCTTCACAATGCACCACAGTGGCTCATGTCCTGAGTGCACGGCACCTGCCCACCGTGCATGAAAGAGGATATTAAACTAAACCAGCTACATTTCTTCCAAAAAAGCCTTATTCCTGTTAGAAATTTCAAATGAACGGCAGCTGTTAAAATGTACGTGCACTTTCTGTAATGACATTGGAGGGTTTCAAGGAGTTGGCTCAACTGTGAACTACTCTGTCCGAGATATTGACGTCCTTGCTGTATTAAGTACTCCAGCATGTAAATTCATGTGGCATCTGACCGACAAACAAAAACATTAGCAACTATTAACTGAGATCCAAGCTGTTGGTGGTGGTAGTGCTTCACAAGCTACATAGGCAAAACATATCAGAAAATAGAGCTTCCAAGCAGGTAGGGAAGATTTGAACTACTGGAAGTGCTCATGCATTTGGTGGCATAGAGATGATCTACCATGTTGCCTTGCTTGGTTCTAGATGCTGAATGTGCTGTGGCCATGGGGACAAATGGATTAGTCCCCTTTTCTAGTTGCACTGCAGCACACAAGGAACCCCACCTGAATTCAGTGAACCTCTCTTAAACACCAGAGCTCAAATGTCAGCTGCTAACTGCTCATGAGCAGCTATCACTTATCCTTGTCCCTTAGGTACTTCTCAGCAATGGGCTGTTGTGAAATCATTAGCAAGAGAAATGTATTGCAAAGGCTGTGTGAACCCCTGCTGTGGTTTCCCATCTCCAATATTGATTTCAATAGAGAGAGAGGTTTAATCTCTGACACTGTTGCTATGTTTATTTATAGAGCACTAGTGGCTTCAGTGAGACCTTGGATTGAGTGAGGACTGCAGGATTTAGCCTTATGTTGTTCAATCTTTCTTCAGAGGGCATTGTAAGAATAGGCCAAGGGACAAAGGGGAAGTCCACTGTTTGTTTAGTCCATGTTGACTGACAGGTTATGTACATCCACTGTATTAGAATAGATAAATAGGTTTTATATTTTACCAAAAAAAAAAAAAAATCTTTGAAGAGCAGTTTCTGATCTTGTCTGATGTCTGAATTTGGTTTAGAATAACAGATGGCAATCACACCCTTTTAATCCTTGCTTCCAATAAGAGTCTGCTGCTTGTGCAGTGGTATTAATAAAATCCTTTGATTTCCTGACAATAGTGATAGTGGTGTTTACAAAGAAAATCAGTTGGACTAGAGTTCAAAGTCCCATCTAGTATTTTAGGCTTGTTAATGAGAATGACTGTGAACCCCATCCACACTCATCATCAGAACCTAGATTTCTCGTGTTCCTCCTATGAAAACTATTTTTATAATACTACATACTTCTATTCCTCTGCTCTGTACAGTCTGCCAGCTACTTAGGAAACTATAAATTAAACTCTAATCAGCAAGGATATATGGAATTCTACTTGGATTTAGTTGAAAGTAGAGAGACAAAATATTCAATAACTTCCTGTGACATTTACTGTAGGGAAACAGACACATCACTGTCCTCCAGGGCAAAAGAAGATTACTCGGGGACCCATTGTGTCTAATTACCAGTTTTGTTGCTGATCCATGTCTGGTTTAAATTTATGCCAATATTTTGGGCATTATTTAACACACCTTGCTCAGAAAAAGCTCCGATAGAATTCAAGAGGATTTTTGCCTGAATGAAGAGTGTTAAAGGCCCTATTTTTCAGTCTTAATTCTTCTCCCTTGTGTATAGAAAACAAAATGGAAAAAACTAGTTCCTAGTTTCCGTTTATCTTGTTTTTGACAGCAAATGCCAGTGCAGTATATATTTTCTCCATAGTATCTATATCTAAGCACTTCTCGGTTTGTATGTGTTTTTCGTTTCACAAAAAAAATACTATAATTGGTATCCAGATAATACTCTAAAGTTCTATCTAAGAAAGTTAAGGAAAATTCTCCACATGTCAAATTCAGCCCTGCATTCAGCAATGATGTGATATTATAAGTGAGGCAATATCATAAAGTCACATGAGCATCAAATCTGTACAGAGATGTATTCATTTTTAATTTTTAAATGTTTGATACATTTTAACTGAGTCACTGGTAGAAACAGAGTAGCATGTGTAGCTATGCAGAACACTGAACATAAACAAGGTATTGTTTACAACCATATGACAATGACGACATTATTATAAGTGAATTATACAGTCAAGGAATGCAGAATAAACCTTGATATAACACCAGGAGTCCATAAGGTAGAAATAACATTCCTAACAGAAAATGCACAAGCCAAACTCTATAAACAGCAGCTTCCATCAGACGTAAACCTACTCTCTGTGGAATCTCCACAGTTAGTTAGTCAGAAACACAATTTCAATTAATTTTTTCCCTTTTTTTTTTTTTTTAGCCACACAGACCTCCTCTGATATATGGACTCCTGGAATTGAAGCACAAAGAAGGAATAGTATCTGACAGACCTAGACAAACAAACAAACATGAAAGCAAGGCAGCACGTTCTAGACAACGGCCATGATTCTCTGTTACCATGCACCTTGAGCAGTTATTTAGATCAAGGCAAATGGGTGCGAAATGAAACCCAATCAACATGGTAGCACTTTACACCTTCTTTGTAGTGGGGTAAGTGACTGTACAAGTTACAGGCAATGGAGAATCAGGCCCAAGGTTTCATTCAAAGGGAAAATTCGCTCCTGACAGCTAGAGTGGGAAATTTCTTATTGCATATGGGGTCCAAGACTGCTCTCATTCAAATCAAGGGGAGCTTTTGCTATAGACTTCTATGGGAACAAGACTAATCACATGGAGAACAAACAGCCACAGCAAAATGACCGGAGCTTTAGGTTTAGCTTTCACTTTAGGCTCAAACTTCAGTGGAAGTTTTGCCTGAGTAGCACTGCAGCAGTTGGTTCTACTAGAGTATATCTAGGATAGAAGCCAGTATCTGTAATTGTTTTAAAGGCATCCAAGGTGCACTGTTATTAATAAAAGGTTACAGTGCAGTAGGAGTAGTCCACATATAACTTAAAGATCTTGCTAGGTGGAGTTTATTCACTCTAATGAAAGACATGCTCTCACATTTGGCTATTTCCAAAAGACCATTATATTGTTGAGTTGTATCCAGAGTTCTAGCACTTTCCCATACGGAAAGGATATGATTCTTGGCAACTGTAGTGGTACTGAGCAACTATCATTCTTCTTGCTATATAATTGCTTGGTGTGACCAAGTACAGCTAGAATTAGAGTCATAGTGAAATAACCATAATGATTTTGGGGGCACAATAGGAGAGGGGTAAGGAAATTTTAGTACTTGAGAATTTACAGTATTTGAAAATGTTTTTCAAACTATCCATAAATTCCAACACTTTATTCTGCCACTGATCCAAATGTGGAAGCTCATGAAAACAGAGAAGCAATGAAGAGACTTGCATGCTACCCCATCAGCACATTGTGTCTGGGATACCACAATACTTTTGGCAAAGTAAAATAACATACATCGCTAGTATCCACAAGCAGTGCTCCAGTCCTAAAATAGTAGTGCTGGAATGCAAATACTGGAAGTACCATTCCAGCTTCCCAAAAAACGGCCAAAATGACATTAAGCAGCATTGGGGCACGACTCAAGCGCTGTCTACAAGTTGCTTAATGAGCACAAAGGAATCCTTATATGGAGCACTAAATGGCTGGGGACTATGCGACAAGAAAGAAAATCCATCTGCTGAGCTGGAGCGTTCAGTGTTCATTAACTCCATGACTTTGATCATGGTCCAGCCGGTGCAAATACAGACAGAGAACACTGTCTCCCATTAAGGTTCCTTAAAAGTATTTTGTTGTGACAGATTGTGTGTTGCAAGCATAGCAGCACCAAAGGCACTATATCTGATCTGGGAATTGCTTTAAATACTTGTGAGATGGAAAGGTTAGAATTTGCCTTTTCCTAGAGTTATGAGATCTTAAATGAGAGGCAAAAGGACAAATCTTCAGCTGAGGGTGTTGCATTGGCCTCAATGCAATCCAACTGAGGATTTGGTCTAAAGTGTCTTGTTGTATACCTAACCAAGAGTAGCTTGTGCATCCTTACTTCCCTCATAAGAAGTTTTTATCCAGAAATCAAAATGACTACCAACAAATATTTTGTCAGTATCTGCCTTACTTGGTAATAAGACTCCATGTTTTGGTTTTTAGGCTTTTGGTTCTCTGTAACTCTTAAGTTTTTAATTTATTTAGATTTATAACTAACCTGGCTTTACAATAAATTCCATCTGCTGTTTAGAACTGCCTACACACACAAAAATGTTGCAAGGACATTAAGTTCACAAAGTCAAGAACTCAAAAGTTAGGAAATGAATTCAAGTTGCCTATACAATGCTAATTAGGCTTGCTGTGAATATGTATTATGATAATCTTTAATTACATGATCACATATTCTCTTTTTCCACAGGACCCCTGCCTCATTCAGTAATCTGAGAATTTAGTTGCCAAACTCTAACAAATCTCTGCTGAGCATGTGTAAACTCAGATTTTCAGGGGCTCCTGATTTGGGCAGATATTCACAGGGATGTAAAAACACACATTCCTGATGCCAGAGCAAACCCTTCTCAAATTTCGAGTGCCTGCTCCAAAGCAAGGAGGTGCTAGAGCTTCTCAATGAAACAGGTATAAGAATTTTTCCAATATCAGCAAAACTTTTTTTCTGAAACTCATGCTTGGAAAGGGCTGAATCATTTTTGCTGCACTGTCCACAAAAAATGAAGCCTGAGGCAGACACCTGGCATAGAAAACTTCAGATCAAACGGCAAAATTATAAGCAGCTGAAAACAGGATCTTATCATGGAAACTGTCAGGCAATCTTAATTATAGGTGTCACTACATCTGCTTCCTATAATAAACTGACTTATCAATACCAAAGCCAAGTAAATAATATGCTTTAAAAAGCCTGTCCAACTCTAGACAGTATTTATACCAGAGTTAATTTTGTCAAGGCTGCTTCCCCACTTTGAACTTTAGGGTACAAATGTGGGGGCCTGCCTGAAAACTTCTAAGCTTAACTACCAGCTTAGATCTGGTCCGCTGCCACCATCCCAAAGCTAATTCCCTTCCCTGGGTAGCCTTGAGACACCTTCACCAATTCCCTGGTGAATACAGATCCAAACCCCTTGGATCTTAAAACAAGGAGAAATTAACCATTCCCCCTTCTTCCTCCCACCAACTCCTGGTGAATACAGATCCAACCCCTTTGGATCTTAAAACAAGGAAAAATCAATCAGGTTCTTAAACAGAAGGCTTTTAATTAAAGAAAAAGGTAAAAATCATCTCTGTAAAATCAGGATGGAAAATAACTTTACAGGGTAATGAAACTTAAAGAGCTCAGAGGACCCCCCTCTAGCCTCAGGTTCAAAGTACAGCAAACAGAGATAAACACTCTAGTAAAAGGTACATTTACAAGTTGAGAAAACAAAGTAAAACTAACACGCCTTGCCTGGCTGTTTACTTACAAGTTTGAAATATGAGAGACTTGTTTAGAAAGATGTGGAGAACCTGGATTGATGTCTGGTCCCTCTCAGTCCCAAGAGCGAACAACCCCCAAAACAAAGAGCACAAACAAAAGCCTTCCCCCCCCCCCCCAAGATTTGAAAGTATCTTGTCCCCTTATTGGTCCTTTGGGTCAGGTGTCAGCCAGGTTACCCGAGCTTCTTAACCCTTTACAGGTAAAAGGATTTTGGAGTCTCTGGCCAGGAGGGATTTTATAGTACTGTACACAGGAGAGCTGTTACCCTTCCCTTTATAGTTATGACAAATTTATAGACTGTTGCGCTCGTTCTTGTCAACACTCACTTTTGAGGACTCAGTCTTGTGAGTGGTGAAGTCAATGGGAGCTGAAGGTTCTAATCACCTTGTATGAAGTGCTCAGCATCTTGCTGTATTGCATTCAACATGAGTATTTTATTGTCGTCTAGTCCTTATATACAAAAAAACTCCCAGCCAGACAGAGGGAATTAAAACCCCAGTACCTACAATTGAAATCTTAGCCCCATTGAAGTCAAAGGGAGTTTTGCCATTGACAGTGTGGCCAGATTTTCACTCCTAATAGTCTAATCCTTCCCCCACTGACGTCAAGAACAAAGTTAACATTAACTTACTGATATCTATATACTTATGTGGCTCTTATCACCAGCACAGGGGTCTCTGTTCAAATAAAACAATGAATAGGGTGACCAGATGTCCCGATTTTTCACACTTGCTGTCTAGTCACCCTAACAATGAAGAGCACAAGTTTGTCCTCAGATTGGTCCCTCACAACTCTACTCAAGTCCAATGGGTTGCAAATTAGGTCAGAATTTAACACTAACATCTTTAAATCCACAAAAATTAGCAAATTAAGAGTTAAGACTGTAATACCATTCATGCTGTGCTAACAGGACAGCCAAAGACTAGACAATAATTCCCTGCAGTATATTGCATTTACATGTAATTCAATGTGAAAGGAGATGATTATTATGCTGTGATTTTCCTGTAACACAATAATTCTTATTTTGATTGATCTGTGGATCTCTGTGAAACTTTCAACTCTCTTTTTGAAGGAAAGTGGAATATCCCATTTTCTTATGTGGTAGCCTTTCAGTGAGGCTAAAATATATTGCCATTCTGGTATTTTAACCTTCTAGCAAGCTTGCGCTGTACTGCATGTGTATATGAGTCTCATGTACAACAACCTCATTATATCTTAATTCCGGACTTTGTACTCAGGAAATGGATCTATTCATTACAAACCATTCATACATACATTCCTCCTGTATGAAGTGTGCACTGACCACATTACCTTGTACATTAATTACATTGACTGTAATAATGAGAACATGTTGATACAGTCAAGATTATAGGTGAATAGCAAATGGGATCTTATTGTGGAAATAATTAAATCTAAAGTATGCCAACGTAAGGTATCTGCTTGCAAAAAGTTTCACATTTCAGTGAAAGAATTCAACAGGGGTATACAAATGACATGGAATCAGAGATGAAAGCCTCAGCCATGTGAAAAGGGAAAATATATGAATAGCAAAATCTCTCTATGCTATGGGGGTTCCTAATAATAATGAGTCTGTTTAACTTATAAATGCATTGGACACAGCACAGGGCAAAAGGAATCTACTTTGAGATGATAATCAACCTGAAATGCCACAGTCTATTTTTTTCATCATCTGTGGTTAAAATGTGCTTCTCTGGGAACTCACCTTTGACTTTTTTCCTCATTTTTCGTATTTTAAAATAATGTTAAGGGTTAAAAGCAACAAAGCAGAAGTCTTGAGCAGCCACAGCCTTTGTATTTTGAGGCTGTCTGCCACTCCTCTGACAAATGTAACTGGATTTTCCATTCACTGTGACTATACTACTGTGCTCAGAGCTGGCTTGAGCACGAGGGGCTAGCCAGATGATTCTTTAGGATATGCCCTAAACTAACAGTCATTTTAAATAAAAAGTGTATGTGCTGAGGGGAGGAACTTTAGGTTCCCATCCTTTTCCTCCATACTCCACAACTTTCCTGATCCGGAAGTGGAACTGAGTTCCTTAAGCTGGGTTTTGTGCATCATTGCCAACCTTTTCAAAAATGTTCTGCATTTGAAAATTTTCCAACTAAGCTTTTGGCCCATTAGGCCCTCTGCTATGGAGAGGCATAGAATGCTACAGCCATCACTGCTTCCTCATCCCAACAGTCGTCGTATTGTAGATCAGTAATATTACCCTAGTCTTATGGGGAAACTATGGCAAGGAAACTGGGGCCACCTTTGTTTTCTCCCCCTGCCCCATGTTTAGTCCACTAGCCTCTGCTGCCTTTCACACTGTTGAGTTGCTCCTCCTGCTCAGAGATAATACTAGTTATTCTGTATTGGAACCAACTAAGGTGCAGGCAGTTGTTTGGGAGAGAGCTTCGGGCAGCCTAGTTTTCTCTCTAGGGTGGTCTCGATTCCATTCCTCCAACTCCAGCTACAAAGTGATCTGAAGTCCTCATAAAAATCAAGGAGCCTATAGCCACTGTTCTCCTGGCTCCAAAGCTCAGTCCTGGACAGCTGTGTTCATGGGGAAATATTAATAACCTGTGATCTTTAAGAAAAATCGCCAAGCTCTTAAGCATAGTGATTCAGGGGGTTGGACTAGATGACCTCCTGAGGTCCCTTCCAACCTTGATATTCTATGATTTGTTTCCATTGGTTAAGACTGAAAAATGCTCCTACTTCTACCAGTGTTGAATTTGACCCCAGCAATGTTGAAAATAGTGTCAGTTAATGTGTTGGGGGAGGGGAGAGGCTCTTATCTTATAACTTCCTTATCTTGCACCCTTAAATGTTTTTCCTGCTACACCTCTTTTGCATAGCTCCAACCCCAGATCAATGCAAGTTATGCTGCTTTATCACTCACACCCATTTCTGATTATCTTATGTAATATGTAACTTAATCAGTAATTCACATCACCAGTGATTTTAGCCTCTTTGCCAACATATGATTTGAAAGAGTTTTGCAAGTTGTGAGAACAGTTCTGCAAGAAAGTGCATATTTCCCTCAGCAATACCAAGTACACACAGCTGCTAAAAATGTTAAGAAGGGGCCGGTCAACAAAGGGACAAAGAGTTTTAAAAACCAAAACTGTAATCTATTCAGCAGTAAATGGTATGATGAAAGCTATGACACTTAACTGGAAATACTGGAGAGGAAGGGTTTTTTTTTGAGAAAGGTGTCTCAATTATTTGTCAAATTGGAAGAAGCAAGAACTGGAAATGCTGGAGCACCATATGCTTTAGACGTCTGAATATAACTATAGTTGTGCAAGGGGATTACAAGACCAGTTTGGAAATCTCAAAAGCTTGGATAAAGTTTGAATAAGCATGTATGAACTTCGGGCTGTTGACCCCAAAAAACTCAAAACTTCCAAACACTATGAGAATCACACCTCGCTAGTATTGACATGAGGCACTCTCAGCTTTTTAAACACCATTGTGAATGTTTTTATTGGCTTTCCTATCCCACCTTCATCGAATCCAAATCTTCTTTTCTAGCACTGCCTATGATACACATGCTAGTAAGGGTAAGTAAACAATGAGACCAACATTTTCAAAAGTGCCTCTCCCAAGCTCCATGTGAAGCCACTCCATGGCAGCTGTGAGGCTGGGCTTCTGTTCTTTGAGATCACGGCAAATGGAGCATCCTCAAGCCCAATTACATGGGGTTGCAGAAGGAGTCTCATCAGACCTGGATTCTGCAGTTTGCTGAAGGGGTGGAGATTCCCTGAATGGGCTTTCAAATCCCACCTCTCCCATGTAGTAGTAATGCACCATCTGCACAGCAGGCAAGGGTCTCATCGCCACGGAGGAAGGAACAGGGTTTCCTCCACGTAATTAATTCCTTGGAGCTAATGTCACTGCTTGCAGTGGATGCATAGTGGATAACGTAGGAATGGTAAAATCTGAATCCTTGCACTGTGAGATAGGCAAGTACTGCTGGAAACTAGCTGCCTCTTGAAAATGTTTTTTTCTGTGCATGGTGCTGTATGTAATGAACATATAACACGTGGAAAAAAAATATGCAACTGTGCCATCCTACCATCTACAGCTAATCAAACCAACATGTTTCCCAACACAACATCAGTCATCAGTGAACCACTAGGTCCTCCCTCGTTAAGAGAAGTAAAACTCAATAGAGGAAGTGAGTCTGAACAAGAAACAAACAAGGTCTTATATGAAATTACCAACAAAGAGGAAGTTCTGCTATCACTTAAGCAGAAACATGCAGTGTTTCCCATCACTCTTAATTTATAATGAAGGTTAAAATCCTTGATTTCATTGAGAGTGGTGTTTTAGAGAGTCTTTCAATTTGAAAAACTTATCCACATGTCCTCTAGTTAGAAATGTTGCACTAGGTTGCAATGATCATTTTTGTTTTCTTGCTTTTGTAAACCAAATAAGTCACATGATTCTGAGATCTTTGAATTTGAGAAAAAAGACATAGGCAGAAACCCCAAAACAGTGGCATGGCTGATGGACACAAGATCTAGGTCCAAGTTATTGCTATATGTTTGGCAATCTCTGCTATAGAGCATCAGTTTTGTGCATACATCCAGTGAGCCACAACTTGCTCTTACATATGTTACATATATCACTGAATTTTGCTAGTATCTTATTAGCATCTTGCTTCTTTTGTTAGCCAGTTTTCTGTTGGGGATGGTGGCTTTCCCAAGATATACAATAGAGTTCCTGCAAAAAGAACAGGAGTACTTGTGGCACCTTAGAGACTAACAAATTTATTTGAGCATAAGCTTTCGTGGGCTACAGCCCACTTAAAGGGAAGGATAACAACCCTCCTTTGTACAATACTATAAAATCCCTCCTGGCCAGAGACACCAAAATCCTTTTACCTGTAAAGGGTTAAGAAGCTCAGGTAACCTGGCTGACACCTGACCCAAAGGACCAATAAGGGGACAAGATACTTTCAAATCTTGGGGAGGGGGAAGGCTTTTGTTTGTGCTCTTTGTTTTGGGGGTTGTTCGCTCTTGGGACTAAGAGGGACTGGACATCAATCCATGCTCTCCAAATCTTTCTGAACAAGTCTCTCATATTTCAAACTTGTAAGTAACAGCCAGGCAAGGCGTGTTAGTTTATCTTTGTTTTCTCAAATTGTAAATGTTTCTTTTGCTAGAGGGTTTACCTCTGTTTGCTGTAACTTTAAACCTAAGGCTAGAGGGGGGTTCCTCTGGGCTCTTTTAATCTGATTACCTTGTAAAGTTATTTTCCATCCTGATTTTACAAAGATGATTTTTACCTTTCTTTCTTTAATTAAAAGCCTTCTTTTTAAGAACCTGATTGATTTTTCCTTGTTTTAAGATCCAAAGGGGTTGGATCTGGACTCACTAGGAATTGGTGGGGGAAAGGAGGGGGAATGGTTAATTTCTCCTTGTTTTAAGATCCAAGGGTTTGGATCAGTATTCACCAGGAAATTGGTGAAAAAGTCTCTCAAGGCTACCCAGGGAAGGGTTATAGTACTTGGGAGGGAAATATTCTGGGGGGGGGGGGAGGGTGAGGTAGACAAAGTTTCCCAAATGACTCATAAATAATTTGGGTGGTGGTAGCAAAACCAGATCTAAGCTGGTAGTTAAGCTTAGAGGTTCTCATGCAGGTCCCCACATCTGTACCCTAGAGTTCAGAGTGGGGAAGAAACTGAAGAAGTGGGCTGTCGCCCACGAAAGCTTATGCTCAAATAAATTTGTTAGTCTCTAAGGTGCCACAAGTACTCCTGTTCTTTTTGCAGATACAGACTAACACGGCTGCTACTCTGAATAGAGTTCCTGACCATGGTGGCCAATAAGGATTCTGCGTCTCTTTTAATAACATGGTCTTTATTCCCAATTTACAACTTGGGTCCTTATGTTCTGCTGACCCAAATTCAGCCATGCTTTCATTTTCAATTGGATATAGTATCTGTCTTTGTCTTTAATTCTTATCCTAAGCTGTTGTGTAGTATTGCTAAGTGCTGTTAAATGCCTCTATGCCTGAGGTGGCTGCATTTCAATAATGAGTGAAGTGATCTCTGTATAAAATGGGCCAAATTCTGCTCAAACTATTGATATCAGAACCTTGATTTAACATCTCTTGTGTATTTAAAAAAAATCCCATGGTGTTTGTTGCTGCTGTTTTGTTTTTAAATTAGTGTGGTATGTCTCTCTACATTTCCTAGCCATTTCTCTTTGAGGCAATTACATTCTGCTTTCCTAATCTTCCTTCACTGCTTTAATAAGATTTCCTCCTTCACTTGTTGTCCTAAATGACCATATAGGGTTACTAGGCGCTGTTTTAAAAACACCAAAGATGGCTCCTTTCAGTTGTAGGAGGAGTGATTCTTCAACATATATAGTTTTGTAACTCTATAAAGCTCTTTCAAAGTGATGATGAATACTATAGAAATAAGTGGTGCTGATTCTGCATCCTTGCTATTGAAGTTTGCTTAGTTAGCTGTTAAGATTACTTTGGTGCTTACCTTAGCAGTTACTGTCTTGCTGAGATCTGAGAAATCACACCTCTGAGACCTACAATGAGCACTCTGTTCACCTCGCCTTTGCTCCTTCCTGGTTAAAAATAATATATATTTAACAGCCATGGTCTAAATGCTGTTGATAGATGTTCAGCAACTTTAACACCCTCACGGTTTCTTTGTTTTATCTTCATATTTCCATTTGTGCCAATACCACTGTGATTGATGACTGGCAACAGTAATAGAGGCACTGCTTTTCCAAATTGTCATAATTGCCTAACCCTAAACTGCTCTCAGTCTAAACCCCACTTGTGAGGGCACTGTGGGAAACATATGCTGTTGCTGCCTGTGATATTTTTTTGGGAAATAGAGGGATTCAATTTCCAGGGCTCTTCAACTGGTGTCTCTCATCTCTCAATTAAAAGAGGCAAATACAACAGGGGTTCTCAAACTGAGGGTCAGGACCCCTCAGGGGGTCACAAGATTATTACATGGGGAGTTGCGAGCTGTCAGCCTCCACCCCAAACCCCACTTTGCCTCTAGCATTTATAATGGTGTTAAATATGTAAAGAAGTGTTTCTAATTTAAAAGGGGGGTCGCACACAGAGGCTTGCTATGTGAAAGGGGTCACCAGTAGAAAAGTTTGAGAACCACTGAAATACAGGGTCGATGGACTTGTTGGCTCATTACTCTGGTAATGGCAATTTTGTCAATCAGCTCCAGTAATTGTACCACTCAGAGGAGTTGGGGAGTGGTCTGCAGTATAAGGCAGTATTGGAAACCAAAGAAAATCACTATGGCACAATCTTTAAGAACATAGATGTACATAATAAGAAGCTAAGCGCAAAATTTGGGGGTGTGGAATTAATGCTTTACTAGTAAGCTTTCATGTCCCCATAGATAACACTGGTCTACAATTTTTGAGAAGTCGTCTGCTTCAGAGATAAAATGTGCTATTTATTATGTATTTTGATGTGCTGAATTCAAATATGACAATTAAAACAACTGATTGGCTACTGTTTCTAAGATATTTAAGTTTTTACATTTTATGTCTATGTATATTGTGTAGATAGTAGAGTTTTAATCATAAATTGTAAAGCTAGGTGTTTTCATGTGTTTATGGTTGCTTTACATGATAATATTTCACCTGTCCTGTATATGTAACACTTTAAAAATCAGCAAAAGGGTTATATAAATAAAATGTATTATGAAACAAAAGGCAAAAAACTATTCTGTACATAGTTTAGTCCTATTCAGTGTCTACTCGGCGCTTCTTGGCTTGTCTCTTGTATTCATTAAATGGAGCATCTCTTGTCACTGTCCAGCAATAGTCTGAAAGCATTGATGGGCTCCATTTGCCCTGATAGCGTTTCTCCAGTGTTGCAATGTCCTGGTGAAATCGCTCGCCGTGCTCGTCGCTCACTGCTCCGCAGTTCGGTGGAAAAAAATCTAGATGAGAGTGCAAAAAATGTATCTTTAGTGACATGTTGCAACCAAGGCTTTTGTATGCCTTGAGGAGGTTTTCCACCAACAACCTGTAGTTGTCTGCCTTGTTGTTTCCGAGAAAATTTATTGCCACTAACTGGAAGGCTTTCTATGCCGTCTTTTCCTTGCCACGCAGTGCATGGTCAAATGCATCATCTCGAAGAAGTTCACGAATCTGAGGACCAACAAAGACACCTTCCTTTATCTTAGCTTCACTTAACCTTGGAAATTTTCCACGGAGGTACTTGAAAGCTGCTTGTGTTTTGTCAAAGGCCTTGACAAAGTTCTTCATCAAACCCAGCTTGATGTGTAAGGGTGGTAACAAAATCTTCCTTGATTCAACAAGTGGTGGATACTGAACACTTTTCCTCCCAGGCTCCAATGACTGTCGGAGTGGCCAATCTTTCTTGATGTAGTGGGAATCTCTTGCACGACTATCCCATTCGCAGAGAAAACAGCAGTACTTTGTGTATCCAGTCTGCAGACCAAGCAAGAGAGCAACAACCTTCAAATCGCCACAAAGCTGCCACTGATGTTGGTCATAGTTTATGCACCTCATAAGTTGTTTCATGTTGTCATAGGTTTCCTTCATATGGACTGCATGACCAACTGGAATTGATGGCAAAACATTGCCATTATGCAGTAAAATAGCTTTAAGACTCGTCTTCGATGAATCAATGAACAGTCTCCACTCATCTGGATCGTGAACGATGTTGAGGGCTGCCATCACACCATCGATGTTGTTGCAGGCTACAAGATCACCTTCCATGAAGAAGAATGGGACAAGATCCTTTTGACGGTCACGGAACATGGAAACCCTAACATCACCTGCCAGGAGATTCCACTGCCATAGTCTGGAGCCCAACAGCTCTGCCTTACTCTTGGGTAATTCCAAATCCCTGACAAGGTCATTCAGTTCACCTTGTGTTATGAGGTGTGGTTCAGAGGAGGAGGATGGGAGAAAATGTGGGTCCTGTGACATTGATGGTTCAGGACCAGAAGTTTCATCCTCTTCCTCTTCCTCGTCTGACTCAAGTGAGAATGATTCTGGTGCCTCAGGAACCGGCAGTCCTTTTTCGTGGGGTACTGGGCGTATAGCTGATGGAATGTTTGTATAATGCACAGTCCACTTTTTCTTCTTTGACACACCTTTCCCAACTGGAGGCACCATACAGAAGTAACAATTGCTGGTATGATCTGTTGGCTCTCTCCAAATCATTGGCACTGCAAAAGGCATAGATTTCCTTTTCCTGTTCAACCACTGGTGAAGATTTGTTGCACAAGTGTTGCAGCATATGTGTGGGGCCCACCTCTTGTCCTGATCTCCAATTTTGCAGCCAAAATAAAGGTGATAGGCTTTCTTAACCATAGTGGTTATACTGCGCTTTTGTGATGCAAAAGTCACTTTACCACAAACATAGCAGAAGTTATCTGCACTGTTCACACAAGTACGAGGCATCTCTGCTCACTTTGGCTAAACAGAAATGTGTCCCTTTGCAAAATCAAACACTGACAAATAAGAGAGCACGACACTGTATGATTTCTAGAGCTGATCTAGGGCAATTTGTTCAGCAGAGTGATGTAAGCTTCGTTATGATTGCATCATCCATGACTTCTAGGAATAACATGATGCAATTCATATCATGTATGACGCAATACCAGCTTCCGATTGCATCACTCATTGTTTTGTCTAAAAAGCAAGTACTGTCCAAACCCAGTCATAGATTTATTCATAGATCCAGTCAAAGATGTATTTTAGTCATTTCTGGTTTAAATTGAGATCCCTTCCCTTTATAACTCACTTATCCTCCGCCATTCCCAAGTCAAGGGTCGTATATACTGACCCAATAGCATATCTTGAAAACTAGAGCCAATCAACAATTTTAAGCATCATTTTCGTTCTCAGTGACCAGAATTAGTAAAGTTTGACTACATTTATTTCAGAAGCATTTTGGCTGTAGAGCAGTGTAATCTGACCACTTCACATTCATGCTGGGTAAACAATTTACCCCACAACATATTGCTGTAGGTCGTAGTGTACTGCTTTTAATTTCCTTTTAATTTTCCTTTTAATTTTAAAAATTTTAATCTTAAACTTCAAGCAGAAGTTTTCTTTCTTTATTGAGCCTATTAACAATATAGAGTTCTATGTGCACTGCTGTGATAGTGAGCATATTGGGGCAAATTCATCCCTGAATTCATATCCATTTTCATTACTAACTTCAGTAGAGTTACATGTCGGATGAATATGTCCCAGGGTATGGAACCTGAGGAGAAATGGAGAAATCCATTTTTGTGTTTCCAGGTCAAATCACTTAGTATATCTACCCCTATCTCACACCATAAATGGAAAGACGAGATAATGAAAATGCCTGCTTTTCCACCAGTCCTCACAGTGGAGTTCTAGTAAATATTATTCAGTCTCTTTTTCCATTCACCCAAACCTCCCTTTATTTAAAAATGACATTATTCAGGAGAAGAGACATTGCAAATGTTTTAAAAAAGGTGTTTGGTTGGTTGTTTGCTTAAGCCCTGGCCCACAGCCTGAACTGAACCACCTCCTCCTTTTTGCTTTGTTTTGTACTCTTTATAATTAACTTTGACATAGAAAGGCAGGGTCAAGCTTTGCCACCAGCTGTATTTTCTGCTTGGAAAAATATCTGCTTACATAGCAATCTGTCAATCACTACTTCTGTACTGTCTCTGCAAAATGCACCTGCATGCATATTTTTAGTCTTTTCAGATCATGTAAAATGAGATTCCTATTTTGTTGGCTACATGAAGAAAACCCAAAGAGTTGACGGAAAAACAAAAAGGCAAAGGGCAAAGTTGCTAACACAGAAATGAATCGCCCTTGCAGATACCTCAGCATGGCAACCAAACAGCAATATATATTAAAAGGAAACATGTCTACTTATTTTAATAATAATGTTTAACACTCATATAATTTTTATTCATAGCTTTCAAAGTAGGCTCCCCTTTTACTGATGGGGAAACTGAGGCACAGATATGTTAAATTACTTGCCCAAGGTCACATAGCAACTCAATGTCAGAAACAATAGATAGAGCTGAGGTCCCCTAACTACCGTACCCTCTTTACCGCTCTGCTGCTTCACTAAGGCTGTATGCTGCTAGATTCAAATTTCCTATTAAGCTTCTAACCTATAGAGCTTACTGTTTGGCTCATACATCAGAGGTAGGGTTTACCCAATCTACTTTTGCTGTCCAAAAGGAGTGAAATGTAAACAGTAAACTGCATAAATAACGAACAAATAAATATATCATCCTTTCAATTTTAATAATTTAGTATGTTAGTAACTAGCATAACGAATTTAAAAAATATAACAGGAGTACTTGTGGCACCTTAGAGACTAACAAATTTAGTTAAGGTGCCACAAGTACTCCTGTTATTTTTGCGGATACAGACTAACACGGCTGCTACTCTGAAACCTGTCATTAAAAAATATATATAAGGTCAAATTTAGTCTTGATGTAAGGATTGTACTGTAGTCAAAATTGCTGAGCCTCTTTGTTAGCTTTGAGTTTGATGCCTGATTTTTAGCCTGACAATTTAAATTTCAACAGCTTTTATCACTACAAGCTAGTTTTGCGATTTGTTCCACTGTTCAAAGAACAGTTGTACACATTTTTGAATGATTTTTAAATTGAAATTTTACCTTTTACAAAACAATAGCATAATCCAATAAATGTACATAATTGATATAAAATAAAAATGTATATAGGCTTTTCTAAGTGATATTTTGTAAAAAATAAAAACCATGTCAACTACTAAAAACAAACTAAAAAAGGGTTATATTGTAACAAAAGCACAGTAAGCGTATGTTTAGAGATTTGCTTCTTGCCATGGTATGGCAAAAAGTTGCATAACACCGTAGTGTATTAAATCTTTATGACACTGGAATTATATTCTTTAATTTTAAAGGAATTTTGAGAGGAAGGATGATTTTGTGCTTACAGCAGTGGCCTAGGACACAGGAGACTGAAATTCAGTTCCATGCTTTTGCCTTAAATTTCCTTTGTGCACATTGGCAAGTCACTTAAGCCAGGACCCCACAAAGAATTTCACTAAATGTCCAGACTCCTGGGCAGTTTTTAGCAATAGAGCTGTAACCTCTCTGTGTCTCATTTGTAAAATGGGACCGTTTGTCTTGTCTGGTCAGACTGTAAGATCTTCAGGCCAGGGAGTGCATCATAGTGTTGCCAAATAGGGTGATGAGGTGTCCGGTTTTCCCTATTGCCAACTCTTGTAATATTTGGTGTGCATTTTTTGTTTGTTTTTTGTTTTTTACAGATTCAGCTGCTGGAGTTATGTGATTACAAGGGCCTATCATCTTGTACTTGAAAAGAAAGTATCTATCCTTCATGGTTATGGATGTTTGGAGTCCTTAATCTTGACAGGTCAAAACGGAGACATCAAATAAAAATTTGTTTTTAAGGTAATTATGAGTTTTGAATGCTTGGTATTGACTCTGTTATTGTATTTGTGTCATAGTAGGGCATAAAGACCTAAAACAAGTTCCTTGTGTGAGGTGCTGCATAGGATTACATGGGATTTTCATTTTAGAAAAAGAAAAAGGCACAGCGAGAAAAGCTTGAAAATGTGACCTGACCCCTAATGCCAAAATCCAGGAGGCAAGTAAAAAGTACCCGTTCTTTTTAGTGAATTATGAGCTAACATGTTTTTACGGTGGGCAGGGGCTGGAAGTTATGGGGTTGCAAAAATCAGTGCTACAACGTAACCTCCTCCTTCCCCCATGACCCTGCAGCCACAGACGCCTCCGTACACGTATGTTGCCACTGGGCCGTGCCAGCAGCACGCTCACGTGCACGGACTGGTTTCTCTCCCCGCCTCGCGCGCCACTGCTGCCAGCGCGGGGGCGCCAGCGAGACAGACGGGGCCGCGGGGGGAGAAGGGGGGTGGAGGCGCATGCGCGAGGGGATTTGTCTGAGGCCGGCGGCGAGGCGAGCGTGGCTTGTTTGTCCGTACAGTGTGGCGGTTCCGGCGCGCGGCGGGCGGCTGCGGGGAGTGCGGCTGCGCAGGTGAGGCTGGGGGCTGGGCGGGCGAATAACTGGGGCCAGTCTCCCCCGCAACGGTTGAGGGGAGACGTTGTGGCCGTTGCCGTCAGGGACAGAGGGAGTCTCCTAGCGGGCGGGGCCTGGAGCCAGGTGGCTCATCGCGCAGCTGGGGCTGCACCCGAGAGCCGGGGGGGAGGGGCGGTATGTAGGGGGAGGGGATGCCGTATACGGGGAGGTGGGGGTGGCTGTGTGGGCTCGGTGGACCAAGCTCTGGACTGGGGCACGGGAGACCAGGGATCTGTCCCTGGCTCGGCCACTAGCCTGGTGGGTGACCTTGACCTTGTGCACCTCACTTCACCCGCCCGTGCCTCAGTTTCTCCACCTGAGAAGCAGGGGTTGTGATCGTGGCCTCCTTTGCATAGTGCATCGAGCTCTAGAGGTGAAGTGAGACACAGAAGAGGTGGGTGGTGGTATTAGTGGGGCATGGCTCTGGTGCCCTCCTGTGGCCATTACCCACCACCCCAGTGCAGTGAGTAGCCGCCTTCTCCAGTAAAGTGTGTCATTGCTTTTGGTAGCTTATGTTTTCATGTTTCTGTGGTTTTGAGCCTGGGGTAAGGAGGGATCTGTCTCACAGGCTGTGCAGTAACAACTTTCACACCTCTTCCTCCTTTTGTGCTGTGGTGCCTTTCTTCTCCTTGTTGGGTAAGCATTTGCTTGAGCTTTGCAGATTTCACTCCAGTCAAAATAACCTGTTGGAATGGAGAGGCTGGATAACTCAGTAGCGTCGCTCCTTTAAAAAATAAATAAACTGGTTTTTAGTTAAATCTAAATTCTATTTAACTTAAAGTTAAATTTGAAATTGACAACCTATGTTAAGGCTTAAGCTAGTTACAATCTATTAAAATTTAAATTAAATACAAAAAATAATATTAAGCAGTATGTGTTTGCTGCTGTGCTTTAAAGAAAGTCAAACCACAGAACTGGCAAAAGTCACTCGCCAGTTTTTTGACAGCATTAGCCTCTTCTGCTGGTACAGAGAGACTATTTTCTTCATTTCAGTTCATTCAAGTAGTTCAATGACTAGTTTATTAAGAAACCAATTGTGAGTTGAAGAAGCAAGAAAACTTGTTTTCCAGTCTATGAATAAAAATTGGGTATAAGGATGAGATCTAATAGTTCTAAAATCTTGGAGGACATGATGAACAGAAACAATCAATTCAGTTCACCAACAGCAGCTAATAATTCCTTTGTTTAATAAATGTTAGTTTTAAATGCAAAATATGTTTCGATAAACTTTTTTCTTATGTATCCGGTACACTTAAAATGCACAAAAACAGCATTTAAAAAAATTAATGGATTTGAGTTTCCATAAAAGTAGAGAATTTAATCAAGTAAAAAATGCATCATACACCATTTTCTAACAAAATAATGTATAAAAGACTATGAATAAATGTAAGTTATGTTAAATAACTTAAAATGTGTATAAATACAGCGTATCCTGGTTAACATTAAGAAGCACCAAGTTTAGAGCAAAGGCTATATTTAGTTTTTAATCAACATGGCTTAATAGTTACCAGCCAGTGAGACTAAATAGTTATTTTCCTAAAGAAAGAACATACAAACGCAAAACCGAATTAAGATTGATTATTTAAAGAATTATTAAAATCGGTGATTTAAATTGCTTTTATTTAAGTCAGTACGCTCTTTTAGAAAATGAAGAGATTGAGGCTATGAGAAAAGAGAGGAGATTTTTTGGGAAAACTAGAGGGAGAGCTTGAAAGGCAAAGTGCACACAACACAGGAAAAGGGAGTGGAATGGAGAGATGGAATTACTATTGTAGAATAAATGAAAATAGACAGTGGAATACAGAGAGGAAGAGACTCCCAGATACAGATAGAGGCCTGGTCTACACTAGAAAATTAAATTGGCTTAACTGTGTCAATCGGGTTGCGGATTTTTCACATGCCCTCTTGGGGAGAAGGATTACCTACACCAGTGGGAGAATCCCTCCCTTTGGCGTAGGTGGTGTACACTGAATTACTCCTGTGCATCCACAGAGTTTATGTCCCACTTCAGATTTCTTTGCTTCCCCGCAGAAAAATGACTTTCTGACAGGGAAGCCACAAGAGCCGTCATGCGACTCTCCCCAGCAGTATGTTTCGGGGGCCCAGGGCAGCCGGCAGAGAGGTAAATCACTGTGGAGCAGGAGGAGGGATGGGGGAAGACCTGGCTGGTGGCTCCTACTCTGCACCGGGCTCAGCTGCTAGGGCTGGGGAGGACAGAACTTCCTCTTCCCTTGCACAGCATCTGGGGCCGGGTCAGATCCACCCCCAGATTTTCCCCCCTGGCTGAAGGAAGCTCTGCAAACTCGCCCCACTCCCACTTCCTGCACCCATCACTCCTCAGCTCTAGGGGGGACAGATCCCCCCTGTACAGGGAGCTGCTCCCCCATTCACCCAACTCCCGTGCATCCAGACCCCTTCATACGCAGACCCTCCTGCCAGGCGTCACCCCCCACACTCAGAAACCCCACCCATGAGCCCCACTCCCCCTGCACCTGGACCACCCAGACAAGTCACCTGCACCCAGATTCCCCACCCCACCAAGTCCCAACCAGCTGCATCTGGACACCCCTGCAGAGTCCCATTACCATTACACCCAGAACCTCCCAGCAAGCCCCTGTGCATCCAGATCCCTCCTGCACCTGGATTCCGCACTGAGCTGCCCGCATCCAGATTGCCCCACGCAGAACCCTCTCAACCCACACCTCAATCCCTCCACACTTGGATCCTGCCTTGTTGAGCCTCCCTGCCCACACCTGGTGTACCTGGCACAGAGGGGCATGGCCCTTGGGTGTTTCTGGGGCAGGCCCAGTCCTTGCGCTGTGACAGGGTTGGGTGCAGCCTCACAGCTGAGTCCGTGCCTCATGGGGAGCTTCACAATGATCTCCCACCTCTGTGCAGCCAGTGGCCTGTGCTCCCCAATGCCATGCTGGAGCTTCCAAATTTATTTGATAAATAAAATTTGCACAATTTCAAAATATTGTGTGCAGAATTTTTAATTTTTTGGTACAGAATGCCCTCAGGAGTAACTGAAGGACTACAGTGGTGCAGCTACAGCAGTGCTGCTGTAGCATTTCAAGTGTAGACAAACATTGGGTAGGGGGAAGAGACAAACACTTGGGATAAGTTCAAATTTTGTTTAATATACAGCTTAGTGCAAAAATATTACAACTAGAGCTGGTCAGAAACCTTTTTTTGTGAAAAGGTATCTTTTTTTTCAGCCAGGTGTAATGATAATAAGCCACCCAAGTGTTATGTTTTAAATAAAACGGATCTGATTGTAGATGGTAGGATGAAGGAGAAAAACGTTCTGAAATTTGCATAAGTCACTAAAACCAGAAAGCACTAGAGCTGTTTGAAAAAGAGTCAGTAGTCAGCACCCGGATAACTCAGGGTCTTGTGCTTTAAGAATGAAAAAAATTCAATAGTAATTTAATAAGTGCCTAGGGTTGGTACTGTCAATATTCTATAAGTACTGCTAATATCCTGCTATCTTGAGTTCTTCTCCATTGTGACAGGTTTCAGAATGGTAGCCGTGTTAGTCTGTATCAGCAAAAATATCTGTTTCCCCTCAATCCCAATTCAAGTTCTGTGGCAAGCAACCTTAAACTTCAGAGTCTTTAGTTTTCTCTTTGGAATATGCTGGTGTCTTTCTTGCAGGCTCTATGCGGAATGGTGCAGTTGAATATATGCTTTATCTCTTGCACACCTCAAATGTATATGTAGTCCAGCTATAAACAAGTCTGTATTTCCTAAAATTATTTACATTTTGAGAAATGTACAGTTTGACACTTTTGGGGGTGAGGCAATAGGGTCTCACCAGTATCTAAGACAGGGGTCGGCAACCTTTCAGAAGTGATGTGCCGAGTCTTCATTTATTCACTCTAATTTAAGGTTTTGCGTGCCAGTCATACATTTTAAAGTTTTTAGAAGGTCTCTTTCTATAAGTCTATAATATATAACTAAACTATTGTTGTATGTAAAGTAAATAAGGTTTTTAAAATGTTTAAGAAGCTTCATTTAAAATTAAATTAAAATGCAGAGCCCCCCCTGGACCGGTGGCCAGGACCCGGGGAGTGTGAGTGCCACTGAAAATCAACTCGTGTGCCACCTTCGGCACATGTGCCGTAGGTTGCCTACCCCGATCTAAGAAGTGCATCTGTCGTTACGCTATGTATTCTGTCTTAAGAATTTGAACTTGTTAAATGAATGTTTTTCTTCTTTTAAGCTCCAGTCATGCTCTGAAAACTGCAAGGACTCATAGATCTGCCTGCATGGTTCTCAGTGCAGGAACAGAAAATACTTAAGCAAATGTGCTATTTTTTAAGTGTATAAGCACTTATTATATTTTTTGCAGCGATGAATAAAACAATCTGACTTTTGTGGAAGAAATTTCTTCAGCAGCACATTATAAACAGCACTAGCAATTGATGCTCATGTGCAGAAATTGCAGGATGTAGATAACTATGTAACTGATTCAAGAGAGATGCTTTAGTGGTTGAGTGTTAGGTTTCTGCTCAGAAAGGACCTTTCTTTCTTATATGGGGAAGATGTGGCTCCTCACTAAATCAATGGTGATTTTAACTTCATTATTCTTTTGTTTGTGTGTGGGGCAGGGAGATGATGTATGCCAAGATCATACCAAGTCTATCCGTTAATAATAGTATGTGGTATCTGTATTTATTAAATAGCATTATAAATTGTCCGTTTGTTGTCATAGTATCTAGATATCATTTACAAATTAACACAAAATGGTCAAGATTTACAGCTTTCTAATGAGAAATCAACACTGTAAATTAAGTGTCTGGCACATAAACTTGATTTGTGAGTTTCATGAAAATATTCAAGATATATGTAATTTCTCAAAAATTAGCTGTAGCTTCATATTTGATGTATACTAATTGGTTTTAGTGTATTCATATAGGGAATTGAAAGAGCCTTAATCAACAATTAGGTCTTTAAATTCAAACACAGGATTTATTTTATTATCCCACTCGTATGTAACAGACTTGTGCACACAACTATACTTAAATCAAAAGTGCGCTTGTAGACTTCATCCATACACGGAGATTAGAATAGAATCCCAAATGCGTAAGGTAGAAATCAAAACTTGTCTGTCATCTGTTTAGTGAAGAAGAAAAGGGGCAAACAAATAACCAGTGCTAATCCCACTCTTTTCTCTTTTAAAACTCTTTTTTTCTAGGTGATGGAAAAAATCTCTATGATGTGACAGTTAAGAAGCAGTCATGTCAGCTCTCTGTCCACCTCCTTCTCCTGCAGTTGCCAAGACACAGATCTCCTTGAATGGGGACTCACCATTACTAGCTGCTACTTTTGCCTACTGGGACAATATTCTTGGACCTAGAGTCAGACACATCTGGGCCCCAAAGACGGAACAGATGCTTCTCAGTGATGGAGAAATAACTTTTCTTGCAAATCACACATTGAATGGGGAAATACTTAGGAATGCAGAGAGTGGAGCAATAGATGTGAAGTTTTTTGTCTTGGCAGAAAAAGGAGTAATTATTGTGTCATTAATCTTTGATGGAAACTGGAATGGGGACAGAAGTACATATGGACTATCAATTATACTTCCACAAAGTGAACTTGGCTTCTATCTTCCTCTTCACAGAGTGTGTGTTGATAGGTTAACGCATATTATAAGGAAAGGAAGAATATGGATGCATAAGGTAGGTTTGTTCTTTATTGCAACCAAATGTTAAAAACCTGTAAGACCTTTAATCATTGTATAGAAAATAAGTATATGTTTTGTAAAGGCAACAGTCTCTCTGAGTCACATTACATAACAATCCAAGAAACAAACTTGATCTTAGATCTATAAATAAAATCTCTACCTCAATACAACTGCTGGAGTTGTATGTTAAAAATTGATCCTAATGCTACCAAATTCAGGGCTTGCACCTGAGCGCATGCAACTCCTATCAGGGCTGGTAACGACTTGCCTGAGGTCCCCTACAGTTCTATTCAGTTGATGCTAGCCTCCTATGGAAACATTTTTTACCTCCCCATGCTTATGATAAAAATTGTGTTGCTTTTATTTTTATAAAATAAAACACTGTGGGCACACAAAACCCTGTGTAATTTCCATATGCTGCACTGAAGCACCAGCTAGGAAAATGTATATGAGCCTTTAAAGGTACTTGGATCTGTACGTCCTTAACACCTTTTGGAAAGATGCTGTCGGTGTGTTTGATCCCAAAACAGGAAAAGCTGAGTAAGCTGAATCCCTATACAGAGTATTAACATCCTGCACGTAGGGTTTTTGAGACATATTGATGACTAACGTAAGTACTTAAAATGACAAGAAAATATGAACTTTTAGACTAAAACAGGAACATTGCATAAAAGTAACAGAACCAAGGGAAATGAAAAAAACACACTTTCATAACAAAAAGCAAGGATTCAAGACACAAGTTCCCACTTAGTGCAAGAACAGTTCATTTGGAATCCCAAAGGCAATTTTATTAATCAAATTGTGTTCAAGGATTACATAACTCAGTTCTGATCTTGCTGTAAAAGCTTCTTTGCAGACTGAATGTGTTTTAGAAAAAAAAGAAAAAGCTGCTTTATCTTTATACAGTAAAAGTTTCAGTATAATTCTGTTGTGCAAGAGAATCCCAATGCTTCATAGCTAATAAGCATCTTATAATTTTGCTTGAAAAAGTGGTAAGCTTTGATGTTGTTTTAAAGTGTCTATCTGATGGGGGGAAATTCTAGTTTTATCTTGTGTACTAGGACCTAGACAATAAAAAATATATATATTTTATAAAAGAGCACCTCTTAAAAGTTATTTGATTCTATTTTTGAGGTAGGAGACTCAAGTAATTTATCTCCTAATTCCCATTTTGTCAGAGTACTCAATTTATTGATTCCATAGGATAACCCTGTGAAAACTTGTCTTCCAGCATGTTTAGTATTGATATTTTTGTCATACTTTACAAAGGAAGAATAGGTATTTAAACTCTCATTTTCTCTAGATGAGGGCAGTGTCACAAATATTTCATGCCCAGTCCTATGTCCTAAAACTCAAATATGTTGTTGAGCAGTTAATTCTGTAACAACCATAGGTTAGTTATGTTTATCATGGTCTTGTGCTTGTGGACAGATCTTTTCTTCATTTTGTGTTGTTCTACGCTTTGACCTTTTAGAGGCAAAATGATCAAACTCAACATGACACTTCATTTTTGGAAGCAGTCATTTATTTGTTTCCTGATGTACAGATTTAAAGATTTTCATGATGAAATCCTGGAATTGTAGCTGCACTGGAACTTGCAGAAAATGTTCTGTCAACCCCAAAAAACTAGTTGTGAGATCTTTGACTTTATTTATTTGTTTTCCCACCAGCTGTTCTTGGAACAGACAGGCTCAGTCAGTGGCAGAGTGCTAAACTCTGAAAGAAAGTTATTTATCTGTGTTTTTTCTTGAGCAGTTATGAGCCCTTCTACATACGTTATCTCTATCCCAGCTCAGTCCTTGCCCGCAATAGAGACACCTCAGTGATAGATGCTCTAAAAATGTAGATTACAAATATAGCATTGTATACATTTTAGATATCAGTGTCTGACAGTTTCTGGGCATAATAATATGAAATTTAAATATTATTAAAATGGGAAAATGTGTAATACTGTGTCTCTTGGAACAAAGGCAGATTTCTACATCAGTTATCAATCAACCCAACATGCCAGGTTAAAATGGAAAACAAATGTCTTGAAGTCTTGCCTTAATTGATGCCACCAGTGTGCGTTGGCATTCCTACCAGATACCATGTCTTCCAGGTTTTCAAGAGTTCTGTCCTAGGATGATCAGCAGTTCAAACCAGATTGTATTAGGAGGCAGAAACTCGCTACAAATTTGAAATAGCATCCTGCATTGGCATATCCACTTAGATTCAGATGTATGCAGAGCAATGTTTAGAATGCTGGACATAGACAGACAAGCAACTGTTTAGAAGTCATTCCAAATAGGTCTAGAATCTTGTTTAGCTTTTACAAAGCTAGATATTTGAAGTTTTATGTGTTTGTCCAATAATTCCTAGCAGCTGTATTTCAAAAGAGAAAAGGGATTCTAGTAATTTGTTCAGTTTCAACTACATGAAGACTGAAATTTTTTTAAAACCAAGAATCTTGTTTGTCAAGGAAGTTATTTCTCATTGGAGCCCAAGTCAAGGAGGGGAAGTGCCTTTAAGGGATCTGTATAGCACCAATGTTGTTTTTCACAGGCACTTGTTTCAGATTCATTTAGGTTTTATCATTGGCAGGAGGAAATCTACTCTAACTTGTTTCTTCCTCATCTATTCTGAGGAGGTATGTAAGCTTTCTGTTCTGCAGTTGATCAGCCTTGAGTAGCTCAGTCACAGGAGATTAATGAGTAAACCTGCGAAAGATGTGGCAACACTTCAGCTTCTATAAGAAGACATCTCTGGAGCGTGCAAAATATTCATTGCCTATAATGTTGTTCTGACTATGCCATTCATTAGGGCCAAGTTTTCATAGCATATTATGCTGAATTGTTGTAAATGATTACGTTCATCATCATCATTCACTACTGAGGTTCTGATGACTTGACGCTACCAAAGTTCTCGCTGAATTTTTGGTGTGACCTCTTGTGTATCCTGTGGTGAAGTACCTTGACGTTTCCATGGATGTCTGCAATATTTAGTTCTAGAACAGTTAATGTATTGAAGATCTGCCAGTATCTCAAGATATGGAACAAATCCCCTTCCCAAAAGCAAATAAGTTTCCTCTTCCTGAAGATTGCATTTTTCCCTTGTTTTGTTAAGCTGGAACAACTTACTCCTTTTGCAGTGAAAAAAATAAGTAAAAATCAGCATAGCTGAATTTAGCATCTTTATTTCCACTGAGACCGATCCATCTGGTATTTTCGTGATCAGAGAGTGAAGGATATTTTTGTTTTATTTCAGCTTCCCTCCTCCTTCCCCCCCCCCCCCCACAAGTTAGAGGTTTATGGGGAGGGCGGGTGATGGGGGGGTAATATTTGCCACAAAATAGCTCTATAAAGGAAAATGCCTTGAACATCAAAATGTGAATCAAAGAAGTGTGACTCTACAGGGAAGAACATTTACCAGTTGACTGATGGGTGCATAATTTTATAGCCAAATACTGGAGCTTTTATAACTTGTGTGAAAATTAACTGCTTCTCTTGCTCAGGAGAGGCAAGAACATTTCCAGAAGATTGTCTTGGAAAGCACGGAGAGAATGGAGGATCAGGTAAGAGTGACTGACTGATGCATATGGCATACCATCAGAAAGCTATTACTGGAACTGGTGACTTTAGAAGTCGGTACTGCTGTTTATTTTTGGGATCCAGGAAGATATTTTTGGACTAGCAGAGTGAGCTGCCATGCACAGGAGGCAGTCTTTGTGAAGATAAGATGGTGGAAGCTATGACCAAATTGAAGGAAATTATATCCCGTCGCTTTATGGGTAAAGTGGAACTCTGTGAAGAATATTACCTT